>NC_040907.2:83612953-84812953 GCF_004126475.2 Phyllostomus discolor | reverse complement strand
AATGACTATTAGCTTTCCTCTCCTCTCATTGCTTCACCCAGATTGTGTATTCTTTACGTTGCAATGATAACAACTTCCAGCTCTAGCAACAAACCTCAAGAGAGACTCTTTTGCAGTAAGGACTATCTGTAAACTCAACATAGAACCCAGTCAATGTTTCACCCTGGGCTAGGGCTGAGTCAGAGCAGGGATAACCTCACCCAGCTCCTTCCCCAAGAAATGCACCATGAGTTTTACTTTTCTACAGAATCTGTTTCTTCTTAGGAATTACTATCGCTTCGTTAGACAGAGGGGTGAGAGGTTTTCCCATTTTATAGAGAAGTAACACAAGTCCAAGGAGGTTAACTGACTTGTGTAAGGGCACACCACTGGGTAGTTAGAAAACAAGGATGAGAACTGTGGTTTCTTGAGTGTGGTGTCACATTTCACGTCTCTACATGCCATTTTATTTCAACTAAAAAAAAGGCTTATAAATCATTTCATTTCTCTTTATTTTTATGCCCCTGCCTAGTAATACACATCAATATCTGCCCCACTGAAGCTCAACTTTTGAATGAATCTGCCCTGCCCAAAGGCCTTAGTAAATGGACTTGGATATATTTTGAGAATATTGGATCCTGCCTTCCCACCCTTGGATTTGACCAAGAACAGCCAAGCCACAGGCTTATGTTGTAGGGAAGACATAGGTAGGTAGATGGATATACAAACAAATAGAGATGACCAAATCAGAATGTTTTTTAGGAATTTAATGAGCCACTGAAGGAGTTGATTATCAGGTGAGGAAGCTGAGATGAAAAGCCATCTACAGAAAGGGCTTTGAGTGACCATTTATGGGTTCTGCAAAGTTATAGAGGAGCCAAATGAGTAGATAAACAGAGGAAATTACAAGAAAATAGAGAAGAAGGAAGCAGATTTAGGGAGAAGCAAAGGAAGTACGAGAAGGAGAATGAATATACAGTCCTAGTTCTCATTGGACTTGGCTACATCTTCATTTTCTGTTACCGAATTTCCCTACTATGGCCTAACTCTAGAACCTGTTTGCTTGGGCTAGCTTGAGTAGGTCTTGATCATTGAAATTAACAGCCTTAACCAAGAGTCCTAATATGTTAGATGTACATGTTCAGCCTGTAAAAATTGCTGTTTGGATGTAATCCAGGTACACCAGCTGGATTACTAAAATCATAAACCTTCTCTTTGTTCTTACCTCCTATTATAAGCCCCGGAGTTTATTTATACCAAAGTGTGCTGGAAGGATCAAAATCATGATCTTTTGAAGTTATACCTTTCTTATTAAGCAGGAAATCTTTTCAATACCAAGTGGTTTTGTTCTGATTGAACTTACCTGATGATGTTCCAGCTGCAGCTTGTTCTGTTTGATGATATTTTCTTTTTCCAACAGCTCTTTCTGTTGCCTTTCAAACTCCTCTTTACCCTATTATTTTCCAACATAAAGAAAACATTACATCACCACTATGATTCACTTATGCTAACAATTTCATTGACAAATGTGTAAATACTCTTTCATTTCCCACTGCCTTGGTAATTTCCCGCATATCCAGTTAGACTCTGTGAATCCCAGACAGGGATGACGTGCTTCTCGGCCAGACTTCCAGAGTCACTGTGTGCGTTAGGGCTGCAAACTAAAACCCATTTCTATGCAGGGTGCTGCCCTCTCTGTTCTACTTTACCATTTTCGGAGAGCTATCCATGACTCTCTGCAAGCCTCCTTACCCAGTACTATTTCTTGGGTTTATTTTCTAATAGATTATATGTGAACCCATTAACCTCCTAACCCAGGTCTAAATGTGGTCTATATTGCACTTCTAGTTTCTTTGAATCATCTACAATTCCACACCATAATAATATTTCTCAAAAGGCAGAGTCGGACAACCAGTCCTTTCCTTAGCACTAGGTATGGCTCATTGCTGCCTTCCCTAGTTTCTTGTGCTCAAGGGAATTGTAGTTCAATAGTTCCTAGGATAATCTTTGGTTCTTAGTCAAATGAAAAGAATGGCAGAATAAGAAATTAAGCCAAATTCTAAATAATGGATCTTGGTAGAATGCTTTAATCCCCCACAGTGAAAGGGCAAGTTGTCAGGATCCCAGGCCTACTTGGTAGAATTTCCACCTATAGGAGGCAGACTTTGACTGCTCAATTTCCCATATGCAGGTTAAGTTCTAGGTCAATTGGGAAATGTGTCATGGTTTTCAAGTTTGAGATGATGGGACCTTAGAAATTCTCTAGTGCAGAGGTTTTCAGTTATTTTTTCTTAACAGTTAAACTCCCCCACTTAAAAAAAAATTATCCTGTGGAACTATATCATAAAATGTAAATAGAAGTGGAGCTGGTATGTTTACCTAAGGACCCACTCTGGTTCTTGGGGAAGCTCTTTCATCAATGGGATCTAATACAACCCTGGGCTTCATCTGTTTTCCAAATGAGGACATTAACATCCAGGGAGTTTACATAAGTTGGTCACATAATTAGTGTCAGAAAAAGGTCTCAAACCGAGGACTTTGGACATTCAGGTCACTGTTCTTCCTCCTGTGCATTGCCTCTAATTAGTGACCCACTAGGATTAACACTAATCGTGTTCTCTCTTCTGGTAGTCCAACCTACCAGCTTCACAGGCCTTAGTTCTGGGCTCCCTGAATGTGAATGTAGGTGCTGGTTTCTTTACCTGTAGGTGGACATAGTCATAATCATCCATCCAGCTCCTTTCAGAGCCATCACTGCTGCTACAGTCAGCTATAGGCTGGTCCTTGCCCAGGCTTGGGGGTATTGTCTTGTTGAGGGCCTGGGCCTTGTGGTCTCCAGAATGCAGCAGCTGTATCTGGGATCCAGCGTGGGGGTACTCAGTGGAGTTCATGATGCTCTCGGGCCCATTCTTTACATGTGAGCTGCCGGCGCTTGATCTGAAGAGGGCTTCTGCATTGGTGTTGATGGTTGTGGTGAGCTGTTTGGCATCATCGGGCACTGTCTTTGCCACCATGACAAACCGGTCCAGATCATCACACTTGTTTTGGGGCTTGTTGATGGCCAGCACATTGAGGGACCAACTGCACTCATTTAAGTCATGGCTGGTTTGACTCAGAATCTGGTGGGAGTCTTCCACTCTTTGGAGCTCCCGCTTCATTTTGTTGTAGAGGATGAGTTCTGGGAGGCAGGAAGCATTTGCTACAGCACCCTTGGCAAAATGGAGATAGTCCCTCAGAAACAGCTCCACCTTGTCCACCGTGGTGTGTATCTCGTTCATGTGTCGTTCCATGTATCCATAACACCGCCAGTCTGTGGTGGTGACTAGTGCCATTAGGTTGGAGACGCCCATCTCCAGGGTCTGCTGGAGCCGATGAAGTCTCTCAATGGCTGTGTCTGGATCCAGCAAGAGCCTTTTGTCCTGAGATGGGGAAGCTGACAGTGAAGACTCTTTTGAGGTGGTGGAAGATGTGGACATATTACTCCTGGTGCTGCCTGTACTGGAGAAAGATAATCGGTTGATTCCATCTACCACATCCTGACAGCTTTTGGCATCCACTGGGTTGTGCAGAGGGACATCGTAAACACCATTTCTTTCTTCAGGGTTTGCTCTCTCGCTGGTTTCTATTGGTGGTTCCAGAAACTGAACCCCTCGTGGGATATCATATGCATCATTCTGAGTGCCCACTGACGGTCCCAGCTGTGGGGGCGAGTGTTTCAAGGGAATGCTTTGGTGTCTTTGTGTCACCAGTTCAGCAGCTCCTGAAGCATCACAGTTATACTTCATGTGAAGGTCATTCCCCACCAGCTTGGTACTAGTTGGGGGGATGTCATACACACCCTCGGGTCTGACGTCTGGCCTTCCAGCTTGTCTCATCGGAGAAGGGAAATCATACTCTTTTTCCCTGAGCCCTGTTTCATCTCGGCAAGCAGAGGGTGGAATGGCGTATACCTGGAAAGTAAGAACAAATTGAAGGTAGTATTTGTTGAGTTGGCTCATGTTATCATGCGGAAACAACTGTATATTAAAATAAAGTCCTGGATTCTCAGTCCTGTTTGCTGCCTCCTCCTCCACCTCCACTCACTGTTGAGAGGTATTGCCAAGGATCTGCTCTGCTCCACTCCACTTCCTCCATCCTTTGACATGTACATCCTTCCCCTGGCCCCACTGCTGCCTGTAGCGTGGATCCTCCTGGCTGAGCTGCTCTCCCTGGGGCCCAGTCCCACATTTCTTTTTTTTCCTGAGGCTTTCTCCCATATTTTAATTTATTTGTTTTTCTACAATTATATTTTATATTATTGCTTTCAGAGGGCAGGGAACTCTTAGTACAAATGAACTTCCATTTGTAGTCAATTCCTTCATAAAATAAATAATTGCCAGCATTTTTAGAGGAGGACAAATTAAATCTCAGTTTAAAGGTACCTGGGGGGTTGTTATTTGAAACAATCATGTGCTAAATTCAGTCCCACGTTTCTGACCACCTCCTGGGTATTCTTCCTTGGAGGGTTCAGGCTGAGAGGCAGTGTATGCATCAACACACTGCACTAGGTGTCAGAAGACCTAATGTCTCTCCCCAGATCTACCAGCCGTGGGATACTTAATGAGCCACTTAAATGTCTGAGATATACTTCCCTTATCTGCAAAATAAGGATAATTGTACTTGTGTAGGCCTCCTCCTGCGGATAACAGAATGAATCAAACTCATTAACACATATACATGGACTGAGTAAACTGTAATACTCTGTATACATGAGATATATTAGTTGCTTGCCAAACTGAATGAATGATTTTACCTTCTTATTGATTTTCCTTATGACTACCCCAATTTTTTAGTGAAGGGCCCTAAATGTGGAATCCCTAGAGTTACCTTTTTTTGAAATTATTTCTGCTCATTTATTTGCCTGTCTCCCCTTTTCTCCGTGAGCTCCATGAGAGCAGGGACTATGTTCATGTTTTTTTTAAATTAAATTTATTGTGGTGACATTGAATAATAGGATCATATAGGTTTCAAGTATACAGTTCTGTGATACAAAATTTGCATATTGCACTGTGTGTCCACCACCTGAAGTCAGACCATCTTCCACCATATATAAGGCCCTCTCCACAATCCTTGATGCCCTTTCCTCCAGTAACCACCACCCTGGTGTCTGTGTCCATGAGTTTCAGTTTTATATGCCATATTATCAGTGAAATCACATGGTCTGAGTTATCTTTGATTATTGCCTTCTCTTCCTCCCCCTGTCCTTATCTCTCATCCCTTTACTCTCTCATAGACTAGTTTTTCCCCTTTGGTCTGCCTTTCCTGCTTTATCCAGTAAATACACACACACATACACACACATACACTTTTCTGCTAATCTGTAGAAGCTCACTCACCCCTTTAGTAGGAGGGATGTCATAGACCCCTTGAGGTTTCATTTCTCCCACTGGAACTGAAAACACAGGGCCTTTCACTGATGATGGAGGGATGTCATATACCTAAAAGGAAATACCTGAGTTACCTGGAATAGAAATGTCTTATACTTGTCATTTTTTATGCTATTAAGCTTTTAGTTATGGATTTATTTACCAGCTTATGTATTACAGCCTTATTCTTTGACAGCATTCTATGTAAAAAGGTTGGTGAAATTTTTCTTTTTAAATTCCTTATTTTTGAATTATACTGAATATAAAAATGATCTTAAGTAAAATATCCAGTGTCTGTACTTTAAACTGTAGTTGAAATGATATATTTTCTGAAATGATAAGGTGATAAGCAACAAAAAGTTTTATCAGATAATTTAAATAACATTAGCTACAATGGCTCCTGAATAGACAAATCAAACTTCCTATGAAATATAGATAGTTTGTAAATTTCCTTTCCTCTGTAGCCCTGAAGGAATGCCACCTGAAGCGCTCCTGTCCTGTGGGGATCTTGCTCCTGGTACATACCCCTTGAGTGGTATGGGAAGGAGGGATATCGTAGATGTCCTTTTGGTATCTGGATGGGTACTCATACACATAGCCGTGGCCTGTCCTCAGTGGGGTTATCACCTGTGGGCAAGAAGACAAAGGTGTAAAATTCTCAGTTCAAGTCCTGAGTGAATCTCCTAGCCTCTTCATCAGACACTTCTCTTTCAACTCCCTCATCAAAAGAAATGAAGAGAAAAATCCAAGAAATAGGGAAGAGAGAAAAGGAAGGAGACAAGGGGATACTGGGTCAGTAAACTTTTAAATCCCTCTTGAATTCCAGTGAAGAACAAGTAGCCGAAATATCTCTGTCCCCCTTCCCCATGGTAGCAAAATCCTCTCAAAGTTGGTCAGATAAAGTCTCAATTCCCAAAAATGTACTTCTAGGGAGAATCACTTTTACATTATGATTATCCTAGATCATTGCTTTGGAGCACCAAAAGCCCAGCATAACGAAAAAAAAAAAATGTTAAGGTAGTGAAACTATTTGTAAAGTGAATAACGCAAATAGAGTTCGGCCACTTAAAATTCCTCTCATACCTTCCCCAGGATGCCTCTTCATCTGACATTATTATGATTACAACTAAAATTCCATAGGTCACTAGAGTACTTTTGTTAAGCTAAGGCTCACACAATTGTTGCCTTTAGAAGCCTCTGGTAGCTTTCAGTCTAACTTAGAAAACAAATGAAATACCAAGTCAGGGAGTCCCCAGAAACAGAGTTCAGGCCTCTAATCATTTTCCCATTTCCACCAGGGAAGCAAGCATCCCCGACTGTACCCAAGTCCAGGGGATGTCAAGAGTCAAGTACACTCATCACAACTCTGGCATCTGGAGCCAATGTCAACAAAACAAACTGCACCCAACAGGCTCGAGTTTTCATGTCTCTGTACTTCACTGTGTCCTAAGCACAGACAGAGAAATCATTTGAATTTAAAACTCATTTTGAAATGTATTTAATCTCCCAAGGGCTTCTAAATTACCAAGGTCTTGTTTCTGCCTAAACCCTGTCCCTGAGTGACTAACAGAGCCCACCTCAGTATTGCCCACGACAGTTCTGAGAACAGATCTTGCAAATAAGGAAGAGTTGATTGTTCCTTAGGAGACCGTCATCTTTTATCCTTTCTCTAATATGAGAACTCTGGCGTCAGGCTGCCTACAAAACTATGTGAAAAATGCTCATGTCTGTCCTCTTATGCCGAAGTGGGTGGAACTCAGCCAAATGCACCAATGCTCTTCTCCCCAGGGGCTTTAAAATGCCCAAGTTCAATTTGGTTTTAAATCCCAGGTGCTTGTGGCTGATTGCTTCTTGTGATGAAGGTAAAAGAGATTAGTATGCAAGTATGCAGTTACCACCCCCATCAAATCTCTCCACTGCCTGCAGTTTAACTAAGGAATCTATTGCTTTAAGGTTTGTTGGCACAGAGCATACAGAACCGTTTTATCGAGTGACTGCTATATTGTGCAGAGCAAATCGTCCTTTTTAAAGCAGGATGCCCTTTGCTCAAGAAAAACACACTGTGTTCCTAGTGCTCTTACATAATTTTTTCACTGTTGTTGAGGAGAGAAATGAAGTATCTTCTCTTAGTCTATCTCATCAGTTCCTATATTTATAGCTCTCTATCTTGCTTTTATAATAGAACACACTCACAATGCAGCTTTTGTTCATTCTAAAAGTTTCTAAGAGTGGATTCTATCCAAGGTTGCCAAGTTAGCAATAACGCTAATTGAAAACCAAGGCTGGCTATGCTACAGGCCAGCTAAACAGCTTCATCTTTAGTTTAAGAAGGGAGGGGGCTGGGTTGTGTTGGTATCTGAAAATAACCCTTGGTGAAATGTAAACACATGGCATGACCTCAGGAAGGTGGGGGCACGGACAAGGCTTTTTCTTTGCTTTGTGGGTCTTCCCTGGCAGAGCATTAATGCTACCCGGTATTTAACATCTCACTTCCTGACAAATGTCACAGAACCCCAACTTGCTCTCTCTTCCTCATTTAGAGGATGCCTGTGGTCACCTGTTTTTTAAAAAACTTTGTATTCCAAACCAGTCATTTTCCTTGTTTATGCATTAAAAAAAACAGATGGTGAAAACCACAGGGGAATAAAGCCAACAACATACAACCTCCCCATTTCCAGCATTCCCGACTTTACCATCTAATTTGCATCGGTCCACGAATGGCATTTAAATGGGGGACCAGCTTTTTGCATCTGGTCAGACACATCCAGGGCATACATCAGTCCACTGTGTGACTCTTGAAAGAACATGGAGCTGGAATCTACTTTTGGACGCTCTCCTCCTCAGCCCATTACTTGGGTCACTTTCATGCCAATTGCGTGTTCCCTCCTCAGAGGAAAGTGCTGACTGTTCTGTACCTTACAAAGTATCCAGTTCTGTGGTTCATCAGGCCTTTTCTTCCTGGTTGACATAATAAAAAAAACCTTTCCACTATCCCCAGTTACTGAACCTCAGCCTACCAGGAACACCAAGGTCTAGCTCAGGGTACATAAGTTTTGGAAGAATCCCCCCCAGGCAACTGCACAGCAAGGCAACGATGGAATTGCTACACAAAGGGCATTTTAAAACTGATTTTCTCAATGAAATCAAGTTATGTTTCTCATTTCCTTTCTCTCTCAAGTTTGTTTTTCTTCTCTGCATTCCTTTCATTCTATGTATGTATTTATAGTTACAAGAGCTTAGACTTAGGAATTGACCAAACTGACCTCTTAGTACGTTAGTGTTGCTGCAAAAGGGGGCTAAACTGTGAGATTCCTAGGGCTCTCGCCACCTGCTTTCCTCATTACCCTGGAGGAGGACCTGCATTTTCTGAAAGTGGGTTTTCTGTCCTGATGAGGAATCTGCCCTTCCTCTAATGCTAGTCAACTAACGGAGGAGTCTGAAGGTGCACACTGAGAAGAGCTATGAAGCAGAGAAGAAGGGCTGACTGTAGACATTTAGATCAGGGAGAGTCCATTAAATAAATCTCCAAGGCTGGGCCCTGGCAGGCTACGATTAAAAGTCCAGAGACCAGGGTTTTGTTAGCTCTCTAATTAATCGGCTTGCATAGAAACAAGCAAACAGACATGACCTGCCCCACCCCACACTTTGATGTGTTTGATTTACACCATTTTGAGTCTCAGATCCTGGGCAGCATGAGCTGTTTTTAGAGATGCTTTAAATACTTCCACATCTCATAATTATGAGAGCCATGCATGCTGAAATTTTAAAGAAGAGAAGTCTGTCTTTAGGGTAGTAGCCGGGTCTAGGGAACCCTGAAAACCAATCCATGTGGGAGTCAGCAAGCTGGAAGAGAGAACTTCAGGGTCCGTCAGCTGTACCTCCACACTTGGTGTGGCTCGGCTTGCACCTGGAGAGAGCAAAGGCCTGCCGCTCATATGCCCGCTGGGGCTGAGCAGGGAGGGCGAAGGGAGAAGCAAGCCAGGTTGTGTAGGCAAGACAGAACTCACACCCTACAGAAAACAGGCAGGCAGTCCTCAGTTCCAGCCAACTGCCATCCTGAAAAAATATACCCTGTGTTCCCAGATCTTTCAAGTTTCAGAACAAACCAGAAATCTGGATTTTTATGTGAAATCTTCAAAATTGGCTCAAATATTTCAAACAGTGTCTTGGCCAAAGTAACCATCTCTCTGGCCCCCAGGGTACCAGTCTTTGCCTTCATTTGTGTATTTCTGTCTTCTTCCTTCAGTACGTTGAAAGCCTCTGAGGGCGGGACCCAGGAGCTCCCTACCAATTCTATGTCTTGGCAAGACTGAGCGTCTCAGTTTTTTTATTTCACACCCTGCCTTCACACCTCTGCACCTTCATTCCTGCTGTGTCTCTGTCAAGGTGCTCTTCTTCCTTTCCTCAGAATCAAACTTTATTTAATTTTCAAGGCCAAGCAGGGTGCCTCTCTCCCATGATGCCTTCCCAGACAGACATAATAGCTCCCTCCTTGGCACTCCCCCAGCAGAGCGTGCACCCATACACATCTACAGGTACTTGTCACTTGCGGTTTGGCTGTTTCAGTGCCTCCTGTCTCAGCACTGTGGAGACAGGGGCCATTTTTTCTTCATTTGTATTTAAACAGCAGGACCTAGCACAATGCCTTGAATATATCAGGTCTTAAATAAATGTATTGATTGAATATATTAACAAACTAAAGGAAAGGTCAAGGCTATTCTTAAGCAGGAGGATGTGGAACTGGAGAGGACACTAAACAAAGTCTGCCTGTATGGAGTAAGGTTGGCTATAGGAGAAGTTAGCTTTTAGTTGAGTGGGACCCAAGGGATAAAGGGGCATAACTGTGTCTTATCAACCATGCGTGGTAGTTTTGGGAGACAAGAAAGCAGAGAGACTGTTATATAAAGCTGAGAAATCAGAACCATGGAATAACTGTCACCTGAACCACTATTTAGTGCAAACCACTATCGGAGACCCAGTAGGGCCCCCAGATATTTTCCCTTTCCCCAGTCTACAGCCTGCAGGAGACACAAACACCTGTGTTCTTCTCGGCCACAGCTAGAAACATATGGGGGAGTTTTCTAAAAAGAGATCAAAACACTGCTGATGTTTTTACCTTAACATCAGAAGAAAAATACCATAGAAAGGAACAGAGTCAAGCTTTCTCTAGTTATGAGAATATGTGATGGGCCTGTGTCGTGGGAAGCTGAGTAGCAGAGACCATGGCCGCACTGGGCATTTAGCTCACTGAAAGGATTAGGTCTGATGAGGGGAGTGATTGAGAACCTCAGCTGGACTCGGACAGAGCTGGATCTAAATCCTGGCTCTCCCGCTTACTAGCTGTGAGGACATGACCACATGTCTGTCTATTGTAAGCCTATTTCCCCATTAGTAAAATGACAGTAAAAATGCTTATAGGATTCTATGAGCATTCAATGAGACAAAGTGCATAAAGTACTCAGCACAGAGTAAACCCTTAAGCCTTAGCTATTTTTAATACAGTTGTTATCTAGGTTGACCTGTTTTAACTCTGGACTTAAATTGTGGATTAGTTTATTTAGATTAACCATCCTACTGAAGACAGCTTAAGAAAATGAGGAAAAGACATTAAAATTTTTCTTAATAGCATCAAAGAGCTAAAAGATAGTTAAGGATCACCAGGTCAAAATTTGGAAGTAGAGGAAGAATTCATAGAGGTAAGCCCAAATTTTGAGGTTGCATTTTCCCTTAGAGCATTTGCTGATCTGAAACTGTTGTCTCAGATGCTACATGTGCTTTTTATACCTTTCTAGGACGAGGGGGAATATTGAACTGTACGTAGTGGCTTACCAAGCTAGGGACCTTGATAACCATGCCCCACTTTGAATTGGGATCTTAAGGGCTGCAAACGAAAGTAGGATTAACTGGAAGTGAACCCACCCTTGTGTAGGCTGAGGCTAGGTTTTAAATCATCGGGGTTGGCAAGAACATCTCAAAGTCTGAAATTAGAATCATGTGTGCCCATGAGGCTGGCAGACGGAAATAAAATTATCTCTGGAAGTAGAGAATATCTTTGTAGGATTTCTTTAAATGATTTCTACAAATATTAAAAAAATACAATGTCTAACACACAAAGATAACCAAGACAGTAGAAGATAAGACAGGGAAAAAAGACAACAGCCTCTTCTCGCTTTTTTTTAAAATATGATGAGGATGTTGTTTGTGTCTTCATGATCACAGATCTCAGCTCTTAAGGCCATTTCCTTCAAAATGTTTCCCGATTAAACCATGGAAGAAAACAAAATTTGATCACTCTTAAATTCAACTCAGATAGAAAGAAATGAATCTACACAAATGCATAGATTGTTCCTCGTGAGATCTATGAGACAATGAGGATTTGAAATCAAAGCAGTAAATGGCAAGAGACTTTGGCCTTGATAACCAGCAGTAGTTTTATTTGGGTTACTGTTTTACTCTGGTCACATCAGTGTTGCCATTGTCACTACTATCACTATAACAGCCTGACACACTTCACTGGAAAACCCCAGGAGAAAACATGCTTTATAAGGCTTAGAGATAAAGATGTTTATCTAAGAGAAAGATGACAGGGTCCAAAACCCAGGGCACTTGACGGAATTTCTCTTCAGACAAGGCTTTTTCAGCGGAAGATCACAAGCTGGGTTTGTCAATAGGGTCTCACCAAGAAGTAGGGCACATCCGTATCTGGAATGTCTAGAAGCAAAATACTTCTCACAAGACAACTTCTATCCACATGGTAACACTTGTACCAAGGTCTTGGCAAGTCTACTTGAGGGCTTCTTTCCTTGGGCATCCACTTTTCATCCTTAAAGCAGAGCCTGGGATGGGGGCATCTCAGCAGCAGAGGCCCTGAGTTTGGGAGAACTTCAGCTTCTCAACTGCATGCTGACAGTTCAGTGGAGTGCTGGGGGAAGGGAGCAGGCTGTACCATTCATGAAGGCAGATCCTCCTTTCCCACCAAGAATCCTGCAAGAGCCGATTCATAGGGCCTCAGATCTCACCACAGTCAGCTGTGCTTTTTTTCTGATGC
The DNA here is from genome assembly GCF_004126475.2 of Phyllostomus discolor. Classification (NCBI taxonomy): domain Eukaryota; kingdom Metazoa; phylum Chordata; class Mammalia; order Chiroptera; family Phyllostomidae; genus Phyllostomus; species Phyllostomus discolor. Next base: position 84,800,521 of record NC_040907.2, on the reverse strand, counting down.
CAGCCCTACCACTCAGTGACTTATCACAACTTCTCATCTCTCTCTTCCAACATTCATCCTTGTTTTGATTCCTTCCCTCTTTCCCATGCTACCAGAAACTCCAGAGAAGAACAAAGACAGTGAAAAGGATATCTAGATAAAGCCTTAATAATTAACTAATAGAGTTAACCCCTGAATCTAGCAGAGCATGAATATGTGTAACCAGCTCCTGGTGTTCTGCCCCAAGGCCTAGCCAAGAACTGGGCAACGCAGGTGGTGCTCAGGAAATAGAACACGTATATGATAACAAGTTAAAAAGTGCCACTGTGCCATAACAATTATAGTACAGACTTATAACCTCACCATTAACAGTACTTAAGACTGTCAGAATTCAAAAGCAGGCTTCACTGACTAGCGGTCATCGATTTGCATTTTTCTTGGCATATGTAGAAAGTAAAATTAGATTGCTTTCTATCTATCTCTAATTCCCCCAAACCCCCTGTTTTCCTTATAATTTTAAACTTTGTTTATTTTTATCTCTGGGTTTCATGCATTAACAAGAGTATTTAGACTTCTAAAACTGCCTGTTGGAAAGGACTTATTTCACTTAAATGCCCTTAAAAAGCATTAACAGAACCACCACAGTATTTATTAGATCTTATAATAACCTCTTTGTCTTCAAGCCCATGAACTGTGTAACCCTTTCCCTTAAAAGAGTACCCTAGGAAAAGAAACATTACTATTATCACTGCCTGCCCACTAGAACTTGGATCCAATTTTCAGAAACTGCAAAGTTATAGAAGTTTGTCTGTTTGAAATCCAAGATTACTAGTTGCTTTTCTATGACCAGAGGGAAAGCCACATGTTGCCTACGCTGGATTTATTAATTCTCTATAAATTTTCTCTGCCCAGCTCGGGTGCAGCAGTGAGCTCATTTATTTACTTGTATAGCAACAATATAATGAAAACTGGGTCTGGCTGTAAAAAGCCACCTTCCTGGGCCATGGCCATAGTTAACCTTTCCTAATGTTTATCTTGTGCTCATCAAGATTTTTCTCCCTACTATTGGGAAGCAATATACTCTCCTGTAAAGACATTTTGATGTTTGATTTTATGCTAGAACTATACAGCTAGTCTCTTTTTCCAAATGAGGAAAAAGTCACAAATGAAAGCTCAGAAGTAGAGCGGGGCTCTTGGGTCACTTTCATTTGACACAGCATTGGGCGGCGAACCACTCAGTGGAAACAGTACCCTGATTGTTAAGGCCCTAGCACGTCTCCCCTGCTGCTCTCAGGAAGCTCTTTGTGCAGCTAGCACTAAAGCAATATTTAGTTATGGAGTGACCAAGCGCCAAAGAGCAGCTAGAAGCATTTAACGTGAAAGAACAGGATGGGAAATGACGTCTGGGTTCCTAAGTGCTTGAGGTCTTTCTCTGGACAAAGCTGAATACAGCCCGTGACAGTTGGGTATACCAAAGCCATTTCTTTTTCTTCTTTTTAAATATCCCATGGACCAAAATGTTCTTTGAATAAAAACTAGAAAAGGCACAAGCATTTTTGTTCTTTTGATGTCCAAATAAATTCAACAGGACACAAAGCACTAAATCTAGATTTTGAAACAGATTTTAGAGAGATGCCCACTGATGCTCTAAAGGGGATGTAATTATGGAAATGAGAGAAGGAATGAAAATTTCTGGACCCAAATGCCTATGGGCATCGTTTGTTCCTTGAAAAGGAGACCTCCCACGACTTAACTGGGAGAAGACACAATGGCTGATGGAGCACACTGATCACGTGGCAGAACTTGGTGCCAGTTCTGAAGGGGGCTGACCCAGAGCTGTCGCTTCAAGAAACACCAAGGGCTTCTGCCAAACCAAGAGGATTAAACAGAGGAAAATGGGCAGAAAATAATGAGTTCCAGGACAAAGTATTTTCTTAGCTCTTGGTAACAAAGAAGGGATAAGAGTCTTTCTTACCCAGACCCAGTACAGGAGCTGGTCTGCAAACTCTCATTCTCCCTGGCTTAGCATATCCCAAGCCTCCCCCTGTGTCCCTGCCTGCTCCTTGCTTTCTACTGACAGGGTTCTGTCTTCTAAAGGAGACTGTGGTTCTAGGTAGGAAGGTGGACCGGATCCTAAGGGAAGGGTATGAAAGATTTGTCAACACTTAGAGGTCAACTGAAATTTATATTACCACCTGAGTTTCTTTTATTTAACAATCCTGAGGCCAGGTCATTTCATTAAACTTTTCAAGCAACAAGCTTGCGGGGGGGTGGGGGGGGTGGAATCAGATGAGATCACTTGGGTCATACAATTTTAGCAAAGATCATTAAAGATAATGCAGCTCTACTCCCCATTTCACAGCTGAGGGAACTAAGGTTCAGAGAGGTTATTCAGCTCCTTGATGACAGAGAAGAAATAAGGACCTTGGTTAGCTGGATCCAGCAGTCCAGCAGAATGCTCTGTTGCCTATATTAATAAGACATGTAAAAATTTTACTACTTTTCTAATTTCACAATAAATACTCCCAAAGAAAGTTACTTCTTTACTTGAGAAGCAAAACCTAAAAACTGGGTATCTTATTTTTGGGGATGCCCCTTTTATTGGGAAGCCCACTCTGGGAGATTTAACTTTACCTGGTTAAATGAAGTTATCCATTGGAAGCAATTTGAAAAGACTGTATTTCCGAAGGCAGAGAAAGCCCATCCAGCAATGGTCTCAGCAGCACACCCCAGACTTTATATCAGCGTAATCACCTGTTCAGTACTTCTGGATCGGCCCCGCGTGAAACTGACCACTGCAGCTGGGAGGTGGCATTTCTACATTTCTTCACTCAGCTTCCCTCAGCATTGAGGCTACTCTAAGGATCTGAGGTAGGAGTCTTCTGGAGTGACTTTAATTCTTCCTGGCCCACAGGATGCTTTTTAGCACCCAGGATTCTGGTGAGCTGGACTTGCTAATGAAGTGTCTAAATGTGCCCTTTTATTTTAGGGCTTGGCAACACCAACCATAAGCCAGGATGTAAAAATTATTAGTTTCAGAGTCAGGCAGACGTAGCCTGAAATATCAATTCTGCCTCTTAGTAGAGTTATGTCCTTTAGCAAGTTAACTTCTCAGACCTCAGCTCCTATCCTGTGAAGTGAAGGTTGTGAGGAACACCTTAGGAGGCTGTTGAGAGGAGTAGATGAGATTCTGGACATAATGTCTGCAACATGGAGCCAAAGTTCAAAGGTACCTTTGACTCGATGCCACTTTATGTATTTATTTTTTCAATGATTTATTAATTATTATGTTTTAAATCCTCACCTGAGGATATATTTATTGATTTGAGAGAGAGAGAAACATCGACTGGTTTCCTCCCACACACACTCCAATGGGGGATCACATCTACAGCCTAGGTATGAGCCCTGATCAGGAATCAAACCTTTTAGTGTATGGGACAGAGCTCCAACCAACTGAGCCACCTGGCCAGGATGAGTCAACCCCAGACCTAAAACTATCTTGAAAAATGAGTGAGTAACTTAATAACATGCTAAAGGCTACACAGTCGATTGTTGGTAAATTTGAAGACAAATAACTATTCTGATAAACAGCTGGTTTAAGCACACACTGCTTTGAGAAGACCTAATATTACAAAAATTATTCAAATAAATCAGATGTGACAATGGTGTTGCTAAAGGAGTCTTTTCTTCAAAAACTGATCGCCCCTAGGGTCCCTTGGAAGAGAGGACTCCTTTGTACTCTTACTGGAGTTACAACTTCTGAGAAAGACACCTCTCTAGGAGTATACCTTGACAACTAAGTTTGTGGCACAACTGTTGAGACACCAGTGCCTTTCTGATGGTATCTAGCTCTGCATTTTGCACAATGTACTCACACAAATCCACTTTTAAAGGTGTGGGCCGCCAGTATTAAGTTTGACTAGCATCATCAAATCAAATAAATAAATGTATTCTTTTCTTCTCCCTCACAAGTGCAGCATTAGCCACTTAGTGTGACATCATACTATACACATAATATCTGACCTATTCACTTTGAGGAGCACAGTCACTTAGCATGAAATCATTGAAAAGGGAAGATCACCTCTGTTTGCTTTCGTGTGGGTTTATAAGAAGTTACCACTGCACTCTTAGACATTTCATTATCTCTGAGCTTTGTAACAAACTGCAACTGAGTTTGTAGGCCTTGGCACTGACCAAACAAAAAGGATCTTTGTTCATTTTTAAGGAGCTCTTACAGTTTGCTCATTCCACTGGCATGGGTGAGTCTACGGGGAAGAGATACTTCTCATTTTCAAAGTGAGCTCATCATCAAGTCCTGCCCTTGAATTGCTCAAGGACTTCAAATTTTGTGTAAGATTTAAAATTTATCTTGAATCTCAAGGGTAGAGATTTTAGATGAAAGTTCACTTCTCTGCATAGCTCAACAAGCCATGTGCTAAGGAAATAAATTCATTTAAATTAGGACGATTTTCATACAGAAATGTACAGCTCTAGAACATGGTCATACTTTACTGAGTTTATAAGTGAAGAAACTAGAGGTACCTTCTGTCCTGTCAAACCCTGCTGTTTTTCAGGGGGTGTATATATGTATGTGTGTAAGGAGGGAATAAAAGAAAGTGAGGTAATGTCAGGGTTTATCTTCTCTGGGCAATTTCATTTCCTCTAAATCTATTTTTACTTGTTGGGAGACAGATCATACAGCTAACATACAGCCATTAGTTGGCCAGTAACTGAGTGTTGCTCCGGGCAACCAGATTTCACAATGCTTCAAATCCCAATAAGGGGAAGTCCTTTGCTCTTAAACATTGACTATGGGTGTGTGCGTATGTGTCTGTGTATATGTGTAATTCATGATGACTCAGTGTCTAAGAAGGTATAAACATTGTAGCTAATCTATTTCTGGTTCTTATATTACCTTTCAGGAATGGGCCTAGAAGACTGGACTAAAATCTTTGAATCATTTCCTGCCAACACATGCTGTATCCCATTTTGGAAGGTAGGGAATGGCCTTTAAAGATAATGTAATGAGGTCTAGTCTAGATAAATCTTAACATTACTTGAATTTTCTGAATTCCTATAGCAGTGCCGTTCTTGAAGCACTGCTTGCCCCAGCCTAGCCCATCATACCCACTATAATGGCAGACCACTACTGTTTTAATGAGCCCACGAGTGCCCTTGAGATTAAGAGATGTGTACTACATATTTTGGGACCATGGAGGAGGGAGACAATGCTGGTGTGCAGACAGAAAGCTTCACAGAGGAGATTGACATTAAAATGGGTCTTAAAGTATGAAGGGGAGTTCACAGGTAGAATAGAGGAAGAAAGGCATTGTGGGTCAATAGTATACACAGAGGAAGCTCTGCTCCTCAGTAGAAAAAAAGCCATTTTCCTTTTTAGGTCACTATAGAAGGATTAACTGATCTTGTTGTCTACACTGGACAAAATGCATAAAAGTTAGGTCTTCAGACAAGTTGAACTTTCCATCAGTCATGCTTTGGATGTTCGTGTTTTGTGTACAGATAGTTGTGATTACAGAAAACAGATGGTGACATTCTCTAAGACCTTCTAGGGGAAAACTACCATGTATAATGTGACATATGTCATAACAGAATATAATGAGCTGACTGATGGGATTTGAACCGTATGTGGCAGTGAATGGGTGATAAGAGCAGAACCACTTTTTAGTTTATTTAAAGGTCAACTCAAATTAAATGCTTCATTTCTCGCTTTGGCCTTGCTCATTTGCTCACTGGGTGTTATCTGTGTGCTAAGACTTTGCTATCAGCTTGGCCTATAGCAGTAAAGGCACAGCCACAGCCCCTGACTGCCTTAATGGAGTTTACAATTTAGCCCATAATCATCTTCAGAAGGACTCAAAGTAAATCTAATTCCACCACTTAGAATAGAAGCAACATGTCCAAACGATAATCAAAGAAATACACGTAACTCCCCAGAAAAATCAAGCATGAAATGGATGAACTCAAGAGGCAGTTTTATTGATCTCTAAAACAGAGAAATGAGACTGTTTCAGACCTTTGTAGACCATAGGCTTTTGGGTGTTTGGGGGCTCCACTCCAAACCATACTACCACATGAAGGAGAATTTTTGCTTTAAAAAATCGAGAACATTTAAAAAATATAATTCAGCTTTTCAAATTATTGGACTATGAGTAACTCATTTAATTTAGAATTGCCTGAGTTCTTGGCAATCATAGGACATATTTAGAAATCTTTTCAAAGTGAGAAAAATCTAACCTACAAATTGTTTTCAAATGTAATGAAATATTTATGAGCCCTAAATGTAATAATGAGATTGACATGATATTGTTTCCTACACATTTTTCTGTTTATTCATTTCTATTTTGCAGTTTTTGTGTTTCATAGGTTGGAGCCAAAGTTTTTTATTCAGCTCTCAAACATTCTCGTAGGCCCTGGGCATTCTGCCCACAAGGCCTAATGGATAAAACGGCCCTGCACACAAACTCAGAGTGAAAAAGACCAATGAAATTAAGTAAAGGTGTCAGTGTATATGGTTTCCAGATAACTTTGGGAGTTCTTTTCTACTCTGTGCAAAAATCTTGTAGAAACAGAGAGCCACATATGCAAAGGGAACAGCCTATGTGCTGGCATTGAAGTATTTGCATATTTGGTGTATAGTGAGAAACACAAACAGGGCTGATGCAGTTCGAAATAAACTCAGAGGAAGGAAAGAAGAACAAGGCGAGGCAGACTAATACTGTTAAGCCCCTGCTATGCTAAGCACTGTGCCAGGTCCTTTCTATGTGTTGCTTCATTTAAGTCTCACAACAACCCTATGATTATTCCCATTGTACAGGTGAAGAAAGAAAAGCCTACAGAAGCTCAGTAACTTGCTGAGGAGTAATAGCTATGAAGAAACAGAACCAGGAGTCAGCCTATCCCCAGCCCGTGCTCATGCTATCCTCATTTCATGAAAGGGTGGGGATTGTATTATATGATTATCTCTCCCTAACCACTGATTTAATGAATGACAAATGTCTTTTGAGATGGATGGGATGCAAGAAGGTGGGTAGAGGCTGGAGTTTCCCAGAGAGCAAAGTTGTAGTGACAGAAGGCAGAATTCACTCTTTTTCTTTCTCTCAGTGATTCATTGGTAGAAAAAAACTGTGGTGGATAAAATTTCTGAAGCCAATAGTCTGTTTGCAACATGAAGGGAATCTTTAATCATGGAAAGTCCCGAATCACAATCAGATTGGAATATATCCAACCCCTACATGGTCCCTTCACAGTGCTTCTCAGTGTGGAGTCCTGGACTACCTCCCCCAGAACTATCTAAGGAGTTTGCTAAAATGCAGAATCCCAGGCCTGGGTTTAGAATCCCAGAAAAGGCCTGGGGATATGCATTTTAATTCACCTTCCTTCCATCTATGGGTGATTTTTATGATCTCTAAAATTTTAAAACCATACTTTAGTGGTTCAGAGCAAGATTCCACTATTTCCTCTTTCTTCTTTAAAAGATTTTAAGGACCACAGCTTAAACTACCAAGAATGTCTGGTTCTTGGTCCACCACCCTTTTATAGATGAGATATTTGAAAAGAAAGTAGGCATGGGACTATTAAGCTACAATGAGAACTCATCCCCCTCACCCTCAGGCTGATCCCCCTAATATAGTGGGGATTAACTCTTGGGGCTTTTGCCTAACTCATTAGGATATCTGCAAATATATGAATCAGAAGTTTACACTGAGGGTGACATTGATAGAAGTTTTTAAAATGGCTGCTGTTACCTAGAAAGTTAAATTTATCTCTTAGCAGCCAAGTCATCTCCACTAGGAAGGAAGGAAGGAAGGGAGGGAAATAAGTGGGGAAAGAAAGAGAAGGAGAAAGAGGAGGAGGTGGTGGTGGAGGAGAAAGAGAAAGAAAAGAGGAAGAAAGGAAGAGCAGGAGAAGAAAGGGAGGAGGACAAACTCACTCCCATGGGAGGGGGGTTTGTAAGCCAAAGATCTAGTGAGTAGGACAGAGGTAGACAGCCTAGAGAACCAAAGGCTCTAAGATGACTTCCAGGTGAGATCAGGATATCCTGCAGAACACTTGGTGTTTGGCAGAAAAGAGCCTCTCGCCCTGCCCATTCTCACATGTTACCACATTAGGCCCCCACTGCTCAAAGCAGCTCAGGGCTCCAGGGGTACTCCCCTCCTGATCTCTGGTCAAGTAAGGTCTGCTGGCATCCCCTGAAAGGGCTGGCAGGGGTCCTTTTCAGAAATTGGCTTCCTCCTACAGAAATCATCTACCCACCTTTTGTTAACTGATTTTAGAATTAAAAAAAAATAAACAAACATAACGTTGAGTTCAAGTCCCCAAGGGTAACCCCAGCCCCCAACATCAATCCAAGGGAAGGTATGGTCAGAGTCTCTCCCCCTAACAGGATGGAGAGTCATAGACTGGAATCTGCAGTGTAGTGACAGCAAATAAAATGGGAAGAAGTCTGAGGTTTTAGGTTTTTCAGACTTGGAAATAAAAAGGGTGAGTCTAAAAAAGAAAACATGTTACCTTCCTGCCAAAATAAACTGTGATGAAAGTTTAGACCCCACCACCTTTCAGCCAAGCATTTCCTGTTCTGGTCTCCCCTGTCTGCCTCATACTAGCTCAGATGAAGGAAGAGCTATTTTTAAGGTGCAAACAACCGGGACTAAGAATGAGAGATGTTATTTATTTATAGTTACACCTTTCAACGTTCTTTTTCTTCTCTGAAGACAGAGGCCTGGTTTGGCTTTCTCTTTGAACTTGAAATTGATGGGGTAATGACTTTGAAAGGTCATGGCCAGTCTCTTTGTGGACAGGAATAATTGGCTTGGGCAATGCAAGTCAGAAAGATGTTTACTTCTTGAGGGATTCCTCCTAAAGTGCACACACTCGGGTTAGGCATACATGTGCTCCAAGAACTGTTTGGTAAAGCATACTTTAGGCAAAAGAGGTAATTTGGATTCATTTGTGGTTTTGTTATTTAAGAAATCCAACAGCAAATTCCCCACCCCCATTGTTTTTCAACACAGGATTCCATTATCATGCAAATAGATATTCCCTAATTTACATGGATTTGTAAATTTAGATTTTGTATTGGATTTTCTTGAGACACTGCACCCCATATATGTAGTGTTCTAAGAGCCAACAAGCTCTTTCTGGCATGGAGCTGCATCTTTTGTTATTCAAAAGTCTTTTCTGAGTCTGTTAAATTGTCCCCTTCTTAACTCCAAACTTACCGACCCTTGGAATTTGCCAGTAAACAAAAGAGAAAAGCCCTCCCTTGTAACGCTCACATAAGCATCATCTCGGTTGTTGTGGCTGTTACCCCCATAAACTCAATGACATTATTTTCTTCCCAGCACCAAACAGAACAGTTTGCTTCTGTTCCCCCACTACAATGTAAGCATCATGAAGGCTCTATTCACCCTTTAACTCATCACTGTATCACAAGCATGAAAGTATACTAGATACTTAAAATTCATTCAATTAACAAATTTCTATTTATCTCAAACTGTTAAGGCATTTGGAATTATACAGAGTGCTGAAGAGGGTGGTCCTTCCTTTCATCTTTTTTTTAACATGATACCTTTCTAAATATCTCAGCTCCACTGTTTTCGCCCACTGGCTCAGGCATTATTATAGAAATTACTTGAAGAATAAGAGGATGGCTCCTTTCTAAATACAAGTATCTATGTATTTTAAATGAGTCAAACTGTAAGCTAGCAACTCTGAAGAAGAAGTTGGTTGGCATGACCCACACTCCCGGCTTCTTCCTTCCTTGCTTCCCCTACTTCCGGTGGGTTCTTTGTGCAGCCAGGCCAATGGGGTTATGACTCAGCTTTTGGTGAAAGGAGGGTCCTTGCTGCATCACTGAGCTTGTACAAAATTTGGTGCCTTGTACCATTTAAGGAAGAAACCGAAAAGACTGAAACTATTTGAGTGCAGAACCTAGATCTGAAGGCAGATCTATCGGAGAGATAGAAAGGAACACTTAATAATCCCATATAACCTGGAATGGCACAGGAACTTATTATGGCCTTTGGTCAACAGTAATTGGCACCTGGTAGGAACTCAAGAAAGTTTTGCTGACCAATGTATGAAAAAATGATGCAAAAATAATGCCGAGCTAGGGCATTTAGATATACTTACTTCTTGGAAGACATACTTCTTAGAAGGGTCAAGTTCTTATTCTGGGAACATTTCTATTGCTCTGAGTATAAAGGAAAATAATAAATTGGAACAAAATTTCAGTCAGTTGTCCACTCACCTTTTTACTAAAGTGGGGACCATTAGCGCCCCCAATGCCTCTTTGCACAGATGGTGGTACTTGATACACATCTTGTTCCTGGGTACCATGACCAATGGGTACTTGATAAATCCCCTGATTTTGGTAGGAAGGTGGCACTTGGTAGATTGTTTCTCGAGGAGTACCCTGTGGGTTTGGCACTTGATAGAGCTTCTGTTGGCCAAAGGTCTGCTGAATCAGTCCAGGAGTAGGCTGGTCCTGACTGGAGGAGGCCTCCTGCATGGGACCAATCAGAAGCTTCACCCGGTTGCCTGGGACAATGCCTTGCCGACCATGTAAAGAACAGAGCCACCATCCTTCCAGTCCTCCAGTGTTCTGCTCTATGACAGTGAGGATGTCTCCTTTGCGAAAGGCCAGTTCCTCAGCACACTCTGGGACATTGTCATATAAGGCTCTTGCCATAAGATTCTAGGAAGGAAAGAACAGAGGGAAATCATCTTAGAATATTAGCTTAGTCCCTTTAACACCTAAAGCCCTTTCTCTTATGGAGGGGCGCACCTCCTGAAAGAAGACAGGAATAAATCTAAATGATATCCTGTAAGGAGAAAACCAGATGGTGCAGACAAAAGACAGATACATACATTCTGTGTCTGCCACCAATGACATCAGACTGCCTCCTTGGAAAAGCTTAGAACACCACAAGAGAGCTTTCCTCTAGCAGTAGATGCTGTGCCAAGGAATTATGAGTAGCACTGCTAAAGAGTCAGAGAATAGTTCAATATACAAAACATTTTTCTGCCTTTCTTAAAGCCAGCTTAAGGAATAAAATAGTCCAAGATATTCACATGTACTATAACTGACATTTCTCACTTTTTTCATGAAGAATCAAAGAACATCCCTGATAACAAACAGTACAAACAGCATTTACATTTGGTGTTAAAATGGAACCAACAGTACATTTATACGTGCCTTAGCAGTGGTTAAAAATTTATATTCTCAGTTGATCACAAGGTCCTTGGATACAGGGAGAATCTCCAAGCAAGGATTTTTTCCATGATCATGGAGCATGGGGCATAGTATGACGGGAGTCTCTAACTCCAGATTTGATGGCAGGGAGCTACAAAGAGTTTATCACACGTAGGTAGATGCCATCTCTCTCTGTTGGTCTATTATTCATACCTTTCCTGAAGGTCCCTCCTCACCCTGCCACTATTTCCTACTACTTGAGTCTCGCCATTCACATCAGAAAGGCTGTGCCTTCCCCTTTCAGGGGCCCAAAACACTCTCTCTCTTTGTATGAAGGCCTGTCTGGTACATTCAGTACTAAGCAGACAGCCAAAGTAGGCATTCAGCAGAGAGTGGGCAGGCAGTATGTGTTGACATTCTTGGAAGCCTTTCAAAGGCTCCAAAGATTTCATTTCTTGGCGTTAGTAATGTTTCGCAGCATGATGGCAGCCATTACCACATGCCTTTTCCTTCCCAGCACACAGAGGAGTCAGGGAATGTTGTAAATTCACCACAAGCACTCGGAAAACTAAAAACGATCTCTCCAGAGCTTCCCCAAAATGTCTGGGTACACTAGTAGATGTTATTGTGATGATGATCATTTGGGGGAGGAGGGGCTGCTGACTGCATGGAGCATGTTTGTGACTTCACATAAGAGTGAAACTTGGGGTTGTTGTTTGGACTTCTGTGCCCTGTTTTTTCTTTTCTAGAAATGTGGACTTCATCTTTGAGCTTCATGCTTTGCATTCCTTTGTAACTGACATACATTAATCATCTACCCCTGTACTGTGCCCTGTAACCGCAGCTATTGCTCTGTGAACTGGTTCTCTGCTACGGAGTGGTCGTGCTCTGAAAGGAGTCTCCCCTCTGGTCAGGGGTTGGGAAGAGGCCCTACTTTTACTCTGTTAACCAAACTCCTCTCAGTCAATGCAACTACTTAAGCTAAGGAAACGAGATAAAAGCCATAGAAGTCAGTACCCAGGAAGACTGGTGATGCTCTTTAAGGATAAGGTTAAAGTCCTTGTTCTTGAAAGTTTTGAGATCCAGGAAGTTGATGTAGCCAGGAAAGCAGTAAGGGAAGCCAAAGGGAAACTGAGGGTTTGTATTCCAGGTGAACATTTTACTTAGTATTTATATTCTAGGAAGCTTTGGGCTCCTTTTAACAATTAAAAAGTTCACATATATAAAGATAAAATCATGCACCATTCCATTCTGCTTTGAGGAACTATTTAAGAATGTGTCATGATCCTAAAATCTCCTCTGTTTCTCATTTTTCATCTTGTGGATGTTCTGTAACCTAAAAGAAAAGTCACAGATTACAGAAAATAAGATTCTAGTCCTTTGCACCAAAATGATTCGAGGGAATTACTCCACCAGAGTGTATTGGGACTACAGAACAGAGAGAGAGAGCTGACCCCCTCCACACACATACCCAGCCTCTGTTCCTTTTTCTGAGGCCCATTTAACAATTGGAAATGGCTGCTAAGGAAGCCCCAAGATGAAATCAGAAGTGATAAATAATAGAGGTCAGTTCTACAGGAACTAAGTGTGGGTGGCTGTGTACCTTGACTTCAAAGCAAAGAAGGAAAGGAAACAAAACAGTAGAAAGGTAAAGGACTACAGACTTCATCAGGATAAATAAGTTGAGGCTTTCAGAGCTGGGCCACAGCCATGGAACTCCATGGAGCACAGACATAGAACACTGGACCATGCTTGATTAGAGGTGGAGAGAAGTCCCTGTGTGAGGGCTGTTCTGGATTTTCTTTGTCAGCTGTCCCAGTGTCCTTCCCCTAACCTGGTAAGCAGCATGCTAATGTGTCTAGAGGTGCTTCAAGAGCTGCTTCTTTGGAAGTACTTTCAGAGTCCACTGTCCTTGCTAATGGAGCCACTGTGGGCGAATTTTCCTATTTGTGCATGACTTCCCAGCAGTCCTCCTTATTGCCTACAGAGATCAGGATTTAGAAAGAGGGCTTGTCATGGCTGTTAGTGCCAGACCCCCCAGTGCTATCTTGACACCTCCTACACTGACAGATATTCTTAGTCTTGGCTGAAGAGGAGTGAGTTATTTAATATCTGTGTAAGCTACAGGGAGCTAATGTCTATACCTAGCCACTCTCCCAAACAAAAGATTCCAGCTCCAGAGACCTTTAGAGACACTTGGACCCAACCTCCTCATTTTACAGACAAGAAAACAGATTGGGGTGGGGGGTCACATTTTATCATTTGACTAAGGCCACATTGTTGGAGTCAGAGATGAGGAGAGAACTCTGGTCTCTTGGTTCAAGTCCCTTTCCATGTTAGCTCTAGTAAACAGTGTCCTCCTAACTTGGCTCAATTCCATTATATTTCATTCAGTACAGCTTTAAAAATGACCAATTCTTCTTGTCATTTCTCTAAAATAAACAGATTCTTGGGGCTTGGTGTCATAATTGTGCAACTAGGGCAGATTACCTCTCCCCCTTGTGCCTTAACTTCCTCAACTATAAAATGAGAATGCAGATAATTACATCGACTTCATAGGTTTGCTGTGAAAATTAAGTGAGTTAACTCAAGTCAAGTACTTTAACACTGCCAGAGATTTAGGAAGCTACTGTTACTGTTTATTTCATTTGCTGGATGGCACTTTGGCCTTAGGCTCCCTACGCTGTTCGCCTCCTCTCAGTTCTCAATCAAGGGTACACCATATTCTACTGATGCTATCGTATATTTATTTAATACATATCTGATATTTCCCTTGCTTACACTTACATTTAGGAGAATTGTCTCTTAAAACAATATTGCTTTGAATTAATAATGAGTTCTAGGCATTGCAACCTCTTGTCAAGTATCTGCCTACAAACATCAGCAATAAAACTGCTGGTTACATTCAAGAGACCTTCTGAGACAAAATACCAATACTAATCCTAATGATATTATTGAGCAAATTTTTAAAAAATATTATTAGATTCCAGCAGAGTACAATCCATCAAAAAGTGGGAGAAAACATGGGCTTGGCTTTTGAAAATACTTAGTGTGTTGGGGCAAGAGTTCAGTAAGATGATAACAACAAAATTAAGTGTAGCTAGAACACAAACTATCTCATTCAAAAGAGCACATGCAATTTGTAAGTCAGCAAATTAGGAGTTAATTCCTCTGCCTAGGAGAAGGTGGAGGAACCCTCTCCTTCAGTGCAAAGGTATGTTTCCTTAGGGCCATAGAGTCAGAAGGTGATTATCTGAGTATCTTAGAAAAACCCAGGAAAGGCAGATATACTCTTTCTCACCCCCCACCCCCATATTTATCTCCATGGCAGGAAAGGTCAACACAGAAACAAATCAAGGAGAGATAAGAGAGCTATGTAATTCTATATCCAGCTGGATGGTTAACCTCCAGAGATTGGCAGTTAGAAACGCAGCTTGGGATTGGCAAAGTACCAAACAGTTGGGCACGGAACCTGAAAGCCAGAGGAACTTTAAACAATTATAGTTAAACTCTTTTACTTTACAGATGAGAAAAATGAGGCTTAAGAAGTTAATGATTTGCCAAAGTTACCTGGCAAGAAGGTCGCAGAGCAAGGACAAGAAAGAATTCAGGCTTCCCGAATTAGAATAGTATTTAATAAAGTTAAATACATATGCTACAAAAGTTGTGGTTCTAATCAGAATTGGAAATTGACCTTTAGGGTCCTGAGTCCTATTTGAGCCAAATACATGGTGACAGAAGATGATTTGACTTTGGATGGTGGGCACACAGTGTAATACACAGCTCATGTATCACAGAAATGTACACTTGAAACCTATATGACCATATGAACCAATGTCACCCCAATGAATTTAATTTTAAAAATCCTAATTGAGGGAACCTTAGTTGTAGCAGCCTCTAACATGGATCCCATCCTGCACTTTCTCGAAACTATTCTGGCTTCCATGTTACCACTTCCTGTTTCCCTTCTCTCATTCTTAGGACTACTCATCTTCCTTCTTGTTCACAGAACAAAAAAATTTGAGGGGGCTCTTTCCTTAAGTGATCATGTTCCAAAGGGATCTCTCCTTTGCACTTGTCTCTTGCCTGTATGCCCACTCCGTGGGCATACACGTCCCGTGATAGGAAATCACGTCCATGGTGTTGGTATCTAAACACAGATAACTCTCAGATCCATAACCCCAGCCTGGATACTGCTGCACTCCAATTCCATGTTTCCAATTGTCTAGTGGGTTTCTTTACCTCAAAATTAACAAGTGCAAAAATCCCTTTCTCTTGCTCTATTTTTCTTCATTAACAAGAGAAGAGAGTGGCTTCAGAGGTTTTCAGAGTCTTTTCACAACCTGAAACCCAATCAGCTTGGACCCTGCTTTCCTCCTCACTGTCACTCCTAGTTCAGGCCCTCAGCAACTTTGGGGGGAAGGGGTGGCAATTACTTCCCAACTGGTTTTACTGCATTTACTCTCTTCCACATAATTAGAAGAGTTATCTTTCCAAAATCTATCTAATCGTGTCTCTTCCCAGTTTTCTGTTATAGTATTTCTTACAGTGTAACTTGTATTATCCCATTCAAGATTGGGAACTCCTTAAATTCAGGGAAGCTGTCTCATTCCTTTGGCATTTTCAGAACTCTGTAGCCCAGCATCTGAAACAAAATAGATACTCACTAAATGTTTGCTAACTAGAGTGGATTCTGATTTCATGGTTCTCTACAGAAAGGGTAAAATTCTTTTCTGGAGACATCAGCATGATATTTCATCAAAATTTTCAGATGGGCATAGGAAGATAAACTAATGGAACCAGAAGGATAAGTGGTGTGTCCAAGTCACCAAGCCGCACAGCCAGAGAACATGCGATACAGCAAGCAGGAAATTGCCTGTCCCTACCTATTAAAACAGGATAATGAAGTTGATGGGAAGCCTGGATCCAGTATCCACAACCACCGAGCAAACAGGAAGGCGAAGAGGAACTGAGCATCCCTGCCAGATTAAATACAATGTTTTCTGTAACAGCCTTTCTCCCTTCCATGCAGCGACCCGTATCTGGCAGCAGGTGTCTGAGCATATTCATACTTTGCCAGAACATAGGGTTTCTGCTATTCCTGGTTCCCAAACTATGCCTGAGGAGTGGGAAGAAAACACTGTACAACTAGCCAGAACAGTGGGTAGGTCACATGATAACTCCCACATCACCCCCACTCTTCCCTGCCTTTTTTTCCCCCACTGCCATCAAAATGTCAAGAAAGCTTATTACTCCTACATCCAGGGAAACTATCTGCTATTCCAAATACAGAGAAGTGTGACTTGTAATTTCCATGACCATCTATGCTGTTCTTTGAAAAAAATTAGACACAATGGGTGGTGTGTCACCCCACTACAACTGATAGCATCACCAATAGCCCAACTTCCTTTTATTATTTTTACTTTATTCTATATTTATCAAGCAGGAGCTCCTGCCACAGCCTCAGGGCTGCCACATTCTCAACACCATGATTTTCCTGTACCTAATCCCCCAGACTTTAGTCTTGGGATCTGGCAAGGTTGTGTGACACATACACACAGAGGCATGCATATACTCTGGGCAGGGCGGATCGTGAGAAACAGACACAGTACAAAAGGAAATGGCCATTGTCAAAGAAATCAGTCCTAAAGGAAGTGGCTAAAAGATGAGCATCAAGGTCAGTCTGGGGGCACAGGGGAAGAGAAACGCTTGTGTGCTTTTGTGCCTACTGACAAAAATCAGCTTCTGTTTGAGGGTTGTCAAACCACTTTGGCTTCCGCTTACTATTACCTTCAGGGTATAGGGGGATATGGGATTTCCCAAAGGAAGGAAATATCCATAGAAAACATGCATATCTATAAGCATCTGGATTTCACTTCTTGGGATATTTTGGTTTACACATGGGTTTTTTTCATTGGACTATCTGCAATGTTGAATTAACAATCTTCCTGAGCTTGTTAACTGGTGGACACAACACTTTCAAGTTCAGCAGTTAGAAGATGTGATATATAGCACATCCAATTTTTTCTCCCCAGCAATAGTCATTAATTGCAGTCTCACACACTTTCCATCATGTGGTCTGAACTAGTCAGAGAAAGACGGCAGCAGGATCCTCGCAGGCCCCACTAGTCCCTTGTCATGCTGCTGATCACATGAGGAGTGTCCAATACATTCCATTGAAGATTGCTCTGGCCCCTAGACCACATTTCAGCCAATTTTTTAAAAAAAACTTCTGGAAAGTGCTTCTAAACCCCTATGATAGTTACAAAGCTTAAATGAGTATCCTGGACCCTCTCTGATTCTTCATGTCATTTACTCTGCCACAAGTCCTTAAGTTTTCTTAGATTTTCCAGCCTTGTGAACTTTTGGCCATAGCATTCTCTTTGTGTGGTTCAGAGTGGAAGATGCTTAAAGAAGGTGACAGGAGATACTTGCTTCCCAAAGGTAGTCTTTGGCATGCAGCAGCCCCCACATGCACTATTGGGGTGTGCTCTGTGTGTGGTGGTGCGTGAGGTTCCCAGAATCTTACCGTGTCCTCCATATTGACCTATTTCTATCCAATGAGGGATCATTCAGAACCCAGCATTACTTTGGTGGTTCATGTGCCCAAGTAATGCTTCTTCAGAGTTGGTGAGAACATTTGACACTGCTTGTAAATTTAGATATTTGGGTCTCAGAAAAATTTCTATCTGATCACACTTGGTAACATGATATGGACAGCAGAGATGTGAGATTAAGTTAAAAAAAAAGTGTTTCTTCAAATACTGGGCTCCTTTCCTTTCCTTTCCTGCATGAGAACTAATGTCACCTATTCTCCCTTAAGGTTGATAGAGGGCAGAATTTGCCCTCTATCAGAGGTTGGGATTTGTTAACCAGGAAGCCTAGAGCAAATTCTGTTTCAGATTAAAAAATGACAAAGGGTTTGGTAGGTAGGTGCGCACAGATGAGCGTTCGTGTGTGACTTCAGTCCTCTTCTCTTATTTCCCACCTAGTCATGGGGATGAATTTGATTGCTGACACTATTTGAGAAAACCAAATGAAAGTTTGAGAAAAACAAACTTTCCTAACAAGGCTGATGATCATAAATTATAGTTGTGTCTTTAAGAGCTCAATGTGCCACACTTGCGTGGTCTTTGAGATTGAGCTAAGCAACTCCTGAGGGACTTGGGGAAGATGGAAGGGCACAGAAGTTTCTGTGGGTATCAGTACCAGAGGTCAACCACAGCTTGACCAGAATCAACTACATTAGAATATCAGACTAAGAAGGGATCTGAGAGATCATTTTAACCCAATCTTCTTGTTTTACAACCCCGAGAGTCTCCTATTAGATTAGCAGCAGAGTCATAAATAGCACCTGGTTCCCCTCCTAATCTAGGATTTTTTCCACTAGACCAGGATGTACTTCCTGAGAGCCTTCTCCATCTTAGAATTTAGTACTGTTGCTATTAAGCCTTGGAATTTATAAGCATTTGTCCCACGTTGCCTGGTTTTGATAGATTGAAGTACAGTATATTGGCAAAGGATCAAAAACATGGGGCAGGCACAAACTCTTTTCAGGGTTCTGTCCCTAGATAAATCTGACAGGCGCCATATAATGATGAAGGCCTGACACCCACTCACCCAAAAGATAGGTTTTATTAACAATAAAACAACCACCTGGATTTCAGCCAACATTACAGTGTTGGCACTGGATCACATCTATCGGCCTGTCTAGACAAATCCCTCCAACATCCAGGTACTTAGGAAAGCGAAATGAGAATTGTTATAAAGGGATAGGAGACTCCATTCCATTGTATTACAGTATATTTTCAAAAACAACATCATTTCTCAAAAGCCAAAACATACAAGTTATAACATTTAATAAAATATTTGCACCAAGGGTAGCCCCCAAGGTCTAAGGCTGTATCTAAACACAGTATGATACAGTACCAACATCTAAATACGATACCAATACCAATACAAATACATACACATCCTGGTGACTTTGCCTGTCTCCTGGCCAGAACCCAACTGATGTAATTTGGATGCTGACACTCAGTGGAACTCTTTTGGACACCCCTTGACCTAGGTTTGGTGCTGATTGCCATTGTCCCACTTAACTTGTGAGGTCCTCAAAGAATTCTAAGAACTGGATCCAGACACTTGGCTGAGAGGGTGTATGCAATTGCGTGTTGTTACCATTGTAACTTCAGAGAAAGTTTAGATGCTGCTGCTTCCCTGCCAGAAGTGAGAACGATGACAGGAACAAATGGAATAGGAAAAAAAACTCCAAGTGAAATTGTTCAATGGCTAGGTGTATAGATAAGCTCCAACATGTAGACATTATCCATCAGTTTATGAGAACAAAATAGCTTTCTTTAAGGCCCATTTCTAAGTGCATTATAGACTATATATCAGACCATCTACGGCGACCTTAATTCTCTTAAGTGTCTTCCTATGGCCTGTTGGTTTTACATGTGACCTGAGGGAGACCGCCTGCTTCTTAGTATTTTGTGGTACTTGCTTGAACAAGTTGGTGCTAAGCATAAAAGGGGAAGTTTCCTTTTGGTTAGGGCTTGTTACACTAAGCTCAACCTTGCTCATGATAAAATTATGGCAAACAGTTCTATAGTTATATTTTTGTACTTCTATCACAACAAACCAGTAAGGCAATTGTTTTTAAGCAGAAGGAAGTAGGGGCATCTAAGGCCAGTGATTCTTAACTAAAATGGATTTTTGTCCCCCCCCCCCAGGTGACATTTGGCAATGTTAGGAGACATTTTTGGTTATCAGTGTGTGTTATGTGAGTTCCGGGTAGCTAGTGGGTAGAGGCCAGGGAGGCTGGCAAACTTTCTGTGATGCACAAGACAGTCCCCCACAACAAAGGCTTATCCAGCCCTAAATGTCATCAGTGCCAATGTTGAGACACCCTGGATAGGAGAACAGACACTAAACTGAATTAACAGAGTCTAGTCTCAGTCCTGAAGACTAATGACAATGAAATCATGCTACCTTTTGTGCCTTTGTCCCCCATCTAAAAAATGGGGATAATGAACATGTTCTTCATAATAATATTATGAGGAGTCATGAAATTATATATGCAAAGTGCTCTGATTTCTTCACAAGAAATGCTCTCTATAAAATCACAGCCCAGTTATTACTGCACTATTATGAGCTCATGAAATTGTGTCTTAAGAACTGTACTCCACCCCCTCAAAAAAATTCCTCCAGGAAAAGAAAATAAACCAGAAATGATCTCATCATGATTACACCTGCCACACCAGAAAACAGACACAGTTCAGAGAAACTAAATTCTTTCCCTCCAGCAATGAAGTAAGCTGTGTCTGTAATTAAGATCTTAATAAGGGAGGCAGGAGGCTTGCGCAGATGCTGCAGGCTATGAGGCAGAGTGCTACCACGCCAGGTCTAAAACAAGAACAACTGAAATACAATCTCCTGCTGCCTAACACTCTCAGGTGTTCTCTGCACAAGCACCCACTGCAAGACAGGCTTTCTGTCATTTTTACAGATGCCTATTTCTGCAAGACAAAAGAAAAGGACCACCTTATTACTTACAAGTAAATGCTATTTATGACTCTAAGTGAAAAATTTGCCTGCATACACTTAAAAAAAAAAGCTTCTTAGATAATTCCCTGTCAATAGACTGACATGAGGGGAAAAGGATGATGCCTTGGACAGTTGACTGATCGCTGGAGCAGCTCATGTTGACTGTCTAGAGTGGCCGAGTGTTCCTGAACTTTCCAAGACAGTCCCAGTTTCAAATATCCTTCCCATTGTCAGACCATATGTCCCTTCTTGGGGTTTTTCTAAACATGGATACATATCCACAGAAATTATATATGCATATATTTTAAACTAGAAATAAAAGATAGGCCATCAAGTATATGTCTTGCTAATGGATTTGCCTTGGTTAAATTTAGAATTTGAGAGAAAACAGATAGGTACAGATAAGAGTCTTTTGATTCAGTCAATGTTCAAGTTCTCTAAATGATAAGCTGATCTTTACAAGGAAATGAGATCTATTCCAAAGGCATCTGGGCCTCTGTGAGACTGTCTAGAATTCCAGCTTCACAGTGAATGGGGTTATTAAGAGAAAGAATGATGTTGGGCTAACTGTATTTTTATGTTGTCCTCCCTGACCCCCAAATAAGGGTGTGCTCATCCCACTTAGCTCTGAGTGAAAAAGGTTGGAGACTCAAAGAATAACATGAGTGTTCCATCCCAGGGGATCACTCAAGGGAAAGAGGGATCACTCAAGTATTGGCTGCTATGCCAATACTGCTGTGATAGTACTGAAATCCTGCTGGTCCACTAACCCATTTCCTGCCAAACTCTTAATTCATACCCCAAAAGATTAGTAACACCTTCCCCCCCCAAAAACCCTCATTGGCAGGTTACTAGCATGTACTGTTAGATACTAAAAACTGAACACCAAGAAGACTGGAGTGTCTGGCAGTCCACTTTGCCACCTTCCCAGTGTGTTGGCTTTGCTTGTTATGGTTATTGGGGGTTGAGGGCTGGGGACCTTGAATATCCAAGCTCATTCTTTCTGTAGCGTACAGAGCCTGCGGACAGAAAAGCCTATGGGAGTCACCCACATTTCCTGGGGGGTGAAGTGCTAAGTTAAGGGTAACAAACGGACTACCACAAATCCATGAAATTAGGGCTAATTCATATAAGAGATAGCATAGGATTTCCATATAACTAAAAGAAATTAGGAAAAATTAATGACACATCATACTGTCTAAATGCATATTGCTCTAATAAATAAAAAGATCTGGTTCATATCTTAACCTTATACGCCTTTTGGTTGCAGCAACTTTCCATTAAGTTTGACAAATAATCCTCTCCCCACACACATGAAGAGTAAAGAAAGGAATTAAATTCAAAAGGAGGTGTCAAACATTTTTGTGCAATGCTTGCACTTTTACATATATTCATGGTTGCTCAGTCTTTATTTCTGGTAAGCATAAACATTGACATTCCACATAAGGAACCTTTTTGCTAACATCTTATAAGTATCACCTTGACATATTAAAATATCAGAAGGAATTCCCATTTGCAGCATATACACCAAGGTTTACAAAGAAATAAGACACCTCCGAGGCAATGGACCCAGTCTTTGAACCAGGATCATGAACCACCTTGTTAAACATTATTTAGCACCATTAATGGTTGGGGAGGTGGAGATGGTGGTGGGGGGACTAACTCTTTTTAAAGAATAAACTGGTAATTAGTAGTCCATGAGGGGGCCCAGGCATATGTTGAAAACATTCTGCTGGCACGTTTAGTATCTCCATAAGCAAATGGTCCACCCTCTACCTTCACCTCGAAAAATCATCGTCATATGCCATCACTACTCACATTTTCTAGAGCACCTATTTTATCTTCCTTAAAGTGCAGGCCTCAGTTTACCTAGATCACATTGTCTACCAAATCTACATTCTAAAAAAATCACTCTTTGCAGTGGAGGATGGGAAAGGTCACCAACAAGGCCATTTATCTTGAAATGAAGATTCCTCAGGAAGATGGTCTTGTAGCTAGGCTGTAAGGTTCCCCAGGCTGCAGAGTCCTCCTCATTTACTAGTAAGAATTACCGCAGGGAGATGACTGGAATGTTCAAGGTAAATAAGATGGGGTGGGGAACATCGTTGACAAAGTATAAATAGTTTTTGGGGGTGAGGGGTCCCCTTTCCAAGCTCATAGTCTTTGCAATCATGCACTACCTAGGAAACCGGCAGCTATTCTCTGGCATTTTCAGTTGGAAATCTAGTATTTCTTCCCAGCGGCCCTGTTTTGTTTACCTTGGCAAGGAGGCCTGATAATTAAGTCTATATGTTACTGCAGAATAATGTCACGATCCCAGTGGCTGGCATTTGAAACCAATTTGTTTAGTTTTCTTTCTTACCCTAAAGCAATCTAAAAATAGATAACCAAGACCTCCTACTTTCCATCTACTTACACTTTCTGTAATAGGATAAGGGATATACAGGCTCTGGCACAAATAATGCCCCTTTTTATTACAAAATCTTTTATTACAACGCCATAAGCATGTGATCCTATAGCATAATGATATCACACTGAAACACACCATATGTCATAGGTGAAATGTTCAAATTAAAACTATAAATTATTACACCTATATTATTACCATGCCAACCACACTCAAGCAGGCGTTACTTCTGCTGGATCCTGTAGTTAACCCTGAACTTCTGTATCAGCAACTCACTACCTTTGCATTTCACCTTTGATTTTTTCAAGTTGATGATTTTTCTGTATATATTATATGTATCTATCTATATATCTTATAATGTACCAAATAGCTACAATTTAAAGTGCTTTACTATATGCTCAA
The DNA here is from genome assembly GCF_004126475.2 of Phyllostomus discolor. Taxonomy (NCBI): domain Eukaryota; kingdom Metazoa; phylum Chordata; class Mammalia; order Chiroptera; family Phyllostomidae; genus Phyllostomus; species Phyllostomus discolor. Next base: position 84,776,972 of record NC_040907.2, on the reverse strand, counting down.
AGCTGAGAAAGATGTTCACATCTTATTTCCTTACAACTATCTGATAAGACAGGTTATTTAATAAATCACACTCTTATCAATGAGGAAACAGAGGCCTACAGTAGCCTGCCTATATACTATTAGAAAGTAACCAAGAAACTAAGTAACCTTAGTTTCATGGTATTTGAAACTAAGTCCATGTTCTTTCTATTATGCTATAGAAAGACACTTTTATGCCACAGCATTCAGACACTTTTATAAATATAAATTATGTAAGTTACTTATATAAATATTTTACATTACTCAATATTTAATATTTGTTGAGTATGTACTATCAGTAACATTCTGTAATCACAGGAATATCAAGTCTTATTAATAGCAGTGAGGATAGCAAGTCATTAATATAGTAGCAAGAGGGTGCATAAAATGTGCTGGTAATTCCCTATGTGTGGCATTTGTACTTCTATAATACACATCCAGACCCATGGAATACTCAACAATATTCAGCCATCCTAACCTAGTAACTGGGATTTTCACATAATCCAGTCACCAAGTCTTGAATCCACACTATCCTTTAAGCATCCACTGAGCATCTACTGTACAAGGAGAACTGGAGGCGATTGGCATTGTCTACTTACTACACACCAGGAGTCATGTTAAGCAGTTTGTATTCATAAATTTTCTTGTTTGAGCCTTAGAACAATAGCATGAGGCAATGGTTGTTCCTATTTTCAGATAAGAAAACTGAGGCTCAGAGAGCTTAATTTGCCCAAGGTTACAGAGCATTAAATCACAAGAAGTAGTAATATCTTTCCCCCAAGCCCACACTCTACTTTGTCTCTACTACAAGACCACACTAGACCAAGACCCTGCTGCCTCAAGACAAAGGATCCTAGATCACACTTTTTATTCAGTGGCCTGTTTAGCAGTCTATCTCTATATGCAAATAAAGGCCACCTTTATTTATTTCTTGTGTTCAATGGGGCTTACTTAAAGCTGGACAGCCCCCCTATACCTGAAACTAATACAAAGTAACACTGAATGTTAAAAAAGAAAAAGCTGAACAGACAGCTTCGGTGGGTAACTTATGTGAGTTACAGATATCATTTAGACAGTAATTTGATTGAAAGTAAATTAGGTAGTGCAGACAGAGTAGGGCAGAGGTGAAAAATCCTACTGCAGGGATTACAGCAAGACAGTCAAGGAGACAAAGGTTTGGGCTTCATAGACAGGATGGATGAGGAGATTGGACCTGCGGAAAGTGACAGACTAACCAAGTCATGTAGATGTAAAGAGACAGGGGCAAATGAATCAGGGAGCAACAGAAGGCCAAGATTTCTCACAGCAGAGGCAAAAGAGAGAAGAGAGGTGGAGGTATAGGGTGTGCTTTGAGGGAATCATGAATACGTGGATTGGGGAGGCAAGCCCTACAAAAGTCAGCTATTACAGAAGCATAAGGAATGAAATGCTTGAATGAAAAAATAACAGGTGATGAGGACAAAGAAAGAGAGAATTCAAAAAGAGGATTGAAAAGTAGAGAGGAAGTTGTTTTTAGAAGTCTTGGGGGGAGGGGTACAGACAGGAAGCCACTGATGAATTCTGATAAGAGAATGCATCTATATCCTAGCAAGGAAAGGATGCTAAAGGCATCTTTGGTATGTCCCACACTGTGCAACTTGCTTTGTATGTGGTGTTATCAGAACATCTTCAGCCCTACAAAGTCTTTCATCTCTGTGTAGGTAAGTCATGTAGCTACAAAAGTACGTTTGCTCAATAAATAAATAATATAAAACAAATAATTAAGCAAGGATTTTTCAAAGCATTTTTTGGTGCTTCTAAATTTATAGATCTCACATAACATTTAAAAGTGGGGGCAGGAGTTTCTAATTTGGATTGGATGCAACAAATCATCTAGAAGAAAATCAAGAATTTAAAACCAAAATGCCAATGCAAGGAAATAATTGGGAATCATATAGGCTATGGTAAACAACCATAGACTAAATTGAAGACCCTCATTTATTTTTTTCTCAAGCCAGCTTGAGAAACTTAAAATATTTTCAAAATCCCCTCAAAAGCTCTTAATGGTACAGGCCCTCTTGTTTCTCCAACCTACCTTGCTCACAGTCAGCCAGAACATAGAAATCTGAATTTCAGGATGTAGTTTTCTGGCTTGTAAATTCCATCTGTAATTTTTCACCAACCCAAGCATTTAAGAATAAATTTGTTGAATGGTTAATTAGAGAAATAATTTAAAATTTTAATGGGGGCCCATGGGGTTCAGAAATTTGGCAAAATTTGGCAAACCCCAAAAGCTGCTTAGCTATTAGAGATCAGACAGGCAGTGCCTGCTGAGAGCCACTGACCAGGCCAGGGGCAGCACAAAATGGGCGGGGCCTCCAGCCTCTGCTCAAACGCAGCTTCGCAGTGGCTCTTTAATCACCCTCCTGGCAGACAGCAGCCACAATTGCCTCTATAACCTCAGGAGGGAAGACTTCCCTGGGCAAGCCTCAGTCTCTTCCCCCCACTTCAGGACATGTTCTGTATATTCAGAGAAGTTTGTCGAAATTCTTAATAAATAACACCCCTCCCCCCCCACACAAAATGTATTATCACAGAACCTCAGACTGAATACTTTTAAGAGAAATGAAATATTAAGCACATGAGAGTGACTGCACCCTTCCTATGAAGAAATAAAAAATATATGTACAATGAAATAAAAATAGACTAGGTAGGCGCTACCCAAAAATGTTTACCAAAGTAATAGCTTACATTCCACAATTCTCAAGATTATTGTAAAGACATAGCTGGCTGACCTTGAGCTGCAAAATGAGTGCAGGCTTGGGTGTTCTCCAGTTATGATCCCTGAAGTAGCCAAACCAGATAATCTAGTTTAAAAAAATCTAATAGTGGCTGGATTACAAATCTTTCAGTGAACATTTTTTAAGTCGGACTGTGCTAAATTTAGAGTATATAGTGCAACACAGTGTTTAAAATATGATTCCTAACTCCAAGATTTTACAATCCAATAATAATTTGGCCCTACTACCTAAGTGGCTCAAATTAAACAAATAACTGTGAAACATGCATTTCACTGTGCTTTGTAGAGTTACTGCCTAAAACAACAACAACAACAACAACAACAACAACAACAACAACTCTATCCTGCAGGACTGAGTGCAATGCAATAGTCTCAAATTTCCTGGAAGTAGAAAACACCAGTCACACAGGACATTTTAGAGAGGTCACAGATGGTTCTTTCTTTTTCTGTAATTAAAGTCACAAGTTCTGGGACCAGATAATATCAGTTCATATCCCAGCTCCACCACTTTTTAGTTGTGTGGCTTTGGATTTCCACATTTGAAAATGTGTATAATCATACCCACCTCATAGAGTTGTAGGGAGAATTAAAATGAAAATGCTGTATTGTTACTATAAGTCTTAAGAAATATTATTTATCACATCTCTACCTTGTGTCATCTCTTGCTTACAAAATCCTCTCCTTAAAGTTGTCTCTCATTTACCAGAGAGAAAACAGTCTTTGTAAGAAAGGGAGAGTAGACTGATTCAGCCATTGGTTCATTTTATAGTTACCACAAGGTGTCAATCTGTCATTTGGTCAGTCAGAGAAGTCAGTAGTTTTTTTCTGGTAAAGGTGTCCACAAGCTAGTAAGAATCACGTATTCACATCACTTGGCAGAGTATTCAATACTAGTAAGACCTAGCACAGAGGCAGGTTTTCTCCATGAATGCCAGTCATAATTTACATCATCTGTTGCCCTGATGTTTTCTTTCCATAAGAGTAAAATGAAACATGATGAGGTCACTGAATAAATGACTTTAAACTTTGTCACTTTCTAGTTTGGAGCACTCACTGTTAATTTCATCCATTTACACTTTCCAACAATAAATGTCCGAGCATATTTTCTTTCTGCTGGTCAGTTTTTATGAACTAAAGGAATTCAGCAATGGGTTAGGAGGGGCAAAGACTCACTGTGGGGTGAGCAATATCTAGTCCTACCACTGCTCTGCATAAGGAAACTGTGGCTATATGGGCTGAAAAAAGAACTTTCCTGCCATTACAGAAGGATTTGTTTTTAGTTGCGTCTTCAAGTCAAATATCGTGATCTTCAAGATTACCCATTCCTCTGATCTTTCCTATTGAGGCAGATAATGGAAAGCTGATAGCAGAGTGATAACTGATACCTGTGTCTTCAGATAGTTGTGACCTTTTCAAGGAAAACTCTAATTCATACTTTAGAAATAAAAGGCTTTCAACATTCAGATTTGAAGCTTTGAATAAGATTTATAACTCTTGAACAAAAGATTTATCCCTGTGGTGATATGGTGGCTACAGAGTATTTACAACATTACATTAAAAAAGGATGGGCCAGAGGCTAGATAATTCAGAGAGCAAAGTAGCTCCCGGCCAGCACAATCCTGAAGATCAGACAGGTAATACAAATTGTCAATCTAAAAGCATAGTCACCTTGCCAGAATTTCTTTTAATGATACACTTTTGTATAAAAGCACTAGGAGTGGTAAATATTCTAGAATGAAAATATTCATCCTCCAAGGAAAAGTCACATCCTGCTCATTGCAATCTGCTTCTGTCCAGTGTGCCTGGTAGCTGCTTGCCTCCTACGTGGGGGTGACTTAAGATGGAATACGCTGAACAAGTTATAACCCCTTTTTGTCTAGAATAAACACACAAACAGTGGTGTAAAATGCATGGGAGAAAATGCTGCTAAAGTATTATGGCACTCTGCAAACTTTAGGGACAATAAACTGGCCTGAGTGAAGCTTCAGATTCTCTGTCTATTCAAATGCCAATAGAAGTGTTTTCAAAAAATGGCAAATATTCATTTATTCTTACAACCAACGTCATTTACGGATCAACATTCTCCATCACCAGCTGTATAATGAATGGTACCTGGGGCTTTTAATTTCTTCCACCAAAAGTACACATGGCAAACTGCACCCCAGACTAAACGCTTAAAGCAAAGGCTGAAGACTGCTTTATGAGCCAGTCTGGGAGACTGCAGTTCTGATTCCTCTCTCATTACAGCTCCGGGAGACAGTGGAGGCCAGGCCTGGGGGAGCCGAGGAGACTTGAGCTAATACGTGCTCCGCTAGAAGTCAGACACCCTGCAATCTACAGTAGTGGCTACAGACCGCCTCTAAGACGAATTCTCCAAAACTTCCAGAGGAGACGAACTCGGGTGTACTGTGAACTCGGGGAGTGGGTTTAGAGACTGGGTCTCTGCCTGCTTCCTTGTGCGCCAGTCTCGGTGACTGAGACTCAACTCAAAACTTGATCACACAAGGGATCCCTCCAGAGGAGTTGTCACAGTAGGAACCACACACACACACACACACACACAAACGAAGACTTGTGTAAAAGACACTCCCTTACCTTATACTTCATCGCGTCAGCTGTGAATTGAGCCGTTTTCCTAACACACTAGTTAGACTGCATTGAGTACAGGCTCGTCCGCCCCTCCATGGAGTGTAGTACTAAATGAAAGTGAGAACGGTCCGGGCTGGGGCAGGTTTGTCATTCGCAGCCGGGAGCTCTGACTCAGAAAAAGCTCTAAAGCTTCTGAGCTCACTGTTTTGATTGAGGCGGGCCTATCATAGGCTTTATTTGCATACCTCCGCGTCATTGGCTAATGGGCTAAGGTAATGTGATGCCCCACCCACTTTTTAACATACGAAAATTTCTGACAAAGAACACGTACTATAATCATTTCTTTTTGCATTATCAAAAAGGGCAGAAAATAAAACAAAGTGGAAATCGTTCCCAATTTTACTCCATCCTTTCCATCACCCCTACCTACAAAGGAACGGGAAAAAGAGATAAATTCTTTTTAAAGATTAACTTAAGTCTTAAAGAAATCGAATTCACAAAGCAGTCTTGACAGTCGTGCTTCCTGTGACCTAGCAACTCCTTCATAAACCCATTTCATTTCAAAGCCATTCACCTCACAATCTCTACATGAAACGAATCCTGGGGAACAAAAGGTTTTCTGTGTCTGGCCTCTTTTTACTAACTACCCCTGCTGATATCTCCCTGGCTCTCCTTCTCTCCTCCCTCCCTCCCTTTGGGGTGTGTGTGTGTGTGTGTGTGTGTGTGTGTGCTTTTGTTGTTGTTGTTCTTTTCAGTGTTCAAAGTACTTGCTATGTCAGTCTGCAAGGAGCCAGAATACAATTCCCCCTCAGTGAAAAGGAACTCCCTAGGCCAAGCACCAGGATTCCTCTGGCCAGCTTCTCACAAGGCCTCACAGATTTGACTGTCAGCCACATTCAGTGACCTTCTCTGGCTTTGCTGAGGATAAAGGTTAGATGTGACCCCGCCAATGGGGCTGGCCAGTGCACGCCCTATACATCACCGCTGTCTACAGAGTACTGTGTTCTTTGATGGTTGGCATTTCTAGCTCCAGCTTTGAACACTGCAGTTTTTCCTTCTGACCTCTCTCCTGAAGATGACCCATGAACCCAACAACGCTTATTATATAGGGAACAAAAAAAAATGCCTACTGTTTGATGGGCCTCGTTAAAAAGACCAGGCTGTCTGCAGTGAAGGACAGAACATTTGCTTCAGCTTCATGATTTCTGTAGAGAAAGAGGTTACCCGGGGAGGACAGAAATAGTCACCTTCAGAAACTTTTCTGAAGGATAGAAAGGAGAGGGAAATTTCCTTTTTAGTGGGCCTCAGGATTCAGACTTGGTAAGTGCAGACAATAGGCTGTCCCTGAGTGGGATAGACTCCAACCAGACTACACGACTTGGATGGAAAAATCAGCCTTTATTTTTTTCCTGGCCAAATTGGACTAGAATCTGTTTGATTTGTTCCCCCTTACCCCTCTGAAATTCTCAATGGATTAAAACTACTTTTACAATCTAAGCAAAAAGAACAGAACAACAGCTGCCCTACAAAAGTGGTTTCCAGGTCCAGGGCTCACAGTTTCGCTAAAAATTTAATGTAGCACCGATTCCCTGGACATGACCTCCCGGCAGTCACAATGACCTTGACACACTGGTTCTGGCATCCACTAGGCCTTGCTTTTCCTCATTTAGTTTTTGAGTGAAAATGAGCTTGAGTGATTTTTCAAGGTCTTTCTAAAAACAATTTAAGCATGCAGCATATTGCACTGCACGGATCTTCTGAACAGTCCCACAGACTTATGGGAGAGTCGTTATTTTGCAGGAAATTGTTTTCCATGTCTGCCTGGATTAGTCAAAGACCTTTCCATCTGTAAGATGAGTCTTGTGGCTTCCAGGAGAGCTAGATAACATTCCATTGGCTTCCTAAACGGTCAAGTTGAACCCTCTTTCTGTTTTGTTTGATGAGTACCATTGAGTAGTGAACACTATCTTACCCCATTTTATTGCTTTTGAACAGTTTCCCAAAGCATATGCCAGGACTTTTTGTCATTTCACTCTCTAGTTAGAAAGCTTAATTCATGCCAAGTGGCCCTCCTGCTTCCCTGTTTCTGTACTGTACAGTAAGACACTTAAAATCTTCCTGAAGTTCATTTCAAGGTGGTTTGGTTCATTATGTTGTTAGTTATATAAAGAAAATCACAGTGGTGTTGGAGGCCGGTAAACCTGTGTTAGAATGTCAATATTTTTTTTAACTTCCTGATTTTGATGTCCTGAAGTATAAAATTGAGAAACTAATAATATGTACCTGCTAGGGTCATAATGAGGATTAAATGAGATAATGGGGATAGAAGTTAATAGTTCTTAGCACACAGTAAGACCTTAATAAGTGGTTGTTTATTATTATTACTATTATTAATTATTATAATGTTAAATTTATTTTATATTACTTTATTGAAATATATAACATTGTTAAGTATATAAATGACATTAATATTTAATAATTTTAAAAATTAGGATATTATCACCTTTAGACTGTTATTGGTATGTATAGTAAACATTCAAGAAAAGGGGGTAGGAATCCCCTCATTTGTATGCCATTCTTTCGCAGGGCAGCCTTCTAATTTGATGAATATTAATTGAGCACCTACCATGTGCCAGGTACTGTTCTAGGTGGGGAGAATACACAGCAGCCCAGACAAGTTCTTACCCTCTTTGAGCTTACAGTCTACTGGGAGTGGAGGACAATAATTAAATGAATAAATAATATGATTTTGGAGTAATAAATGAAGAAAAGTTAAGCAGGAAAAATTGCTGGAGAAAAACACCAGGATTGAGGGGAAGAGGTATCTTATTTTATTTTGTTTCTTATTTTTTAGTAGTTCATTTTTTTTGTATTTTCCCCATTACCATTTATCCACCCTATACCCTCTTCTACCTCCACCCACTCGGGGTGTCTTATTTTAGAGAGAATGGTCAGGTAAGTTCCTCTAAGGAGGTAATATTAAAGCAAAAATCTGAATAACATGATGGATTCACTCAGAAATGTGGGAGAAGAACTTTCTAGACAGAGGAAGTATCCCATGGATAAGGCTTGAGGAAGAAAGAGTTTGGTGGGTTTAAGAACAGTAAGCAGTCCAGGTGCCCTGAGGGGGGAACTGAGGGGCCTCCTGGAGAGGGCAAGCTCAAAGACATAGGCGGTAGCAGTTCGAATTTTCTCTGGAGTGCGACAGAAAGTCACTGGAGCCTTTGAGCAGGGAATGAGGTGATCTGTTCCATTTTTATCCTTTGATTAAACACTTAAGGACAGCAGACTATTGGTTAAAACATTGAGCTCTGGTCTTCATGCAGTTCACACAATGCTAGTAGTTTTTCCTTTAGTGTCATCTAGAATTTTTCCATCAAAGCCCTTTGGGAAAACACAAATTCTGTCATTGAATAGAGAAACAGCTTTCTCCCCATTGATTCCCTAGATTTTGGATGCAAAAATACTGTTTAAACCAAGCAATATCATTGCTGTTGATTGATTTACAGAGTCTCCCCAGTACTCCCATGGGTTAAAATGTGCCCAGCCCCTATCTGTGCTCACTAGCACTCTCTCGGCCTATTAGCCTTGCCACCTTCCTGCTTGTCTGCCAAGGGCTCTCTCTCCCAAGATGCTCATGTAAGCAGGAGCAAGCAAGGACAATGCCATCAAATACTGTCCAAATGAACTGGGCACAAGCATGGATACTGTAAAAAATCAAGATGATGCTAGAGGGATGAGATTCTTCTTGTCCACAGCCTGGGAGGAACCCATGTGGCTGTTCTTTAAAAGTAAAGGGCAATGTCAGAGCATGTAAGGGCAGGAAGCAACCTCAGAAGTCATCTAGTTCAGCCCCCCATAAAGAGGATGAAGCCATTGATCTGAGTGTGGGCACCCTGGACAGGCACCACCCCCCACTCCCCCAGGGAGATCAGGACAACGATCACTGCTTTCAGTCAGTTAGTTCCCTGTAGCTCTTGCTTGCTTGGGAACAGGTATTCTTTGTAGTTTTCCCTCCTGAAATTTCTCCCTGCTCCCACATTGCTACCTGTTTAATTTCTAGAGTACAGAGCTGATCACATCACCACTATGTTTAAAAACCTCTAGGGGATACTTCAATGCCTTAAAAAACAAAATCTGCACACTTTAGTGTGGACTATACTCTGAGACCACCCTATTTTTCTGTCCTTATCTCCCACCATATCCCAACGCCACATCCCACACTCTTGTCACATGGAGAAGAGGTGGGGGATGACTCACCGAATCCAAGGTATGTGAATACTGCCCTGACTTTGCACAGATGGGTCCTCCTGCTGAGGATGACCTCCCTTCACTCCTCTGCTATTGAGCTGAGCCCCAACACTGACTCGTTTGTGCTTCCTCGTCAAACAACCCCACCCTGCCCACCTTGCCCTCCCAGAACTAATTCCGCCTTTCCATTAGTACACACATATGGCCCTATTGTCGGGCTCTCCCATGTTGTATCAGAATGAGTTGTTGGTGTCTGTTTCCTCAGCTTCAAGGTGAGCCCCAAAGGGATGGAGTGCTGTAAAACACGGTGTCCCCTACAGCCTTATACCTTAGAGGTGCTTAAATGCTTGCTGAATGAATAAGAGGATAAATGTAACTTCAAAGAGGCCAGGTACCAGTTTTGACTCTTGCACAGGGATCAGTTAAAAAGTTTTTGTGCTTGCAGGCACTATTTTTTTATACAACCTATGAGATAAGAATAGCTCTTACATTTTTAAGTGGCCAGAAAAAATCAAAAGAAGTGTAATATTTTTGAGATGTGAAAATTATGTGAAATTTAAATTTCAGTGTTTATAAAGTTTTGTCATGACACAGGCACCCATTCATTTACCCATTGTCTTTCGGCTTATAGTGTCAGACTTGTGTGGGTTGTGCCAGAGATGGTGGACTGTAAAGCCAAAAATGTATTATCTGCCCCCCCACAGAAGAAAGTTTGCTGACTCAACTCTAGAGTGGTACAACACCTATCCATCCCTGAGTTCAGACTAAAGAATAGATCCTTCTTTATCTACAGAGAAACAATCTAGAAATACCCATTCTCGGGCCATATTTTACCATTTTTAGTTTGATACCAGTTTCTAAAAAGTCAATATATATGAAAGTGATTTCAAAAAATAATTTGAGGCAGCAACTTTTTAATTCTATAGGTCTCCTGAAACCTCCCAGAACAAAGACGAGCCCTTGAGAGTTTTCTGCTTCAAGCCAACTGGCCCCTGGCTCATTCAGCCCAGACCAAAACCCTTCCTGGTGCCAGGTCCTTTGTTAGATATTCACAGATGTTATTTCACTTAATGTTCATTTACTATAACAACCCTCTTGGGTAGGTTGTAGTATTCTAGTTTTACATGTAACAACTGGGACTTGGACAGGTTCTACAACTGGCACAGTTACAGGCAGGTGAATGGCAGGCCTGGTATGTGAACACTGGCTTTCTGGCTTCTGAGATGTGGTGTGCCACACTGTCCTTGCTTCCTCTGGGTGCCTCTGTTGTCTGAGTCCCGTTTGTTGGTTCAGGAAGGTTGTGTCTTAACCCTAGTGTGGCTAAATCTAACTGAGGAACAGGTATTGTTCTTGAGTTGTGATTAAAGTTAATAGTGGGCATACAATCACACCATCCCCCTTACTCACTCGTACTTTGAAGCCTGTATGTGATCTTTCTTGCCTAGACTGCCCTTCTTTCATCATCTGCTTGCCTATATGCCATCTTCCCCCTAGTCTGAACTCCATCTCCTCCATTAACTATTTCCTTAAAAATATCTTCATTGTTGATATTCCTCCAGCCACTCTCGATGTCTCTCATCCCCTATGACTACAGTGCTTCCTAAATCTGACCTCCCTTAAATCAATCAGACCTCCCTTAAAAAACAAGCTTGGATGCTCAGACTTATCCCCTTTCCATTGGGTTCAGTAGTTTCATCTGTGAAAGCTTCCTTCTCCACAAAGAAATTTTAAGCAAATTATAGAAGGGCATTTTTTCTTCAACTTGTATCACCCCTGTACCCATGTAGGTAACTGAATTTTGCCTTATGTCTTCTCAAAGCCCTATGTTTTGTCCATGCACTCAGCCTTCATTGATGTCCACATGGAAAACATAAGTGAGTTTCAGGGGAAAGAACACCTTTCAGTCTAGGCAGTAGTTCTGTTTTATCTGTTGAGCTAGTCACGATCTTGGTCTGAATGAAAGTCTATTATTAGAAATAAGCTCCAAGAACCGTCTTAGTGCTTGCTTCTTCGGGTGCTGTGGAATCGAGCTTTCATTGCTTTTTGCTTCCACTAATATTTTGGCACAAGAGACCTCATAAAGGCCACCCAACACCACTTCCCCCTTTTAGCAACAGTGTAACAGTGTTTTAGGAGTAAACTTTGTTTTCTGAAAGAGTTGTTAAAGGCATTGCTTTAAAATATTTGTTGCTGCAGATGGAGGCAGTGTTTACTAAAAAGGCTTGTTGACTCATGATTTCCAAATTACTTCTGATTTGGTTCCTCCCTGACTTATTTCTTATTCTCACTCAATGTGGAGCCACCTGGGGTTGGGTGTGGCCCTAAACAACAGAGATTAGAAATGATTCCTCTGGATATCTCTTCTGTGCATGACAGGATGGATTGCCTCACTGCGAAGACTTTGCAAGGTCTTGCCGACTCTTTTCATTTAGCCAAGTTTATGTGTGTCATTGTTCCAGACCTTTGAAAAACCCACCACCTTCCTTCCCTCTTCCTTCCCTCACCCCACTTCCCACTGCCTTCTGCCTTCCGTCCCATACTCTTTGGGGTGAAGTGCTAAAACTGAGTATCTCAGGCCCCTCTCAGTCCTTGATTACTATGAAAGAATACTAAGGTGTCACTAATGTGCTACTAAGAAACTAGTAGATCCCTGCAAATGTGACTGTGGGCAATACCTTAACCTGATTTTTGAAAAACTGTGAACTTTTTGATGTTACACATGTACAGATATAATAGCGTTATTGTAACTTTGGAATACTTCATTACTACCTGCCCCCAAAGAACTAAACAACATAACAGATGAAATCATATGCTATATGACAAGCAACTGTGAGGCTCTGCTTTAAAATTTAGTATTTGCTTTAAATGCAGGATTTGAGAGAATTAATTTGGGGTGAAAATATGTGAAAAATTAGAAACACATAATAAAGGTTAATGTTTATTTATCTTCATAAATGTGCAAAGGTTTACATTTCTACTATTTATATGTATCCAGCTGGACCAAGGAATGAAGTTCCATGGAACAAAAAGAGTTTAATAATAAAATTGTGCAGACTGCCTGGCAAAGGCTCTCTCCTGTTTTCCCTAGCCATGAGGTGTTCTGTTATTGCAAGCTTTAGTATGTCCAAGTAAACAATTTGTTATATGAACCGTCATAGAAATCTCTTCTGTGGGTAGAAACTTTAGACTGTGGATTTTTACAAAGGTCAAGGAGATCTGCCAAGACCAAATAAACAGGAATTCTGTGACTTGATGGAGAAGGGCCTCCTATTCTTTCTGAAGTCACTGCCCAACACAATAGTAGTGGTACATAATATGTACTAAGTAAGAAGGGGCAAGGACAACACATTTTCTTCTTGCGAATTTTTGTTCTTTATACATTCTTAAATTTGAAACACCTTCCTGATCCTTCTTCACACATGTATTATGATCAAATACATGCTATGACATGATAACATGACTTACTGTCCTAGAACGTGGCGACCCCGTTCCCTTTCTCCACTTTTGGCTACTGTCTAGGTGGAATAAGGAGAGAGGCTTATGGACCGTGTGTCCTGAATCCTGGATGGGGCTGGATGCTCTGCTTCCAGTCTACTCCTGAGCTCTACTGTTCTGCAGACACACTGATTCTGACAGTCACCCTCCACGTCCGGCATCCTGCATAACTCCAGGATGGAGGTGGGATGGGAAAGAATCTGGGAACATAGGGGTGGGCATCTGAAACACCAAAACACCAGTTTCCTGGAGGCACTGGGTAGATCATTCCTTTGGGCTTTGGCGATATATTCCCACCCCGGGGCCCTGAAAGAGCCTAGCTGACCCAGTTCTCCAAGAAAGGCTGCCTCCTGTCCCTGACAGCTTTCATCAGCTGAGGCCATTGAGCGTCCAGCAGGCTCTGTCCCAGGGCATCTGGCTCATCTGGCCATCCCAGGCAGCCGCCAGCTGGCGCTGATGAGCGAGTAAAAGGAATCCGAGTAATGCAGGGCCTGGGGTGGGGGCTGGGGGGCGGCAAGATGAAAGGAATGTGGTGTAGGGACACAGCATACCCCACACTGTTAAATCCAGGCTTATGAAGAGTTTGATTCATTTTAGAAAGCAAACAAAATGCTCCAGCTATCAGCAATCTTTTATTTTGTCTGCTAAAGGAATGCCTTTCCAGCGTGGGCTGGGGACTGGGTGGTGGCGGAGTCACCAGTGTCTACCCTTGACTTGCTGTGTGGAGTGTGGACAACGCATTCCTTTCTGCCCACTGAAGCTGAGAAGTAAAGAGTGGCTCCCTTCTTCATAAGAAAGTCGAAGGGGAGCCCTGCTAATGAGCGTGCACCAGACTTTAAGGCTCACTCACTCACACCATGTTAAGTTTAAGTTCCTTTAATTTGCTTAAGTCCCGGCACCCTGTGATTTCAGACTAGAGAATGTAGACAAGAGGTTATTGCAAAGGTTTTCTTGAACGTCATTGCCCGTGATTCTTAAGATTCACGCTCTAACCAGCCTTTGGAACTTCTGGTCTTTCAAAGGGTAGAGAATCGGAAGAAGCAGCAAGGCTTCCTGCCCTAAGAAGACAGGGGCTATATGTCCCCAGCTTTCAATTTTGCCATCTCAAAATCACTCTATATCTTCAAAAGCCATCTCCTGTGCAGTTCTGATGACCTGTAAAAGAAAACACCAAGAAAACAAAAAGCCTGTCTCTCCTTTCGCAGACAGCACATGCTGAGTGAGACGCGGCTCCCCAGCTCTCCCCTCTCCCATCTGCACTGCTCATCTTGCACGTCCTGCTCTCTGCAAGTACCTTCATGCCTCTCTCACCCACAGTTCCTTGTTCAAAAACCTGGAGGCCAGACAAATTGTGGAATTTAGAATATTGGAGATTTTAAAAACAGATTTAGCATCCATATCACACACCACAAAACTCCCTGTGCGCCCCAGGCCAGCATCCCATGTGCAAACTCATTCATATTTTGGCAGTTGGATGTACCCGTAGGGGTACATACTAAGTGGAATAAGGAAAGACTATGCATCACCTCAGGCCAATCCAGGTCAGGTGTTGCTATCAAATGAGTTATGAAAGAACTCTAGACTTTTATACTTTATAACTATGGGTGAGTGAACACGTACCATCAACACACTCTTTAGCCCTTCAGGACCTTCCCTTTGCCACCTCTCCTCCCAACACCAAACCAAGTGGCCTCTCTTTTTCACTTGCCACAGCCAGACGGTAAGTGGTCCTGGCCTCCCACTCAGACCTCCTCTCCTCTCTTCCTGCCACCCATTCCATAGACCACCATCGAGGCCAGCACTTTGCAAGCTCTCTGCCGTGAAGTATAGTGTTCTCCAATTTCAATCCATTATGAATTGGCAGTATTGAAAATATAGGATTCCCTCACTATCCGAAAGCAGAGCATTCCTATGAAAACTTGCATGAACTGAAATGGTTTGAAGTGAAGAAGTGATTGCTAATGGGTGCACAAAATAAACGGAGATAAAGCCCAGGAGCTGACAGACAATCCAGGGCTCTGAGTGTAGTTCCGGGGAAGGAGCCTGGCATGGCCAGTCTCACTGCTCGGGGTGTGTGCTGCCTCTACAACAGCGCATGCAAAACACACTCTGAATGCTATTTTTGCCTTTTCCCTTCATTCATAAAAGTGAAAATCTCTCCAGATTTCCTTCATTTAGGTAGGTATTAAATTAGGTCTTTTGTAAAAGCGAAGCAGCAGAATGAGAACTTTGGAAAAGCTGAGGATACCTGTACTTAAAAGTAGAAAAATAAAATAAAAAGATGGAAACATAAGCCTTGTTTGTTGTTATTATGGATTTCAACCAATATAAAATGAGTCTTAATTACCATCAGAGTTGCAAAGGGCTCACTCTCAGTTTCACTCTCACGGCGGCCTGTGCAGGGCGCGCTGGTGCAGGTCTGCAGGTCTCATTTTAAGGAGCGCTGCTTCAGACACTGGCCCTCCAGGAAGCAGTGGGGGCTCTGCTTCATCCTTCCTCCTTCGCATTCCCTGGATCCTGACACTTTCCACCACCACCTGTCTTGGAATGGTCTCCTCTCTTGGCTCCCACAGCGGTGGGTTCTTCCCTCCTTCCTACTTCTCTCACCAATATCTCTGTCTTCTTTTCAGGTAGGCTTTCCCTAAGGTTCCATCCATAGCCCTTTTCCTTCTGGATTTTCTCATTTATCTACTAGATATCTTATTCTCTTAATTGACTTCTACTCTCATTTCTATGCTGATGAAAGTCACATCTCCTGACCTGTGTTTTGAATTCCAAACTCTCAGTTTCTACTGCACTGAAATACTCTAGAAGCTTTTCATATATTCCTCAAATTCACAAGTTGTGACAGTTAATTATATATGTCAGTTCAGCTAGGCCAAAGTACACAAATACTGGGTTAAATCCTAGTCTGACATTACTGTGATGATAATTTTTTTGAGCTGAGAATAACATTTAATAAGTACACTTCAGAGTGTACTTATTACCCTCCATCATGTTGTGGGACTCATCTAATCAGTTGAGAGTTTTAAGAGCAAAAAGACTGATGTCCCCTAGGAAGAGGAAAGTCCACTGCAGATAGCCTTTGGTCTCACGCTGCAACATTAGCTCTTTCCTGGGTCCAGTCTGCCAGTCTGCTCTGCAAATTATGGACTTG
The DNA here is from genome assembly GCF_004126475.2 of Phyllostomus discolor. Taxonomy (NCBI): domain Eukaryota; kingdom Metazoa; phylum Chordata; class Mammalia; order Chiroptera; family Phyllostomidae; genus Phyllostomus; species Phyllostomus discolor. The sequence continues at coordinate 84,760,683 of NC_040907.2, read as the reverse complement.
TCAGGATCCACTACCATGTGAGCCAATTTCTTAAAATCAATCTCTCTCTCTCTCTTTCTCTCTCTCTCTCTCTCTCTCACACACACACACACACCTATTGGCCTATTGTTTCTGCTTCTTTGGAGAACCCTGGCTATTACATATATGAACCTCCAAATGAAACAGTCTACTTTTAACTATTTTATTTCTACTTATGATGCCACCATTGTTCCAGGTACCTACCATCAAAAGTTCAGGTTGTTTGTTTCTCTTTTTTCTTTATTCCTCCTACTTCCCACACCCAATCAGCCATGCCAATTTTATACTCTCAGTATTTTGGCACAAATAACTCCCTTTTATTCATCTACTAATGGAGATCCCCCAACCACCACTCAGGTTTGGTCTGTCATACCAGACAGGACAAGGCTGTGTTAATATCATCTTGTCCACAATCAGCACTCCAAGAATTTCACATGTGACTCAGAAAAAGTCAATATGAGATCTTTATTTTATAAATAAAATATTTATAAATATTTTATTTATAAAATATTTAGGGAGGGAGAGGACCCCTTTTGCTTTAATGATAAACTGTAAATCTAAGCTTGGCAGTGAACATCTTTTCCTCATTGTAGAGAGTGTCTATAGCAAGAGAGAACGAGTCCCTGTGATAAAAGAAACAAAGACATTTATCATGAAGGAATGGGGAGAGCCCTGATCCTTGTCTGTGTCTCTGGATCTAACCATTCTTGAAGTCTGCCCTTAGACAACCTAATTCACAAGGCAATATACATGCTTGTTTTCACCAACCTAGTTGGAGTTGAGCTTCTTTTACTTGTAACAACAGTGTCCTGACTAACCTTGGCCAGAAAGTACTTGCTCCTTGGGGCAAAGAACATACCTTATTAATTTGCATCCCTGTGGCTCCTTATTTAGGATAATCTCACTTGGCATGTTGCACTGAATTTCCAGATTGTCCTAAGGTACCAGTTACATTGTAAAATTTGTGTGAGAAGCAAGGCAGAAAGGACAAAAAGGAGCATTTTCCATGGTTTCTTTTAGAATGGAGACTTATACATGAGGAAAATTCCAGAGTGATGGTGGTTGGGGACATGGTAACTCAAATAAGAAGCAGATACACTCTCTTATATTTCAAATTCATTGATTTAGGTACACATATTTAACAATGAAATAAAGAACAAGACATATTTTTACCATTAAGTGTGGGGTAGCAGTGTTTTGTCTACCTGTAGATCCATATAAATATTTATATTACATTTCCTTGCCAATTAAGTTGTACTTGTTAATTGCTGCTAAGATTCATTCATCCATCCACCAATACTTACTAATTGCCCAATAGAATGCTATGCACCATGGGAGTTACAGAGATGAATAATACCCAGATGTTGCCCTCACTTGTTAAATACCTATTCGGTAGCAGCCAAGGGGACTTCATGAAGATAAACTTACGTTGAAGAAAAAAATCACACTGTAAAGTTATGTAAGTTTCTATTTTAAAATCATCTGGTTCTAATTTACTAAATTTAATGCTTTAGAGTCAATGCCAAAGTGCTACATTTGATTTATGGAAATACTTTAGCACATTTTTTCCATCATGCTCTTGTACAATATATTTACTGCCCTTTTGTTATGGTCAGAAAGATTATGGATCTTAAAAAAGTTCTCTTTACGAGCTTGCTGATATTTTATTATAAAATGCCATAAGATGGACTAAGAAGTCTAGTAAACAATCATATTCACTTAGGAGCATTCCACATGGATTAGCTTTGTGTGTGTATATGTATACATATATATGTGTGTGAGATATATATATATGTGTGTGTGTGTGTGTATATATATATATATATATATATATATATATATATATGAAAATGTAACAGAGAGCTCCATCTGGAAAATGGATGTTAAAAAACTTTCACTTTATGCCAAACCACTTCTTTTCAAAGCAGACAAGTTCTTGGGGGACAGTGTGGGGGGGATATTTAAATAGCAGCCATACCATGCTACACTGCTAACAAAATAATAATGTTAATACCAAAAGATAAAAGAATGTCATAGACCCAGACTTCCATCATCCCAGAGGGAGCTTACAAAATATTCTAGTAAAATGGGATATAAGTCCCATCTGTGTCATGTCAGTGGCTCAGGGCCCAGGTGCCCACCAGCAGGGCAGTGGCAAATCTGCTTCATGTTGAGGGAGGTGCCGGGTTGCTCTTACTTTGCCCTCCTGACATGCTCGCTCACTGGTGTCCTGATTCCACCGAAGAGGCACAGGTAGATCTACCCCAGGTTCCAGGAATGAACCACCTCTAACTGGGCTTGGGGCTCTGGACTGAACCAGCTGCCTTGGCATGGCAGCTTGACCACTGCCCGTGGCATTTTACAGAAACATCAAGACCACTTGCGAACCTTGTTGCTCAGGCCTCTCAGACAGGTTGTGGTTTAGCCAACAAAGCCACCTCGGATTTTCAAAGTGGTGTTTAAAGCACGCGTGTATATTCATTTAGTTCTTGCTTTACCCTGTCTTTCCTGGGCTTACAAAAATGAGAGGTTTTTCACTTCACACCCACATAAAATAAGGTGGCTGCCTAAGAATTCCCCCTTCACCTTGTAGCACTGTATTTCTTTAAAGCAAAGAAATCTCATTTCCCTCTAACAGAGTTTAAACAACTCTTGTAATAAAAACATTGCAAAGGCCAACCCAGTGAAAATGTTTTCTTTCCAATGAGGCTATCTTTACATCAAGTTATATGACGTGGGATACAGGCGTTCAAATGCATCAGAACGAATGATGATTGTTTGGCATAGCTCGAGGGCCTCAGATAATGAGGTCCTGCATCCTCTCACATTGAGACAGGGCCTGACCATCAAGAAACTGTCTAATACTGCTCTTCTCTGTCTGGCCATGATTTGTTCTCCCAACTCCTCTGTCCTGGAGACCAGTCTTCCTATCTTGTAATAAAACAATGAAATTAAAAGGAAACAACAACAAAGTACAGAGATTGCTGTGGTCTCTCCCTCCTGGATTCTTCTTTGGAATGTCTCCCACTTTAACTCCTCAAGTTCATGTGTTCCTCCCTGATCCTCAGCTCAAGTCTCACCTTCCCCTTGAAATGTACTCCAGCCTTAACTGATGAACCCTTTTCCTGAATTTGTGCTATGCTCACAGTCCGTTCCACCTAGTCTAATGTTGACATCATGGTGCCATTGCATATTACTTGTGAATCCCTAATTATGCCTTGTTTGATGGTGAGTGCCTCATGTTTGCATAACAGTTGACCTTGAAAGTAAGCAATCCCCTATTTTATCCAGGCAATAACTATTTGTTTTTATTGCATACAATTCACATACATACATCTCACTATTTTAAAGTGTATTAGTCAATGGTTTTTAATATATTCACAATATTGTACCACCATCATCACTATCTAATTCCAAAACATTTTCCTCACACCTCCAAAAAAATCCATGCTCATCAGCAGTCACTCTCCATTCCTCCTCCCTCCATCCCTCTCCCCAAACCCCTGGCAACCTCAATCACCAATATAATTTGTCTGGCAATAGAAAGTTATAACTGATCTCATGCATTTTATTTTCAGCACAGTTCCAAAGGTGGACAAAAACATGAGCCCGATCACTAAAATTTTTGTACGCACTTAAAAAGTTTTCTTCAGTTGTATGAATACATGTATACCTTTAATGCTTGCTAGGGCATATAGAGTGATAACCAAAAAATGGTAATTAAATATAGAAAGGGAAAGCAAAAGTTGAGTGGAATGTTGGTGAGTGAGGGCTTTAGAAAGACAGGAGAACTAAGGTCTTGCCATACAGACAGAGAGATTGTTTTCTTTGTGGAACATACGACTTCATAGAGATCTTATGTTCCAGATACAGCTAAACAGATGATCTAATCTCTGTCAAAACCAATCAGGTAGTAGTTAGGAATCCTAGTCTAGATGAGGAACCTATTGACCAGACAGGTGAATGCCTTGTCTAGAATCATAAAACTAGGGTTTAACCAGGGCTTGTCTGGCTTCAAATCTCATGCTCTTTTTAAAAAATATATATTATCGATTATGCTATTACAGTTGTCCCATTTTCCCCCTTTATTCCCCTTCACCCTGCACACCCCCTCCCACCCGCATTCCCCCCCACTCTAGTTCATTTCCATGGGTCCTACATATGAGTTCTTAACTTCTACATTTCTTGTACTATTCTTAACCTCCTCCTGTCTATTTTCTACCTACCATTTATGCTACTTATTCTCTGTACCTTTTCCCCTTCTCTCCCTCTCCTACTCCCCTGCTGATAACCATTTCTCTGGTTCTGTTCCTGTTTTAGTTGTTTGCTTAGTTGGTTTTTGTTTTTGCTTTAGGTTCGGTTGTTAATAACTGTGAGTTTGTTGTCATTTTACTGTTCACATTTTGTATCTTCTTTTTCTTCGGTAAGTCCCTTTAACATTTCATGTAATAAGGGCTTGGTGATGATGAACTCCTTTAACTTGACCATATCTGGGAAGCACTTTATCTGCCCTTCCATTCTAAATGAAAGCTTTCCTGGAGAGAGTCATCTTGGATGTTGGTCCTTGCCTTTCATAACTTTGAATACTTCTTTCTAGCCCCTTCTTGCCTGCAAGGTTTCTTTTCAGAAATCAGCTGATAGTCTTATGGGCACTCCTTTGTAGGTAACTGTCTCCTTTCCTCTTGCTGCTTTTAAGATTGTCTCTTTATCTTTAATCTTGGGTAATGTAATTATGATGTTCCTTGGTGTGTTCCTCCTTGCGTCCAACTTCTTTGGGACTCTCTGAGCTTCCTGCACTTCCTGGAAGTCTATTTCCTTTGCCAGATTGGGGAAGTTCTTCATTATTTTTTCAAATAAGTTTTTAATTTCTTGCTCTTCCTCTTCTCCTTCTGGCACCCACATGATTCAGATGTTGGAATGTTTAAAGTTGTCCTGGAGGTTCCTAAGCCTCTCCTCATTTTTTTGAGTTCTTGTTTCTTCATTCTGTTCTGGTTGACTATTTCTTTCTTCCTTCTGTTCCACACTGTTGATTTGAGTCCTGGTTTCCTTCCCTTCACTGTTGGTTCCCTGTACATTTCCCTTTATTTCACTTAGCATAGCCTTCACTTTTTTTTCTCTATATTGTGACCATGCTCAACCAATTCTGTGAGCATCCTGATTACCAGTATTTTGAACTGTGCGTCTGATAGCTTGGCTATCTCTTCACTGCTTAGTTATTTTTTTTCTGGAGCGTTGATCTGTTCTTTCATTTGGGCCTTTTTTTTTTTTTTTTTTTTGGTCTCAGCATGCCTGTTACATAGTAAGGGGCGGAGCCTTAGGTGTTCACCAGGGCAAGGCAACCCACATTGCTGTGTTGTGATGCTATATGTGGTGGAGGGGTCTGAGAGGGAACAATGCCACTTGCTCTGCTCTCTGCTGGTTTTCAGTCACTTCCCACTACCCACAAGCAAACTGGGCCCTTCTGGTGCTGATTCCCCAGGTGGGTGGGTTTGTGTGCATTCTAGGACCCTGTGGGTCTCTCCATTGAACTCTCCTGTGAGGCTGGGAGTTTCTCCCACTGCCGCCTCAACCTCCACAGGTGTTTTCAGTCAGAGGTTTTGAGGCTTTATTTCCCTGTGCTGGAACCCTGGGTTGTGCGGTCTGTCTCACTCCCAGTTGTTCCCCATGGTTTATCCACATGCAAATGTGGGACTGCCTGGTCCACCAGCCACTGCCTTGCTGGGAGTCCTCTCTACCCTGCTGCCCTCTCTGCCCTTCCTACAGGTCTGAATGAGTATGTCTTCTTTAACTCCTTGGTTGTCGGACTTCCATAAAGTTCGATTTTCTGTCAGTTTTGTTTTTTTGTTTTTAAACTTGTTGTTGTCTTTCTTTTGGTTGTGCGAGGAGGCACAGTGTATCTCCCTAAGCCTCCATCTTGGCTGTAAGTCACAAATCTCATGTTCTTAATATCCTTGTTATTTCCTTTGAAATAACGTTCCAAATTTCCTTTGGCTCTATAGATCCTTGACTGGTTCCCAAAATACCCTGGTGTGGAAATTGCTGTTCTATGGCAAACAGCCAGAAAACAGGGACTGGTATTATGTTTTACAGCCTGGACAGAAAAGAGCCTTGGCTATTGTGTTAAGCTGCTCAGGCTTCTGGTCTCTGTGGCTTTCACAGAAGCCTCTGGAGCCTCTGGACTATCACATCCTCATGTCCCCAAGGACAATCTCAATCAGGAGTTACCTTGTCCAGGCTCTTGAAGCCAACTCTCTGGTTGGCAGTAAGCCTCCTGAATACCAGAGCTACTCTGACTTTCTCCAGCTCTGGTAACTTACTTGATGGGAGACAGAGGCCCCATCTTGCTCGTGGGTGACCTTGCTATCTGCACATGGCTCTCCTTGAAGGGCTGGTCTCTGAATACTCAGCCAAGTGTCTTTGCAGTTCTTGCCAGCTACCTGCTGTCTCCTGTACTTGATCATTAAATAGTGATGCTGTTCAGGGCTCTCCCTTTGTTTTTCCTCTGGGCAATGCACCGACTTGCAATGTTTTCATAATCACCCATCTACGTGGCAATGACTCCCTAGTTTTCATTTCTGATAGTTAATTTTATATATTAACTTGGCTGGGCCATTGTGCCCAGATATTTAGACAAGTGTTATTCTAGGTGTTTCTGTGAGGGAGTTTGGATGAGATTTGCATTTAAATTTATGGACTTTGAGTAAAGCAGACTGTGCTCCATTTGTGGGTAGGCCTCATCCAGTCAGTTGACGGCCTGAGTAGAACCGAAGGCTGACCTTCCCTAAGCAACAGGAAATTCTGAAGATTTCCTTTGGACTTCATCTGCAACATCAGCTCTTCCTGGTTCATAGGTAGACTACATTTGAACTTGAACTGCAATTCTTTGCTAAGTCTCCAGGGTGCTGGCCTCCTCCATCAGATTTTGGCTTTACTGACACTTCACAAATATGAGCCAATTTTTAAAAATAAACATATATTCTATTGGTTCTGTTTCTCTGGAGAACCCTGACTAGTACAATCCCTGTGATCTAAATCCTTGTGTACACCTGATTACTGTACATCTTTGAGCTGTTCATAGTCACTTCAAATTATGACCCTGCCCCAGCCCTCAGGCCTCAGTCATCCTCCAGAGCTCCCCTAAAGGAGTATTTCCACATCCAGCTAGCATAGCAAGCTGGCATCTCCCTTGCCCAGATCATATCGATTACTAGACCTCTTGGTTTTTCTTTCTACATATCTTTCAAACTATCCACATCCCTCTGTACTCACTGTCCTTGGCCATACAGCTCAGGCCACCATTGTTGACAGATTATTTGAATCTTTGTGCATCCACTTAGGTATCCAATGCATTCTCTTCACTGGGGCCAGAAAGAGTTTTTAAAAATACAAATTGATTATGTTCCTTATATGCTTAAAGGGCTTCTTCCAAATTTTCTCAATAAAAAGTGACAAAATGAAATGAAACACAAATCCCTAATGTGGTCTATAGCAGTGCATCTCCAATTTTTCTGTGCACACCAACCTACTGGGGCTTTTGTTAAAATGCTACCCTGGTTCTGTGGTCTGGGTGGAGCCTGAAAGTCTGTATGTCCAATGAGCTCCTGGGGAACGATGGAAATGCTGGTCCATAGGCCACTCTTAGAGTGTCAATGTCTTAGAAGACCCAGATGATCCAGCCTCTGCCTGCCTCTTTGGTTTTCTGCCTGGAGACTCTCCTTGAATGCAGTGTTGCAGCCTATGACCTTTTAGTTCCTCAAGTGCAACATGTGGCCTCTCATCTCAGGGCTGACAGCACTTTACCTCCTGACTCTTGAGTGTTAAGGATCTGCCTTGAACATCACTCTGCTCATTGTGTTGGAGTTCCAGGTTACAGGTCACCATGGCACACTATGCTTCTCATGAGCATTCTTGTTATGCATACTTGCTATGCTTCTCATCACACTTGTTATTTTTTGCTCAAAGTGTCCTACAAAGTTCAGGTGCATGAGAGCAGGAACCATGCCTATCTCATTTTCTGCCTCATTACTGGGTACAGTTTAGCTAAACTGCTGGACACCTAGAATTGTGTTCACTCATTTTTAATCCAGTAGTCTAATACGTCAGTCAGTTCACTCCACAAACACTTATTGAGTACTATAGGTTTAGGTTTGACTGTTAGTGACAGAAAAACCTAGAACAGGTTTAACCAAGATAGAAATTAATTTTCTCTTCACTTATTAGAGGTCTGAAGGAAAGACCTCTAGCTACATCCAGCTAGCATAGCAAGCTGGCATCTCCCTTGCCCAGATCATATCGATTACTAGACCTCGTAATTACTAGACCTTGTAGAGCTGATTGAGGGCTTCAGGAAGTCTGCAGGGACCCATGTTCTTCCTGTTTCATGCTTTGCCCTCCTCAACAAAAGTTCCAAGGCTGCTCAAACTCTAAGCATCACATCCACATTCCAGTCAGTGGGACAAAAGAAAAGGGAAAAAAATGTGCCTTTTTCTCTGGAAGGTGCACACGGACCCTCTCTGCTCATATTCTGTTAGCCAGATCTGGTTCACATAGCCATAACTAACTGCAAGGTAAGCTGGGAAATGTAGTCTTTATTCTGGGTGGTCATTTCATGACTAAGGAAGAGGAGAATGAGTATTTGAGGAAGACTATTAGCGTCAGCCACAAGTATCTATGGTGTAAATATGTATAGTAGGTACTTGATAACTATTTGCTGAATGTGTACATATCAGGCTTCATCTGGCTGTCAGGGTAGCCCTCTGCACATGGCAGATAGTTGCACTGGGCCAGTAGGTTATATATTACATTTCCCTCCCCTGCCTAGAGGTTATGCTCTGTCTGCTGGCATAGGCTTTTCCCCAGCTCCTGATGCTGGATCTGCCCTCCTGGTACACAGCGCCATGAGTGTAGGGGTCATGGTGAAGGAGCTCCCAGAGGCTCTCGCTAGAACCAAGTCACTCCCAGCTTTCTCCAACTCACAGAATGCCTGTGCCATGACCACTGGTCCTGAAGTGGGTCATGAGCCCTCTCTGTTCCTGACACTCCACACAGAGAGACATGCAAAAGGATGGGTATGGCCCAAGCATAACCAAACACCCATTTAGCTTGTGATTCAGGGAGAGGGAAGGAGGGAAAAGCAGGGACTAGGAGAGGAAAGAGCCCCTGCTGGTGTCTCTCCCAACTGGCCATTATCTTTGAGGTGAAAGATGTTGTAAAGTCATAAAATTTTGTGAAATGTTGTCTTTGGATGAGAGCTGGAGTGCTGTGGCATGCACAGGACCCAAAGCCTAAATTTAATTTGACACACCATGAAAATGAGACAATTGTATCTAACTTTGCTGGAATCCCCACATGTCACTCTCCATTAGTTTCCATCTCAGAGTGGCTTCTAACATTACTCCTTCTCCTCAGCATCATAATGCTCAGGGGAAATATTCCTGGGTATCCTACCACACTGAAGAGGAGAAAAGCTGCTAAGTGCCCTGAATCACATTCTGAATATATGGAAGAGGTTTCTGCTGCCGTTCCTGTGACCATGGAGTGAGTACTCAGGGAACCCCCTGTCCTGCATGCTGACCTTCATTCAGTAGGGATCCCTCCTTCCCAGGCCCTGAGAGAGACCTGTTAGCTGAGCCCAGAGACAGTTTTTGAATTTGACAGTGTTTGTTCCCTTGGGTTGAATGTGTTGGAAGTGCACTGGGACTTCAGCCCTGAGACTCCAGAATTGGGCCCAACCCTACACCATTCTTCTGAACACTGAAACACCCTTATGATGAACAATGTTAAAATGGTACTTCTTACTAGATTGTGGGAAAAAAACCCACACCTGCAAATTCTCACTATCTTTAACTTTTATCTCTAACTGTCAGTCAGTGCACCATATTTTAATTTCTCTGGGCACTGTGCCTGGATCCTCCACCTGTGGAAAGTTCTCAGAATTTTGACTGCTTACTTTGGGTTTTAAATGGACATAACCTGCAGTGGAAAAAATAAACGCAATCCTATAAAAAATAAAGCTCTATAAAAACTGGTTGGCACCCTGGGCAGGTGGCTCAGTTGATTGAAGCATTGTCCCATACACCAAAAGGTTGCAGGTTCAATCTCCAGTCAGGGCATGTATAGGTGGCAGCCGATCCATGTTTCTCTCTCACACTGATGCGTCTCTCTCTCTCTCTCTCTCCCCTCCTTTCTCTTTCTAAACAATCAACAAACATATTCCCAGGTGAGGATTAAAAAACAAACAAAACAAACCTGGTTGGCAGCTATTTCATTCTCTCAATCTTAACTCTTTCAACATGGAAAACTTAATTGAAACTATATTAGTTAATATAGTCAACATCATTCTCACATTTCAGGGAAGATAAAGGTTTAGGGACCCATACAGGTGTTTTGTTGTTTTGGTTGTGGTTATTTTATTTAAATTACCTTTCTTGGCCTCTTGTTCTCTTAATAGAGAACAAGATATAATAGAGAATAAAATCTCTATGATGGGGACACTTCATAGACAGGAATTAAACAGATAGGAGTGTTGGGGTCCAGGGTAGTTAAGTGAGGAGCTCAAATCCATACTGTAGATGAAAATAACAACCCTTCTGTGGAGAACTCATGTCCAGAAGCACCTTGGGCTCTCATGGTCCTCACTCTCCCCTCTAAAGTGGGTGGGGCCCATGTCAGGGCCATATTTGGAGGTGAAGAAGCTGAGGCCTGTTCATTTTCTGCAGAAGGGATCTGTCCAGCCAGCAGAGCCAGTTCAGCCCAACTCCAGGTTTCTGCATTTGAGCCAGTTACCTTCCACTCACCAGGTTTGTTTCTAGTGACCCGTGACAGTTTCAAGCCTCAGAAACAGGTGCTTGACCACTTCGGGCATTTAGAAACAGTGCTACAAGGAGAAAACAAAGAAAAACTGGGACTAGGTGTGGCTTAACTGAAGAATATGATCCTTTTTCAGGTGTTTCTACAAAGAAATGACCCTTTGTACTCTAGTTGCCCCCAGAATGTTTGACTAATTTCTCTGTGGATCAATCCCAGGGGTATGTTTGCTGTGCGCCCTGTGTTGCTTAACACCTCAGCCCAAGTTTTTGTGTGTCTGTGTGTGCACACATGTGCATGCACTTCTTTGTGCATATATGTGTGTATTGGGGAGTGAGGTGCAAATTTTCCTCTTAGCCCCTGCTTTTATTTCACATAAATGCCTGTCCCATACCGTGTGCTTTTGCTCTGCACTGTGGTTTGAGCCTGTGTTATTTGATTCCTGTCAATCACAGATTGTATTTTGCTCTCCCCACGTGAATCAGCGCCTAACCTTCTATGCTGGCATTGAAGCACTACCTCTGCAAGATTCTCATGCCAGGTCAGTCCTGAGTGGAGCCCTTAGTAGCACAGTGGAGGCCTCTCCAGAGACAACTGGTATTCTCATTTTCTACCAGCCTAAGCATGTCATGAACTTTCTGGCCCACTAGCAGTTGAGAATACAGATGAATACAAAAATCAAAAAAGGGCTTTGGAGGCTCCAAGAGAGTGCCAGTCAAGTAAAGGAGCAGTAGGTGTCTATTGAAATATCTAAACCATCTAGAGTATCTGTTGTGTTCTTACCTCCTGGTAATTTATTTCTGTTTGTTTGGAATTCCTCAGCGAAATATCTCAGCACAAAATCAGTGCTGACATCACTTTTTGTGGGTCAGAGTGGGCCCCTCGCTTTCTTTAAGAGAGTAAACGAATTAATTGCATGCACACAGTCACTCCCTACCCCCACCCCGCCCCCAGCCCAACATACACACAATCACAGATACACGCCAAAACATGATTCACTGCAAATTGGCGTTAAAGACCCTGGAAACTATGGCTGACCTTTTCCCAGGCCTTCTGGAAGCACCTCTTTCCATGGTCAAAGAAACACTATAGAGATCAGAAAGGAGCTGCTAGGAAATGGACATCTTTGTTCCACGTCACTCACACTGTTTCATTATGTAGATACAGCCTTCCACACATGCAAATGAAGCTTTACCTTCTTAATATGCAAAGTTGGAAATGACAAATGTTGTAGAGAAACTAATTGCTAGCTTAGCATAGTTCCCTTTTCCCAGAACGAGCTCTTTCTCAAAAATATCTGGCCTGTTTTGTGTGTTGATTGATTTTGTACCCCAGGGTCAACATATCCTTAAAAAAATAAATAAAAATGAGAGAGACAGAGGTGATAAGAATACATCCCCCCACCCCCAATTTCAACATAGAAATTATTCTTTTGGAAAACTGGGCTTGAATTTGATGTTTTTAATGCTTACTGATGGTCACCTAGAAACAAAACATTATCTTCTGGGGAAACAGTAGGGGCACGAGAATGTTTAAGTTTGTTTTAATGATCTAAGAGTCTTGCAAAACAGCTGAGTCCCAAGGAAGCCAGGACATGTTCTTTTAAGAACTTCTAGACAAGATCAGGTTATGGTCAAAAGAAAATGCATAGACTTTAATCCTAATATTGGGGTTCCCATTGAGTTTCTCATGGGGGCAATGTCTTATTTTGGTTTTGCACACTCATGTATGTGTACAGTCATTCAACTCTCCAAAACTTGTCAAGTCAAACTGAGTTTTAATTTTGGTTAATACTAAATTAAAAAGTCTCACCTTGTAGGATTTTCAGGGGGAAAAGATATAATGAAATCAAATAAACTCTCCTCAGTTATAGGAATCCAACCTCCTCTGTCAAGGTTCAAGGTACATGTATGTAGCAGTTGGTACTTCTGAAGAGAAAATTTGATAGGGTATATGCCCCATTTTTCACTTTTATTTCCTCCTCCTTGAAAAGTCATAGGTCTCCAGGAAAATTTGTGGAGAATATATGCGTTTTCCTTTCCCCGCACAACCCCATGCTCTGGGACACACTCACATTTGATTATGAGTTAATTCCTGAACTTTCATGTTAACTTATTTAAAATGTTCCAAGTTGGTTTCTACTTTTCTATTTTTTCAATGTAAAATTTTATGTGTGGGAAACAGTGGTATGATTTTGGAATTTAACTCTAAATCTTCTGTAGGAACATTATAAAAACTAATACCAAAGCCCCTTCCTGCTTCCTGAACATAAGAGGCAGCAATACAAGTATGCATATGTAATGTAACATCATCCTAAAGATTCTATACAAGGAATAAAATAGGTTCAGCACTCACCCTTTCAGACAATAATGATTTAGTCAGTGATATGATAGCCATATAGACAAGTAAGCATTGAGAAAGAATGACTTTGTACTGGTATTCATTTTTTGTGGGTTGTCATTTGAAGCCACCAGTTAATATCATGGCATCTTCAACCATATGTTAAAAGCATGTGGTTAATTAAGCTTGTTAGATAAAATGCAGAATGACCAGATACATTTCAAGTTCAGATGAACTATGAATACTTTTTAAATGAATATATTCCATGACATAATTGGGACATATTTATAAAAGAAAATATTTGTTGCCTATCTGAAATCCAAATTTAACTGGGAGTCTTATATTTTTATTTGCTAAATCTGACAACTTTACATGCAGAGGAAGAATATTTACTCCCACGACAGCCTTTTGGAACACGAGGAGAACCCCACCAGGCCCCAAAGATGACAGTAACTTCCTGTTAATTGGGAGATGCTCACAATATACCTAGCTTCTCTCTCTCCACAGAGAGAGTACCTCTTACTATCTTCATCCTATATCCTCTCTTAGAAGCTCTAGTAGGTGGAATGTCACTGGTGCTAGTGCTGTCTTAAAGTTGGTACTTGAGATTATTCCCATCACCTAGGGTTTAGCGAGTGGCATTTCAGTTTAACAAACATTTATTAAGCACATACTACTTTGTAGGATAGTATGCTAGTTTGAGTCTCTTTTCTCAAGGAGTTTTTAGCCCCCAAAATAAGGCTGATATGTCTACAACTGATGCTAACTCAAGGCAACATGTGAAAGATACAAATAAGGATCTATAACATCATGGAGCAAGATGAATACATTCTGTGAAGGTGGGAGACAAGAGAAGAATTCATGGAGGAAAGAGTGGGTGAATTGGGCTTGGCAGAGAATGAAGATTCTCAGTGGGCAAAGATATAAACCCAACAATTTCCTGTGCTGAGAGGGTAAAACCATCAAACAGAAATAAGAATGTGTGTTCAGAGAGGGTCTCTCTTCTGCCCTAGGAGAGAATACTTTGTTTAATCGTTTGTTCAGTAGATAATTATTGAACACTAATGCATATATTAATGTAAAATCATAATTGTGGAAAGAGCTATGAAGAAGAACAGTACATGGTGCCATGAAGGGTAGTATATGAAGGAAGACCTAGCAAAGGAAGTTGGAGGAGGTCTTTTTGCTAAGGAGGCAAGTGACTGAATTGAGTTCTTTTTTTAAAAAAAATTTACTTATTGATTTTAGAGAGAGAAGAAGGAAGAGAGAGAAAGACAGAGAGAAACATTAATTTGTTGTTCTGTTTATTTATGCATTCATTGGTTGATTTTTGTATGTGCCCTGACCAAGGATTGAACCTGTAACATTGGCATATTGAGATAACACTCTAACCAACTGAGCTATGCAGCCAGGGCCTTGAGTTGAGTTCTGAAAGGAGAATTTATTTAACCAGATGATGAAGTGGTGAAGGCTTGGAAGGAATAAGCCAGTTGAAAACATGTGTAAATGGCAAAAGGAAACAGGAGGCATTCAAGGAACTGAAGAAAGCCAGTGTGTTTAAAGCACAGAGATAGGGATAGTAGACTTGAGAGGCAGGTAGCAGTTAGATTCAGGTAAGGCCTTTTGGAATCTGTTAAAAAATTTTTTCTTAATCTTCAGAGACTATGGACCCATTCTATGTATTTAAGTAGGAGTGTAACATAATTAGCTTGGAGTGCAAAAGAATTACTCTGGCTGCACTGGTAAAAAGAGGTTGAAGGGAAACCAGATATCTGTGAGGAGGCCATTTAGGAGGGTACTTTCTTAATTTGGGCATGACTTGGGTGAAACTGGTATTCTCTGCCTCTCCTGATGACCTTTTTTTTTTTTTTTTTTGCAACAATTTCAAAGGGATCTGGTAACAGCACCACTAAGTCTCAAGAGTACACCCACTCACAGAGTATCTGGGGCTTGATGGCCCAGCAAAATGAGAATTTCATAAGTAACTCTGTGTGTTATTGCTAGAGGGTAATAGGGCACCAGGTATCATAACTGAACAGTGGTAGTTCAACCGAGTCCCAGGGGGATATTTCAGGCCTCAGAGGGGTAGGGGAATGCAGGCTCACAAGCCAGCTGGCCTTGGCTCTTTAGAACCACCTTTCTTATGCCAAACACCTGACGAGGGAGAGCCCCAATTGCTTAAGCTGGAGTCTTACTGTGGAGGCCTTCAGGGCACTGGTATTTTTCTTCTTCCATTTGTTTCTTTCCTGCGAGGTATACCTGTGGCAGGAGGGTGGAAAAGTTGTACAACTCTTGGCAAACTCTTGGCAAACTCTTGGAATATCTTTAGCCCACTCCAAAATCATAGGGCACTTCTGCTGTTGTTGGCTGTACTCGCCAATTACTAAGAAGTGTAGGTAGCATCTCTTTCATATTGTTTGATATTTAATTCTTGTATTATATACTCATCAGTCTTTTAAGAGTGTGAATTAATTTAGGTGACATTACATGTTGTGCAAACTGAGAGCAGCCCTAATGTAAATGGAGTATTTGGTGACTGATCCAGTTTTGTGCACCTTCCAACTTTGCTGCAGGCCAAACCTCCCTTTGATAGCATTGGTCAGCCTCTGAATATGTTGGACAAGTGCTCAGGAATGCCAAAAAACAAGGCAAAATTTATAGGTATAGTGGGTCACGCTGGCTCTCAGGCCCTTGGAAAAATGCAAAGTATGATCATAAATTCATGGTTCCAGACCAATCCTTTTTTGGGGGACCATCAACCACATGGATATTATTAATGGTCAATAGACCCTTCAGATGCTACAGCCTAGGGTTTTTCAACTTTGGCACTATTGAAATTCTGGGTTGGATAATTCTTTTTCATGGGTGCTGTTTCTGTGTATTGGAGGATATTTACCAGCACCCCTGGCCTCCACACACTAGATGCCAGTAGCACCCTCCTCTCCCCAGTTGTGGCAACCACAAATGTCTGTAGCCCTTGACAAATACCAGACAGGGCAAGTCTCCCCAGTTTAAAAACCCTGGTGTTCTAAACTCTACCCTCCTCATTTATGTCAAGGGAAAATTAGGACCTGGAGAAGGAAGAGTGCCTTCTGAAAGCCCATGACCCATGGAAACAACCCTGGAAGTAGCCTTCAGGTCACTGGAGTCCTTGACTGGGTCTGTCCTCCAAACAGACCATTCTGTGCTTTGCTTCTTTCTGTCAATTCTCCCACTCTAGACACTGCTACTTACCCCTTCCCTTTTGTTCTAATTTTATTCCTTCTTGGGTCCTTTTGCTCCAGAGTTCTGCCTGGAAGTACTAAGAGATTTGAAAAGTCAAATTTCAGGCAAAGCTGTAAATTGGATGAGAACTGAAGCTTCTCATTCCTGCCTTCACAGCAGCCCAGCAGAGTGCTGGGAACAACGTAAATGCTCTCTCTGTGTGTGTGTGTTTTAACTGAGTAACATACAAGGTTATTTTGGTTATTCCTTGTCACTTGTTCTAGTGATTAGTCACTTGCTCACGACAAGTGTCCTTATGTCTATCTGTTGCTTTTTAATTTTTTTTAAATCCTTACCTGAGGTTATATTGGTTGATTTTAGAGAGAGAGAAAGAAAGATAGATAGATAGAGAGACACACACACACACACACACACAGAGAGACACAGAGACACAGAGAGAGAAGAATCAATGTGAGAGAGAAACATCAATCAGTTGCCTCCTGTATGCGCCCTGCCCGGGGATGAAAACGTCAACCTTTTTGGTGTATGGGATGATGCTCCAACCAACTGAGCCACTCAGCCAGGGCCATCTGTTGCTTCTAAAGACTGATACTCATTCACACCAAGATATAAATAACTGATAACCTCAAGTGATAATTTTCTGCAGAATGGGCATATCCTTAAAGAGGCAAAGGCCAGATGGAAGAAGCTCTGTTACAGCTATGTAACTCTGGACATTTTTCTAAATGAATCATCTAAAACCAAAGTCCAAAGTGGTTATAGACAAACTCAAGTTTCATGATAGCACTCCATTGCATACATAACCATCCATTTCCTGGAGTAGCTACATTATTACAGGACACAGAACATTAATTTATGAAGGCTCTGAGGGTGGCCTGTGCCTACCAGGGAGGCTCCAAGCCTTAAGCAGGCCATGGTGCTTGCACAGCAGAACAGTGTGAGGGCCTGGCCCCAGCACCTCAGATGGGTTCTGCTGTAGAAGGTGTGAATGCTGTTCTCCGAACTCAGCTTACAGCAAGTCTCGCTTAATGATCTAACATGTTTGCTATCAAGAATTTGAAGGGAAGTGGTTTTGTGGGTTTTAATGCATTTTTTTACATTTAAGTTTCAGGTCACTTGGTTATGGTCTGAAGAAGCATTTTTGCTATTTGACCTGCTTTAAAAGCCAGTTTGCTATCTCCAATCTTCCTCTGGAATATGGACTCTGGGTTGTAGGTTCTGCACCACCTGACTCATGCAAGTCGTGACACCACTGGTGACTGTGCCACACTTTCCTCCTAAAGTGAGTGTGAAGCTGAGAGAGGTTGTTAAACTCTCTGATGGGGTAATGTCAATTCAGGTTGGAGGGCACAGAGTCATACATTTTTCAGGGCTGACTGTGCCTCAAAGCAAGGTAAAACTGGCGAACATCTCGGGGAAGGGTTATTTATTACCTCATAGGTTTCTGGCGTTGCAGATGTTATTTCTGTCGTAAGAGGAGCTAGAAAAAGCTGCAATGTGAAACCAGAAAATGCACACCTCATTTCTCTCTGTTGGCACTTGGGGCTGCTGGTGTTTTTCTTTGGGGTCCAGTGGAATGTTTTCGTACGGGATTGAGGGGGACCTGGAAACAAGACCCAGCTCTGGGCAGTTCCTGTGAAGGTACTGGATGTGGCTTCCAGATCAGAAGGGAAACATGCTTGGCCTTTGTGCAGCACCAGGTGTGGCGTCCCTTCCTCTCCTTACCTAGTGACCCTAAGCAAGCTAAGGAGACTTACGAAATAAGACCCTCTGGCCACAGGAGGGCTCCTCCCTCTACCTCTGCTCTGAGAACCTGACAGGAGTGTGGTTTCTGCAAGTGAGGGTGTTACTGGAAGGCACTCTCTGCCTGGAACCTGGTTACTCAGAAACATTTTTCCCAGTTAAACTTAAGTTCAAGGACTTTTCACCTCCAAAGGCCAACTTGGAAGATGGCAGACATGCAAATCCCAAGTTTTTAAAAAGGCAAATCATTTTTCAGATTCCTGTAAGTTAAGTGTCTGATAATATCCTTGAAAACAGCAGGGCCCTACAAGAGCTTGATGTAATAGGGTAGACTTTGAAGATGAGTTTTAGTTCTGTTCCCCAAAAGTAACATTAAAGTGCCACCAGGAACAATTTTGAGTATGTGTAATAATTTAATCTTAGAGCCCTAGGCATACATTATTACTGATAAAATGACTAATAACAATGGAGTTTTGTTTGTACGCTCTTATTCACAATAAAACAAAACAAAACAAAAAAAGATACCCTACAAAACAATACACAGACATGAGTGGTCTATTAACATATTCCCTTGCCTTTCCTGAATTTGGACAGGTAAGTCATATTGTTAGCAATAATCAGCCTAATCTCTGACTCTCCAAATAACAGAGGTAAGTATTGTTTTAAGATAGACTGATCAAAGAGTAATATAGACTAGTCATTTTTACAACTAAGATAAAGACATTGAGAGTGACACCCCCAAGATCAAACCTTAAGAAAGATCAGATCAGATGGCTGCTTAAATGATACAGTTTCAGGATTGTAGTGATTGTCTCCTTAAAACAAACAAATAAACAAACAACAACAAAACCCCACAGAACAAAGGTTTCTTCCCCATTTGCTTGCCAGAGTGTCAGAATTGTATTAGTAGGGCCCTGGCCAGGTGACTCAGTTGGTTGGAGCGCCGACCCATTCACCAAAAGGTTGTGGGTTCGATTCCCAGTCAGGATACATACCTCAGTTTTGGGCTTGATCCCCAGTTGGGACGTGTATGGAAGAGACAGCCAATCAATGTTTCTCTGTCTTTCTCCCTTCCTCTCTCTCTACAATCAATAAGCATATCCTCTGGTAAAGGTAAAAAAATTGTATCATTAGGAAATTATTTATTTGGCCTGTGGCATACAGCTTTTCTTTTAAGGTACAGATAACCCTAAAAAGAGGAATTAAATCACCATTAATCACTTACATTATAGTAATATTTAGTTCTTTATACTCTTCCAGGCCTAGCATAGTCATCCATGTTTACAGAAGAGTTTAAAATATATTTTGGTGGATTGATAATAATAAACACAGTAGATGGTGTATGACAAGGAGCTCCCCAAAGACCTTCCTTCTCTTCATAAATATCTGCCCTAGCACATCAAAAATGTTCTGTGGTAGAAACGCTTGGGAAGGCAGGAAAGTGACGTGGTTAAAAACATGGACTTTAGAATCGGGTGGAATTGGCTTCAAGTCCAGATACTGCCATTTAAAAGTTATGTGCCTTTGGGTGAGTTACATGATCATTCTGATTTGGAAGACATCTCCACCATAACTACCTCCAAAATTCCTCAACTTTATGACTTTGAAGCATTTCTTTTAAAAAATCAACAAATTAAAATTACAGGTGGGCAAGTTTCAATTTGCCCACCTGTGAAACAAGGTCAATAATCTTTATTCATAAAGTTATTTGCTGTGAGATTAAAAGAGATGTTGAATGTAAAGCCACATAGTACATGTTCAATACATGATGAAGACTGGAATGATGATAATAAAGGTGATGATGATTTCTCACCCCACTCATTGTCACCTCGGTTGTGGGCATGGAGTGGCATGGACTCACCTTAACCGACTTTGAAGTAGTAGCAGTTTAAGAACATGTACGATGGGTCAAGTAACTTGAGGATATGGGGGACTAGGGGTAGGGACAGTATTACAGTGAAAGAAGATACAAAGATTTTGGTAGTCAGAGAAGACAAACTATTTTCCAATTTTTCTGAGGGTGGGTCTTTTTCACAGCTACTATCAAACATTCTCAGTGTCAAAGGATATGTGATAGTTGTGTGCGTGTGTAAGTGTGTGTGTTGCAAAAGAATTTTTCCTGGGGTTGGTGCCCTATAATTTCTGAAATTTGATTGTACCCTGGTTGGCTCACTGTGGGGACAAAGCATGAAATGTTATATTATTTTTAATTACTATAAAAACTAAGCCAATTTAAAAAGTAAGCTCAGATGTGGTATGAGGTTTGTTGTGACTATTAGCATTTCTTTTTTGCAAGATGAGTAACCCAGAATACTAGAACAGTGATAATAATGATAACAAAGAAAAATTTACCTTTGTGTGGATCTTTCCAGTTTACCTAACATTTTCACATTCAGTGTTGTAGGTGGTTTATATAACAATTCTGGGACATGAGCTAAATAAAGGAAGTTAGTATTTTAATTTTATAGATGGGAAACAGTTCTTGGGAGATTTAATACTTTCTCAATGAAATTCTTTAGAGCCAGGATTAGAACCTTGGTCTTTGGGTTCTTAATTTATGCTAAATATCAGTAATAGAGGTAAAACAATGGAACTTAATAAAATAATTGGCATGCTCTCATATTTATCTTGATTTTTATTAGCTTATTTATTTTTTACTTCATTCATTCAACATATACTGAGCTCTTTTCATTTGCTGTATGTCATTAGAAATACAAAGATAAACGTGTCACAATCATTGCCCTCAAGCAGCAATAAAATTGTACCATCTTTTATAAATTATATGTAGTTTATAATTTAAATTTTCCTAATTTAAAACTGAAACACACTACCTGGCAAGTATAACTACCTTTTTGGAAACAACCAGAGAGATTTCATGAACATGGGTCCTGGAAAAATCAGGATGTATGGTACATGGTAGTTGTTGATAACTTATACATCATTTTTACTTCATTTTCTCTGCTTCCCTTTATTTTTGCTCCACTAAAATCCCTAAACAGGCAAAGCCCAGATAGTGAAAATCACACTGGCCCAGTGGTGAAGCTTGCAGACCACCACACTCATTGTTCTGATGTGTTAGATTCTTGTCTTACCCTGAGGATGTCAAGTTTGGAACTGATTTGGAAGACATCTCCACCATAACTACCTCCAAAATTCCTCAACTTTATGACTTTGAAGCATTTCTTTTAAAAAATCAACAAATTAAAAGCCTTAAGTATTCTGGAATATTCCCCACTGTGGAGAAGTCCTCTGGCCTAGGTTCTACTTACTGTGAGCTAAAGGTACATAAGCTGTCTCTCAGATGGCCAGAGAAGTGCAAGAGAAAAAAAATTTTTAAAGATTTTATTTATTTACTTTTAGAGAGGGGGCAGGGAGGGGAAAACAGAGGGAGGAAACATCGATGTGTGAGAGAAACATCAATTGGTTGCTTCTTGTGCCACAATGAGGGACCTAGCCCACAACCCTGGTGTATGCCCTGACTGGGAATTGAACTGCAACATTTTGGTTTTTAGGATGACTCCCAAACCACAGAGCCACACCAGTCATGGCACAAGAAGAAATTAGCAAGCAACTTCCAAAAAGTGCACCAAAGAGGATTTGCTTGAAAGGTTTACTTTTTCTGTATTTGAAAAATTCTGGCAGCAATATTGGTGACAGATAATGTGGCAACTTCTTTTGGCCTAGGTAAATGTTTGCTCCTTTTTCCCCTTCCCAGACTGTGCAATCAAGAGCAAATGGGTCTTGATTCCCTCCCTGCCCCAAGGTGAAACACGCAACCTATCCTAAGTGTAGAAAGAAAACACAGACTTTGTTCACGTCCCAGATTCTCTGCTTGAAGCAAGTTTAGGAATTTATGTGTGGTTGGAATGGGGAATTATGACTATTCTGGAGCCTGAATACCACTCCACATTTCCAGTTTGGCTTCAATTGTTATTCCAGGATTGGGTTCTTATAGAAAAGCATTTCCATCCACATAGCCCAGAAAACCAAAATAGAAAACTCTGAGTTAAACACAACATAAATTTGTTAAAAAAATAAGTCAATGTCCAGCAAATACATGGAAAATAGGTTTGTGGAGGAGCAAGAGGAAAGATGTTTTTGGACTTCAGATAGAAACTTCAGGTTTGGAAATCATGACATTTTTTTTATGTAAAGGTCACAAATAAAATCAGGTGATATTTAAACAGAATCATACATTAAAGTGTAAACTCTGGGCCAAAGTCTCACCTGATGAAATTAGACGGAAATGGTCTTATCGAAAATGAGTTATTTCATTTTTCCCATAGTATCTCTGATGGTGAAAACCTAGGACAACCAATGTTTTAACAGGAAATCTAAAAGAAACAAACAATAAGTCTTTGGCTAATTCTTAATTTCTCATGGTTTTATGATATGCATAATAATTGCACTTTTGGTTTTGTTTGAATCCATTTCAAACCTATTAAAAATATGCTCAATTGGTGAGTATGTATTTCAGGTAAATCATTGTGTAAAAGTTAAAAATCATTTAAATCAGATAACCAGGCAGGATTTGGTAGTTTTTTTTGGTGGGATGGGGTAGATTCCGATTAAATGTAAAATAATTCAAAGAAGTTCAAGAGTCTGGTCTGTGTGATTAATAGTCTGCAATAGATATTAGAAATCCAGACAGACTAAAGGCAAAATACCTTCCCCTCACAGACAGACTGTATTTTAACCTCCAAGGACTCTGCTTATTTAGTCACTCTCTCAATTCAACTGCCTTTGCCAGCCCAGGCTTCATTGGATTAGAGAGTAGTGGAAAAAATCCCCTCCCAGGAGTGATCATATCAAATTCCCTGAGTGTTTAATCTGTCTGGCACATGGAAGGCCCTCTTGAGCTGCAGAGAGTGCACAGCAGAGAGAACTGCCTTGGGCTGGTGTGCTTTTGCATGGAAAGTAAAAGCAAGTTGTTATTTTCTCCTCCTCAACTCACATTCCTGGTCTTCGACATCGTGAGGTCATTGTTTGGTTGGAATGGAAGAGTGTGTGTTAAGGTCACACATGGGTAGGTGTCATTTTTGTCTGGGACATTTACACATGAAGTTTGTAACCTCTCTTGGTAGATGGAGACCTATCACGTTCACAGAAAGGAAGTTCATTAGTCCTAACCAAAATTTGAATTTATGGTTCCTTAAGCCTGTATTGTTTCAAACTTTAGATAAGATGGTCTATTTCCCTTGTAATAATCCATGTGGAGCATCTCCTAATCTTCCTGGGTTCAAGTTTAGACTCTACAGCCTATTAGCTGTGTGACCATGGACAAATTTCTTAACTTCTCTAGGCCTCAGTTTCCTCATTTTTAATAGAGAGACAATAATACTACTTCCCACCTAGAATCATTCTACATATTGAACAAGACCACATATGTAAACAACTAAAAGTAGTGCCACATATATGGAAGCACTCAGTTGATGTTTATTATTATTATTATTTATTAAATTCTATATCCTGATCTTTCACTTACTTTTGGTATTCCCTTATGCATCCTTTTTCTTAAGCCCTGACAAATGTTAATAGATTTCTTAATATATCCTCTTTATCAACAAGCATTTATTAAATACCTCTATGTGTAAGGTATTCTGTTTTGAGAGGCTTTCTGACACAGACTAAAAAAATAACTATTCAAACAGTCTGGCCTTTTCATATGTTAAGATGTGTATGGTAGACTAAAAATGCAATCAACATTTAGGGCAGTGAGAGTAGGAAAGAGTAAATTGGGTGACACTTGAAGAAGTTGGAGATTTACTTGCTTTGAGGAGTAAGTACTTAATACCAGAACATCAGTGTGAAATCATGGGATAACGAATCCTTGGTTATGTCGTGTGTATATTTTTGGAATGAGTGGGGACATTAAGAGCATGCAAGAAGATCTCCTTGGTACACACTAGAGTAACTAAGTTACTCAATTGCAGATCCTGAGTGGGACATTAAACAGAAAGAAGACCGGAGGAGAGAAACGATGGTTTATTCAGATAAAGGGGAGGATGTGATGGCTCTGTGCCTTCTAGACCCAATGGAAAGAGAGTGGAAAGAAGGGAGAATAGTCACCAGAGTTCCCTGGATATGGAAGAAGGGCAGTGGGAGAGGAAGGAAGATCTGCTCCCTCTGTTATTTTGAGAGAAGACAGGGCTCTGTGCCTGGTGTAGAGCAGAGAGGTGAGAGGAGTCCT
The DNA here is from genome assembly GCF_004126475.2 of Phyllostomus discolor. Classification (NCBI taxonomy): domain Eukaryota; kingdom Metazoa; phylum Chordata; class Mammalia; order Chiroptera; family Phyllostomidae; genus Phyllostomus; species Phyllostomus discolor. Next base: position 84,736,361 of record NC_040907.2, on the reverse strand, counting down.
GCACTGGAGCGAGTAGGCTGAAGGGCAGAAATGGGCTTTAGGAGATCTGAGCAGGCCAAGGGCTGGCCTCAGTAAGTGATGCCCCTGAGAAGAGGAACCAGGGAGCTGTGTGGAGCCACAACCTCCCAGTGTGGGTTCAGAGGTCACTGATGTGGGCACTGGCCATCAACTCCAGCAATGATCATGGAATGACATCTAGACAGCTTGAGGGCAAGAAAGGGTCACCCAAGAGTTGAATCTCCAGTCATGTTGTCCTTTGAGTATGAAAGCAGCAGGAAGATATCATCAAGGATTCAAAAGCACAGGAAATACAGCATCTATGGGTCCTTTTTGCAAATAAAAACTTTGTCTTGAAAACCAATCCAGCCAAGCAAAAAATGAGTCAAAATAAAGAATTCAGGAAATGAAAGGCTGTGGATTCATTTAAAATAGCACTGAGACCAAACAACTGTAGGAAGCATGACTAAAGAAGAAAATTTAAAGGTCCCATGTAAATATTATAACTAATCAAATTGGGAATGGGAGGAACAGGGGAAGGAAAAAATGTTAACTTACTTCCTTATCTTTCTCATTAGGGAGTTAGTAGATACCATTTAATGTCGAAAGGTGCAGTTTAAAAATAACAATTGCTTCAGGTCTTAAAATTTGGCATAAACATTTTCTTAATTTAGGAGTTCTTTAAGAACCAATACATTTAATGGTGAAGAAACATTGGTCTGAAATTCATTAATTTTTTTTCAGTTTGCAGTTTCTCATCTGAAAATTAAATTTAATTATTTTTATTTAAAAACTACATGAGTATAATTTCCTTTTGTAAAGGTCAATATGGAGCTGTGGAATAATCAATCCTGGGTTACTTGGTAGAACTTCGTATATCTTTGAGGCTTTATACTTGTTTGTGCACACAGGCAGTGTCTGGGAGAATGCTCACTGAACATCAGTGATCAGTCTTTGCGTGTGATGAGACTTGGGCTGATTTTTAAATGTTTTTTCCCCCAAATTTCTTCTATTACCTCTATTGATTTTTCTTTTTCTTTTTTAAATTATATTTTACTGATTATGCTATTAGAGTTGCCCTGGTTTTTCCCTCTTTGCTCCTCTCCACCCAGCATCCTCTATTGATTTTTTTCAAAAGTACTTGTTGGGCTTTAACCTGTTTTATTCTTTCAACAAGTCTATACTTAGAGTTTTCAATTTTAGTTTTCTAAGATGGAAAAGTGGATGGAAACACCTTTCTCTAAGAACCCTATCCTGGGATAACAATAGAATCAATGAATGTATTGTCCTTATGACCAGTTTAAATAAGTGGTCATCTTTCCGTAGAACAAGAGGCAATTCTTTTGGAGGGCTTGGGAGTGAGGAGTTGGGGGAGAGGTGTCATTGGTACAAATGAAATGTGTTTATTAAATGATGTCCTAAACCAGTGGTTCCTAACTGGGGATGATTTTGTCCTCTCCAGGGAACATTTTACCAAGTCTAGGGACAGTTTTGATTGTCACTACTGGGCTTGGGGAGTGCTACTGGTACCTAGTGGATGGAGACCAAGGATGTTGCTAAAGGTATTAGATACACAGGACAACTCCCACAACAAAGAACTATCTGACGCAAAATATTACCAGTACCAATTCTGAGAAACCCTGCACTAAAGTCTTGGAATAGAAACCATTACATAGACAATTAATTCACTTCTAAGAGTGAAGTTCGATGCCGAGGATCCTGTCATTGGAGGTGAAAACTTTAAGGAGCTGAGTTTATTCTTTCTGGCTACAGGGTTTTTAGCCAAGTACATTTACTAAAAGCAATGTTTCTGCTTTTTATTGGTCTTTAATTAGTCTTTAACTGTAGTATCAATTTGTCACTGAAGGTTGAAAAATTATAATTGTAATCAGTGGTCTAACCAAGGGTAGATGTAGTTTCTAGTGGTGCTGTTAGTGACCTTTACTGAGTTGGCCTCTGACCTCTGTCCTTACTGGCTGGGCAAGCCCAGCCAGACTATCTGAAGTCTTTGTAAAACCAGTTGATGGTTAGGATAAGTTGCATTAAGCAGGAAGTTAATTCAGGAAGAGTGGATCCGTCTTGGTATACTAAGCACGTAGAGAATGAACTACCCTTACCTCATTCATCATAAAGACTATCCACCACTGTGAATCAGAAATCACTAGATGAGAAGGGGGATGACTTAAGTTGAGTGGAGATTTTTCTCTGAGCCCAATAGTTTTTACAGCACCTGTGCCAGAAAAAATCTGTGCATGCTGGAACTACCTGTCTGGCTTTTGATTATAATCAGCCGTCATGTGATATCTCAGCATCTCTAGCTGCTGCTTTCAGCAGCTCTTTCTGAAGTCAGCATCCCTTGATGTCGATTATTTTACTTTAGCCATAGTCATTTCTCTCTGACAGTGCTTCCTGCCAATGTGTCTTTTCAAGAAAACTAAACCTACAAATGGCTTGTGACATACCATCTGACTTGATCACGCCAAGAACAAATGGCTCTTGTGCTTGTTAGATGTCAGATGAAGGGAATTCTTAGTCTGAAGCTTTGATAAGGTCATTCGTCTTTGCAAAAATAAAAAAGCTACCCCTTCCTTGGCTGCAGTGATGTAGTTCCAAATATCTTTTCATAATACCTAAGACTTGTACTTTGACCTAACTCTGTTGTTTAGAGCTTACAAAACGTAGACATGGCTTTATAGTAACATAGAATCCTTTGGTGCTGGAGAGCCAGTTAGGCACCCAGGGCTGTTAGAAGCAGTGGCTTTCAGCTAAATATGCTGATTGCTGCATGTTTTATCAATTTACAACCGAGATCCTAGGGAGCAAGAATGTGGGGATGTGTAATTCATTAGATGTAACACTAATGAGTTAGTAGAAAAAGAAAAAAAACATGAAGCTATTATCTACTGAGATATGGGTCTCGTCTAGGGGGAGAAGAAGTGGCTTTATTCAATTGTCCATAAACCAATTACTGGTACACCTAAATATTATATCTAAGGTATATAATAGAGTTTATTTCTAAGCATATGCCTTAAAAATAGATTGAATTTATGTAGAGAAATGTAAAAAAGGAATGAGCTTACCCCAAGGATTAACTCTGCATCATCAGTGCCTTAGACCACAGCAGATGCCCTTCAGCTTTGGGGGCCCTGTAACCGGACTTGATCAGTTCAGCCTGCATTTATGAGGCTCATCAGACAGACCCTTCTGATCTAATTCAAAAGAGATACTGTAGTGACAGCCAGAAGGAGGATTAGTTTGGAGTGAGAAATGTTATTGCTGAGTAAGTCAGTGAGCTGAAGTTATCACGAATTCCATACAAGAACACCAGATCTGTAGACTGAATAAATAATGCTTCACATATGTGCTCTACTGGTTCATAGATGTATATAGCTGCATTGATTTGAAAATATCACTGTATTTGTGTTTTTTATTACAGTTTTTCCCAATCAAAAGTTCCTAAATGCATATTTTGATTAGCCTTCACTTTCCCCCTTCATATGGTAGTCCCACCTCCCTCCCCGCCCCATGGCCACAGTTTTGCTTCCCACTGAGTTCAGTTACTTGCAGTCAGTTGTGGTCCAAAAATATTAAGTGAAAAATTCGGGAAATAAACAATTCATAAGTTTTAAATTGCACACCATTTTGAGAAGACTGATTAAATCTCGCATCGTCCTGCTTTGTCCTCCCAGGGGAATGACTCATCACTTTGTCCAGCACCTCCACCTGTTAGTCCCTCAGTACCATCTCAGTTATCAGACCCACTGCTGTGGTATTACAGCACTTGTGTTCATGTCACCTTTTTTTTATTTAATACTGGCCCCAAAGCATAAGAGTAGTGATGCTGGCCATTTGGATATGCCAAAGAAAAGCTGTACAGTGTTTTCTTTAAGTGAAAAGGTGACAGTTCTTGACTTAAGGAAAGAAAAAAATATCATGTGCTGTGATTCCTAAGATCTAAGGTAAGAAAGAACCTTCAATCTGTGAGATTGTGAAGGAGAAAGAAATTCATGCTAGTTTGTTGAAAGAGAGAGAAACCACATTCACATTATTTTTACTACACTATGTTGTTGTAATTGTTCTATTTTATTATTAGTTATTGTTTTAACCTCTTACTGTGCCTAACTTATAAATTGAACTTCAACAGTATATGTAGGGTTCAATACTATCTGTGGTTCTAGGCACCCCCTGGGGGTATTGGAACTTATCCCCAGGGACAGGGAGGGCTGTTGTGTTTTGGTACTCTTAATCTGTTTTTCGGGCATGCGATTTAGCATTAACTGACTCGAACATCTCAGGCTACTGCATGATGAAGTTGCCTACCAGCCAGTTCAGTTTCTGTGTTGTCATCTTTGTGCACCAATATTTGTGCCATTATTTGACTTTTTTCAGTTTCAATTTTACTCTTTTATAAAAAGAAGTGGAAAATAAAGTGATAGATAACATGCTGAAACTAGTAACTAAATACAGATCTCATTAACCTAATGCAATTGAATTTTTAGGCAGTGGCAAATTTTAGGTTTCCAATGACAGTCATGGTGCATAAGTCTGTTGGTTATGTTCACTTGTAACAAAAAAAGAATGAAATTAAAGAACATGCTTGAAATGATGAAAATATATTGTCAGCTATTGTGCTAAAGGGAATTTTGCATACAATTTCTAGGGATGAATTATATGACATGTGGGGGAACCTTAGAGCTTTCTTAGATCCAACATTAAAGGCCCTCTTCCCCTAAAAATTTCCCCCACATTTGAAAAGTCTGAAAATCACTGAGATAGTATCCTTCAGTCATGTTTCAGAGAACCTTAAGACAAATTCTGAGGACATCCTTTCCCCTGGCACAGCATACTTTCCACCTGTATAAGTGGACATGGACACAGTCTTTGGCTCCGTTTGGCTCCATGTAGTCTACAAGTCATTTGCACACTAGCTTTTCCCCATGCAAGCTGCAATGTAACTGCAAATAATTGCAAAATGGTACTGCCTGACAGGACTTAAGGTATGTCCTCAGTCTCCCTTAGCACACATCCACAAACCATCTCAGTGATGGTTATTCCTGAGCATGGATAAGCCCATGCATTTTGTGTTGATTTTTACTAGATTTTCTTTTTTTTTTTTTTTTTGTTTTGTTTTTTAATATATTTTATTGATTATGCTATTACAGTTGTCCCATTTCCCCCCTTCTCTCCCCTCCACCCTGTACCCCCCTCCCACCCACATTTCCCCCTTTAGTTCATGTCCATGTGTCATACTTATGAGTTCTTTAGTTTCTACATTTCCCGTACTATTCTTGCCCTCCCCCTATCTATTTTCAACCTACATTCTATGCTACTTATTCTCTATACCTTTTCCCCCTCTCTCCTCCTCCCACCCCCCTGCTGCTAACCCTCCATGTGCCCTCCATTTCTGTGGTTCTGTTCCTGTTCTAATTGTTTACTTAGTTTCTTTTGGTTTTGCTTTAGGTGTGGTTGTTAATATTTGTGAGTTTGCTGTCCTTTTACTATACATGTCTTTTCTTTATCTTCTTTTCTTAGATAAGTCCCTTTAGCATTTCATAAAATAAGGGCTTGGTGATGATGAACTCCTTTAACTTGACCTTATCTGAGAAGCACTTTATCTGCCCTTCCATTCTAAATGAGAGCTTTGCTGGATAGAGCAATCTGGGATGTAGGTCCTTGTCTTTCATGACTTGGAATATTTCTTTCCAGCCCCTTCTTGCCTGTAAGGTCTCTTTGGAGAAATCAGCTGACAGTCTGATGGGAACTCCTTTGTAGGTGACTGTCCCCTTACCTCTTGCTGCTTCTAGAATTCTCTCCTTTGTTTTTACCTTGGCTAATGTAATTATGATGTGCCTTGGTGTGTTTCTTCTTGGGTCCAACTTCTTTGGGGCTCTCTGAGCTTCTTGGATTTCTTGGAAGACTGTTCCCTTTGCCAGATTGGGGAAGTTCTCCTTTATTATTTGTTCAAATACGTGCTCAATCTGTTGCTTTTCCCCTTCCGATTCTGGTACCCCTATAATTCGGATATTGGAACGTTTAAAGGTGTCTTGGATGCTCTTAATCTTTTCCTCAATTTTTTGAATTCTTATTTCATCATGCTTCCCTGCTTGGTTGATTCTATCTTCCTTCTGGTCCACTGTATTGTTTTGAGACTCATATTCCTTCCTTTCACTATTGGCTCTCCTCCGCGTATCTTCCTGCATCTGTTTTATGGTAATCTGCATTCTTTCATCTAAATTTCGTCCAAAATCAACCAGTTCCGTGAGCTTTCTGATCACCAGTGTTTTGAACTGTGCATCTGATAGATTGGCTAATTCTTGGTCGCTCAAAAGGATGAGTCCTGGGGGACTGATCTGCTCTGTTGAAAACATATTTTTTTTCCCCTGTCTCTCCTTTTTTTTTTTCCGGTCTGGTTGCTCTTGTTACGGTGGGGGGCAGAGCCTTAGGTGCTCACCGGGGCTGGGCACCCCAGTCGCTAGATTGTGACGTTATATGTGGGGGTGGGGCGGGAGCGGGAGCAGGGTGGGAGAAAACAATGGCGGTAGTTCCGTTCCCCTGGACTCAGACCCTTGTCTGGGCTTCCAGGCCGCGAGCTCTGCCCTGGTCCACAATCGCTGCCCCTCTGGGTCTGCCAGCTGCAGCTTGCGTACTCAGGGATCACCGCTGCCTTCTTGCGCCCCCGGATGGCTTTTGCGCCGATTTCGCGCCAAACCTTCCCCCGACCTCCGCGCGCCGCCGACCGGAGCCAGCCCCGCGCCTGCCCGGCTCGTCTTCTCCTACCCGTCCGGATGAACGCGTCTACTTCAACTTCTTGGCTGCCTGACTTCCATTCAGATAAATCCTCTGCCGGATCTGGGTGTTATTCTGATAGTAAATTATTGTTGTAAATTATTGGTTTTCTAATCTTGGTTGTACGAGGAGGTACGGTGCGTCCACCTATTCCTCCATCTTGCCGGAAGTCCCGATTTTTACTAGATTTTCTAAGAGGATCATCTTTCCTGATTTTATCCTTAATTTGAATGTATTTATTTTCATCTCCTGTGGCTTGCCTAGTCCTCAAAGAAATGTTAGTTTACTACTACAGACATAAAGTGTTGATAACATTCAGAACATTAGGTGTTTTACATTATCAATAATAGAGACTTTAGTTATCGATAATTGTATTACATTTGAATAGCACTATATTGTTTGAGAATCATTTTCATAGCCAGGCCTTTTTGTTGCCTGATTTTGTATCAGGGTTCAAATAAATCAGAGGAGGAGGTAGAACAGGGCTCTCATTCTCTCCATCAACCCTGGTGTTTGTACCTGCCCTCAGATCAGGCAGTCTACCCTCTCCACCATCCTAGCTCTTTTCTCTGGCAGCTGGGGAAAAAGGCAATCTTATATAGCATCTTTGGAATATTTTGTGAGTCTCTGGGGAGCATAGAAATAAGCATACTTTGAACTATCCTATATATTAATCTTACAATTTAACTCTCAAGTGGAAATTTTGTTCCTTCCAGTTTTCCAATTATCTGGGGTACCTCAAAGGAGTTCCCATATGAGCCAATATGCTAATTTACTGTAGGGAACTGATCTGCCTACCAATGGCAAATGTAGCTCAACCCTATGGGAAAGTCATTACATGCATGGTGGCACGCAGGATGCCAGATCCATGGATCAGTCCTCCCGTGGGAAACCAGGCCCACATTATACCTAGGCTGCTTTGTGACTTTCCCTTGCTAAACCTCCCTCACCCTGAGTTGAGGCAGCAAATGCTTACTGCATATCTTTAAAGTAACTTACTGAAGTCTGTGCTATTTCTCCCAAGGATCGAAGTGTAACCAGACCAATTACTCTTATTGTTCCCTTGCATTTGCGACATTTTTTCCTTGTTAATCTGTAAGAAGTAATCAGTAACATCCTTTCCATTACTATCTGTAAAAAGTAATTACCTAAAGTAAACCTAAGCATAATGAATGAGAAACTTCTTTGATGTATGCTATTAGAAAGCCAATAAAAGCTTGTCAAGGCAAGGGTCAGCACGCTTTCCCCTTGAGAGAGTGGCTGCACCATCCCTTTTCCTCCACAGGACTTCGGTGGTCCGTGTGAATTTGTCTCATCTCATCCACAATGTCGTGGACACTGCAGGCCAGTGTCCACATCAATTTACTAATTTTGATACCGTTATTTCTTCTCAGTGACTTGTCTATTGTTTAGGACACCCCCTTTTCAGAGCAGGGTACATGGGTGGCAGAATCAAGTATCAGGAATATGTATGATATTAGGGAAAATGGACTTGAAGGCTTGTAGAAATATTTAGCTACACTTTTGAAAAATTTGATGAATAATACTCAGAAGCCTTCAGTTGATAAGGCCTTGTGAAGAAAGTCTTAGAAAAGTAGAACAAGTACAGTCAAAAGAGTGATCATGTGGATGGTGCTCACTGAAGCACTGTCTATGGGGAAGAGAGACACACTGTGGACCTGACGACTTGAAGAAATCCATAATGTGAAAATAACTGATCAGAGCAGTATAGTCATTAGACTCTATTTTTACCACTTTGGCAAAACTATTCCTATTATTAGATGGAAGCCTTGGCCTACTTTAACTCAGTCCTATTAACATCATATTGGTGTAAACCTCTTGTTCTGATTCCAGGGGCATGGAGCTCTCCTCTGGCTGTTACATTCCCCCCACCCCCCCATAAGTTTTAAGGTAGGTATCATGTGAAATGTCAGCATTCTGTTTCTTATGACAATAGTCTCTCAAGGGGAAACAGTAAAATGGTTCTTGCTTATGATAGAGCTTCCCATATAGTCTGAGTACAGGAGAGAATCACACCCACATGATTGCTTATTCTAGCCCACTGTATTTTGAATAAATTAGGCTTTCTAGAGGATACCCTAAGCCCATGTGCATTTTGGTAGATGTTGCCCCTGGACACAGATAAGAGTGAGTTTCTGAAGTTTTGAAGCAGAGAACCACCTCCTGGGATATAAATGCCTTCTAGAAGTACCAGCCTGTGGGATATTTCCCATGCTGTGTCTACCTGACTTTCCCACCTATTCTTTTTCATATAATTTCTACAGGTTGTTCAGCAATCTCTTATCCATTTGATTAATCTGAGTAAGTTCCTGAAAGTTTGATTATTCCTGGGACAAGGGTAAAATTATTTATCTTTGACTTCTATCCTGTAATATGGTGACTATACCTGGGGACAGGAGGTGAGTGGCTTCCTGTCCCCCTAGCTGTTCTCCCCTCATTAGCAGCTCTATTTCCTTGGCTTTTTAAAAAAAATTTCCTCAACTTCTAACTGAAACATGTGACAATTAGAAAAAGATGAGAAAACATATTTTTTTAGGACACAAGTAGAAGTAGTTGCTATTTTGTTTGGTAGAACATGATAGATAATTAAAATAGATCTTCAATTAATTTAAATTGAATTGTTTTCTGATTTATAAACTATCTTACATCAATTTTAATATTGGATGTCTGTCAATCAAGGTAAACAATAGAGCATTCTATTGCAAACACAAGAGAAATAAAAGAGCAGATATATAAAATAAGATTGAGTACAGATGGCCAATAGACATGTGAAAAGATGCTCAATGTCACTAATCACTAGAGAAATGCAAGTTAAAACCACAGTGAGATATCTATCATCTCACACTAGTGAGAATGGCCATCATCAATAAATTCACAGACAACAAGTGTTGATGAGAATGTGAAGAAAAGGGAACCCTCGTGCACTGTTGGTGGGAAAGCAGACTGGTACAGCTTATGGAAAACACTGTGGAGAATTCTCAAAAAATTAAAAATTGAACCGCTTTATGACCTAGCAATTCCACTTCTAGGTATATATCCAAAGAAACTCAAAACACTAATTCAAAAGAATATATATGCAACCCTATGTACATTACTGCATTGTTTACGATAGCCGAGATACTGAAGCAACCCAAGTGCCCATCAACAGACAAGTGGATAAAAAAGCTGTGGTACATATATATACCACAGAATATTACTCAGTCATAAAAAAGAATGGAATTTTACCATTCACAGCAGCATGGATAGACCTAGAGGGTATTATGGTAAGTGGAATAAATCAGACAGAGAAAGACTAATACCATATGATTTCATTTATATGTGGAATCTGAAAAGCAAAATAAATGACCAAACAAAGTAGAAAGAGTCATAGATACAGGGAACAGACTGATGGTTCCTAGAGACAAGTGTGGGGGGGGAGGGCGGTGCTGAGTAAAAAAGGTGAAGGGAAAAAGAAATACAAACTGGTAGTCATAAAATAGTTTCAGGGTTGTAAGCTACAGCACAGGGAATATAGTAAATAATATTGTGATAACATGTATGGTGCCGGGTAAGCACTTGAAATATCAGGGGGACTGGTTTATAAAGTGTATGATTGTCTAACCTCTATGCTGTACACCTGAAACTAATACAAAATGATATTGAATGTAAACTATAATTGAAAAATAAAATTTAAAAAGTAAAGTTGCCTTTTAATGATAATATTTTCTAGTATTTGGGAAAGGGGGCTAAGTTAGTATTTCTTTCAAATGACTGGGATAGAACCACTATATTATATTTTATGTTTTTAAGCTAGTTTCAGAGATACTTAAATCTACTTGAAATTAGTGTGGATAAAAAAAAGGCTTTATAATGTATTTAATGGAAAGTAACCTCACAGGGTGATCTGATCATAAAATCATAACTGGGCAGGTCATGGTGGGTAGTCACACCCCAGGCCTATAGCTTCTTTAATAAAAGTTTATCTTCGCCTTGCCTTAAGCGAGGCCAGTCCATTGTTTTTGTCCATCTAGGTTAACATGCCTTTGATATTCCTCAAGTTTAGACTCTCCTGAAGAGTAACCACCCTCAAGAGAGCACAGGATCTTGTTAACCATTCTATAATCCAGTGATAGAGGTTTCCCTGCCTTGCTTTTCCCCACCTTCATGTATTCTTCCTTATGTTCTCTCATTAATTCCAAATGTGCAAAAGAAGCTGTGAACTGTGATTCTTGGAAGCATTTTTCTCAGTCTGTTGAGATCTTGCTTCCAGGTGTGTCCTCTGTTTGACTCAAATAAACTCTAATAAACTCATACAAATTTTCTACAGGTTTGGATGCTTTTATGTCCATGTTAGGAAGAGAATTTTTTTGTGTTTATGAAAATTGTAGTAAAGTTGAAAACTGAAATTATAATTTGCAAATTTAAAGAGCCCAAATTGAAGAAATGCCCCCTGGCATTTCCTACCTTGCAAACGTAGTGTTCTCTTCTAGCTTTAAAATATTTAATGCAGTGAACTGTAATTCAGTGAACCTAATCCATTCACTATAAACTGGGTAGCTTTGAAGAAGGTTTTGCACAGGCGAAGAAAGTACCATAAGAGATGCCATTGTAGGATAGGCCTTTTGGTCTCTAGGTAACCTTCAACGGAACCTCCGCTGCTATAGTTCTGTCTTGTGCTCCCTCTGGTTAAGTCAAGGGCTTTCTTCTTGCTGCTGGAAACAATTTGAACAATTTTTTTTAACCTTCTCTGATGTCTTAGGCTATTCAGAGAGCTAGTGAGAACTTTGGGAAGAAGATTGAGAGATCATAGTCATCCCACTTGTTTGGGTCTGTTGTTATTTCCAGGGATACATTCAAATTGTGATGGCAAAATGGATCACTTATTAATTGGTTTATGGCAGGTTAAGCACTGAGATAATGCTGAAGTTTTCCCCAAAGGATTTTCCTGAGAATAATCTCTTTATTTCTTATGATTTAAACTGTGGACTAAGCCATAAAAACAAATAAGCACCCCCTTATTGATAAACAAAGAGAAAATACTCCCTTGATGTAAGGGGTGTGCCATGAGACTACTCCTAGCATTCTGTCAACTTCAACTAATGAGTAAAGCTTCAGTGTTTATTACCCTTAGGTTACAAAATAGTAAGTGGTTGTTAACTGCTCTTAAGAGGAGCTATAATTACAGTATCACCAAATGCTGAGTGTGTGGTTTCTCCCCCTCCCCCCTTTTAATATGGCAAGGATTCCAACATCTCTTCACACTGTTCTAATTTAAAAGTATCCCGTGATCTCTAGCCCCTCGGCATTTCCTACCATCCCAGGAATAATAGCAACACTTATCTACCTAAAATAAACAAGAAGACACTTTCAGGACAGCTGGAGACCTTGAACAGTCTTGGCCACAGCTTATCAGCCTCCAGTGATGCAGCTGTGAAGCCAGGAACTCTTGGGTGCTTCATTTTATCCTGAATAGCATCTCTAGCAGTGTCACATCTGCATTCTTGAGCTGGAAGGATTCCAGGCACTCGACGAGGTTAAATAACCAGTCCAATAAGTCAATTGGGAAGCGTTTATTCACTCTTGATGTGATTATCCTCATTATTCATTCTGCACACGAGAAAAACTGTTGTCTGTACATAGTGGTGCACTGAGCACGCCAAGAGTCCATCAGGTCTGTATCTGGTCTTTGCATTTTGTTGTCACTCTTACCATAAGGAGTAATGGGTTTCTCTGTGGATTTCTCCACAAAATTCAGGAGGTACCGAAATAAATGGATTTGGAGGAATCCCCAAAGTACTCACGTACGATGCCAACTTAGCAACCTGCCAGCCAGACTCTTAGGAGTAAAGTAGTATAACCTGAAGCCTGTTTGCTGTTTGATGCTCTCAGAATTTTACGGGTTTCGGTGGAAGCTAATGCAGGACTAAACATTTATAACAGTATAATTTATATTATTATATATATATGTATATATATTTAAGAGAGGGAGACAGACAGACAGACATGGGCTAGGAGACTAGTAAACCAAGACAAGTGGAATAGGGAAATGAGATAGATATTTAAACAAGCAGTTTGCAGCCATCTAGTAAACCATCTTCTCTAAACAAGGAAATTAAGAGTAACTGGTTAATACTTCTCCTCAGCCAGAGGGTAAATTGCTTAAATCACCCTACTCAGGGTGACAGATAGCAGAAATCCAATTAGTGCCATTTTCCAACCACACCCAAGGACAGATGAAGTTAAGGGAATAAATTACATTTTGGTGCATCAGCAAAAACTGATGAATATTCTATTGAGATCCTCCCTTAGGAGCTCCCTTAAATTCCCAGCCTTTAAAACCCCTCAAAAGGAAGGTCCCGGTGGGCATGCTCTCCCTCCTAGGAGCATACCCATGCAGCCTTTCCCATCCCCATCCCTCTCTTCTTCCCTTGCAGGCACACATCTCCTAAACCCTAAGGGACCCCAACAGGCTTGCAATTGGCAGTTCCTCCCAGGCTTTTCCTAAACCTGCTCCCGAGACCTCTTTTCTTTGACTTCTCAGTGAGGTGAAGCAGCTCAGCCCAGGCTCATTTCCCCACCTAGTCTCTTTCCTGCTGCTGCTTCTATCCTAGACCCTTCCTTTATTCACTGTCCCCAGCTTTAACAAACATCCCCTAAAAATCACCTAGACTCATGCTGTGAAATCTTTCCTGCATGCAGTTAAGTACCCACACACTACCGGCTGGCCCTAGGCAGGCCTGCTCTGGGCTGGGTCCCATTTCCGGTAACAATATGACATCAACATGTAACTTAGCATCACTGGAAGTGGGTACGACTGATGCACTATGAGTGGGACCCAACACTTACAATTTTCCAACAGTAAAATTGAAGTTACAGTGATCTTTTCACCTTCCAATGCTCTGTCCCACCTTCTGAATACAGGGTGGAGCAAAAGTATGGAAAATAATACAATAATTAACAATAATAATATAAGAATAAACGGTTTTGTACTCAACTATAAACCTACTTTTGTCCACCTGTATTGTATGTATATTGTGCGGACACCTGCCTTGGGCCCACTGTCCAGTTGGCAGCTGTGGGACTAATGGACCAATCGATGAATACAAACTGCCCTTATTGCACCATCAGTTTAGTGAAGTGACTGTAGGTGTGTGTCCATGTTGTTGGCTGAGCATCTACCACGGTGATTAGTTTAGAGACACAAAGATAGAAAGAGCATTGCTCCTGCCTCCAAAGAATTTTTAGTTTAGTTAGACAGAGAAACCTGAACAGATGCTTTGGAATCCAAAGAGGAAAGTCAATAGAAGAGAATTACTTGAAGATTTCAGGGAAGACTTGTTGGAGGAGCAATACATCTGACAGAGGAATTGGGGATGGGTGGATAAGTTAAGGCAATGGCACAGGGAATAACAAATTGCTGAGAAACAGTAATCATGTAGAGCTCTTCTTGGTGACCATTCCTAAGAGTTTAGAGTTTTTTATGGATTTGGTTTCCCTGCTTCGGCAGACTTTGGCAGGACAGTGAGACCTGCCAGGCAGTGTGGGCCAATCCCAGGGTGCCGAATGATTTCATAGATGGATTGGCTCTTAACTGTTAGCAGTACAATCTGAGCTCTATTGTCTCTTCCCCACAGCCCCCAAGAGAAGGACCTATAGAAGCATATTCTAAATAGTTAAATAGTGGTTGTACCAATAACAATAAAGGGCCCAGTGTGGAGTGGGGGTAAATATACCCTAGAACTTTAAGAAATCAAGGTAAATAGTCTTTGGTTTCATCTGCTTCATTTCACAGTCCTGTTTTACATTCACTCTTGCTTCTGTGTCTGGAAGGGAAACCACAGATTCATTATACTTTGATGCCAATGACATGACTAGATCTGGAGCTTCATTTATCAGCAAAGTTGTAGGTTGTCCATTCCAATGTTTTAATTTCTCCTCCACCTTCCCTTCTCCTCCTCCCCAATCTCAGTCATTTTCTCCAGCTGTTGTCAGTAAGGAAATGATAAACATGCACATAGCTTAAGTATGACAATATTAAACAGAGCTTTCTTTGTGCTGCTGCTATATAAACCAGGCTCATGTATTGTAAAACCACAATGAGCAACAAGAAGCATCCCTTACTTTAAAGCATATCTTTGGCTGGTTAGCCTATTGAGATATTTTTCCAAGCACTTCCTAGGTGGCCTGACCACAGAAGGTAGCTGTCATATCAATGCTCAGCCTAGTGAAGACCTAGCTTGTCAAATCAGGATACTCGCCTGCTGGGAGTCTCTTTCCACTGCCCCTCCCTTCTTTTCTTCCACTTCTCAGAGATTGCTCATTATGTCCCCAAAACAAATGAGATCTAATCATTCCCTCCACCGTAATCTTTCTTCCTTGGTCACAAATTGTGGCTTCTCCCAGCTGGCAAAATCCAGTGGAAGAAAGGTGAGACTGTGGCAAGATTTCATATTAACTTTCAGCACTTGACAAAAGCCATGATTGTTTTTTAAATTAAAACAAAACAAAATAGCCACCTCCTACTGTTAAAGTTTCTAGCTATAGCACAATTGAATGCAGGTTGATCTAGATTTGCTTCTTATTCTGCCTTTCATTACAACGTTTTAAATTAAGGGTGCATGCATGAGCACTGCACAAGAAGGGGGAGGACAGCACCACCATCCGAAGGATTAACTTCCAAGGTCACTAAGGAAAATTAGTGACCTTGGGAAAATTCCAAGGGAAAATTCCATTTTTCTCTAACTGGCAGAAGGTGTGTTTCCTCCTTCCCTAAACCCAGGTGGCTTGGGCCCTTGCCTCTCTCTCCCTTGCACTGGCCTTGACTTCCATAGACCCTGGAGGGTGTGTGATCCAGGAGCAAAGTCCAAATAATGAGGCGGTGGAGGAGCCTCCAAGTCAGGAGAGAAAAGCCCTGCCTGAAAAGTGCATTTGGAAGTACCACTCCTTTACTCCTGGCTTCATCCTACTCACACTCCATCACACATTCTGCAGTGTGCAAAGGCGAGCGCTGCTTATCCATATAGATACTAGATTGTTGATCTTCTTTGGTCTTCATAATGTTACAGGGTGGCAGCCAAGAGGGGGGGCCCCAAATAGGCATTTGAAATGGGGCCCAGAACTTAAGGTGTCTAGGAGATTTTAAGATGTCTCCTCCCCCCCCACCCAGGGTGTGGGTTGGGGAAGGGCCAAATGGCGCAGGTCCATTGAGAGCTGTTTAGCATAGCAACAGCCTTGCAGCTAAACTCTGGCGTGGTCCTTTGCATATCTATAACCTTTGGACTGGTTGCATAGATATGTTAAGTAGCTGTGATCAGCTCTAAGCCAGGGGAATGGAAGTAACTTCCCCACCCAGAAGTAACTTCCCCACCAGAGGTAACTGGGGGGGGGGGGGGGGGCAGGTCCCTGTGTTACAGCGCCCTGCGTGGGAGCTCAGAGAGGATTGGCTCCAGGACATGGGGCCACGCCTGCCAGACTCATGATGGCAGCCTTAGTAAAGTGGAAGGATTCGAGTTCTGGCATGTGAAGCCGAGTGTGGGAGGAGTCGGAAATGAGGGCTGCAGAAGAAGATGGCCTCGGGGATTTAAAAACCCAGATTTGGCAAGCCATTGAGAAGGAGAACCATGCGCTTTAGAAAGGAGAACCATGCTGCTTTAGAAAGGAGAGACCTTGCACAGCCCTGAGAGGGAGAACCATGTGCAGCCCTGAGAGAGGGCGAAACACGCAGTAGCCCTGAGGGAGGAGAACCACGCGTCTTTAGCAAGTGGAGGACTCCCGCATCCCAGAAGAGTGGAACCACGCGGCCTGGCAGAGTGGGGACCCCACAGCTTTAGAAGGGGGAACCACCACCTGGTTTTAGCAGAGATCCCAGGACTCAGCTGAGGGTGCTGGGAACCCAGGGAGTCTCCCAGTCGAGATCGGAGTACTAACTGGAAGAACCCGAGGACTGCCTGAGCCATGGACTCTATTTCCTTTCCTGAGATACGGTACTCTGGACTGGGCAAAGGGGAGGAAGGAAGGAAGGACTGTGTGTTTGTGGGTTGTTTTTAGGGACCTTGGGATTTTGGTGAAAACATTAGGTCGCTACTTTAAGTTTGTATAGCATTAAATAAACGTTTCCTTTCCTTTTCACGAATCTCTGGCATTGAGAGACGTCTTTCCTCTGGCGGTGGATGTAACGGACCCGGGGCCTTCTTTCAATAATAGTATATCATCCCAGGCCCCCCTTGTGTGTTCTGTAACAATAACATCTACTTAATTTTTATTTCTCTTCCTCCAGTTTGATTAATTTTCTTGACCCTGAAACTACTGGCTTGTCCATACGAAAATGCTGACTCCCATAGCAGCAGGGCCGGGAGAATGCACAGATTTGTCACATAGCAGTTCTTGTTTTCCAGTCTTTGTTGTTAACAGATTATCACAGGGACTGTTGGCTTTGTGCTGGGATATGAAGAAAAGACATTCCTATTGCTTAATTTTTTGCCCTACTTTGACTCAACAAGAAAGTGGTTTCTTAGGGTTAGGAAGGTAAAGGTTTATAAAAGGGAGTATCAAAGATATGATATTGTGAATTAAATAGCCATGTGATTACCTACCTACCTTCTTATGTGAGTGTATTTTTAACAGACATATTCTTGAAAATGTGTAAGTTGAAATTTAAAAATTATTATAACTACTAGTAGAGAGACATTGTTTAAGATTTTGGTTAAGTGAAAAATAGTTTGTAAATGAATAACCCCTCTCTTAGTTTCTATAAAATGAGTGTACAACCCTAGCCAGGTGGCTAAGTTGACTGGAGCATCCATCATTCTGTACGCCAAGGGGTATGGGTTTGACCCCTAGTCAGGGCACATACGGGAGGCAACCAATTGATGTTTCTCTCTCACATCAGTGTTTTTCTCTCTCTCATATCCTCTCTCTCTAAAATCAATAATATATCCTTGGATGAGGATTAAAAATCAGTAATAAAAGAATGTACATCTGTGAGTGATTCTTAGCACATGTTCAACATGGCTTTGTTCCCTAGAAAATTACTCTGTCTGTGTAGACAATCTGACCTCCGTGGGTATGATTCTAATGTGAGAGAAAACTGCTGTGGGGGTATAGGGATGCTGAAGTGCTCTGTCCACTTGTGTGGATCTGTTCTGTTTTCATTAGCATTTTCCCAAGTTGAGCCAAGAAATGAGGCCAATTAATTCATGACACTGTTTTCCAAGCAAAATCCCAATGTCCTTTGAGACCAAATTCTCAATTCTCTCTACTTCAAGCCGGAGAAGCAGGTTACAGTTTGAGTTACTATTGTTAGGACGCTTTTGGAACATACCCTAGTTTACATATAACCTGGTCTTTGAGTTTTATGGGAGTAATAATGAAGTACTATTAAAAAGGGAAATGATTATAAGGTTAAATAGTCTGGTCTTTATCTAGCCTGCCCAATCTTGAGGGAGTATCTGTGCTGTGTGCTCTGAAGGGCAATGAAGGCCCTGGCCCTCAGGGCCTTCCCGGACCAGGAAGAGATATCCCATTTACCAGCACAGGGATCAGGCCTCTCAGTGCAAATGTGTCTATGGCTGGTGCCACACTCTGGGCACTTCTGCTAGGGAAAGTTATTGGCATTGTAGACTGTCCTCCCTTTCTCACAGTTATTCCTAGGCTTATTCCTGCTTTCAAAGAATGTTAATGCCTATGATTTCCACTTTCCAATAATCCCTTATTTGATCAATTCATTTGTCCACCCTTCCCTGGGCCTGCTGGGCACAAAGCACTGTGCTTCATAATGGAAATGCCAGGCTGAATTAGACCCGCTGCAAGAGGGCACAGTCTGCTGCGAAGGCCACCATGATATGAGAGGTGCTGTGATAGAAGCATGGACACAGCATTGAAGACAAAAAGCAGGGGTCACTATGATAAACTTATGGTTTATTTGTGTTAATGTTCATCACCATGAACTAAAGTCTAAGACATTCCTCAAAAACACTCATACTGCTCAGTACTAGACTCTGTCATTTCTTTGCTAGTGACACGTGTGGACAAATGTGGAGGGGCACGTTTCTTGGAGATATTGACTTTGCTAAAGTAGTGCCTACTCTGAAAAAAATGAGAACTGAAAATATAAATCATACACTTCAACCTACCCAAACAGGGATTTAGGGAGTAATTTTACACAATTTCTATTTTAAAATATTTTAATCTACAAACATCATCTTAAGACATGTTTTCAGATACCGATGAATAAATCCTCAGTAAACTGGTGGATGTGTCATAAATTAAAAATGTCAACACACTAGGTTTGAAAGTGGGAGACATATCTCAGCCAACAAATTATGCATTGTAGAAACAAAGATGGATTAAGAAATACAGTCAAAATTCTACCAGTACCCATTGAAATGGAAATTACCTGGGTAGAAAATTACTCTTGCCCTGACCAATGTGGCTCAGTTTGTTGGGTGTTTCTGCAAAGCAAAAGGTCCCTGGTTCAATTCCCAGTTAGGGCCTAGCTTCGTTCCCCTGTTAGGCATGTGCCAGAGGCAACTGATTAATGTTTCTCTCTAACATCGACATTTCTCTCTTTCTCTTTCTCCCTCCCTTCCCCTTTCTCTAAAAAGATAAATACATAATTATTTTAAAAAAAGAAAATTACCTTTGTTAAGGGAATGCTTTGCAATATAGATTTTTAACATGTGATTCCATTGTTTTATTCATATACTACTTAACTGGCATTCATCCTATACCAGCCTGCATTCTTGGGGTGGGGGGAGGTCCTCCCTTATCTAAAATGCAAGTTTCTTGAGGGCAAGGATTTATCAAACTCAGAGGAACTGTGTGTTTAATGAGTGCTGTTATTTCTGCTACTGATGATTCTAGCCTACTCTGAGCCCACATCAGTGGTTAAAATCCTGCCAAGTCAAATCTTACCAGGCCTTTTAAAATTCAATTTCCACTTCTTTCTGGGACCACTGGCACCAACATTATGGTGCTTTTGCTTCAGGGTGCCTAAGTACTGAGAAGGGAAGAAGAGGAGGTACAAGTTCCCTTTTTACTTAGAAGAGCCTAAGAGTAACATTTGCCAAGCTTCCAAAGGGGAACGGGACAAACTATGGCTATTATTATATGTGTATGTGATGGAAAGCATGAATCCAAAGGAATTTGGAATGGAGTAATTTGGATGAATATTTTAATTAAATCTGGTAAAGGAATATCTAATCACAGAATCTGGAAAAAAACTTTATGCTATAAATGAAGATAGGGTCACAGCAGGGTCTCCAGTGCAACCAAGCATGTACATTGGCACAGTATAAAAAGTTCCAGAGCATCCAGCCGTGAATCTGAAAGTTAATAATTTTCATTTGCAATATGATGGACACAAGGATATAAAACATAGAAAGGAAATTATCACCTTGCACAGGTGTCTATGGGAAAGACCACCTGCTAACCTGAGCACCCCTTCTCTTACCCCTTGTACTTGGAACAGTACAAGGGAAGCCCCTGGAAGATAGGGACTTCTGCTTCTACTTATGTCACTCCATATTTGATAGGTAATAAGGTTCCAAGGACAGTTTTGGAGGGTAAAGGTAAACACAGCCCACAGTTGCTACTTTAGAAAGTGGGAGGTTGAAGGACCTGAACACTTTATTGGACAAAGGTCAACATTCATGAGTAAGAAGAAAGGGGTGATGTTTGGGGTTGGGGAGGCGATGGAGGAAACATTCCAAAGTGTGCTGCAAGGCTTAAGAATGCGTTTCAATTAGCAAAGGGAGTGAGCTGGGAGCTCTGTCTTCTGATGCACATGGGCAGGGGTGCAAAGGAGATGAAAAAGAACAAGTGAGGAAAAGGCTCAGGGAAGAACACGAACAATTCCATAAGGATGAAGGGCTTTGTGCTAAACCTGAAATACCGAACAAGTGTATGACAGTTTTTAAAATTGGACTTTTGCTTACAACAATATCGAACCATTTCAGTTTGGTACAAAAAAAATCTGTTGTCAGGGCATCTTTCTTCCAGAATGAGTGTGGCTTCAGGGGCCATTCTACAGCTATGCTATGTAAAGTTTGCCCACTCCAGGGCAAAAAGTCCTTTTTCTGATGACTTTCAAGCTCAAGATGACAGTTAACTGTGCTGGCTACTCTCCATTTACTTTCCCACCCATTTCAAATTCATTCTCTCCCTTTTTTGTGTGCTGTGCCCTGTGAAGCTGATCTTGAGATTAGAGGCTGGAAGCAGAGAAAGATCAGGGCATTTCTTCCCTACTCCCTTTCTACTTCTTTGCCTCATCCAGGGCAGTTGCTGTGTCTCTCCACAGACTTAGCTTTCACTGGGTTCCTGTAACACAACTTTTTCCCCTTCCAGCTCAGGCTAGCAACAGCTTTTCATTGTTGCCTGCAACACCCCTGGTTATTCCCTTAGCCCTGCCCATACTTCTGTCTTTCTACCTGACCATCTGAAGTGAATTTTGTCTCTTGCCAAAACTGCTATCACTGATATTGTGCCAGGCTCTAGTCTCAGTCCTCTGTGTGCATAGACCTATATAATCCTCCTAACACTTTACTGATGAGGCTGAGGCACAAGAAGGTTCAGACACTTGCTCAAGGTTAACACAGTAAGTGGCTGGGGTCAAGGTTTGAACTTAGGCAGTTAGCTCTAAATTCTGATCACTTAACCACTGATCCATCCTACCTCTCTTCTAGCTTGCATTACTTCCTGGAGCACAGCTAAGCATGAGAAAGTGGATGCAAAGAGTTCTAATACTAGTTTATATACTAAGCTTATTGGCTTATATACTGACATTATTCATAGGAAAAATTCTCAGGTCATAATTAACTCTTATGTTTCATTCTAATAAATTTCAGATTTCCTATCTGAGTGGCTCTCAACCCTGGTTGCACAACCAGAATCACCTGGGATGTTTTAAACTGTCCAATGCCCAGGTCATGCCCAGAATATTAAAATTAGAACACTGGAAATGGGACACAACAATGGATAATTTTTTTTAAACTCCCAGGAGATTTTAGCATGCAGTCAAAACTTGAGAACAATTGTCCTAGCACACAGTAGTTTTTACTAGAAGGCAAAGATTATAGGTGGACAGTTCTGGTGCTATAAGTAAAGAGTAACAGGTGACAGCTACACAAAGGGAAGACAAAGAGGAGCTATGGAGAATTTTTGCTAGGAAAGCTTCTGCCCCACCCTTGAAAAAGGTCATGATCTGGGTTCACTTAGTGCCTAGGCAAATTGCTCCTGTGGCTGAGGACAGCTTGCTGTTTTTCTATTTTTACATTATAATAATTGTCCTGGGTCACTTTTTAAAAATTTATCATTATTTTAAGGCATTAAGTAAAAAGCTTAACATACTAAGAAAGTGACAACATACAAATGTGCTCAATAGTGATATGACAGATTGACTTTTCTGTACTATATGTGACCTTGAGTTCTTTTAACCACTTGCATTTCCATGTTCAGTTATTCAAACTGATTATTCCCTAGAAAACACCTGGCAGATTATTAAGCATGAGTCACATGCACCAAGGGCAAATGCAAATGATTGCCAATCAGCCAAGTGTCACAAAGAAAATGATGAAAACTGTTCACATTGACCAGGCTGTATCAAAATACCCTTCTACTTGGGAGAGTGGCACCTATCAAATAATATTGTAGGAATTGTTCCTTAATTAAAATGTGAGCACCTTCTTTTTTTTGATTTGTTTGAAACCCATATGCTAACAAATATGAGAGCCACTCATGTACCAAGAGATTAGTCTACTTTCCAAAGCATCACAATCATCAAGAAAACCTGGGCATATGGGAGGTGGTGGGGGCATTATTATTGGTGGTTCAGGAGGAAATGGAGGCAGCCAGCATGATAGGAAGGGTGGTACTGGTGGTGGGTGGTGGTGGTGGTGGCTGAATTTTAGACCTGGTTTCCTGGTCCCTGTCCTGATCTTGGCATGGAGGGTGGGGGGAGGGAGAAAAGAGTACCACAGAGCAGCTTTCGACTTGATGTTATTTGGCTTATTTCCAGGATACCTGGAGGAATTCTCATTTCCTTCTGTTGAAATGTGATTTTCATTTCATTTGAAGAGCATTCTGTTCTATATAATTAGCTACTTTAGACTTTGGGGAAAGTAGATCAGACAGATTTTGCTCCTATTTCCATGGCCAGTGTAAACCACAACAGTTTTCTCTCTTAAAATCAGTTGAAGCTGTCTTCTGAGCAAATGGCAAAACATTTGTCACCAACTTTCCACTGCTTCAAAGGAGTTGTGGTATTCTCTTTTTGGCTTTTATGCTCTCTAGCAGGTGTTCTTTTAGGTGTGCCTTTCGGTTTATCATAAGCTTCAGAAACATCACAATTCTTTAGAGCCACACTTAAATGAAGCCACAGCTTTACTGTAAGTTTTATCAGTGCCATATCATCCCAAACATCAAATTGTCATGCTGGCCTGTACCACATGGAACAACACCGAGCCCTCCTGCTTAGGGACCTGACTACCACTACCTCCTTTTCCCATCTCCACTGTGAGGCTAATGCCGGGTGTGCAAAATGGGCTGCCTGCCCTCCCTGAGTCACTTTAAAAGGTAGAATTATTGTCAACATACTTTGCTACTCAAGGAAATATACACCTTTTAGAAAGCTTCTCACTCCCAAAGATGACAACATTAAGGTTATTCTTAAATAGGTAAACTTTAGATGTCTGGAAGATTCACTTAAAATAAACTACTTCTTATTGATCTTAATAGGTTAAATAAAAGACATTGTTGTATGAAACAAATGTTTATCAAATGCTCCTACCTGCTGACCTTTAGCAGAAGCTAAGTTCACCTGCTCTTTATTTTTGATCATAGTTAATGTTTAACAATTTTTCAGCCTTAACGTGGGTGGTCAGACAAACAGGGTGGTGTCAGCGGCTGCTTTTCCGGGAAATGGCCCCAGCACAAGGAAAGCACAAGCTTCAGTATCTAAATGCCAGACACAGCCTCCTGTGGTCATGGTGGGTCATTTCCTTTGGACTGGGGCTGAAATAGTCCAATGGCCTTTTCCGGACAGACAACCAAGCAACTTTGATTTATTTCTTATGTTTCTCGTGGCTGGTCTTGTTACGTGCTTGCCTGCAAAGAGCTGATGTTGGGATGCGATAATAGTGTGTGGGCTGATGAGTGGCTGGCACTGGTCCCACTGCAACCTAGCCATACTTCCTACCCTCCTGAGCTACCCTCGTGGTTAGCTCAGGAGTTGGGGTGTTGACCAAGGGGAAATTCAACAACGGCCATTCCAAGCATAAGCCAAGAGCCCCTCTATGCCTCACCTGCCTCAATCCTGCATCTTTGCTTCCCCTAACTCCTCCTCTTCCTGCTCTCAATGGGCTCTAGTGCTCTTTTTCATTAGTTCACCCCAAAAGAAAGATTTCAGCCCAGGTACACTGGGGTATCTTCAAGGTGTGGTTTCCAGGGAAGGTCCTACATGACAGCCTCGCACAGACTCAGCTCCTGTTAAGTTTTTCATTATCATCGGCACTATTGACATTTGGGACTATGTTAATCTTTGCTGTGGGGCTGTCTTGTGCACTGCTAGGATATTTAGCAGCATCCCTGGCCTCTACCCACTAAATGCCAGGAGCAGGCAGACCCTCCCCGAAGCTGTGACAATGAAATGTCTCCAGACATAGCCAATATCTCCCAGGGCAAAATTGCCCCTATTTAAGAACCACTCTACTAGGGAAAAGACAGTGGAGACCCTAACCATCAATCTCCATCGGACACTGGGGCTAAGGACTAAACTGAAGTCTCAGCAACTTTTGCTCCAGCACTTGGCTGTTAGATGTGTGGGCTGTTGTCCTCTATGTGTAGTGTTGTTGTGAAGATGAGGTAATAGGTCTATTCTGTACGGAACCCTTGGCTTGACTAGGAGATTTCTTGTATTCAGAGCTGTCCCAAGGTGAAATGAGTGGCCTCAGAAGTGGCTGATCTCCCCTTATGGGGCAGGCTGGATATCTTTTACTTGCCCCGCCAGAACCATCTTCACCCTTTTCTGCCCTGTTTTGTGCCCACAGTCTCACCTGTAGGGACTCTGTTGATGGGTTCCCTTGCCTTCTGGTGTTTAGTTGGAGAGAGGTTGGAAGTGAAGCCCTGGATTCATTTATTCCCCAGGTCCCCTCATTATGCAAGGTTGCTATAGGCTTACTGTGCCCCTGACATAGGTCTGAACTCCTGTTGGGGGCCATCCTTCAGAGTGCTCTGCCACCTCGGGCCCAGGTGTGACAGGAAGGCCTCTCTGGTACTAGCCTGGTTGCTGCATTACCCTATGGTCTCACTGTGCTCTGTCCTCACTCATAGCTGGTCCTAGCTTTTATCCTCTGAGTTCTTATTAAATTAGGATAATTGGAATATGGCATGTATTTATTGCTGGGACCTTATCTAACACACAAAGTCATGGGATTTTGTATGGAGAATCCATGGATTTTCAAGGTCTCTTCTGACCCCAGGTTCTATGATGCTATGGGAGGCACAGGTGAGCAATCAAGTAGTTGCTCAAACACTAACCTGAGGAAAGCAAACTTCTCATTTGGCTGAGAGATAACGCATATTTATTATAACTTCCTGTATCCGTATCACTGCTGTGGAGGGAAAGGGCACATTTAGAATGCCAAACACTTGTATTGTAGGCAGTATGGATTATTAACCCAAGAACCACCCCTTTAATTCTTTCTCTCTCACAGAATCTTGAGTCTTTTCACTCTCTGAGTGGCCATGTCCTTCAGAGACTCTGTTCCTCAGACCCAGAGTGTGAATGTAGATTTATAGCATTCTCCCTGCCAGGATAGTTTAGGCATGGGTTGTGCTACATTCTGGTTCATCTGAAAGCAAGTTCTGCAGGGGAGCTACTGGTGAAGTTTCCTTACCCTTGAAAATATACACAATGAAAGTCTGTCCCTTTTATCTCACCTCTGGACACTGTGAGAGAATATAACATCTGGGGCTGCCATCTTGCCTTTATGGAAATGGCAGAGTCCAAAGATGAAGTCCTTGATGATATCTTTGAGCCAATGAACTAACCCAAACTCACAACTACTCATCTCCCAGAGTTATATTATGTGACATGATAAATATTCTCATTGTTGAAGCTACTTTTAATTGAGATTTCTGTTATTTGGCTTGAAGCCTGAAGCACCTTAACACACCATTCCAGGTATTTATTTCACTAATCTAGTAATAAATTTGAGAGATTAAAAATTCCACCTTAACATCTCAGCCACTTTTGTTCATTCCCTCCTTGAAACACTTTTTAAATTTGGCTTCCCTGTTCCCATACTCTCCAGATTTGTCCTCTGTCCATTGGCTATTCCTTCTCCTTCTTTTCTTGGATCCTCCTCCTTACTAGAACTCTTCTCATTACTAGAAACTGCCACCCACATGGGTGACCTCACACAGTCCCAAAAATTTCATGCAGACTCTGATGATTCCAAACCTAAAACTATAAAACATCTAGAAGAAAATATGAGAGAAAATGTTTTGACCTTGGGTTAGGCAAGGACTTCTTAGATACTATTCCAAAAGCAAAGTTCATAAAAGAACAAATTAATAAGTAGAACTTATCAAAGTTAAAAATGTCTGCTTTTTTCAAAGACACTGTCAATAGAATAAAGAGAAACCAGAGACTGGAAAAAATATTTACAATACATGTGTGTATCTGACAAAATAATTGCATCCAGAATAAAATTTTAAAAAGTCTCAAAACTCAATAATAAGAAAAAAACCTAATTTACAAAATGGACAAAATATGTGAACAGATATATTTTACAAGGCATTAAAATGACAAGCACATGGAAAGGATGCTCAACATCATTATCATTAGGAAAATGCAAAGTAAAACCATGATAAAATACCACAACACACCTATTAGAATGGCTACAATTAAAAGAAAAATCTGGTCATACCAACTGTTGGCCAGGATGTAGAGAAACTGGAACTCTCATATGTTGCTGATGGGAATGTAAAATGGTACAACCACTTTGGCACCTGTTTGTTAGTTTCTCAGAAAGTTAGGCATACACTGACACTATGACTTAGTCATCTATTCCTAAGTGTTCACCCAAGAGAAAGGAAGCACATGTCCATAGAAAGACTTTTACACAAATTTTCATGGAGCTTTATACTAGTTGTCCCAAACTGGGAATAACCCAAGTGTATATCAATAGAAGAATGGATAAATACACTGTAGTCCATCTATACAATGAATTCTACTCAGCAAAAATGAAAAGAAATGAACTATTGATATATGCCAGAGCACAGATGAAAACCAAATAATTATACTGAGTAAAGAAGCCACAAAACAAAAATGTGTACTGTGATTCATTTAAATAGATTTCCATAAATTTCAAACTGATATATAATGACAAAAAGGAGATTGATGGTTTCCTGGGAGTAGAAAGGGACAGAAGATGAGATTGTCAAGGTCACGAGGGAAACTTTTGGGGGTCATGATTATGTTCATTACCTTGATTGTGGTGATGGTTTTATAGGTGTATACATATGTCAACATTATAAAAACATACACTTTAAATACATGTAGTTTATATATGTCAATTATACCTCAAGAAAGCCATCTAAAAAACCCAAGTAGTTAACTTCTTTTTTTAAAGCCCTGAAGCTGCAAGCCTTCAAAAAATTGGATAAAAACTCAGAATTGTTCCTCTCCGTGGAAATCTTTAGTAAAAGATGAAAGATATTTACAGTCTGAAGCGAAACCAGAGTATCCAAGTAGTTAACTTCTATGGACATAGGTTTATATGTGTGTCACAGGCTGGCATGAGGAAATAAGAGTATATGAGCCTTTCTCCCTAGATATACAGGGGAAACAGACAGACAAACACACACATAACACACTAATCAAAAATCTTGTAGAGACTAAGGCTAATGCTCTCAAGTTTTTATGCCATATTTTTCATTGCCTTTAGCTTTGCTTTCTGTGTACTGTCTTACATATTCCTGAAGTTCTAGAGTAGGGCCTTCTGATTTTACTTTCACCACAACAGATTTTATGTAAAATATAAGGCTTCAAGTGAACAAGATTCCAGACAGAGTTGTGAGGTAGAAAGTGAAGAAGAAACAGAGGTAAGATGCTAACCTATTACCCAGCAAGTGAGAGGTGTCACTTAACCTTTCAGCTCTGGAAGCTGAATTTTGTAATGAGCTGTCACTGTATTTATCACCTAACAATTACTGCAACTGGATAAAGTGTGAAAAACCTGGAAAACATTAGCCTGTCAACTACACTGGTATCTTTGATAAAGTTGTCTATGGCAGGGTCCCAGAAACAATTGAAAATCACCACATGGCCTGTTAAAATGGTCTAGTATCTTTCCATCCCTCTGTTCTGCAGACTTCTTCTGGCTTACAATATGGCAATTGTTTTGTCAGATCAGTAAAGGCAGTCATGTTATTAGAACATTTTGATTTTGATTTTCTATATGGTTCAGAATTACATGTGGCTGGTTCAGCTGTAGTTCAGAAAGAACACAGAGTAAGGTGGACCTGTTGCTGGGTAACATTACTGCCTGCCAGGTGTACCCATAAGGTGGTGTTTAAGTTGAAGACTATACCATAGTTTACGGTCTGTTAGTTACACAAATGCGATTTTGTTGGCATGTTTAAGGTGGAACCAGGTCACAGCATCAATATAATTACAGTAATTTAAAATAATAATACAACTGCAAGTAGACCAGAAAGCTCTGAGGCAGCTCTGTCAATAGGCTTACTATATGAGGAGCCAAATTACCACAAGGTTGCTGGTGTTTACAGAATAAGTACAAAGGCTTTTACTGATCTTAGAATATTACTGTCAATGGCTTGAGGCACTCTTACCCGCAAAAGGAACAATTTTGCCAAGTGCTTTGGTTCCCCATATGGTTTGGTGAACACTGCCAAGATAGTCTTTCCTAAATCTTCCAGGTTGATAGGCTCTGCCATCCAGAGAGTCTCTATGACCCCCTGATTCTTTTTATTACCCCTTGGCTAACCAACTCCTTCTGTTCACATAGCTTTTATCCAAACAGGCACGACAAAGCCACTTAGTTTTCTGCTCACTGACTTACAACCACATGTAAATCTTCCTTATTATTTTACCCCCAGATCGATGGGACTGCAGTTTGAGAAGCTCCCCTAGACTTCTATTTTATATATAGATGAATGACTTCTTGGCTTACATCTGCAATTGGCTAATTGTATTCATTCTGTTTTACTAGTTTGCATGCATTTTGTATTTAGTTTTCCTAGTTTACTTCTGAAAGCTAACATATTACCAGGTTTTGGAGATACCTACCTGGACTGCCTCCATCCCTTCTGTCCCCCATTCTGACCATTGATTTGAGCCCAAATTTGTCGGTAAACTAACCTGTGATTCAGTAAGCTCCATTAATTTAACTGGCTGCAATATCACTGTCAATAAACTGGGCACAATATTCCCTCCAGTTATAAGAATAAAATTTCTTTTAAAGAGGGGAAACAGTGGACACAGAATGAAGAGAATAAGATAGAAAGATTAAAAAATGAAGGCACATATAATTAAATTCTTTGCTATTTAATGTCTGATCTATAAATGTATGAAGTTCAATTATATTTTGGGAAAAGACAGCTAAATAAAGTAATATAATCTGGCACTGCTGTAAACCCAATTTCTATTATCCTTGTTATTTGATTTTATGTGATCAGAAATGTTTACGTTAAATCAACACCTTAATTTTCCAGTAGCAGATCTAATTTTTATTTCTTATTCCCTCCCTACCTGTTATGGTGGGAGAAGGGAGATCTCAGGATGCTAAATAGTTTACCTAAAAAGCCTTAAAACTAAGAGAATCACTATGCAGACTTTAACTACTCAATGTCAGATCTCCATATTAAAATTTGAAGTTCAGGAAAAAATTCAGATATATAACCTTTGTAATGATAAAGTCGGACTTTAGAAAAATAGGATGTAACTAAGTGTTCAACAGACGTTGATGTAGATGGTCAGAGGTGAAGCAAAGTTTTACCCAGATCTGCACACAGGGGTGTTTGCCACTAGTGGAGCCCGGCTCTTCAGACGGCTTTCAGAGCCCATGGAGGAGACCATCCTTCTCTGCACCCATTTCCTTATTCTTTATCAGGTATTGTTTTGGAGCTCTGTTTCTTCTCACATTTGACCTCAACTGTGAAGAGCACAAGCTTTCAAGATGTATTTTCTATGAGCCAATGTAATGGCTGCACATCAGGCTGAGATCATTCAAAATTGTTCTCCTTATAAAATTCTGTCTCCACCCTTTTGGCTGTCTTCAGAGAATCAAGCACAAAATGCAACCTTAATAGGTGACTTCTAGCCTCTGAACCAAGTATTACAGGGTATTCTGTTTCTATTTTTCTTGACTTTCTGAAAAGTAATTTTATATCCCTTAGGAGCCAATAAGCATTTCCTGTAATTAGGGTTTGCTACTGGCACTTGCTCCTTGAAATATTCATCTGTCCAGCTCTCAGACTGAGAGGAGAGCACTGGAACTGTGTGTTTCTGAGCAGGATGGCCATAGTCTTCCCCATCCTGGAACCCTGACTGGAAATTCCTAGAAACAATGTTCCAACTGTATCTTAAGATTTCTGGAATCAATAGAAATGGACACGAGGACTCTTGGCTAGTATTGAACTGAATTGTCACTGATCAGTTGTGTGTAACTTATGTTCTCTGGGTCTTGGTTGCTCCAATTAAAAAAAAAAACTTAAAAGGGATTGAAAGTAAGGGCACTTAAGGTCTCTCTGAGGCAAATCCTGTTAGCATCTTTGCACTTCTCTACATTTCTCAGCCTTCTTTGGGCCAATAGAATGCTCATGGAAGTGACTGACTCCACTTTTCCTGGCCTGCTCCCTACAGTGTCCCATATCCCCTCTCTTCTTATCTACACTGCTGAAGTGAAGGACCCTGAGATGGTGGGACCACATGATGGAAGAAAACTAGATCCCTGAGGATAGCTGTGCATTGATTGTCACAGGAGTAAGAAATAAACTGCTGTACTAAGCTTCTGAGATAATAGGGTTTACTTGTTATTGCAGCTTGCTGCAGTCCTACTCTAACTCATGTGTTCTTTCAGCTCTAAAATTCTGTGTTTTGAAGGAATGGCAGAGCATAATGCAGAGGTGGAAAGAAAGCTGCACACAGGAAGGACACACAAGATGTAAACCTATTGTTTAATTGGATTTCTTACTCAAAGATGCTTCTCTAAGAGCCAGTGTAAAGACCAAGGGGACTCTGGATAGCACTTAAAGGAGAGAGGTGCATGGTTCTTTTTAGTGTGACAGTGACTCTGTGCATGTTATAAGGCCGTCGTCAAAATTGGAGAAATATTTTTTAAAAAATAGAATAAAGCCCCTACTTCCCTCACTTCCGTGTGGCTTAGTTGGTTGGACACCTTGCAAACCTAAATGTTGCTGGTTCAACATGTCTGGGTTGCAGGTTCAATCCCCCTTCAGGAGGGGATTATGTGCGAGAAGCAGCCGATCAATGTCTCTCTCTCTCATGTCGAAGTTTTCCTCCCTCTCTTTCTCCTTCCTTTCCCCCCTCTCTAAAAAATATTTAAAAATCTTTAAAAAATAGAATATAGGCAAATTGTGGGACTATGATGAGATAAATCTCCTTCATTAATGAGAAAGCCCAGAATGGGTCTAAACCAAAAAAGCTCAGATTTCTGTACTTGTGATGTTTGTATAGAGATGGTGGGTGAGTACAGAGCCACCCTAGGCTTCTTGGTGACTGTAATATAATATTTTTGTGGTGATTTTTGAAGAAATATTTTTTGTCACATGGGAAGTGATTAGGTTGGGTAGATACTGATCATTTGGGGAAAATAGACTGTTACTTTCATGCTCTTAGTTTAATCCTTTTTCCAAATGGATTCACACAGATAACATTTTCACCGTGACATATTTTTACTGAGTGAAAGTACCATTTTCAAGAAATCCCCAAAGCTTCATATTTTAGAATACATGAGGCCACTCCGTGGGAAAAGAAAGCCACAGAAGACACTGGGAAACCACATGGCCCATGTTAAATCAAGGAAGACGTCTGGTACGGATGTGAAAGCCCATCTATGCTCAGGGCTCACTTTCTATGTTCCAGCTCCTGTTTACTCTCTGGACCTTGGTCAGTGTCTTCCTGACAGTATAATTTCTGCAGTGCAGCTGGGCTTTGGGACCCATAATCAAATGCAGAAAGCCTTCAGCAGTCCCATCCAGGGAGCTCAATTTTACTTGGTTTAAATGAGAAAGTTAAATCTCTATCCAGACGTGCCTCTGTACAGGCCCAATGAGTCTCACACCTGCAGGACAGTTCATCTTTGAGTGTGTTTTCCATTTTCCAGACAAGCTCAGGGGATCCACTCCCCTCAAAAATTCCTGTCTGCCCTAAATTACCTTATAGTTATAACTAATACCTCAATAAAACTATATCTTAAAAAGGAGAATTGGTTTGATTCTTTACCTGCCATAATTTATGCACATTTTAGTTTTGGAATACAGAGTATTTGCACATGGGAGAGAGGTCTTTGTGCTGTGATTGATATATGCACATCAACAGAACAAATGACAAGGCAGGGGAGTGGAAGTGACCTCTGGCATCTTCTGAGCACTGAACTCACATTTTACTGAAATACATTCACAGCCTTGAGCTGGGGCCTTAAGATTGTCTGGGGATCAGAAACCCTTGTGGAGCTTGCTAAACTGTGCATCCTTGGTTTTCACCCTAGATCCTTTGAATTAGATTCACTGGGAGGCAGGTCAAGGAATCTATATTTTAATAATCTTTACAGGTAATTCTGATCACATGAGCATTTG
The DNA here is from genome assembly GCF_004126475.2 of Phyllostomus discolor. Lineage (NCBI taxonomy): Eukaryota > Metazoa > Chordata > Mammalia > Chiroptera > Phyllostomidae > Phyllostomus > Phyllostomus discolor. The sequence goes on along the minus strand of NC_040907.2, from coordinate 84,703,739 downwards.
AGAAACATTCTTCAAGTCAGGAGATCAAGCCTCTGTTTCTGGATTGTAATTGATTATAACCAATTAACTATTTGCTAGAAGAAAGGGAAGGCAGCTAATTCTTGTTGGATGCCTTTTTGTGTGTGTCCAGCATTGTACCAGACACTCCAAGTGTGTATTTTTAATTTAAATATTGCTATAGTCCAACAAAGTTGGTATTATTATCCTCACTTTTTAGAGGAGAAAATGTAGATTCAGAGAGGATAAGAAATGTTAATACATAGAGGGGCAGAGATTTGAACCCATATCTTTTTTGGTTCTAAAAAGCATACTTTTTCCAGTAAGCCATACTCACTGACCATCTTGCTGGGCATTTGCTATGTGTCCAGCATGGACCAAATATTTAAGGGTTTATAATAGGTCACCCTTTGATCTACTGAGAGACATTATGAGAAATTTCTGAAGAGGATAATGGTAAGTCCTTCCATTCACTTGGGGAACTCCTGTTATGGACACTACAGTGCACTGACCAGAGGCCCAGCTTTGTCTCAGTCACTCTATCAGCTCCTGAAAACTTGGCGACTGGCAGCTCTCAACTGGATCCTCATCTGAGGAGGTCCTCAGCTGAAGAGAGCCTCTTATTGCACATCATGTCTCCTCCCTGGGTCAGCCCATATCCTATGTCTGGTTTGGGCAGGGGTAGAAGAGCCCAGCCCTTTTGCTTCAACTCCAGACAACTCTGATGGGCCACCCCAGCATCACAGGGCCCACACAGTCAGTCAGGGCCTGTATTATAACTATACTACAGCCCACCTTTCCGTCTGCCTAATCCTGTGTCCTTTATTGCCTATGGATGTTTCTAAGAGCGCTCCCCACAAACCTCCTGCATCCTAACCTCCATCCCTCCAGAGTTCACTTCTGGGAACTTAACTTGTGATGTTGTCAAATTTTTCTTGTGAATAAATTATGCTTATGTTTAGACAGTGCTATGGGCTGAATTATGTCCCCATGCACCCCTCCCCTGCCATTCATATATTTAAAATCTTAACTCCCAGTATCTCAGAATGTGACTGTACTTAGAGGTAAGGTCTTTAAAGAGGTGATTATGGTTAAGTAAGATTATTAGTGTATACCCTAACCCAGTATGACTGGTCTCCTCAAAAGGAGATTAGGACACAGGCACACACAAAGCAAAGGCCATGTGAGGACACAGTGAGAAGGAGGTCATCAGCACACTAAGGAGCAAGGCCTCAGAAGAAACTGAACTTGCTGGCACCTTGGTCTTGAACTTTCAGCCCTAGAACTGTGAGAAAGTTCATTTCTGTTGTTTAAATCACATACTCTGTAGCACTTTGTTAGGGCAGGCAGACCAAATTCATAAAAGTATTATAGGTTAGAGCTACTTCTTCATTTCAGTCCCTATTCTTTCATCTTTACTCTCACAGGACAATCTAGAAATATAAACAGGTTAAATTGCCATTTAGGTGTGAGGAAGTAAGGAAATAATTCTCAGTAGATAGAGTCATCATATTCCATTAAATATGTCAGAAAAATCATATATTTTAAAAGGTGAAAAAAGAATATATGAATTACTCCACATTATTGCATCTTCTTTTTAGGACATTTATCATAGACCGATGGCAAATGTAAATACATAGTCTGACAGCTATTTTGGACAAGAGGTGAATTTGTATTTAATGGGAGAAAAGAGACACTCTTTCCAAGTTCTGTCAGTCAATATGTTCTGGCCCTCTGTGAGGCAGTAGTTCAGTCTGGCTTTTTTAATTTAGATTAACCACAACAGACTGTGTTCAACTGCCAGCTTCCTGCCTTAGTATAAAAGGAGAGAGTAAGGAATGCCAAAAAAAGAAAAAGTTTTATAGTTTCAAAGATTTTTCTTCCAGTTTTTCCATTTTTCTGAGCCAGCCCCTTTATCATCCCCAGTGGTGCACTGGGAATTATTAAACTACCAGCTTTTTAAAAAAAATGAAACAAGACCAAACTGCCCTGATGTGTAGTCTTTGCAAATTTCTGTGGTGTGAATACCCCCACTATGGCCATTTTCACACTACCTAAGTGAACTCACTCACTGAGAAGCAGGAGCACAGTTGCCCTGGGGAACTGGAACTAGCTGCCTCCGCACCACTGATTCATGAAGAAAGGCAGGAGAAGGCTGCACAGGGCCAGCCTCCCTGCAGCCCTCAGATGGCTCTCCAGATGTGAGCACAGGCTGTCAGCAGTATTTGCAGTTACCTCAGGACTGGCTATTATATGCTGAGGTTATTTTTTGGTAAGGGGCTCACTTTTAAGATTGTTTTTAAAGTTAGTTAGCACAGTTTTCTTCAAAAGATTTTGCTGGCCATGTCCTCATGGTATATTCACTGTTGCTGCTGGAATCAAAATATCCCAGCATCAGGGAGCTCAGGGGAGCAACCAAGTCTAGCCTGAGTCAGATTCCTGCAGCCCCATTCTCTCACCAGGCCTTTCCTCACACTCTATTTCTCCCATTTTCCTCCTTTAGTGTTTCCTTTACTGCACAGACTACTTTTTCTGTGCTGTAGAACTCTGGGTTTCACTGAATCCTCTTTTGAGAGCTTATACTCAATGAATGTGCCAAAGCACAACTCTAAGAAATGTGCCCACTCAGCCCTATTTTATAGATGAAGGAACTGAGACACAGAAACGTTAAATGTTCAAGGTCATACAAGGTCACACTCGTAGTGTCCAGGCTGGAGTTCAATCAGGCAGTGTGGCTCCAGGGCCTTATTTTTAACTAGCATACTGTCCCCAAAAGAAGAGCAGGAATGTACCCTTAGGAAGCATTGATGACAAGGAATACATGCTCTTTTTTATTAGGTGAGACTAATAATCTCCAAATATTTACATTCTACTTAGTCTAGCATGAAGTTACAAGTTTGTGTGTACAGAGTATTCAAATAAAGTTTAATAATGAAAAAAACAGAAGTGATGCAATTAATGATCTCAAAGAATACTTGGACTCTGAGCATAGATAATTATAAAGCAAATGAAAGATTTTAGGTGGTAGAATTGTCTATTTTTCAGAGCTAGAATACCAAAACTTGAGAATCAACATGTATTTATGTTCATTGCAGGGACTCATGTGGAATGAAATACTGGCTGGCTTAATAGAATACTACACTTCTTTCTCGCCCCATCCCCTTCCCCACTCTGCTCTGTTTTTGTCTCTGTTTAGTAAAACTGACTGAGTATTTAAAAATGAAAATAGATAATTTTTGTTTCACCCTTCTTTAAGAAATTAATATTCATACTAAAGAATCACAAATAAATGTAATTTGTTCCAGTTCAGATCTGCGATTTGTTTGGTTGAATCCTCTGAAGTGTCTGCTTCTGTGACAGAGTTTTGCCATGGAATTCTAGGACTAAGAGGGATTTTTAAGAGGTCACCATTTTACTTTAAAACATCACAGTAATATGGCAATCTAATTGGTTTTTAAAGACTTTCACAGAAATTCCTTGAATACTTATCAAATTGTTTAAAGGAAAAAATTGTCATTTTATTTAACTTATAGCCACCCCCTCAGAGTGAAACCAGGCTGTCTTTAGAATGATGTGACTGTCCCATACTTCCTTTTTTGTGTTGGTAGTTAGTTCTCCATGGGACACAGACGACTAATTAATGATCGGACACAACAAGGAATGAACCCTTTTTCTTCTGAGCACATATTACTTTATGTGCCTTTTCTCTCCATTCTCAAGATAACCCCCCATCATTATTTCATAAATTTGGAAACAGAGATTCAAAAGGGCCACGTGACTGACTCTTGGTTACTTTACCGGTAAGTGTCCAAGTGAGGACAGAAATCCAGGCCTGCCTGACCCCTGTGCCACCATACTGTGCCATGCTGCCTGCCTCCCTTAGAAGTCAATTAATAGGTGCAATTACACATCACTTCTACTTAATTTTCACGAAGGTGTCAGAGAGCCTTAATTACACAGGCGAATTGACCATGTTTAACCCTCAACACCCACCAAGACAAGATGAGTTTTTCTGGAACAGTTGAATGGAAGGGGAATGGTTTGAAGGTAGCTGGCTGACAGGGAATGGAGGCACCAGAGAACTGGCTGATCTGTTGCTGAGGGGATCAGCCTCTGAACAGTTCAGTGGGTATAACGTCCAGACTGGCTTGAGCACTAGTTATACTAAGAAGAATGTTCCAGCTGTATATCAGACGACTGCTTCCCCAGAGATTTCTGAATGGAAGAGGATTTCCTGTGGGCACAATGCATCCATATAAAGATTCACCTGCCCTGACTGGTGTGGTTCAGTTGGTTAGGCATCATCCTATAAAACGAAAGGTCACCAGTTGGATTCCTAGTCAGGGCACATGCCTGTGTTGTGGGTTTGGTCCCTGGTTTGGGCACGTGCAAGAGGCAACAAATCAATGTTTCTCTCCCTCTCTTTCTCCCTCCCTTCCCTGCTCTCTAAAACTAAATAAATAAAATCTTAAAAAAATTCACTTAACAGAGCAAAAACTTGTGACCTAAAATCAACCTTTTGATTTCAAATATCAGTTGTAAACCTGGATGAGAACAGAATGCCATTTGTATTATTGTTTTGATGGAACTAGTATGAATTGAATTGGACAAAAGGCAATCACACCAGAAGTATGTTTTTTTCATTACTACTCACCCTTGCCCACATTTTCCCAGGTGATTTTCTCTTTTAGGCCAAGGAATGTTGGAGCTCTAGATCTTGAAAAGGACAAGTCCAGTGTTTTAGTCCTCTGACCAGTTTCTTCCTTTTCATAGCTCTAAAGACTACACGATGTCCTCATGCCTGTGTATGACATTACAGAATTCATAACTTCTTGAACCTGAAAAAAAAAGTTAAAATCATGAAAACAGGTAAACTCTAGGAAAGGCTGAGACACTTTTCATCACTTAAGGAATGCATCATAGCAGTTGGAAAAGGCAAATCCATATTCTCATGAAAAGAACCCATCATTCATTCATTCATTCATTCATCCATGCAATCAAAGAAAGCAGTTTTGGAGCTTCTATTATGCATTAGCTGGAACTTTAAGGACATATAAAATATGGGCCTCTTCTCAAGGAACCCACAGTTTAGTAGGGAGAACCAACAAATGCAATGCTATAAAATGTCACAGGCACTCTGGTGGAATATGAAGTGGGTCTGGTGAAGGCACAAATGAGGGAGAAGATAAACTTTGGGAGGAGTCTAGAATGCTGTTTGCCAGGTCTTTGTTATTTGGGCAGATCGGGAGAAGTGAGCGACCCTCCGATATCTGTAATCCACAACTTCCATCCTGTCATGGGTTTAACTTTTTTCAATCCTCCACCCTACTGCCTCATTATTTCCCTTTAAACTAATCAAATACGTTGCTGCTTGTATCATTCTGAAGCTTCCCAACATGTGTAATTCTACCTCTCGGCAGCAGCTTGTGGAGGTCACTGGAGCTCTATGCTTTTCTCCTTTCCTGGAAATGTTTTGGCAATGTGGCTTTTGCACAGGTTAGATGCAAACGCCAGACTTTGATTTTTTTTGGAAGAATAGAATTGACAGGGCTTTTGGTTGGTCAGTACGGCTAGTTTTTCACTTCCCTTTCATCATCTCACAGCCATAAAGTTCAGTTTGGGGATGGTGTGTGTGTGCTTCTGTATATGTCTATATGAACCTTTGTTGAAATATATATTCTTAGAAAAACCCTGACACTTAACCCCATATAGGGCACATGGAAGTCTTTTGGAGGAGCAGGAAACTGGACATTTGTAAAAGTAAAATGTTTTTCCTATAAAGAATGAAAAATCCTGAGTGAGCAATGTTCTAAAATGTGGAACAGAAAAATAAGGCTTGCATGTGACACAGAGTAGAAACTCAGCAAACTAGGTGATGGGCCTATAGAGCTACCCTGATGGGGAAAGAAGTCTTCCTAGAACTGCTCTCCAAACAGAGGATCATTGAGAACATTGAGAGTTGAGAGTTGAGACCAACTCTCAACATCATTGAGAGTTGGTCTCCTTTCACTTATACTAGAATGGGAACAGCTTCCTGTAATTTCAGTTTGATAAACTCTGTTTTTATAACTGTTGTTAAGGGGTGAAAAAGAATTTTCCTCTGAGGCACTTGTAGTGCTAGGCAAGAGGACATGGGCCTGTGACTCGTTTGTTATGCCTCAACTCACCCATGGTCACCCAAGAATATTGGCCCCAGACACTAAACAGAATCAGCAGGGACAGTTACTATATTTTTGACATTCTGTCCACTTTCCCCTTAGGGATTCACACCTTGAGGTATTTTAACTATACAGGATGTCTGAGCATAAAGATAGCCACTAAGAGTGGATTTGTCTGTGAGGGCCCCTTATCCTGTAATTATATATATATATATATATATATATATACATATATATATATATATATATGTATGTATATATATATATATATATGTATGTATATATAGAGAGAGAGAGAGAGAGAGAGAGAGATTTCATTGAGTGTTTGTAGTAAAATATAATGCACTTGCAGAAAACTGTGCAAAACAAATGTAGAGCTTGATAAATTGTTATAGATGTAAACTGCCACCCAGGTCAAGCCACTGAATACTGCCAGGACTCCAGGAGTTTTCTGGGTGCACTTTCTAATACAAACATTTTCTTTTCTGTGTATGCAGTACTGCCAAGCCCCACACAGGGAACCTTGTGTTGCGCCTTGTGTTTTTGAGCTTCTAGCTCTCCCCCAACTATGTCCCTTTCCAAGGGGACAGGAGTTTTACAGCCAAGAGGCCATGACAATCTGGGACCCATGCCTCCTTTTCTAACCATGGGCCAAGTACAGGGACATTTGGATTCCTTGTCCAAATGAGTCTGCACCCACTTCCAGGTCTTCTGGGTCTCCTCCTTGGCTTTTCTTTCCTAAGAGATATACCCTACGGGAAGATATTTGAAGGAGGCTGTGGATGAAGGTTAGACTTCAGGACTAGGAAATGTGCTTACATGAACACAAAGGCCCTCGATGGGATAGAGCAGAGGGAGGGAGGAGAAGGTGGATGGCCCTGCTATCTGGGGGCCATTTCTTCTTGTGTCACGTGTTCCAGTGAGAAACTCTAAGCAGTCCAAGAATTCTGAGGTGCAGCCTGATCTTCTAGTTTGCCATGAAAATATATTTGTCAGGATAGGAGGGTAGAATATCTTTCATTTAATAGTTGGTAAGTTAAATTTACAACTTCAAATATTTAGGCCTATGATATGAATTTCTCCACTTAAGTTCCGCAACTGTTAAGGGTGAGCTTGCCTAAAGGTAGCTGTCCTATTATGAAAATCCTCTTTATGCCTTTATTTACACTTGACCCACTTAAGTCTACATTCCTGTACACTACAATCAATGTACAGTTTTTGAATTCTGAATAAACATCATATAGTATATATTCTTTTAATTTGGCTTCTTCTACTCAGCATTATGTTTATGCAATTCAGCTGTGTTGTTGCCTATAGCTTTAGCCTATAATTATCATTGCTGTATAGTATTGTATTATATGAATATTCATCCATTTTAATGCTGATGAACAATTGAGTTATCTCTAGTATTAGGCCATATGACTAGTACTGCTAAGTAGATATTTTATTTATTTTTGTTGTGTATATACATAGGATCAGAGTGGCTGGATGATTGAAAAGCACATCTTCAACTTTAATGGAAAATACCAAACTGTTTTCCAAAGTGGTTGTACTAATTTATATTCTCACCAGAAGGGTATGAGAGTGCCCATTGCTCTTGAAAATGGTATTTTTTCTTAGTTTTAATCAGTCTGTGCTAGAAATATTTTAAATATACTACTAAAATTTTTCTTTTTTAAAATTTCTTTTATTTGCATTTTAAGATACCAAAGTGATTCTACTAACTTGGAGTTCTAAGTTGTCTGCTAATAGCATCAGTAGAGGCATATATAATAACAACAATAATATGATAATACCCACATTTTTATTTTAAATTCGGTACCTAAGGGAAAACCTGTAGCCTTGGCAGATTCACAGTAATAAAATCCAAATAAACAGGGTTGGTCCTTACAGCATTTGAAAAGAATTCACAGATTAGCAGACTGACCTAGGGGGTGAACTGACATACCAAATATGAATTTGACATTGACTTCCTTTCATAGGGGTATGAATGTCCTCAGAACTTGCTCTGAAAGTTGGGGCAGCACTGGGTACAATTTGCTGAATTACCCAGCTGGGATGAGTCAGGACCACCTTAGAGTAGCAAGATCAGCTGGGGGAGCCCATCAGTTTGCAACTCATTAACATGCCACATCTGGTAACATCTGTTTTTCCAGGAGGCAGAAATAACCATGTGCTCTGGTCAACAGAAAACAAAGGACATGCTCCAGCCTCTTCAGCAGAAATAGTCATAGTCTCCTCACCTCACACTTCCTTCTCCACCTACTTGGGCTCCTGAGCTTTCTTCCTCTTGCTGGTATCCTCAACCTCCTCACCACTTCCTCCTTTTAGTGCACTCTCCTGGGCAAAGCCCAGCCCTAGATGAACTCAACTGTTTACTTTCTCTATTTCAATTGCCCAGCTGTTGAGCATTGCTGGAAAAAACACACACACCCTGCAGATGGTGCCACTGTAAACTTACGGTCACCAAAGCTATATGGGCTCTTATTACTGTTAGGCAGCCCTTGTCTGTTTCTCTGGTCAGCTCACCCTCGCATACTCCCATTTTTCTATTACAGTGATAATAGGTCCTCTTCTGTAATGATGCATTGGGTGCCTAATCTAGACACAGCTGGCTATTGTCCGTTATGCACAGGGCTATTTCAGACTTCCTCTGCTCTCCTCAAGTCTCTGGTTTTATTGCCTGCCCATTTAATTAGCCCCAATCCCAAACTCCACTGTCAGCCTCAACAGTCAATCTCTCCCCCTGCTTCATGAAGAAAGCTGGCACCATCTGAAAGGCACGCTCTTGGCTTCCCTCCTCTAAATCTGCAGATTTACTTTGCATCCAAACTCATCCCATTTTCTTCCCTGCTTCTTTATGACAGTAAAGGAAGTATCTCCTCTAGGGCTCAATCTAATACCTCTGCCTGGTTACAGTGTCTTTTCAGGGATGTCTCTCTACATACCCTGTCTCCTGACTTCTTCCTAGCACTGGTCAAATGGACTCACATCTTTCCATGAAGAACCTGGTGACAGGGGCTTCCTTGGCTTGATCAAGACCTTCATCCAAACAGGGCAGGAAGCAGTGCTTTGGGTTGAATTACGTGCCCCCCAAAATCACATGTTGAAGTCCTAACCCCCAATAACTCATAATGTGACCTTATTGGAAACAGGGTTGTTGCAGGTGTGATCAGTTAAAATGAGGTCACATTCTCTTTGTGTCTCAGTTTCCTCACTGGAGACATGAGGAGCAGCTGGGTCATTATTTTTGTGGCGTGCAGTTCCCAAATCTGTGGGAGCAGAGGTGGCAGAATGGGGGAGGAATATTAGAAGGGAGAGGTCAGAGCCCTTTACCTCCCCTCTGACCAGAGCAGCTCCAGTCTGAGCTGTTTTATGTTTTGCAACTCTTAGTAATAGCTGGCTTTAAAAAGTGTTTCATCTTTTAAGTGTTTTACCTTTTAAAATAAAGTAAAAAATTTAAATCTCCTGACTTAGGTGATATTTCAGAGCTTTTCCAACTGCCATAGGCTATGATTATAGAAGGTTTTACAAGTTAAAGCATATGGATTTGATGAGAACATATAGCACAGATTTTCCTCAAAAAAGCCTGATGTAATAAAATTTATTTCTTTTCAGTAAAGGAAATTTGTTAGGGACTTACTAACACAATTTACTTTTAAACATTTTAAAGACGTTTATATAAAACACTCACAAATTAGAAAAGCAATCTGTTTTTGGACCATATGTTGGAATTTGGGGTTTAAAACATGCTCACTGTCCACAGGGGACTCAGACCCATGTGCAAGCAAGCACTTGCGTACAAATAGGAGCTTTAAGTGACAAGCACTGGAATGATGCAGACAGATGCCAAATGCCACTGGCTTGAACAGTCAATGAAAAATTTCAGACACTGAGTGTAGACTTCTCTGTCCAGAAACTTTACTCTAAAGAAAAAAAGAGAAATGGGAAGCAGGCATCATAACATGAGTGTTCATGTGCTTAGGCCCACCCAATTATCCTTCTGTTTCCCTATGACCTAGCTTAGTATCTGGTACACAGTTGGTGCTCAGTAAATGCTTACTGAATGAAGATATATGACAAACTAGACTCCTTTTTTTTTATCCTCACCCAAGGACATACTTACTGATTTTAGAGAGAAGGGAAGGGGGCAGGGGGAGAGAGAGAGAGAGAGAGAGAGAGAGAGAGAGAGAGAGAGAGAAACATCAGTACAAGAGGGAAACATCTATTGATTGCCTCTCACATGTGCCCTGACTGGTGACTTAACCTGGACCTAGGTATGTGCTTTGAGCTGGAAGCAAACCTGCGACCTTTCTGATTTATGGGATGATGCTCCAACCAACTGAGCCACACTGCCCAGGTCTGAAGTAGACTCTTTACCTGGTGCTCTGTGAGAATTCTTGGTGAGAGGAAAGGAAAAAGAACTTCTTTCTCAAGGAAGAGTGGGGTGGGGTGAAATCTAGAAACAGAAGAGAAGGCCAGTGCTCCTGACCTAGGCACTGAAAATGCCTAGGTCAAATACCTAGGGGTGAAAATGGCAAGACTTCTTTCTGCCTTGGAAGCCATGGTAAAAATGCTATTTAATTAAAAGGAACAGAAGCTAAGTATTTATCAGTCATAAACATTATATTAATAAACTGAATGCATCTGTCTGGTAACTTTTTCAACCACCTGGGTAGTGTCCTGAGGGGATGGAGTCTGACCTGGGTGAGATTTATGGGAAAAAAATGTTGGAAAGACCCTCCTCAGAGGGCCAGGCAATGTTCCCCCAGAGGAAGATACCGAGAGAAGGAAAAGCAGAGCCCTGGGCTGAAACCAGCTGAGTGTCTTTCGTGGTTCTAAGGGCAATTCTGGACCTGGGGCTAGAGCACACTGGCTGTTCACTGTCTGGCCACTCTTGGTACCGGAAATGGAGGCCTCTTGAAACGGAACACTTAACTAACTTGTCTTCCCTAGTAATTTCACTTCCCTAGGCTGCGGAGCCTTACTAAGATGTTGCCTGCCAGCTGCTGATGGAGCCTTCTGCCACATTGGGATTCGCACAGTTTATTTTGGTAGGTAACTAAGACAAAGAGACAGAGTTAATTAAACCTTTCATAAAACAGTCCATCAGCCACCTGCTTGCACAGCAAAAAGTCAGATATTTTTGTTGCTTTTTGGCAGAAATATTGTGTTTTCACCCCTCTCTAGGGCCCCATTCAAGATTCTAACCAGGCTACCTGTGAAAACTTCTTCTTACTTATGGTATATATCTTTTCCATTTGTGTAAAAACAATAAATAAATACTAGTGATCTCGTCAGGCCATGACAAAGAAGAATTTGTTTGGGATTTAGTGCCCTAATGCACTGAACACACTGGAATTTGGCTAAACAGTCAAATTAGGTAGTTTGACTCAACTTAACCAGTTTAAATGTTGTTGGTGTATTGTTTTTCGAATGATTTTGGTTTTTTCAGAATGATCCCTAGAGGGGATTGGCTTTAAGTGAATTGGAAATTTTCAGGTATGTTTTAAAGATCTACCAAACAAGCCTTTCCTTTGTTTTAAATGTGCAAGACTCAGAAAAGAGTGAGATGAAAAGGACTGTTTGTTATTTCATCTAGGTGTACATCTCAACGTGCACCCTGGGGGTATAGCAACAAAATAATTCCTGTTTTAAATTTTTCTACAAACAGCAAGATATTCCAAAGCACAGCCAAAACTCTGACCAAGAAAAAGGGCATGGCAATGATCATGAAATAAATGAGAGTGGAAGTCCTTTAAACCCTTTTGTACTTAGGTAAAGCCTTGCTGAGTGCACAGCCTTGATTCTTTGCCAGTAAATTTTTAGGAATCTCTTGGCAAAAGAGAAGACATTGTTTGCCACACCTTCTAATCCTGTAGAGTTTTTGGATGCTGACTATTTACAGTGACTTTCACCTGCTTCCTTCACCTATCCGGTATTACTTTGTATTTCTTCCTCTCTACTAGGCTCTGATTCATCTCTGCCCAGACCTTTGGGTTTCCTTAAGACCTTGCTTCTCCAGTCATGGTATCCCACCCAGGTAACTCAGCTTGCTGTTGTCCATGGGAAAAGGAAGGCTTAGGTGCCTAGTCTCAAAGAATGGGATGATTCACTCTTTCATCCAAGTCAGAAATGGAGAGGTTTCCCTTATTGCTTCCTTTATTTGCCCTCTCCACATCTAAGCAGTAATGGGACCTTGTCATTTCTAGTTCCTTAGGGTCTCCAGCTACCTCCCTTCCTTTCCCATCTCTACCTCTCAGTTGTCACTCCTAGCCAATTATCTCTCTCCTGGACTATTGAATTGTCTTTATTCTAAATTCTTAAGGCAGTGAGGAACACTGACAAATTTTAACTGGGATGAAACTTGCTAACGTTTCCTTGTCATAAAATAGCACTAAATCTAGTGGATGAATTGGAAAGGCTGCTGGAATGGAGGTGGAAAGAAATCCATGACAACACTGTGCTAGCATCCAGATGAAAAATGAGGACGGCCCAGATTAAGCCCAAAAAGACAGTGAAAGGAGGGGACGTGTATATTTAGCAAGTAGAATGGATAGAGCATAATAACTACCTGGAATTAGAAGATAAGAGAAGGGGTAAGTTTGTAATAAATGTCTCCCAGGTGGAAAGTTAGGAGACTGGGTGCATGATAGTATGATTCTGAGAGAGAGGAAATTAAGAATCAAGTCTGTGAGGAAATGATGAATTCAGCGTGACACGGTAAGCTCCAGTTTCATGTGAGGAATGTCATGTGTGGAGAGAATCCATAAACAGTTTATATATACAAGTCTGGGATTTAAAGAAAAGTGAACATTGAAGATACAAATTTTGGAGTCATGAGGTTATAGTTTAAAGCAAGGGAATATATGACATTGGATGGACAGAGCTTATAAAACAAGAAAGAGAAAGGGTGAGCCACTGGGTGATATCACCCCTAAGGAGCACACAGAGGAGAAGGGGCAGGAGGAAATTCAAGGCTGTGCTGTTACAGAGAACAAGAAAGGAAAGAATTTAACAGTTAGATTATGAACGTTCTTAAGGAAATAAATTTCACTGGATTGATGGGGACAGATGCCAAATGCCATTGGTTTGAACAGTCAATGAAAAATTTCAGACAGTGAGTGTAGACTTCTCTGTCCAGAGACCCTACTATAAAGAATAAAAGAGAAATAGGAAACAGGAGTGATAACATGAGAGTTCATGTTCTTAGGCTAACCCAGTAGTGGCCAGTGCACAGAGAATAGAGAGGCAACTTAGGTGTCAAATTGACTGGGCCTTGGGGTGCCCACGTATTTGGTCAAACACTATTCTGGGTGCTCCTTCGAGAATGTTTTTGGCTTTGATTGACATTTAAATGAGTAGAACAAGTAAAGCAGATTATCCTCCCTCTTGTTGGTGAGCTCTATCCAATCAGTCAAAGGACTGAATAAAACAAAAAGGCTGACTCTCCCTGAGTAAGAGAGAATTTCTCCTGCCCAAATGTCCCAAAACATTGGCTTTTTCTGCATTTAGACTTAAGTGAGACATTGGCTTTCTGTAGACCTGCCAGCTTTCAGAAGTGTTTCAGATGACACCATTGGTTCTCCCGGTTCTCAGGCCCTCAGACTTGGACTAGAACTAGATCATTGGCTCTTCTGGATCTCCAGCCTGCCAACTCACTCTGTAGATCTTAGGATTTGCTATCTTCATAATTACATAAGCCAGCACTTATAAATAAACCATATGTATGCTATTGCTTCTGTTTCTATGGAGAACTCTAATATAGCACAGAATGGAAAAAAATAAAAGGAAAAAGGAAGGAAGAGAGAATGGAAAAAAAGTAGGATGAAAGAGGTCTCTGAGAGCCGATGTGCTATGAAAATGTAGAGAGAAGGAGTCTGACTGTTTAGATCTGTAATCTCTAATGACATTGGTGACTCATTAATGTCACATAGTTAAAATTAGCCTTTAGACATTGCGGTCTTGGAGTTTCTTGTCTTTTAGAAGCAGGACTTCCTAGCTTGGCTTGTTTTCTTGTTATTTAGGACCTGTTGCTAGCATAAGGTCATACTTAGAAAATTGAATCCTCAATGAGATTACTCAGAGATTTGGCTACTTTCCTTCTGGCCATTTTGTCTTTCGGTCACAAAGAGAAACAACTCACTTTTCTAAAGTGACATTACACATCACTTTGAAATATGTCCTATAGGCCAGCCCTGAAATCTATGGATTTTTAGGGGATGCTCATGAAAAAGAAGCTTTTAAAAATATGTAAAACAATTTTCTTTTACTATAAAAAGCTTCAATAAGCCAGTTTTTAGGAAACTACTTGCTGAACAGAAGAATAGCAGAAGTGAGAATTTGTCCAGCTCCTATCTAATTCATTTCTGCCACAGGGAGATGATAACCACAGAACCACTAGGGTGAATTAAATGAAAGATTTATTGGGCACTTAGAATTCATTTAGTTTCTGTTCTATTTTTATAATTCTTTTTGATATAATTTTAAAGTGACAGAGAGAAACCATTTTATTTGTGAATGTAGGAAATGTGATTTGGAATTATCTGCCCAGCTAAGAAAGATTTTCTTGGTTGCTCTGTTCATGCAGAGAGGTAGGTTCCAGACTTCAGTTTGGACAGCATGATCATACTTTACTGTTTAACAGCTGCCTGGACCTGAGGTGGATGCCTGAGCTGAATTCAGAGTCCATAGCCTTTGCACATGCACTGAGTCACTCACACAGTCCCCCTCCATGAGTGACCTTGGGAGTATGGCTGCATTTCGGCCTCTGGTGCTGTGGGATATACCCTGTCCTTACAGTGACCACCTCCCTCTCCTCCCTTCTTATCTCCCTACCCCCACTCTGCCTCTACCAAGCTGAACTGAACTGTATTTTATTACTTTTAGCCAAGCATACTAATTGATTCAGTTGTAATAAAATAATAAAAATAGTCCTTCCTTGGGTCATATAATAAAAACTGAAGCTTAAGAATTTTAATGGTAACAGCCATGGACAGTGCACTGGGGAACCCAGTGTTCTAATTAAATAACTCCCCATACCCTTGAACCCCTTTCTTACCTCCCAAAAGCCTCAGAACTAGTCCCAAAAGGGACTGCCACAGTCTTTCATAATGCTGGTGGAAGCATGGTCAGTGCAATACCTATGGCAGAGAATGTGTCCGAACCTATCAGGATTACATGTGCCTACACCTCAAGGGCATTTGCAGGAATTTATTCTACAGAGGTACTTGAACAAGTGCAAAGAGACACAGTACAGGGTTACTTGGTAAATATTGTTGATAACAACAAAATATCAGGAACAGACTAAATTTCTATTAATATAGAATTGGTGAAGTAAGTTATGGGAACCCATACGAGTGGAGTACTATGATGCTATAAAAAAGAATGAGTAAGGTCTTCATGTATGGAAAGATCTTTAAGATATGATGGCAAGTGAAAAGAGCAAGGTATATAACAACAGTGGGTTTTGTAGGCTATCATTTGGGGATAACAATATCTATTCAAATTTGCTTATATATACATTGAAAAAATACTCTGGAAAGAGCAACAAATAAATCAATACCAGTAGTTTACTTGTGTGCATAAATGTGTGTTTGGCAGGGGGTGGGGACTGGGCAGCTTAGATAGAAAGTAGGAGTAGGAAAGAAACTTTACCTGTATATCTCTTAAGGTCTTAAACCATGTTATACTGTGTGTTGTCAACTATTCAAAAGAAAGTAGGGAGGGAGAGCAAGAGGAAGTGGGAAAGGGAAGGGAAGAATTAGGAAGAGGAGAAGAAAGAGAAAGAGGAGTGAGGGAGCAAAGAAGGAAGGAAGGAAGGAAGGGAGGGAGGGGAAAGGAAGGGAGGAAAGGAAAGAGAGAGGGAGGTGGGAGAGGGAGAAAGAGTGAGCAATGGCTATCAACAAAAATGATACCTTTAATCAGAATCTGTTGGTTATTCCTTGTAAAGAATATATTTGAAACCACTTTCTCTTGAGCAGAAGAAACACTGACAGTGGTGAACAGGGTACAGCTGCGGCCATTGCATAGTGTCTTAATTGTCCCCAAGTGGCAGGAATCACTGCAGAATTAGAATCTCTACCATTTCCAGCTATGTCCACCTCAATCAGACAACCTTTTCCTTAGTGGAGGAGAGGAATCCTGTTGGGGACTGCCCTGACTGGTCTCAGGAAGCTGTAACCCCCCATGACTTAGGCTGAATGAAAGACCTTCGGACCAGAAGCCACTAAGGAGACAAAACTTATTTCCCTGGCATGAACGCTGCCTGTTCTAATGCCTGGCTCCCTTGCATGATTGGCAGTCAAAGACAGGTAACAATTCTCTAAGAAAGAGAATGAATCTAAGACAGATGTGATCATGTGAGAATGCCCTAAGGGAAGAGACTCAGGGCTGTGGATACGAAGGGGTGATGGACATCAACCCCTGCCCCCTCAGCTTTGTCAAAGCCTGAGTCCTTGTGAGAAATCCAAGTCTCCTGGCTGCCTTTGTCTTCTCTGTTAACTCAGGTCTGTAGGGGCGGTGCAGCCCAGACCAGAAATGGCAGACCCCCGGAGTAATCAGGTCTGGGACATAGAACATGCAAGATCCTGTGAGATCTGTTTGCTGGAGAATGTTATTAACTTGGAATTTAAAGGCACAAGCAGGAAACCTTTAGAACTTGTAGTCCTTTCATATGTTAAACGCTCCAAACTTTGCCCAGAATCACAGCGGGGGTTCTGTCTGCACCTTTGTAAATCACTTACTTCTTTTGATCTTTTCTGCCAGACTGTGAATCCACAAACTAAGTCTGTATTCTCAATAAAAATCTGCTTGGGAATAGATACAGCGTGTTCTCCACTAGAGAGAGTGGCCATTCTGTCCCTATTTCCCCACAGGACCTAGTTGTCTCTGTGTATGTTTTTTCTCGTGTTTCGATGAGCATATGCAGCCGATATGGATACTGTTGGCCGGTATCCACCACAGAAGCCCAAACTTGATGAAGCATTAGAGAAATAAGACTGAAAATTCCTTCCCTGTGGATAAAGTATATTATTTCTCAGTTCCACAATGGAAAACATGCTTAAGTTTTTACTGTGTCTGAAAGAGAGAAAACAGTGACTCAAAATGCACACTAAGGTACATAAACTTAAATTGCTATTTGTCTTGTCATAGATTTTTTTCTAGAGAAGATTCTTTGTACTCACCATCAGCGATAGGACCTGAAAAAAATACAAGATTTCTTGGGACTGGCCCATGTGGTACTGACAGATAAAATACAGGACACCTAGTAAAATTTGAATTTCAGATCAACAACAAATAATTTGTATACTAAAAATACATGCTAAAAATACTAAAAATTAGTTATTGTTTTTCTGAATTTCAAACTGCACTGGGTTTTTTTTTTTTTTAATTTTGTTAAATCCATCAACCAGGCCCTGGGGATGGCTTGTTGGAGTGGAAGCTCTGGTGGCCAAGGTTCAAGTCACAAGTGGGAAGGTCCATTTGTCTCTGTCATTTTAAGGCAATAACAACCAAACACCGCCTCCTCCAAGACCAAATCAGATACCTTGACACCAGATTCCAAGCATGACAGCCAGCACTGACTTTTCTGCCACCTCTGGTCCTACCTAGCAGTGAAAACCACCCAGTCCCCTACAGGTGCTCCAGGTCCTATGGATAAAATATGAGTATCTCCTCACATGGACAGAAGAATTTTATTGCCATACCATCAGAAGGACAATTGTTTGACTTTGTGTTTCTAACAGCAAACATGGATTTGTGCTTCTCTCCCAAACTTTCTCACCTGGCCTGCCCACTATCCTGACCTAAAAAAGACAGAGTGACAATATCTTAAATAATGTGGAGAAATTCCCTTCTAATAATCAGAATGTGGTCTGAGACACCCCTTCCAAGTATAAAAGTGGCTGACAAGCCTTGAACATGGCAGTCGCTCAGTGAGAACAAAGGGGAATGGACCACTGTGACAGCTGCATCTTCTAAGTGTATGTAGGGGGAACGGTGATTCTAATGGTACACCACCCCAACAGCAGAGACCATCTGTTGGGGTGGGGTAGCTATGAGGTGGCCTGCTCATGTGCTATCTATGACCCCATCAGAAAAAGGGAGCCAGCCTATCCTTAAAGATGTCTGTTCTTAATCTTCCCTGACTGATTCAAGGTATAGATCACGCTCATGAAATATGTCTCAGGTTTCCTCTTCCTTCACAGGGGACTGTCTTGCACATGGGAAGATCTCTTGCAACATATGCCTTTGGGTTATAGTCTACATGGGCAGCCAGCTCTGTGGTTACAACATACACAATGGCCATGACATAGTGACAGTAAACACAGTTCTCAGCACCCCACAATCCCAGGGACAGAAGGGATGTATAAACCCCACAAATGACAGGCTTGTCTTCTCTGAACAGTGGTCCTCCCAGGACAGGTTTGGCTTTTTTGGAAAAGATGGTCTCATGGAAGAACAATTAAGATGACAGCTATGATAGATCAGGGCCACAGCAAAGAAAATGACTCTTTCCTGGAATTGCAGCTTACCAAATAAAAGCCAAGGTCACTGACAGCTATGGTTTGAACACAGAAGAGCAACCACTGGAGTTGTGATTCGGAGACGCTGAATTCTCCACACACTGTGAGTGAATGGCTAGGGTTGTTACATCACAGAGACTAATTTTAAAGTGCTGTGAACCCCAAGTGAGGTTTGTAGGGCAGACATACAATTGCTTGCAAACAAGTCACAGGCACAATGAGCAGCATTTTGTGTTTCTTTGCAGGTTTTCTCTTTGGTCTCTCAAGGGAACTGGGAGAAGAAACTCAAGTCTGAAACTCAAACCTACCTCAGGCATTATTTCCCCTTAAACTAGATCTAACCTCAGGAGATCTTCTGGAGTATTCACCAAATTCTAATGGGAACTGAGCCCTCCATATATTTATTATTCTTATTATGTTTTGCTAATATTTTTCACTGGAAACATATCATACCAAGATATCTTGGACCCTTTACTTTCTCACCTTATTTGGAAGTTAAAGTGATCAGACATCCAGCTTTGGGGCTGATACAGGATTTTCATGCCATGGTAGGTAAAGCTTCCAGGAAAAGTCTCCAGGGAAGGCTAAGAATTTCTGAAAGTATCTGAGGACAACAAGTGCAATGTTACTGGGCTAATTCCCCTAACTAAACTGAACTGATGAAAGTGCTTTGTGATTTACTGGCAGGTAGACTGGCAGTGGCCTGAGGCCTCTGAGGCCTGAGCTGCGGGAACCCTCCAGTCTTGCAACTGCTGCTTGAATGCATCCAGTAGGGGCTGGGTTTGTGGACCCAGTATTGCCAGTCAGACACTGGGCTGACTGTGCAGGATGTGGAGGGGAGTCCAAGTACTTTCAGCCTCATCCAACCCTTCTTTCTCTCTCCTTTCCTCCTAGCATAATAGAGCAAGATGGAGTTCAGTGTTTCTCAGGTGAGGTCCACAGATGACCTGCATCAGGATCACTGGAAATACTTGCTTAAAATCCTAATTCGATTTCCAGCTCTAGACTTATCTACTGAGTCTCGTGGGTGAAGCCTGGGAGCCTGCATTGTTCATTAACACCTCCAGGTGAGTCCTACATGCACTCAAGTTGAGAAGCATTGGTAGAAGTGAAAGTCTTAGACAAGCAGCCAAACACTCGAGTTCAAAATCATGTACTTCCTGGGTGGTTTTGGGCAGGCTATTTATTAACTCCCAGACTCATTTTTCCATCTGAAAAAAAATGGATATGCTATTTTTTAGGGATTATCTTCTTTTTCTCTCTGAGAATCAAATGAGATGACATATGACAAGGCTGGCAAATGATGAGCTCTTGCTAGATATTAGGACATAGTACCATAATATAGAAAAGGGATGGTGAGCTAACAGATTCTTTGTAGGCCTCAAGATGTATATATTTTGCAGCAGTTTTCAAAGGCTCATATAACTCTTTTGGATGGACACAGAGCAAAGAGACTTAGCCACAAGTGGCTTTATTACCCACTAAGGCCTTACTAACATACCCAGAAGTGAGAGATATAGTGCTGTAGGGAAGATAAGGTGGTGAAAAGAGACACATCCAGAAAAGCAGACACAGGCTAATACAAAAGTGGGATAGTAAGTCTAGCTAAGAGCACATGGTGAAAGTGGTGTCTTCTGCAGGAATGTTCTTCAGCAGGGGCCCATATACTCTAAGTCACTGATTCTCACGGAAGGCAATTATGTCCCCTAGGGACATTGAGCAATGCCTGGAGACACTTTTGATTGTCACAAGAGGGGGAGGAGTGATACTAGCATCTAGTGAGCAGAGGTCAGAGATGCTGCTAAACATCTTACAGTGCAGAGGACAGTTTCCCAAAACAGAGAATTATCTTGCTGAACATGTTAATAGCATGTCAAAATTAAGAAACCCTGTTGGCAATTATCACAGAAGACTGAGTTGTGAGTGATGGAAGGAGGCCTGAGTGACAGCCACATGTTGCTGTGTTGCAAAGTCTCACAGATGAACAATGGGACACAGAGTCCTGCAAGCTGGCAGGTCACCATTCACCACTTCCAATTTCATGTGTTCTGTGTTGCTAGTTTCCTGCTTGTTTAAAATGATTGTGAAAAGCATTCTGTACCAGGGGTGTCCAGGCTTTTGGGCCACACTGAGCCACACTAGAAGAGTTGTCTTGGGCCACACATTAAATACAATGTGACACATACTCACAAAAAAGTCTCATAATGTTTTAAGTAAATTTATGATTTTGTGTTGGGTTGCATTCATAGCCATGCTGAGCCACATATGACCCATGGACCACAGGCTGGACACCCCTGTGATTTTTGGAAAAGCAGAGGTGCTGTTCTCTACAGGTGAAGATGGAGGCTGTCTCACTCCTAGCAATGATCTTGTTTTTTACCAAGAGGAAGGAGCAGTGGGAGGGAACTTGGAGGCTATGCGGTCCATCAGGGTTTGCTACCCTAAGCAGCTAAGTACAAGCACATGAAATGGACTACGCAGGCTTAGAGGGATTCTATGGAAGGCACTCAGGATTGCAGTCAGATCCACGTGTCATTGGTTTGTGATAACCCTTTGTTAGTATCTTTCTTCCCTATGTGATTCTCAGCTTTAGTCTGTGGTTCTTTTCAGATGCTTCTAATTTAGTGTCTTGGTTAACCAGCCTTTGCTCCATTTGATCCTCCCTCTACCTGACCTCCTGTCTCTTTTTTGTCTCCTCTTTCCTGGCATGGTGTGTACTCTGGGGCTACACCTTTTATTGCCCTGGACTCTTCCTGTCCAGACTCCTAGGGTTCTTTCTCATGCCCTACCCAGGTCTCTTGGGATCTCTACACCATTTTCACATGTGCTGTCTTCCTGCATGCAGGACTAGCAATGTGGCATGTGACCTGTGTGATTACCCAGGACTCCATGCTCAGAAAAGCCTCGTGCTAGGTTTACTGCTCTGCTGTCACCCTAGTGAGCTTATTAATGGAAACTTGAATTTTTATTTTGTAAGTGAATTATGATAGGATAACAGAACACACACAAGAACAGAACAGATACATACAATATGAGTGTCTGCCCTTTCTACTACCCCATTCTCACAGAGTGTTCACCATGAACACAGACTTCTTGTGGACCCAGGAACATGTGGGAGTTCATGGAGATTCAAAGTGAATACAAGCTGAAGTGTGTTTTGTCTAGAATGGAAGTGGCCGTGGGGGAGAGATGCCAACAACCAATAAGAGTCCACACTTGCCATTTGAACCAAAATTTGCTACAAACACGGAAGGCAGTCACGTTCTAAGAAACATGAATGACCAAGGAACTCTATCATGTCCTCTTTCTCATGTTATTTCACTGCACTAGCTCACTACTTGTGCTAAAAATGATGACAGAGAAGGAAAGAGATAAGGCAACTCCTAAGTTCCTTTTCTTTCAATTCTTCCTTACTCATCAGTGAGCTAAAGGTAAAGATTGTGGGTAAAATACGCATATCAAGAAATTAAATAAAAGCAGTTGAGTTAGTTTGTGCAGATTTTCCATTGTTTTAGTAAGAATAAAATATGCAAATTGTGTAATTTTGGTGATTAGCATATGAGTTAAATTGCTCTCATATTTGCATTTAAAACTGGCATCACACAATAGAGATGAAAGGTAAAATTCATGCTGATCATATAACATTTAAAATGTAAATTTTTCTTACAGTTGCATTAAATAGAATATTAAAAAAAAGCCATGACTAGTGAAGAGAGAGACTGTGGATGAAAGGAAAAGGCTTTTATTTTGGTACCCCTGATGGCATCTTTTTCCTGCTTGTAGAAAAAAGGTGCCCACAGTTTTATTTTACATTGGGCCCTGCTCTTATACTTTTACTTCATAATCCCAGAACTGGTGTCTCTTTGTGCTCAGACTGTCCTCTGGCTGTAGGAATCAGTTAGCCTGTATGCACAGACAGCAGGCGTTGCCTGGGAACTGGTGTTCCCTAGGACCAGTGCTGACCCAGGGCAGATTGGTTAGCCCCTCAGGACAGCCTTGGAATGTGGCCTAAATGAACTCCAAGTTCCCCTGTGGGGTTCACCCAAGTTAACCTCTATACAACTTCCCTTTGTTTGCTCCTTTACCTTTGTGGTTTCACTTCCTCACTCCTTATGGTTTTTCCTGGGGAGATTTCAAAACAATCACTTTCATTAAACTTAAAGGCACCCATCCTTCCCAGTTCTGTGGTCTGTCTCTGCCAAGGTCATTGGTTTTATGAGGCTTCAATGGCAGATAGTGATCAGGTTGTGGGGCAGGAAACCCAACACTATAGACATTCCTAAGGGAGTCTTCTAGAAATGTTGGGTTTTGAGGTCTATGCTGAAACTTTTGATACAAAAATCTTTCCATGCAGGTCAAAGGGAATGTGGAGAGAGCACTCTGGAGAGAGTGTTCATCATAGGCCAGTTTACGACTAAGCAATGTTCTGGGCAGATCTAGGCCAAGTTTTCAATGAATGGAGACTAGTTGGCTCAGACCTTAAGAAAACGTGCTCTAGTTATCTAACAAGCCTCCTGAAGTCACAACATCCCTGACTCTTCTTGCTTGGGTAGGAGAAAGAAAAATAAAAATTGCGAACACCAGGCTGTGTATTACCTTATTAAATTAGTCATAATCTGTTCTATAAGAACTGGACCAGAACCAAAATAAAACTCATATCATCTTTTTCCACTCA
This sequence comes from Phyllostomus discolor, assembly GCF_004126475.2. NCBI lineage: Eukaryota > Metazoa > Chordata > Mammalia > Chiroptera > Phyllostomidae > Phyllostomus > Phyllostomus discolor. Next base: position 84,680,382 of record NC_040907.2, on the reverse strand, counting down.
TCTAGGTACATGGTTACTTAACCTGAAAAATCTTAGAATGTCTTTCATCTTCCCTGGCTGGGGAATTTTTATTTAGGCTTCAAAATTCAATGCAAATGCCAATAGTCTGCCTTTCCTATGCCATATAACATTCTCCCATAAGTATTTACATGTGTATTAACCATCCTCCTTAGATTATAAGGACTTTGAGTCAGAATATTTATCTTATTCATTTTGAAGCCCCACAGCCTTGTACAACACTTAGGACATAACTGATGTCAAAAACAATTGATTAAATAATAGTAATGTCAGCTAGTATGAACCAGGCACTATGCTAAGTACTTTACATGCATTATTGTTTTCACTGCTCACAACACAGTATGAGGCAGTTACTGGTATCCTCATTTCTCAATTGGGGAAAGGGAGGCCAAGGAAGGTTAAATAACTTGCCCGTGATCACATGCTTCCAAACAGTAAAACAGAGTCAAGCCCAGGTTTGCCAGCCCCACAGCCTTTGTTGTTCATCATGGAATAAGAGAAGTCGGTGAATAGATATTTCCAAGGCTGTCAAGAAGAGTGCTAATTAGATAGACAGACTTGTCTGTACAATAGCCTCTTAATTAAATAGCTTAGCAAAGTTCTTTATATTTAAAAGGAGCCATTTTATTTTCTAGCTCAATGTGGAATCAATTTCCATTTTAACCAGTTTCTCCCAAGTTCATTGAGCTTTGTTATCAGAAGGTCTTTTTTACACAGGTATTTAGTTCTGGTGCAAGTTAAGAGCAATAAAAAAAGCCCCTGCACAGCTGTGAACCCAGCTCCTCCCAGATCATGAGTACAGCTTGCTACGGGACTCTACCAAGGTTACATTTTATGTTTACAGTATATAAGAAATTCTGGAGGGTGGTACTGATATACCAATTAAAGATACTGGCATTTTTGGCCCCATGGGGCCAACAAGAAAAAGTGATATCAGTTTGTTATGAGAAACACTTCCATGCTTATAGTTAACTTTTATTGTTCACAAAGGATTTCAAAGTATTACCAAAGAAAATGAACACCATTCTTGAGTCATGTGGGCACAATGGACTTCCATAGCCTAATGGGTAGTGTTTCACACTGTATTTTTTTTCATTCCAGAGTGGAATCATTAAAAGAAAAACATCACAAAAATTCATCAGTTTCTTGCCTGCCTCCAGCCTTTGGCACTGAGAATCTGGGAGCACATGGATAGCTGCCTAAGCTTGGTCAAGGCAGTGGGCTTGATTGGGGCCCAGCTGATCCTGCTCCTGATGTATCTTGTTTCCTCCTCCACTCAGGAACCAAAGGACCCCTAGCTCAGGCTGTCTGAACTTGGAATTGTCATTTACAGCCACCTAAACTTTGAGGATGACTAAGCTGTGAAAACATGAAAAATGAAATCATGTAGAAGAAAAAGTTTTGAGAACCATTTACCATGTCGATGCAGTTTTAGGCAAAAAGAAAAAAATCCTTCACATTTTAATACACTTGTGAGTCGCACGTAAAGTAAATCAAAGAGTTCTGATATTATTTTTGAAAGTAATAAGAGCTTATGACTCTCCTACAGTAACTTCACAATCAACAAACAACTATGTCTGTAGGTTGAAAACCTCTTGATGGGATGACCTGTTAGCTCATCTACAGTTCTAAATTTCTCTGATCACCTGGTAACTGAAGCGCTTCACTCTATGAAATATAGGAAGAGAAAGAAGATGGAAAATGAAAGGCCAGCTAGAAGTCTGAAGCTGCTGGCCATCAGTAAGGGTCTGGGGCAGGGATCTATATGAGGATGTTAGATGGGGAGGAAGTCCCCTAATCTGAAGGCACCAGGACAAATTTCCCACAGAGAGAAAAGGGAATGCTTTGCCTTGGGGCAAATTTTCTCCCACCTAAAGACCACTTGCTTTTCACCTAGGACAATTCTTAGAGGGTATTCGCAGTATTAGGAGATTAATAGGGTACAAAAATGAAATGGCTATGCAGCTGGTCATTCTCTTCTCCTATCTTCCACCCATACTATTTCACCCTAGGGGAAGAAATGGGGCAGTGAAAACCCACCTGCACATCTATAATAGTGGGTCTCAGATCTGAGGTCTGCAGAATTAGCTAGCAAAATAAATAAAGAACTAGTCTGCTGCCTAAGTACTCCCATGCATAGTGCTAACATTCAGATTTCTAAAGCATTAAACTTGCAATGTGCCCAGTGGGGGCAGTGCTACCCACTAAGTGGTGCTGAGAAATGCATGTATTAGGGGTTGGTTGGTTGTTACAGTATCTGAAGGTAGATGCCACTAGTACTTTTTTTGCCAAGAAGCTTGGGATGCTGAATGCCCTGCTATGAACCTGAGATACTTCCATAATGAAGAGTCATCTCACCCAAAATGTTAAAAGCATCTCCACCCAAAAACACAGAGTAAAATAATGGGCTTTTATTCCTTACATGTAAATAATTATTTAGGCCCTGTAGGAAGGTTCAAATCCCACTGGATGACTTCCTGTGGTGCCAGACCATTGGGCAGAGCTTTGAGATGGAAACATGTTTATTCTGATAGCCCCTGGATAAAAGGAAAGACAAAAAGTCACCCCAGAAGACACTGGGCAACTCATTATCACTGCAAGCTAAAGTATATAAAGTATTTTGTGGCATGGTTTCTCTTTACTCTTAATTTTGACAGAATTATTGAATCATTGTCTTCATTTACTTGTGAGATGATTGACATTGTCCCTCAAAACAGAAAAACAACTTGAGCTAAATCTAAAATGCAAGTATGCAGCCAACAAGCAGTCCTTTGTCTCTGCTTTGCCTTCTATGGTAAACTTGCACTTCTGAGTTTGGTTCCATTCACTTCAGCTAGAAGTGTGTGGTGAATAAACTGTTCACCAGTCTTCCCATGGGATGGCTGACTCAGCTTTGCTGTGAGTTAGTGGCCCAGCGGGAGCAGGCTAAGAGCTCCCTCTCCATAAGATGTCTCCTAACAAGAAAGCAGTCAGTGGCAGCTCACAAAGGAAGCTGTGGCCATAAATATTTCAGTATTCAATTTCTTTAAAATCTTAAATAATGAAAAACATTTGCTTATTTAAGATTTTAAGTCCTTCAGTCTTTGAATTCATGCTCCAATGTCTTGCTTCAGAATTCTGTGGCGAGACACAGGCATGGCATCACAGTCAGGAGGAGTACAGATCACAGAGGGAAGGGCTAAACTCTTTTTTTTTTAAGATTTTATTTATTTATTTTTAGAGAGGGAAGGGAGAGAGAAAGAGAGAGAGAAACATCAATGTGCGGTTGCGGGGGGTCGTGGCCTGCAACCCAGGCATGTATCCTGACTGGGAATCGAACCTGCGACACTTTGGTTCACAGCCTGCGCTCAATCCACTGAGCTACGCCAGCCAGGACTGGAAGGGCTAAACTCTTAAGAGGGCCATAAGACAAATACAGAACTTTGGCCTCGCATGTGTCAAAGACCTGTGCAAGGGAAAACTTCTTTACGACTTTGGTCCTGGGAAGAGAGACTCAGCCTGGGTTAGAATTTATAGCTGACAAGCAGCTGATGAAGCAGTGATGGCCATTTAGTGCATGAATGGACACTTTGGGAACAGGCAGCTTAGCACACCAGGCTGGAAATCTTAGAGTGAAGCCTAGGGCAACCCCTTTCACCTTTGTTGTACTAAGTTAATTCACCCCATAATATGTCCCTTGGGCCTTTTCTCTGCCTTCCTGTGGATTTATAGCTCCACCCTGCAGTTCTTTTGGTCTTCCACACACAGGACAATTTAGTATCGGGGGAATTCCCAAGACCAGGCAAAGAATCTTTCTTGGCTATAAAAATGTCATTCTAAAATTTTTCTTATCTGTAATGTTTCAAGGATGCTTGGAATGTGCATGGCCTGTCCCCTGCAGCATCTCCACCCTCTAGGAGCTCACAGCTTCCTGAACCCATCTTGCTCTCTAGTTCTCTCTGACCCCCGAAGTGTCAGCCAGTTTCAGTGTAGTGATTCTCAACTGGGAGCAGTTTTTTCCACTAGGAGAGATTTGGCAAGGTCTAGAGACATGTTTGATGGTCACAACTAGCTGGGTGGGTTGGTGGGTGAGAGTGGTACTAGCTTGGCAATATCCCATACCCTTTGGACCAACTTGGGAGTGTTACTAGCATGAAGGGGATAGATGCCAGAGATGCATATACATGTTTTACAGTGTACAGAACAGCCCCCATGACAAAAGAGGATCTGGTCCCAAACATCAGTAGTGCCAAGGTTGGGAACCCAACATTAGGGCAAGGAGTAGACTGCCTTTACGTAGGTCAAAAGGTGACTGTCTAAGCTTGCCCTGTCCAACGAACTTTTCGCAATGATGAAAATGTTCAAATCAGTGCTGTCCAATATATTAGCCACAAGAGGCATATGGTTAGTTCACACTTGAAATGTGGCTCTTGTGACTGGTGCAGTGAATTTTTAATTTTATTTTACTTTAATTAATTAAAACTTAATCATCCCATGCAGCTAGTGACTCTGATATTAGACAGTGCAGGTCCATACAATGGGAGCATGAAAGCATTAGGAGCATTGAGATAGCCTGCCCTAGCTAGTTATCTCCACTGGTTGAAAATAAGAATTCTACAGTTAGACACTCCTTCCTTATCAACAACTTTGACTCATATTGATATGTTTCCTTGGTAGTGAGATAATTTTTAACTTATAAAGAATTGATGCTAATTTAACATGACTAATGGATCTGCAAGAGGTTCTGACAGGAGCAGAGAGCATTGGGGGCACTGAAGGAGGGGACACCATGAGATTGAACAGGGGACTTGGGGTGGGCATCTGGAATAACTGGGGGGACAGAGACATGGGCTGGAGGTAACAAAGGCAAACTGTGATTACTTTAATTAAATAAACCCTGCTGATAACAGAAGCCAAATAATCACAGTTCCCAATCAGATACGTGCTCTATGAAAACTAGAGCCAAAGGGAGGCAGAAAAGACAAAGTATAGAACAAAGGTGAGCCTGTTTCCGATTCCTTCTCTACTTGCCTTTAGCTCTTAGGCCAAATCTCCAAGCAGTGAAATATTATGGTGTTCCCTCTGATGTATAAGTAAAATAAAAGGAATACTAAAACACAAGATACAAAATGGTTCTTCCCTTTAATTTGGTTATAAAATTCTAGATAAGTCTATCAAAGTCATATTGTTCTGATTTCTATGGTGCCCTAAGCAAATAACGTACTTTGCCGTGTATAATTTGCCGTTCACACTTTTTGTCCAGATTTTTGATGGAAAAATAAGGATGTGCATTATACCTGGGTAGTACTAGTTCATATCTATATAAATGTTTTTAATTCTTTTATTTATGCTTATGCATTAAAAGTTTAACTGTAGAAAGCAATATTGATATTCATATGCAAAATAATACCCTGTAATATGATAATCAGTTTTGTTTCTAAATATAAATAAATAAAAAATTAAATTACAAAATTAAAGTGAAAGATTTTTTCCTGAAAGTTTGGGCCAAAAACATGGATGTGCATTATTCATGGTTGAGCATTACATGTGGCAAAATACCGTTAAGTGCCTCCTAGTTAATCTAGCATTGTTTTAGGGCCTATTTTCTATATAACCATTGAATAACTAGTTTATTACACACATTTTTACATATAAAATATTTTGTAATTTAGTGTAAAGATTTCTAGAGAAAGCAATCACCAACCTCACTTGGTTAGCTACCCATATTTCTAGAGATGGGGAAAGAATAATACTAAACCCAAATCCTTCTTCCTAAATGTTCTGTAGGGTTCAAACTGGAGCTCCTGATGGCATCAGTTTTAGTGATTCTCATGGGGAAAAATGGAAATTGAACCAAGAGAGTAAGTCTACCAAAATTATGAAAGAGATGGGGAACTGTGGTAGGAGAAGAACTAAAGAGATGGAAATTCTCCTGCCCAGAAAGACACTATTGGCTAGACTTGCATGACAGAGACAATAGACGGCTGTGAGCATTGACTGGTTTACAAATTGCCTGTTTGTCTGAATGAACACGGCGGGAGTGAGAGGTGTGTGGAGGGAAATGTAGGTAAACTTAGCAGCATGGAAGGAAATATTTTTGTCTTAGTCAATTTTATAAGGGTACTAATCCTAATCCTGTTTCTGAGGAACACAAGACATGCTGTCTATAGAAGTCTGTCCCTATTTCCATGAAATTCATACCCTTTCTGCATACAAAATACCTTCATTTTACCCCAGTGGCATCTAAAATCTTTAATTTGTTCCAGCAGCAATTCAAGTTTCAAGTCTCATCTAAATATTAACTAAATTAAATACAGGTAAGACAAGGTATGCCCCTGAGGCAAATTTCTTTCCAGCTGTGAATCTAGGAAGTTCTGCTTCTTTGTTGTTAAAAATTCCATCTTTAAGTTTTTCTCTCTTCTTGAATTTTACTATAAGCAGTCAGGAGGACCCAAGTCACATTTTGAACACTTTGCCTAGAAACAGCTTCAGTTATTTTTTTAATTGGATTGTTTTGGGGTTTTTTTTTTTTGGTGTTGAGTTTTATACGTTCTTTATAAATTTTGGATATTAACCCCTTATCACATGTATTAATGAATACGTTCAGACATTCTGCAAAGAGAACACACAAATGGGCAGTAGACATATGAAAAGATGTTCAACGTCACCAATCCTTAGAGAAATGCAACTTAAAACCACAATGAGATAACACCTCACATGTGTTGGAATGGCTATCACCTATAAACTAACAAACAAGTGTTGGAGAGGATGTGGAGAAAAGGGAACCTTTGTGCACTGTTGGTGGGAATGCAGACTAGTGCACCCACTGTGGAAAACAGTACGGAGATACCTCAAAAAATTAAAAATGGAACTGCCTTATGACCCAGTGATTCCACTTCTGGGAATTTATCCAAAGAAACCTGAAACACTAACTTGAAAGAATATATACACCCTTGTTTTCATTGCAGCATTACTTGCAGTAGCCAAGATTTGGAAGCCATCCAAGTGTCCATCAACAGATGAGTAGGTAAAAAACTGTTGTACATTTACACAATGGAGTACTACTCAGCCATAAGAAAGAAGAAAATTTTACCCTTTAGGACAGCATGATTGGACCTGGAGAACATTATGCTAAGTGAAATAAGCCAGTCAGAGAAAGACAAACCATATAATTTCACACATATGTAGAATGTAACAAATGAACTCGACTAATAGGCAAAATAGAGACAGACTCAGAAAGTAAGCTGACAGCTTGCGGGGGTGGTTAGGGGAGGAGGGGTGGAGCAAAAAAGAAAAAGAACTCATGGATGCGGATAACAGTGGGGTGTTTGTGGGGCATGGACAGTGGGTGGAGGTGGAAGAAGGTATAAGGGGGATACATGGTAATGGAAAAATATAATAAAAAATAAACTATTAAGAAAAATACAAAAAGAAACAGCTTCAGATAAATATCCAAGTTTATCACTCACTAGTACTAATTTCCACAAAACCCTAGAACTGAAACACAATTTAGCCAAGCTCTTTGCCCGTTCTTCCAGTTTCCAATAACTTGTTTCTCATTTCTCCTGGAACCTCATCATAATGGCATTTACCAGTCGTTTCTACCAACATTCTCTTTACGATTACTTAGGTATTCTCTTAGAAGTTCCAGGCTCTTTTTTTTTTTTTTACAGTTCTCCCTTTTATTTTTGAATGCTCATCAGAATTGCCCTCAAGGCTTCACTCCTGGCAATTCAGGCTTTTTCTAGCATATATCTCAAAACTCTCCCAGCCTGTACCTATTACCTGGTTCCAATGCTTTTACATTTTTACCAGTTCGTTATAGTACCATCCCATTTTTTGTAGCAATTTCTGTTAGGCTGCTATATAACAAAAACACCGAAGATTGGGTGGCTTGTAAAACAACAAGCCACCCAACTTATTTCTCACAGTTCTGGAGGCTGGGAAGTCCAAGATCAAAGCATCAGCAGATTTGGCATCTGGGGAGAGTGCTCTTCCTGGTTCATAGACATTTTCTCATTGTGTCTTCACATGGTTTAAGGGACAAGGGAACTCTCTGGGGTGTCTTTTATAGGAACATTAATGAGGCCTCCACCCTCATGACCTAATCACCTCAAAGAGGCCCCACCTCTAAACACCATTACACTGGAGATTAAGCTTCAAAATATAAATGGGAGAGGAAGGGGCACAAACATTCATTCTATGTCAATTAATACAGTATGGCTGGGGGACAGGGGCGGGGAGGAAAGTGATTTAAGAGCCTTTTATCCTAATGACAAAAGCTGCCAAAATAAAGAGCTACAAAGATGTTTAAATGTAAGACAACAGTTCCAAAACTCAGTCTCCACTAGAGGAAACTAGAATGTTCAAAGCTAATCATTAACGATAGGCATAAAGTGATGCTCCGTCTCTTTCCCTTAATGACCTCTGTGCCATTCTCCAAAATTCGACACTAGACCAGTCTTGCCACAAGCCTTCGGGTTTATTTCATATGGCTCCTGTTGCTAAATCTTACAACTGAATTTACAATTTACCCATATTTGATGTGAGCAGCTTTTTACGTGCTAGTGCTGAAACAGGCTGAGACACATGGTACCTCCCTGGGTAGAAAATGGTAGCTTCTCTGTGGCAGAAGCAAGCCCAGGCATATGAGGTGGGGAGCTCTCATTCAAATGCTCTAATAGCTGTTTTTAAACTGTTCCCCTCTAAATCCTAGAGTGCAATGGCTGATTATTGGGTCAACAGACATGAAAAGCTTTGTCAATTGGCCCAAGTTTGAACCAGAAGCAGCATGGCTTTCATAATGAAAGATGTAAGATTAAATAACAGCATTGGTAACAGTGAGCGCTATTTGAGGGTTTTGTTGTTGTTGTTGTTGTTGTTGTTGTTATGTATGTTTTGCCCTAAGAGAAAAGGTAAGGCAATAAGAATTATAAATTGTCCTTTATTTTTCTTAACCCAGAGTTGTAAACCATGAGATATCTTCCTGTTTTCATTATAAGAACTACAGAGTAGAGTTTCCAAATAGATTTTCAGCTTTTAGCTTTATAAGACAACATTCATATGCAGTGGTACAGTGACCATTGGTTCGGTGAATCCCTTACTGAGCTTGAATTTGACATTATCTTCCTTCTTAAAATCCTTAAAATTCATCAGTGGCTCTCCATTACCTCCAGGATGGTGGGGAGTCTCTTGTTATTATGCACACCTCTTATCTTTGCTCCCATCACATGGAGACACTTCTAGTACTCCAAGTGTTCCATGTTCTCTTATAACTCCACCCCCTTGCTGTTCCCTCAAAATCATGTGCATCTTCTCTGTGAAGCCAACCTTGACACCCCTTGAATTAGACTGTCCTTTGTACTCTGTGTTTAACTTCATTATAGCACACATCATGTCCTATTGACATTAGCTCCCAACTCAACTGTGAGATCCTTGAGGCCAGGGTGTGGGTGCTATGTTGCAGTCCTCTCTGCTTTCTCAGTGCCTAGCATAATTTCAGGCACACGGGCAGCAACAGGTCAGTATGTGCCTAGTATGGAACAGATGAGTTTCAATGAACCATAAATGATAAAGACTGTTTCAACTTAGGCACATATCATATTTTCTCTTCAGGAGAATAAATGCTAATAGATCAGTTAGTAGTCCCTCATATTGGCTCCACGTAGTTAAAGACACAGTCTAAACTATGGCTTCCCTTAAGAGAAATTAAAAAATAGGCAAGAACAGAAACAGTTCACACACTTTAGAAAAAGAAAAGGGAAGGAAGGGTTTTCCTTTTGAAAGTCTACCTCAGGTGCTGGTGATTATTTATATTTTGTTCTGATGGTTGGTCCAGGAACAAAAAGGAGAAAGTGACTAAAATATATTACATTCCATCCATGAGATTAAAGAGGGAATGCCTTTCAGTTCCCAATCCATCAAAAGACACAAGTTTTATTTCTGCAGAAGCTCAGGTGTGTAGGAGTTGCATTAGAAAATGGAAACCAAAGTGAACCAAACATGAATTGCCTGATTAATTAGTCTGTTTATTTCCCAATACCTCCTCTTTTCATTTTTGAGAAATTAATAAACTTTATTAATCATCTCAGTTGGACTTGTGCTCAACAGGTATTGTATCTCCTCTTGAACAGAGCCACTCCTCCCCCTCCTCCCCCCTGTGGAAAGACGAAGGGCATGCTAACACAAACTTAGCCTTCCAGGATGTGGAGAAAATGTCAGGTGAGTGACAGGTGCAGAGGCAGGGCCGGGGCCACGCAGCCTGGAAAGGTTTTACCTCCTGCAGAGAAGGCTGTCTCTACTTGCTTTTCCCTGAGATGGCTCATCAAGAGCAGCTGGGATTTGGGCAGCCGGCAGCTGTGTTTAGGAGTGCATTTGCTTTATCCCCCACATCCTTTGAGGATTTCATTGCAGGCCATGTTATCTGCTTTAATGAATGCTCTGGCAGTTTCTGAACCCGGAGATGTGTGTGCATGCCTTGAACTGTGATTATTTTCACCACTGTTGAAATTGAATAGAACATACATTCACGAATCCTTTTCATGTAATGTGTCTTTTAGTTCAGGCCTAAACAAGAGACAACTGTAGGGAGAATAACTTTAGCTCAAAAGTTGAGGTTACCCAGCTTTCTTTCTTTCCCTCTTACTTCATCAGCTAATCAATCACCTCCTGCTGCTATGTATAATTTAACAGTTTCAAAGCTGTGCTCTTGTTGGCCATGTAAATATGATACATCAATTAAAAATTAACTTGTACAAATTTACTTATGGAATAGGGGAGTGTGATACATAAAGTGGAAAAGGCAGGGTACAAAATAGTTTTAGTAAATGACTACATACGCATATATATACAGAATTTTGAAAAGAACCTAATAGATTACATGCAAAAATAAATAATGCTTATTCCTACAGTGGAATTAAGGGTCATTTTTGTATTCCATATGCATGAACGTTTTTCCATTATTTTTTACATTGAACATGCATTGACTTATAATCTGAAAATACAAAATTTTAATAAAATGAAATGAATGTGTGCAAATAGGGGAAAATAAGTATTCCCTGTGCTTTCTACTCCTGTGACCACAACTATAGTTTGTTGCTCTTTTTTTTTCCACCTACACAAATTTCCTTGCATGGCACCCTCCCTTTAATATCTCCTCCATTAATTCATTATCTCTTATAAAGATCTTCCTAAAAGGAAATCTGACCAAGTGGCTCCCCTAAATCGCCCAGGGTTTCATGTAGAGTAAAGAGGTCCAAAATCCTCATGCTGAAAATGAAAATGCTTCAGGAGTTCATCTGCACCTGAGATTCATCTCCAACTCCCTTGTCTCTATCCTGAGTCACTAGAAGGCTGCCTAGGTCTTTCTTGTTTTGCACATGGCAACCACTGGGAGTCCTTTCTCCCTTCACTCACCTCCCACTGCCCTTACTTACCTCTACTCTCTGCCTCAGTTTTCAGATGTCAGCTGTTGTGTCACTTCACATAGGAAACCTCTCTCAGCATCTGCAGGTCCAGTTAGGGGTTTTCTTTTCTGCCTTGCTCATATCTCTACATTAGCATTCACCACATCAACATAATTGTCACTTCATGTGTGTCTTTTCTCCATCTAAAGGGCAGGAGGATGTTCTGTCCAGCTCTGTGCTCAGCTCCCAGTGCAGTGTCAGGCAGTAATAGGTACTTCTTGGACATTACTGAGTGAATATACTCTTGGTTGGCATGAATGGGGGAGGAGAGGAGGTGGAATCTGAGCTTACTTTCCTTGTATTGCTCTGACTATAGAAACTGTCATTCTTAGTTAACCAAGTTTCAGCTCCTTCTCAGAGGATGATAATACACTCAAAACTTTTGAGGTATCTGATCATGCCATAATTTATCCACTTTTCATGTTTGAGGAATGTAGCAATGCATCCCGTTAATTGTACCTTATAGATATTGCAAAATACTTCCCCTCAATAAGCAGTGTAATCCTGGATAAGGGAGGTATTACTTGATGTTATGGCTTGAGTTGTACCCCATCCCCTTAAATTCATGTTGAAGTCCTATCCCTCCAGTGCCTTGGAATGTGATCTTATCTGTGATCTTATCTGTTTCCTATATAATTTGTTAAGTTAAAATGAGGTCATTGGGTGGACCTCTTCATTGATTATGACTAATTCAATATGACATTCTTATAAAAGTGGGAACTGGACACAGAAACACACACACATGCACATGGTGGGGGGGCATCATGTGAAGATGAAGGCAGAGATTAGGGTGATGTTTCTACAAGCCAAGAAATACCAAGACTTATCAGCAAACCACAGAAGTTAGGGGAGAAGCATAGATTCTTCCTCAGAGATTTTGGAAGACCAAACCTTAATCTCACACTTGAAGCCCCCCAGAACTGTGACATCATAAATTTCTTTTGTTAAGCTACTCAGTTTGTGGTACTTTTTTATTGCAATCCTAGCAAACTAACACACTCAGGATAATTTCAGGGGGATATCAGAAGGAACGACTATATCCTAAACATCCCTACTGAATTATAATAACCATCTGGCATGGTTGTGGGTCCTTCTACCAATGAGGGAGGCAGGGACCTATTGCTAGCTCTTTTGAAAATTGTATTACAGCTGTTATTTTCTTTTTCCTATACTTTCAGATTTTCTCAACTGAAAAAAAATACAACCTATCTGAATTTAGGTACATGTAGAACTAAGTTTAAAAGACAAAATGATAGACTGAAAAGTAAGTTCCCTGCTTGTTCAATCCCTGCTACCCAGTTCTCCTCCCCAGAGGCAACCTCTTTTGTGTGTGTGTGCATACACGAATCTCTTACATAAATGATTATAGGCTATGCATATCAATCTGTACCTGGATTTCATGCCTTAATTACAGATGTTAGAGATAATCCTCTGTTAGAATACATAAACATACCACATTCTTTTTGATGACTGTGTAGTATTTCTTTGATGAATATTTTCTGACCATTCTTTTTTTTTTAGAGTACATACATTTATTAAATGTACAGTGAAAAAAGAGAGGACCTAAAATAGAAGCAGCAACAGGAGAGGGACTAGATGGGGGAATGAGCCTGGGCTGGGCTGCCTTAGCTCACTGAGAAGTCAGAGAAAAGAGGCCTTGGAGACAGGTTCAGGGGTTTTGCTGCCTGCTGTTCTCCTGTTTGAAAGTATCATGGGGGCTCCCAGAGTTCTTTTGTAAAAAGCATATGCCCAAGAGAAGGGCACAGGTGCACTCCAAGGAGGGTGCACTTTACTGCTCACTCTTAATAAATTCTTAGTTGACTTCTCATAAAACAAACAAAACTTTGAAAAAGTGATGAGCCTGCCCACTGCTTTTACCCCATTATTGAGATGGTTACTCTGTTTGCCGCCAGACTTGTTAGATATGTTTTAAACTCTGTGAAAAGCTGGCTCTCCTCAGGTTTTATACAGGTGTCTCCAAAGTACAGCAGCCTATTTGCTCTGGGACTGACCCTCCTGGCTCACTAGATTCTATGTTGTCAAATTTTTCTCCTCCCATGGGCTCTCATTTCATGCATGAGTAGAAATGATCAACTCAATGCATGCTGGGCCAGATGAAATGTGAGACCCCATGCATTAGTTAAAACCTTTGAGTAATGTATCTATTTCCTTCCTGTGGCCAATGGACCATCATTCATTTCCTAAATGCTACTGATGCTGGAATTTCAGGGCCCATCTGAGTTCTCTTCTGTTTGCAATTCGTGAGCCTTTCCTAAATTTTCAGAGGCAATTGGGAAATGCTTCTTGTTCAACAAGACTGTACACACATTTGTCATCTAATTTCTTTTTTTTAAATTTATTTAGTTTTAGAGAGGAAAGGGAGGAAGGAGAGAGAGAGAGAGAAAGAGAGAGAGAGAGAGAGAGAGAGAGAGAGAGAAACATCAATGTGCGGTTGCTGGGGGCTGTGGCTTGCAACCCAGGCATGTGCCCTGACTGCGAATTGAACCTGCGATGCTTTGGTTTGCAGCCCGTGCTCAATCCACTAAGCTACGCCAGCCAGGGCTCATCATCTAATTTCTAAACACAGGTTAATAAACTCATTCAACTGTAAAATAACTACATCATATTTCATACAGTTGATTGTGAGCTTATGGAGATAAAGGCTATGTCAAACTCACTATGTTTCACATTAATCTAAGGAGCTCTTTAAACATTAGCCATTGCCACAGATTCAGGGGATCTTCAGAAGCCATATATGGAACATCATCCCTGGTGGGTCTGTGACTTTCAAATAGGCCAGGCAGCCACATGCACAATACAAATTCCCTTCTTTTTCAGAGTGTCTGTGTCTCATTCATCCCTCAAAATCTAACTTATTGCTTCCCAGAAGTCTCCAAAGATCTCTCCAGTCTGAATGAATAGCTTTCTCTTACTCAAGAGATGATGATAACGTGTACATTTACTTAGTTCTTATTTACTTTAATGTTAAGATATTGTTTCCGTGTCGGCTTCCTTTACCAAGCAGCACATATGCCTTGAGGACAAGAACTGGGTGTCTGTTACCCCTCATACACAGAGTAGGAAATAGCCCACTGGGTCAAGAGATGATCATCACACAATCAGATGTCGAAGTCCATGTACATGTTTGGGGAGTTCCTCCCTGAGTACATGGCTGAGGGCTGGACACTATGTGTGCGTGGATAAGCAGTCCAAGGCTTACCAAGTATCAGCTGCTGTGGGACTGAGATAGAAACAAATATAATTGAGGTTGAGCAGTTATGGAGGTAAATATGTAAGTATTTTAATTCGCAAAAATTAAATGAAATGTAAACTTCAGTTCCTCATTCATATTCAAATGTCCAATAGCCACTACCCTGTTGCATGGTGCAGACATAGAACGTTTTCCTCAATGCAGGAAGTTCTATTGAACAATGCTAATCTAGAGTCTCTAAAATGTAAAATTCACGAAGCCCAGCAGTCAATCACAAACCACTAAAAGTGGAAATACACAAACAAACAAAACAAAACAAACTCATGTAATCTAGAGTAAAAAAAATAAAAGCTGTCAAAAGAAACTGATTCTAGGATGGATCGAATATTGGACTTAGAAGATAAAAACTTTAAAATGTTGTTTTACAGTGCATATTTAAAAAGTTAAAAATATATTCACTAACATTAAGAAGGGAATTACAGAGTGAATAGATCAGGAATCTTAGCAGAGAAATGGAAACCATAAAAAGAACTGAATGGAAATTCTGGAATTGTGCAGTACCTGGAGGGGCTTGCAGAGTAAAGGTGGGAGAGGAAAAAAGCACTGCCATTGGAGACAGATAAATAAAAATAAATGCAAGATCGGGGACCTATGAAACAGAGTCAAGTAGTCCAACCCATGGGTGATTGACATCCCAGAAAGAGAAGAGCATGAGAGCAGGAAAAAACACATATAAAGAAACAGTGGCCAAGAACTTCCTCAATGTGCCCTGGCTGGTGTGGCTTCGTGGACTGAGCGCTGGCCTGTGAACCAAAGGATCACCACTTCAATTCCTAGTCAGGGCACATGCCTGGGCTGTGGGCCAAGCCCCCAGTAGGGAGTGCATGAGAGGCAACCACACAGTGATGTTTCTCTCCCTCTCTTTTTCCCTCCCTTCCTCTCTGTTTAAAAAATAAATAAACAAAATATTTAAAAAATATATTTTAAAAAAGAACTGCCTCAATGTTTTAAAAAATGACTTACAAATCCCAGAAGCTCAAGAAGAACAAAGATAAAGAAAATCCTGCATAGATATGTCATAGTTGAACTACTGAACACTCAACATAAAGAAAAAATCTTGAAAGTAGCCAGAGTGAAGACACATTACATACATGGAAATAAAGGTCAGAGTTATGCTAATTTTCCATTAGAAATAGTAGAGGCTAGAAGATAATGAAATAATATCTTTCAAGTGTTAGATAAATAATCCTGCCTACCCATAATTCTATATTGAACAAAAATATTTTTAAAAAAGATGAAATAAAGATATTCTCAGATAAACAAAATCTGAGAAAATCATAACTAGCAGGTTTGAATAAAGGGCATCCTTCTGTCCAAAGGAAATAATACCAAACAGAAACTACAGGAAAAACAAAAAGTACCAAAAATAATAAATAATCAAATAAATAAATCATGCTGTATTCATACAATGGATTAATACTCAGTAATAAAAGCAAAAACTACTGATAAATGTAATAACATGGATTAAACTGACCCAAAGAAGCCACATACAAAAGATGTCATGTTATATGATTTCATTTAAACATACGACATTCTAAAATAGGAAAAACTAGTCTACAGTGATATAAATCATATCCATGGTATCTTGGGGGTAGGAGATTGACTATACAAGAGCGAGGGGAAATTTCTGAGGAGACAGACATTTCTATTAACTTGTTAGTATAGTGGGTATATACATTGGTTAAAACTTGTCAATTTAAACAATTCAAATGTGTGAATTTTACAGAAGATAAATTATATCTTAACAAGGTGGGTTAAAAAAATTTTAAGTTACATTGTTATTGAGGTTCCACCATTTAAATTTGTACCCTAATACTGCATACATTTAGTTTTCTCTGTAGTACATATCACTGTCTACCACACTGTATATTTTATCTGTCTTGTTTCATCTTCCCTTCTAGAAAGTAACTTCCATGTGGGTAGACACTTTTGTCCATTTCTTTCACCATTGTAAACAGGACCAAGAACAGTACTTGGCACATAACACATGCTCAATAAATATCATGTGAATGAATGAATGAATGAATGAATTCCTTTATTGTTATCAAATATAAAATTGAGTAGATAGCCTTAAATAATACCACATTATGTTGTGAAACTCAAGACATCAGATTTTAGTCTAACTCAAAGTTAGAAGTCAGTAAACCTGAGTAAAAAGCTGTTACACATAGACGAAATACATGTGTGTGTAGTTGACATGTCATGTGAGATACTTTACTTAGGCTCTCAGATGCATTACAGATGTTTACAATAAACATAACCTCAGATATTTTTCTGTACTTTGCCTACTAGAGATAGAGGTATAACTAGGGAGAAGATGACAAGGAAAAGGGAAATGGGGTTGCAGTTTGTAAGAGACAGAGGTGGGTGGGCTACTATTTATCATCATCCTGAGATCTACCACCTTTTTGGTTCTTTCAGAGACTAGTAAGTATAAACTCTATTAAGTGTAGTGATCTCAGCACACCTGGGTCTGCCATGTCTCTGGTTATAAAAAAGTGATTGTAATGGACATCATTATTAAAATATGAATGTGGCTTGGATTCTAAAGAGTTAGGCACCTCATTTAGCATCAAATTTCAGACACCTGAAAAAATCCACCTGGTCTTTCCTATTAGATGGTCCACTCTAGTGAAGATATTTACCTTGAAGAGAGAGATCAGGGGGTGTGCATAAAATACCAACAGCATCACGCACCTCTCCTAAGTGTTACACCATTCCAGAAAAAAAGAGGGAACAGGATTCCAAGTTGCAGATAAGGGCATGTTTATTCCAGGTCGCAGTTTAGTTGATAAAATAAGATTCCAACATATAGTCTGGATGACTCTGAAGTGTGTGACCTCAGTGCCACCTCCTCCAAAGCAAACTGCAGCCTCTCTGATTTCTCCTGTACTTGCACTGCATAGCACACACTCCAACGTGTGACTGCACTCTCATGGGCATTGTTCCTGGTTGTTGGCCAATACTACACCCCTCCCTTAGCCCATCAGGAATATCAGCCTCTCCATCTCTAAAAGTCAGAAAATATGTACCTTATCTTCCACTTTGTTTATTTTTTTCATCAAAAAGCAATAACTTTCTCCTCTATCATCCCTCTCTTCCTCCCACTCTGGCCCCCCACTCCCATTAGAGTCAGTATTCAAAGGACCTGGGCATTGGGACTCAGCTGGGAGGAAAGAAGAGAAAAGTACTCATACTTCTCACTCTATGTCCTTCTGAATGTTAGAATTATAAATGCGAGGAGTCACCAGCTTAATGGAAAGGAAAGTGTGGGGACATTCTTGTGGAAGTAGAGAAGATGTCAAAAAAGAAGATATTTTGTGAAAGATCTTGTCTGGAATGAGGTGGCTGCGGAGAGGGCCTGGAAAGAGGGGCAAGGCTGAGGCAGTATGGGAAGGGGTGAGAGAGAAAATAACCTTGAAGATTCTGAGAGAAGAACCCTGGCTGCTGTGGCTCAGTGAATTATGTGCCGGCATGTGAAGCAAAAGGTCATTGGTTTGATTCCCAGTCAGGGCATGTACCTGGGTTGTGGGCCAGGTCCCGGGTTGGGGCCATGCGAGAGGCAACTGGCCAATGGGTCTCTCACACATCAATGTTTCTCTCCGCCTCTCCCTCCCTTTCCCTCTCTCTAAAAATAAAGAAATCAAATCCTTTAAAAATAAGATTCTGTGGGAATACTTAAGATTTAACAGAGAGATGCTGGGAGTACAGGTGAGAGAAGAAGATGAACTGATTAGTGCTTTAACCCTAAGCCAAGAAAATTGAGTAACAAGAGACTGACATTTGTGATATGATTATTTCAACAGTATGTCCTTTGGGACAGTGTGAAGGAATTTCAGGGTTTCAAGTTACCTGTGTATATTATCTTGGTTATCTTGGTTCAGGACAGCAGTGGACAAGACAGAGAAGCAAGAACCAAGATTGCAAGTGTGAGCCTGTGTGTATGTGAGTATGTGATTGAGTGTGTATGCTGTGTTTGAAAACCTTAAAAAAAGACTTTTCTCCTGCCCACTCTAGCTCTGTATTTCTCTTCCCCTGCTGTCACGGCCACCATCAGTTATGGCTTTGTTGCCAGGTGAACCTCAGTAAAAATGAGTTTCTAGACCCAATTCTGATGTGGAGAGTTCCCTCATACCAACGAGCAATTCTTGGATGCCAGCAAGGTGTCCAGAAATTTAACTCAATTCTTACACTATCTACCCAGAGATAGCATCAGATCCCACAAGTTAAGGTTTAAGTCCTACAAGACTGCTCCCCTACCCACACACACTTCAGATGCTAGCTGCAATCCCAGGTTGTTAGCTGGGCTTCTGATCAAATGTCCACAGATTATAACAACCTCAGAATGCAAATTGTAAGTCTAGGGTGTCATCTATAGTTCTGACTGCCTGGCTATAAATCAGAGGCTCCCATGACCCCTCCTCAGATTTGACTGATTTTCTAGAGTGGTTCACAGGACCCAGAAAAACATTATAAAAGAACGTAACTCAGGAACAGCAATATGGAACAGCAAGACATGTTCCATATGGAGAAAGGGCTCAGAGCCTCTATGCCCTGCACTCCCCTCTCCCTGTACCCTCACATGTTCACTCGTCCAGAAGCTCTCCCCCCAAAAAGACCAACAAGCTCCTCCCCTGGGTTTTATGAAGATTTCACTACATAATCATGATTGACTAAGTTATTAGCTATTGGCAATTGATTCGGCCTCCAGTCCCTCTCCCCTCCCTGGAGAGTGGATTGGTAAGACTGAAAGTTCCAAAACTCTAATCACATGGTTAGTTCTCTCGGCAATCAGCCCCCAATTTTCAGTGGGATCCAAATTCACCTCCATGAACATAACAATGACACCTTCCTCACTCCAAACACTTAGGAAATCCCAAGGGTTTGGGGAATGTGAGCCAGGAACTATGTATGAAGACCAAATATCTTGCAAGTCACAATTGTCACAATCAGATTGTCCAATGTTGAATCTTTTCTTAGCCCCCTGTCCGTTGCCCCCAAGCTTCCAAATGGACTTTCAGGAGGAAAGATTATATTGTCAACCTCACAAACACTTGCAGAGGACTTATCTCTGACTAGAAGATATGCAATACATCATGCATGGGTTGTAAATAGTAATATAGTACTAAGCAAAGCGGCATTAGAGAAAGGTATTTTCAGCTAACATCAAAAGGCTAAGTCAAGGTGATAGATGAGGATGGAAACAATTTCCAAGCTCATCTCTTACCACTTTCCCTGGTTCATGCCTTCCAACCCCACTAGCCTTTTCTTGTTTCCTCACACACAATTTGTGTCCCCACTTTCTTTGCCTGAGGGTATGACTCCTGAGACCTCTCAATCTAAAGGATCTCCTGCACCACATCACTCACTTTTAGCTTCTATATGACACTTTCCACTCTCTGGCATGATCTAGTATATCTATTTATTTATTTGGCTTATTTGTGTATCCATTATTAGACTATAAGCTCTGTGAGAATAGGGACCTTGTCCACCTTCTCTAGCACTGGAGAGAGTGTCTGGCACTGGGGAGAGTGTCTGGAAAGTGCTCAATAAATGCTCATTGAATGAATATGCATGATCATTAATGTACTATTTGAATCTTTTATATTACATAGAAGAGATTTTTCTGTACTAGGTACTGATTCAGCAGAATCTCCCAGCCTTACTATTTCTTATGGCGAGGACAGTCCTTAAAAAACAAAAGAAGGAGGGGGACCAGTATTAGCTGTTAAATACCCCTCAAAAGAGTACTGTTCTTTATTAAGGAAATAAATATCTGGGGTTCATTTTTGTAGTATGGTCCTCAGAAGGCTCAGAGGCCCCCAGGTAAGTTCAATGTTCCTTCTGTTTGTTGGGTAGAATCAGTCTCATTATAATGGACACATTAGAATTTGCAGGCAGAAAGGGCTTGGCTCTCTTTGGCTTATTTCCATAATTTCTATTTGAGGCCAGACTGGACTCTTCTTGTGGGAGGAAGTTGGGACTGGGCAGCACTGGTGTTGAAGAGAGGGTCTGGGCTGGTTGCTGACGGAGCAGCTTCTCTCTCAGCTTTTCAAGGTTCCTTATTAGCTCTGTCACTCAACCAGTAGCTGCTGCGGGCAGCTGCCTTGATGTTGTGCTCAGTAAGGTCCCAGCTCTTGGGCTCCATGTAGAGATGCTGTGAAAACTTCTGTTCTCTGTAGGAACGCACACTTGATAGCTATAGCCCAAAGCTACTTACTGAGTCAGACCTAGCCAGAGTTGTAGAGGGTCAGCCATTTTTTCCTGTTTCCTCTCCTCGCAATTGCATTTCTGTGCCTCAGTTCCTTCCCCTCACCCCTTATGGATCCTCATTTGGACTAAGGAGTATCTGGGGCACAGCTTACCCATTCTGCTCTGCCCAGTCCCCACCCTACCTGTCCCGCTTCCACCTCTCAGCATCAACTCAGGATGCCCATCTCTCCACAAGAGCAGGGCCAGGAGGTATGGGGTGAAGAGGGGCACTGTGGGGACAAAGACTGGGATCCTGGGCCACTTCTTTTCATCTTTATGACCCACAACTTTGGGTAAGTCACTTCTCCCAGAGACTCAGTTTCTTTCTTTGCAAACAGTCCATAAAATTCCCCCATCTATCTAGCTCAGAGTATCTCTGGGATCAGAAGAGATAATGGATGAAGTACAAACTTAAAGTCTTTTCCAACCTTCAAGACTGAGAAATCCACAGTTCACAGTTCTTTAGGGACTAGTCTGGGAAATACCATTTGATCTAGTAAACAATAAACTAATTTACAATTGACTCCTAATGGCCAAAAGTGATTTCAAGGGTTACACCATTCGGGTAATGTATTTTCATTTATATCCAATCTTTTCATGTATAACCTGCCTCAAGGAGAAATCATTTAGGGTGGGGATTTCAGTTATCAGGCTGACCTCTAGAGGCAATAGCTTGAGGGAGAAGGCTGTTTAAACACTGAAGTCACAGTTGTGATAAGTGTCCTCTGGCTCTTCCACAAAGCTGACCCATATAGCATCTCCTATAATCTGAATGGGCCCAAAGGTGGTCTCAGAGGTTACTGTCACTGTTACGCAATTAATTATTTTGCAAGTCTTGCCTCATCAAAACTATGTTTTTCTCTTGGTTCAGTTTCCCTTTCAAACACCCTGATTACAAATTGCAAAGATCAGGCAGACCTGGGCAACCTCAAGCAGAAAGAAGTCTAATCATCTGGCTTTGGCAACTTCCTGTTCTTTGTGACTAACTGTGGGAAGAGAAATTGAGACTCACAGACTCTTGCAGTAGATGGAAACTTAGATATCAACAGGCCTGAACTCCTTCAATATTTTCAGTCAACATGCTTATTGAGCACCTACTTTGTGCCAGGTGCTAAAGGGTATATGACCAAGATGCTGAACAAGACACTATGGCTAAACCCCTGGGAAAGAGGCAGGCAAGTAGATAGCTAGTTGGGGTGCATGGATAAATATAGTGTAGTTGTACATTGTACACTTGCAGAGCTCTGTAAGGAATGTCTTGCAGGGTTGGGGGAAATCAGAAAAGGCTTTTTGGGAGAGGTGGAATCTGGAAGGAATAAAAGGAGTAAGCCTGAATAAGATCAAAGGGTATAAGAAGATGTTCCAGGGAGAGTTTACAGCATGTGCAGGGCACAGAGAGCAGAAAAGAAAAGGGGTGGGAAGAAGGAAGGAAGAGACTGAGAGGGTGAGGTAAGGCAATGAGAGCAGACCAGGATGGGGCTGTGACTGAGCTCTTCACACATTTAGGGAGCTTCCAGGAGACCCATGACTAGACTGTTAAGTTCAAAGGGAGAAGTGGTAGGAGATAAGGATGGAGCAATAAGCTTTGGCCAGATTGGGGTGGGGCTCCTGGACCTTCTTAAGGAGTTACAACTTCATCCCAAAGACAAGGGGACTCTGAAGGTTTTAAACAACACAGCAGTTTGAGAATACTAGATGAATTCTAAGGTTTCTTCAGTGGTCCCCCAGCAGATAGCTCATTCCATGGTGAGGCAAATGAACTTGTTAGCAAACTGTAGGTTCAAATGGAGCCCAAAGCTGCCATCACAAGATGGGGGGTTTGGCCCTGCCCTCTCTAGTGGCTTGCTCTTCCACGTACAGCATCCTCAATATCCAAAGACTTTCTCTTATCCTACATGCATCTCAAGTTTTCTCTTCTTCAGGGTTAACAAACCCAGTTCCTCCCATCACTTCTTTGAGACACAAGAGAGTTTCTCCTGGGAAGCATGGATGTTGGAAACCTAGTTTTTCCCTCTTACCTCTGCTCCAGAGAAGTGAGTTGTCAATATTCAATGAATCCTTTTCAAGTGGGCAATATAGATATTTACACAGAGAGTGAGCCCAGATTGCTTAGCCATATTAGCAACAGGCATCTGTCATTTGCTTCTTTGATCAACTAACTCTCCTGCCACTGATCAGCTGGCTAACCACTTACTCTTCACTCTAGCCTATTTCCCCAGGAATATACTCTTTTTGTGTTGCTTGACATTGTTAAGCCTCTAATTCAATTATTCAGTTTCTCCTTGTAGCTTCCTTTTCTGAGGCTAAGTCAATCTTAATTTGGATGCCTTAATGTCCCCCCAGCTGCATGGCATAGTGGTAAAAGCAGTCTTCAGAGTCAGAAAAGCCTAGGCAAATGACTTAGTCTGGTTCAGCTTCAGTTTCTTCCCCTGTATATTGCTAACAACATCCATCCTTCAGAGTCTGTGAAGATCTGAGCTAATTTAGGTAATTTCCTGGGTACATAGTAGGCATGTGAGAACTGATGACTATTAATACTGAAAATGAAAATAGTAATAATAAGAATGATGTGGCCCTTCTATTTACAGCTTTATGTTCTAGGTCTACTCACTTATCTGGAGCCTCAGTTTTCCCATCTATTAAATGAGGCTAATAGCCTCCATTTGGCAGAGCTATTTGGGGATCCAGTGTGACAAAATGTGTAAAACACACAGTAGGTACTTGGAGCACGGATGTGTCTCTACCTCTTTGCCCTCCAGGGGAGCCCCTTCCCCTTGTAGCTCTCACTTCCATCATTACACCCTTTCCCCTATCTCAAGGTATTAATGGTAGGGGTCTCAAAATCTTTCTAGGAAAACAGCCTCTGACATGAGGGTTTGGTTGCCCAAGGTCAAAGAGTCATTTTTTTCTGTCCCTTGTTTTTCTTTTGTTCTCTCTTTCCTGCCTGCTATGGGTCGAATTATGTCCCCTGTACTTCCCCTCAAAAAGACATGCTGTAGTCTTAACTCCCAGTACCTGTAAGTGTGGCCTTATTTGGAAACAGGGGTCTTGGAGATTTAATCAATTTAAGATGAGATCATTAGGGTGGGCTCTGATCCAGTATGACTTGTCCTGGTAAGAAGAGAGAAGTCCTGTGAAGACAGAGACACACAGGAGAAGACGGCAATGAGAAGATGGAGAGAGGTTGGAGTTTTGCCACCACAAGCCAAGGAATACCTTCCAGAAGCTGGAAGGGGCAAGCAAGGATCCTCCCCCAGAAGTTTCAGAGAGAGAGAGAGAGAGAGAGACAAAGATGTTCTCTCTCTGGTCCCCAGAATTGTGAGAGAATACCCTTATGTCATTTCAAGTCACCCAGGTTTGGGTACTTTGTTACATCATAACTGGGAAACTAACACACTGGCCCCATTGCTAGACAGAGTCGACATGATTGAGAGGATAATTAATATGTATAATAAACATTCTTAAAGCACATCTTTAGAATAGACAAACTGTTTACACAAATTAGGGGTATATTATGCAATTATGTACAAAATAAAATGAATCAAATGGAGTAGGGACAGGGTGATGAAGGAGTGGAAAAAAACTTCTTAAAAAGACTCAAAACACCACCTTACTGACAGATAGGAGAAAGCAAGTTGTAAAAGTTGGAACGGCCTTAAATGAGTGTCAGGGTGAGAATAATAACACGAAGCCATAATTCAGAGGTCTCAGGGGAGCTGGCATTTTCATGCTGATCAATCTAAGATTTCAGCTTAGCTAGGGATAAGGTTTACAGACTAAAAATTAGCCACAAGGTACAACTTTACTCCTGGCTTAACAGAGGACTAAAGAAGAAAGCAAGTAGCTGTGTTAGAACTTGCAGGGCAGTGTGAGATGCTGTGGTTTGAACAAAGCTGAGTTGGCCAGAGTATGAATTACAGGAAGAAAGGAAGGAAGAAAAAGAAAGAGCCCTGAGACTATTTATTCCTTTTCTATGGGACACGTTGAAGAAAAGACCGAGTCATATGTCACAGACCCAGCTGGAAAACGTGGGGCCAGACAGGACACAAAAGGCATGAGTCACCAGCTCCCAAGTTGCAGGAGCTCCGTATTTGGAAGCCCAGCAAAAAGCTCTCTGTTATTCGAATGGAGTCCCCTGGTTTCTGGGGCTGCTGTGAGCTTCAGCCAAATGTTTTGTGGGTCTTAAAAATTAAGACTGCTGGTGATGGCCTTGGACTCTCATAGCGTGGTGTTTCAGGGCAAAATCAGCTAGGTGGGGGTGGAGGATGAAACTGGAGTGCAAGCTGTTGATGGAGTAATCAGGTCTGATGGGGTTGGGGTGGTTCATGGCTCAGTTTAAAACTGTGGTGGACTTTCAGTTGTCCAGCATCTGTTCTTCCTATTTCTGGGAACCAAATTCTGTTGTCTCTTTGGAGCCTCAACCTTTCTTTTCTCAGGAGCTAGGGGCGGCACATGCCCATGGCCCTGTCAATCAGGACATTCCATTGTCCTGGCCACAGAAATCAGTTTAGGAATGGGTACGTGGTCCATGTCAGCCCAGAGAAAGTCAGCCTTAGGTAGGGACTTTCACAAAACTGTTGGGAACGAGCTGCAGTCAGCTGGGTTGCTGAAAGGAGAGGGCATGCACCTGGAGCTGCTGGGGCCCTTCTTGCTACCACAGTGGAACATCCAGCCCAACTGAGCCCAGGGATGGAGACAGCAAGTCTTGATGAGACTGAGCCCCTCTATCCAGCTGTACCTAAAGCTTTTTTCTGTTTCACAAGCCAGAATGTCGCATGCTTTTGTTTTCCTAAGCCATTAGAGGTTAGGTTTCTTTTATTGGCAATCTAAAGAGTTCTGACTAATACACAGACCTCAGCAAGGCACAATAAGACCACAGAAAACACCACAAAAATATATAGAAGCCAGAGAGAAGAACCAGTCTGTATGCACATGGCATATTGGACCTCAGGGCTTAAAAAATGGAAAAGATATAAACATAGTAATGGTTACAAGGGCATTTTAGAATACTTAGATTGCTTTAAAACATAAAATAATGGTGTTACTCCTTTAAATTCTTCTCAAATTAAAGAATAAAAACAAAGTGAAAAACAGTAATCTGAATTCTTTTTGCAATAATGTGGCATAATAATAATAGCAATAACAATAAAAAGAACCATCCCAAAGGCAAGAAGTGTGGGTTTCATCTAGGCTCTGACCTAGGGCTACCAACTCTACCTGATTTGTACAGTGTTTTGTCTCTGTTTTAAAATGGAAAGTCCCATGTTTTCAGAGCCCAAAGCAAACCTGGATTATCAGCCATGCCACATTTTGGGGGAGCTCCAGCTTTTTATAGAGGGCTGCAGCAGCCCCTGCTGAAGGGGGAAGGGTGCTGTGTTACCTCTTCTACTTCAGTCATTGGAGTTTCTCTTCTAGATGTTTAAAATTTCAGAGTCTATCAAAGATGTGTTGGGGGTAGGGAAATCTGCCCTGTGAGGAACCTGTCTCTGGAATTCCATGTCTTTTTTTTTTTTTTCTGTTGTTACAGGGCAAATGGCTCTTGCAGACCAGTTGTTCTCACACCTGGTTGATCATAAGGGTCACCTAGGGGATTTTAAAATGATACACATTCTGGCTACCGCACCTGGAGATTACAACTCAGACAGAATTGGGTGGAGCCAGAGATCTGTCTTTTGAAAAATCCTGGTAGGTGACATACATATAAATTATTCATAAATGTTGGTATATAAACTATCATTAATAATAAACCACTTTCCACACACCTCACAAATGGCCAAGACACCATTGTCTGAGAGACTGTGTTCCAGTACATCTTAAACTTTCCGTGAACCAGGAGGACTTGTTAAAACAGCTGGGCCCCACCCCCCAGGGTTTCTGCTTCGGCGGGGCTGCGGGGCATGGAATTTGCCTTTCAGAGCGTTTCCAGGAAGCATCCAGGGGCCTTTAGTATCATGATTGTAGACCATAAGCTCAGTTGAATGTCCTATTTGGTCTCTTCAATCTTTGTAATCATTTTAACATTCCCTTTCACCACCCCAGTATAGAACCCAATAAATTATTGATGGATAAATGTGTTATTGGCTTCAATGACAGTGACCTTTACACCAACTTTCTAAAGGATATTGTGACCCACACCCTTAGCATGTGAAAAAGGTTTCCGTTGGTTATCTAAGGAGTATTGTCCCATGGGACCTCAGCTGAGGACAGGGTGGGAACAACAGGATTTCCTGCTCTCAGCTTTAGGGGCTTTGTGCTGAATACAATAAAGCAATTGCTGTGCTCTGTCCTGGGGCCTCCAGCCAAGCCCACTGGACTCTCTCAAAGACCCCATTCTGCCTGTTTGTCACTTTTCATCCACCAATTCCTTTCTGGCTTTCTTTAGCTTGTCGTCATACTTAAGTTTTAAACTGATTTGCCAGAGGATTACTCAAGCATATTAACTCTTCTCCTGTGGGTAAACTAGTCATTATCCCTCTGGAGGCCCAAGCATGACTACTCAATTTCTGAGCAGGCTGTGCGGGGCCCCTTAATCGCCCTGTGTTCTTTGGCTTGTGTTTGATCTTTGTTGGTGCTGGAACAGCTGTGGGCACCTTGGCACCATCTTCCTACCCATCTTCATTAGTACAAGCAAAGTGTCTTGAAATACAGAGACCTACGCATGGCTGCAACCCAGACCTCTACCCAGACACACCCCAGGGTTAGAAAGGAAGAGAAAGCCACTGACCATTATTGGCCATTAAACAGGGGAGTGCCTTGTCCAAGTTCTACAGGAACATTCAGATGGTGTTTAAGTGGCTTTGCAACTTTTATGTAACAACTTGAAATAAGAAACCACCCATAAAAACACAAATAACCATAGTAATAATAATAGAATTTAAAACTTCGTTCTCTTTATTTTAGACTCCTGCTACTACGATGATACCTCAAACAGTTGATTAGTTGGTATACAGTCTTGTTACCCATGAGAAAACAAGAATGTGTGTAGAAGCTGGCAGGAAACAGAGGCCTTCCCAACTCCTCCCTGGAAAGAAGATCTAGTTTTCATCAGAACCTACACACAGGGAGAAATAATCTGTTCTAGATCAATTCTACATCAGCCTTGTTGAATGGCCAAGTTTGTGGCAATCAGCAAAAGCAGCCTTCTCTGCCTTTTGTTGCTGCAGTCACTGTGAGTCTTGCCTCCAGGGGTAACTAGTCAACAACTAAGGGAGGAATCACTCTGCTGTTCTCTAACATTAACAGTGGAACAGGAGCAAAGTCTTTCTCCTCAATGCTGTAAGTGGCAGAAATGCCCGCCACTGCAGAAGTGTTCTCTAGTGCAAACTGGTCTGGAGGGCTAGGCCATATGTACCCTGGAAAGTTCTGGAACCCTTTTGGTGTTGTGTTAAGGACATCCATGTTTCAGGACATACCTCTGAGCCTACCTGACAGGAAAATATTGTGTTAGGCAATAAATAAATTGAGGGTTTAATAAATTTTAACACTCCAGAGTCAAGTCACTCTAGATGGAGAGTGGGTATTTTACTTATAGGTTGCCTGCGGACTTTCAGACGTGTGGAGGGTGGTGGTGGGCAGGGGAGGTGGGAGAAGAGAAGAAACATGGCCTGCATGTCACTCTTAATAATTGCCTCTTGATTTAGAATCAGGACATTTATTTTTTTTCTCTGCTTTATAAAATGTGGGATGGTGGGGGAAGGATGCTGCAAACAGAGATGTAAAACAACTCTGACAGTGCATAGAGGCTGCAGAAATTCCCATACTGAGGCCAAGTTCACATCATTGGAGGCAATCATGGTGTAAGGGAAACTAGGAAATCCTCAAAGTTCATCTTTTTAAAAGGGGATCAGGAACAAATATTTTGTAAGAGACTTGTTAAGTTCAAAAAGCTTAGAGAGACTTGAAAAGGCTTTTGTATGTAACTGAGAGAGAATGGAAAGTTCTCACCATGTGGAGGGCAAGTCCCCAAGAGTCTAACTCAGAGGACTTACAGGAAAAGAGCTAGCAAGGATTTCATTTGGGACAGGGGTGGAAGGGGCACAGAGAGGAGCATCCATATTTATCTCTGTGTAGGGAAATTGTTGAAGAAGCAGACCGAAACTTTCCGTAGACCATCATGTTTGCACCTGAAGGAATCCAGAGTAAATGGACCTTTGTGGGGAGTCTGCAGGGGTCTCTTCTGTGTTTGGATTCCTCTGA
The DNA here is from genome assembly GCF_004126475.2 of Phyllostomus discolor. Taxonomy (NCBI): domain Eukaryota; kingdom Metazoa; phylum Chordata; class Mammalia; order Chiroptera; family Phyllostomidae; genus Phyllostomus; species Phyllostomus discolor. The sequence goes on along the minus strand of NC_040907.2, from coordinate 84,651,201 downwards.
GCAAGAAGATGGAGGAAGCTCCTGCCTAATGGTCTAGCATCATGAAGACATGCCCATCTGGCTTTAGAGAAGCCCTCCTGTCTATATGTCACAATAGTGTGCACTGACTAGTTAATTTTTGGTATATTCACAGTAAAGAGAGAACTTCATTTTTTCAGTTCAGCTATCTGTAAGTTTTCCTTATTCTCTGTACACAGTTAACTTAAGTTTCACCTCGTGTCCTTCTGGACACCTTCCTCCATGCTGATGTTTAGATGTCATCATGGTAGTTTCTACAGAGCTCCTTCAGTGATTGGTAGAGCTGGACATTTTCCTTTCATAACTTCCCAAACAAACTGCCACAAGTTGCTAACTTGAGACTTGAGCAAGATTCATCATATGAGGTTGGCATCCTGTCCATTAAACACAGTCTTTGTCATTAAGATATTCTCTAGTTGGCAGAGTTTAACATGTTGGTGTATCATTTTATAGTCAAATGGCTATTCCCTTGAGACTTGGTTCAACTCTTGGTTCATGCCATTGAGGGACAAACCACATCTTTAAGCAGTGTAATTGACAATTGTGTCTTGAAAAGCAAGGCCTTACCAAAAATTTTCTGCAATTTCTGTATTGTGAGAGAAGGAGGATGCTGTTTTATCTGCAGAAGTCAGTGTGGAATTTATAATTAAACTATTCATTGTGTGGTAGAATTCCACAGGCTTCTACTGTCAGTGTGTCACAGGGTGGAGAGACAATAGTCCTTTCCAACTCCAAGTTCTATGGTATCAGGAAACTGCTGTTGGAAGAAGCATCAGTCTCTAGTGCCACCCAAAAGGGAAAATATCAATAGATTCAAGAGAGATCAAGCAAAAGAAACCTACACCTTAGGGTGTAGATCTGTGACATATGAGGAAGGGTTAAAATACAAAATATTGTATATACAGTATTAGCAAAATAATATCCAAAGGAGAACATGATCAAGAGTCTGCTAATGCTTTAAAGGAAGTTGTAGAGAAGAGAAGTAAATAATCCTCACAGGTAAGAACTGTGTGGTCACATTGCCCAGCCAGGTAAGAGCACTACAGGGACCTTTGTGAGGGAAGCTAGCAGACCTTCCCAGGTAGACCAGTGTAGCAGAAGGAACAGAAAGGGTGCACGTATGGAAGCGTGTGTGTGTGCATGTGCGTGTGGTGCTTGTTCTTATCTCCATTTACTTTTGAAGTCCTCACACTTGATTCTAACAATGATATTGTGAAGGAATGGTCTCCCGAATTAAAAAGCTGATCTGAAAACAAGAAAACAGACTTTGGCAAACCTGGTTTTGGGTTTTGCTAAAGGAATTGTTTGTGCTTAATACTTAGCAATGCCATGGGGCCAGAACTGAAGAAAAGGCGGCCCTGGTTAAAGTTGGAGTAAACCCTAGATGGCACCATCTTTTTACCTGGGTCACAGTAAATGGCTAAGAAGTGCTTGTTGCTGATGAGGGAACAAAAAACCCTGCCACTTTTGTTTAAACACTCAGAGGTAAATATGTATAGTATAATGAATATATAAATATGTACATGAATTTATATTTAGTTAAGTGTATATTACCAGTATATATTTTATATATATATAATATCTAACATATATACACAAATATGCATATGAATGTATACATGTATGTGTGTATATAGGTATACATCTCACTGTGATTCTAAGGAACAATATGTAACATTAAAACAGAAGCTACATGTGTTTGCAGGAGAGATAAACCATGGTGGCTGGGGTGGTCTGGGTATTCAAGAAAAGATGTCAAGAAGAATGGAATATGTGAGCTAAGCCTGGTGGGTGGACAGGAAGAAGAAATTAGTCTGGACAATGGTGGAGAAATTCAGGAAATACATGGTAGATTGCAGAGAAAAAAAATGGTCTTAATCATGTTATGCTGTCACTCTTCCATTTTCATTTTTCTCTCTCTTTCTCCGTCTCTCTCTCTCTCTCTCTCTCTCTCTCTCTCTCTCTCCCTATTTTGTGTGTTCTATCTCTTGCTTCTCTTCTGCATCATTTAAGCCTTTCAATAGCAGCCTTGGGCCCAGCTACTAGCAACCAGAGCTTCAATAAATACTTTGACCTCCATATTCTATGAACTTCACTTCTTATTTTTCTAGGTCCCATTATTTATCCTTCAAATTATGATATTAACACATTATTCTTTAACTTTAGTTTCCTTTTCTTGCCCACTTCTGTCACTGGAGGGAAAAGTATAGGTTGATTATAGCCATCCAATACCCATCTACCCATCTGGGATGTCACAAACCATCTAACCCAGAGGTGAATCTCTTTTATTAAATGACAACACATTAGGGATTGAACATTAAAGGAACAGACTTTTATTTACCTTTTACCATATGCAATTACTATGTGAGGCACTATGGGGGACAGAAATGACTAAGAACTTATAAAAGCTTCATTTATTGGAAGAGACAGATTCATAACAACTGACTGTGCTAATGTTGAAACACAATATTGCCCTAAGACTTTATTTCATCATGACAATATGGAACTCTCTGTTGATAATGCATATTTTTAACTTAAAACTTTTTCCTCACAAAGTTTCTTTCATAAAATTTAAATATTGGGACAAAATTCAAAAAATTCTGCTAGCCATGTCCCATTTCTAAAGCCTTTTTTAAAAAACTAAAAGACACCTCTCAACTGGCTGCAGTCAAGCACTCCATCTCAACACAGAGATTTCTCTGGTTCAGCTAAGCTAATTTGTACAACTCTCTACTATGCATTTATAACTAACTGTTGGATACATCTGCTACCAATCCCATTGACAAAGCCAAAGACACACAAACCTCATGACAGATGAAGTAGAGGGAATTCTGTGATTTACAGAGCTTGATCAACTGGTTTGTATTAGGAGAGGGTGAGCAGGAAAAAGTTCTTTGTCAGATTTTTTTAAAGCCAAAAATGATTTACAGTTGGATGATTTCAACTATGTGAAGACTCACTATCTAAATCTTGTGAAGGAAAATTCTTAGGGTATTATGGATGCATATCCTGAAAAGTGAGGGATTTCAGCAAAGCATGCCTAATTGAGTAGAAGGGGACTACTGTGGTAAGTTCAAAATATGCTCCTTTGGGACATTAAAGTACTAGACCATGTCTACACTTAGGTGTAGGTCTAATAAATGAGGTTTCTGCACCAAAGTGTGATATTGCTTGTGGTTTGAGGAAGCTATGTCTCAAAAATAAGCAGCTACCCTGAAAGGCTCCAACCACTGTGAGCCTGAGAAGGAAGGAATCCACCACCTCCATTTTCTGTTGAGGTTTGGAGAAGGATACTATTTTGCTGATGCTAGAGTGAAGCAAATGAATGCATGGATGCTTTTTAGTCAGGCAGATGTGGATTCAGATTCTGGTTAGGCCAATCTTTCCTCTGTATTTATTCCAATCTTCAGTAATTGTTTTCTATTTGATAGTAATGGCTAATAAAGCTTTAGGGCTTCTCAAGTATAAGGCATTGCTATAAGCAGTGGGTGTGTATTACTTCATCTAATTTGACAACAATCCAATGAGGTGATGTACAGAGAACTGTTAACATAGCAGGGCCAAGGCTGCTATCCTTTGAAAGCCCTGCTGGCAAGATTGGCTCTTGGCTGACATCAGGAAACCTGGATTTTGGGGGATTTCCACCATTCGCTGATAAGTCATTCACTGCACCCAATCGTTTGTACAAACAATGTGGTTTTTACTGAACACCTGCTCCCTTTCTGGGAATCTGGAATTTTGGTACATGCTTGGGAGAGGGTGCCTAAGTGACCAGCCCTCAATCAAAACTCTAGCACTGAGTCTCTAGTGAGCTTCCCTAGTAGACACCATTTCATACCTGTCATAACACTTTGCTGGAGGAATTAAGTGTATCTTGGGTTATTCTATTGGAAAAGGACTCACGGTAGCTTGTGTTTGGTTTCCTCTGGACTTTGCCCTATGTACTCTTCCCTTTGCTGATTTCAACTTGTATCCATTTGATGTAATAGAGTCTGACTATATGTTGAGTCCTGTGAGTCCTCCTAGTGACTCACTGAACCTGGGAGTGAACCTGGGGTACCTCTGACTCAGGTGTGTAATCTTATTATCATCTCAGTTTTAAACGTGATTCATGAAGAGGTTAAGTAACTATCTTTAAGTCACACAGCAGACCCATGACACAACCAGGATTTGAACCCAGGCAGCCTGGCTCCAGAGCCCTTGTTTCTAATCCTTTTGGAGGCTCTGAAATTATATTAGCAGTAACACCTCCCTCATCGGGTGATGAGTCAAGGGAGGTGTGTTTTCTCAGGACATATTAAATGCTCAATAAAACTTTATTAGTATTATATCATTATCTCTTCCACCTGCTAACCAGGAAATCTACCATGTATTTCCCACAGTCCCAATTATAAGCAGAATGTATCCAAGAAGCTGAAACATCTGTGAAGAGTGAGGAGAGAGGAAAATGGTATGAACTCATCCTATTGTATATGTTTTAACAATAATATGCATTACAATAATTTTTCTTTACAAATGGAACCTCTCTACTTCCTCTCCTATTTCTTTACCTCTTCTGTGGTCCCCTTGTGTACAGCTGGAACTGCGGTGGCAGTGGTGAAGTCGTAAAGCAGGCTGGGTTTTAGGAGCACTGGGGCAAAAGGAGGAGAGGGTGGGCAGTTCGGCTGAGCCTCTTTCACTATATTACTCATATCTCCTACCACCCCCCCCCCAAATGAAAACACATTATTTTACAATAGAATATTTAACATTGTTTGCTGAAATTATTTCTCAATCACCTTCACCCCTTCTTACCTTTCAAGCCTTCTGGTTAATGTAGAAACATCCTGTTTCTTTCCAATGAGGAAACAAAATGACCCCAGCATTCCACAGATCCATTCTTGCACTGCCTTTGAAGAAAAACAACTCTCCTGCTAAATGCCTGTTTGCTGTTCGTCATAGCAAATGTATGGCAAGTTGCTATGTTGCCTTACTTGGTAGATCAAAATGTCCTAGTTAGAACTGACTTGGCTAAAGCACATTACATCTACATGGAAGCATCTGGGCAGCAAAGAAACATGTCTCTGATTTAAAATTTTATCTTCTCCATCTAATCCCCCAAGCCCACTTTACTTGAGAAACAAACTTCTTATTTCATAGTAAGAAACAAGGCTTAAAATGTAACTAGCAGGTGAGTAGTGTCTTGATATTGTATTAGCTGAAATCGAGACCAAATTCTGCCCTGGCTGGTGTGGCTCAGTTGGTTGGAGCATTATCCTGTAAACCTGTAAACCGAAAGGTCATGGATTTGATAACCAGTCAGAGCACATACCTAGGTTATGGGTGTAGTCCCCTGTTTGGGCACATATGAGAGGCAACTGATCGATGTTTCTCTCTCACATCAATGTGTCTCTCACCCTTTTCTTCCTTCCCAAAAGAAAGAAAAGACAGAGTGAGATACTTTCTCTGATTTTTTTTTAGTTTTTAAAGACCAAATCCTTTTCTACAAACACAGTTTGTTAAAGTAAAATTGGAAGGAACCCATGGGTATTAGGTATTTAAAAAAAAGACTTAGTCATAACAAATGCCACAAAAAGGAAATGTGTTATAGGAAGAAAAACTGATGATATTGAAGAGTTACTTCATGCACACAGTAGATTTTTCTATGGGAAATCTTGGCCCTTGGTGGTCAGCACTTTAAGAGAAATATGGGAGACATAGAAATAAAAAACAGCAACAACAATTTGACCCTGGCTGGGTAGCTCAGTTGGTTAGAACATTGTCTTGATACACCAAGGTCACAGGTTTGATCCCCAGTCAGGGCACGTATGACAATCAACCAATGAATGCACAAATAAGTGGAACAACAAATTGATGTTTCTCTCTCTTTCTCTCCTTTCCTCTCTCTCTCTAAAATCAATCAATAAAAAGTTTTAAAAAGTGCATTTTTATCTAAGAAAAATCAATGTCCTCACACCACAGGAATCTATGTTGGTAAGGATCTACTGCAGTTGCCTAGTCATTGCATGAATGCTTTTTAGCAAATGATTTACAAAAGCCTTGAGTATAGTTCCAGCTGTGTCATTTGATCAGTTGTCTGATCTAACATGAGTCACCTCATCCATCCTACCTCAGTGTCTTCAATTTCATTTCTGTACAGAGGGGGACATAAATACTTCCCAGGACCACTGTGAACATTAAATAAGATGATGCGGGTTAATGTGCTGACTGAATTATAAATTAGTCTCTAAATGTTAGCAGTTAATATTTTGATCCAATAATGTTAAATAGCACTGAGACTGAAAATAAAAAGCTAGTTTTCACCAAATTGCATTAAGAAAGGAGGATCACCTCAAGAGGTGGGCCTTATAGAGCTAAATTACAAATTAAAAGGGTGTTGCAATAAACTGGTCAAACGTTAGCCTTTTCACATTGCAGCAGCCTTAGTCCCTCCTCCTGGGTATGTCTGGTTAAAATCACACACAATGGTCTCAAAAGGCAATGGGTATCAATTAAAATTCAACTCAGAGCCTCTTAAGTAGCCAGCGATTTAGTTTCTAGGACTAAGAAAGACAAAAATCTTATGTGTGGCTAGATAAGAATAACATTCCTTTCTATTGTGATCATCTACATCAAGGAAATATTTGAAATTTAGGCAGCATAGTATGAGGTGCCTGCTAAAGTTATTATATGGTTGAACTTTTGAAAAACACAGCAGCACAAATGTGTTTTATCAATCTGTACTTTTTGTAAGAATCTTGGAGAAAGCAAATTCAACTCATCTCCCACTACAGCTCACGGTAAAATGGATCATTGCTCTAAAGTACTCATGATGCCTGTTGGATTGATCTCTCTGCTTGGAGTCCCTTCTCCCTTTGTCATCATTCAAATGTTCTGTGCTCTCTTCGCAAATGCTGCAGACTGTCATTAGGCTTAGCATAGGTTTCAATCAGCAAGTCTCTCAGCTTCTCTTACAAGGAACTTAATTTTTCAGTGGAAATTTCTGTAATGGTTTCTGTCTGATTTTCAACTCTTCCATGGAGACCATACTCTCCAGCTCAATCCTTAGCAATGGAACTCTAAGAATGAATGGTACCCCTTTGGATCAACTAATTACTATATTTTCTTAAATTTAGCTACTAGCTATTTTGGCACCTTCCACATAGCACCCATTGCAAATAAATAAATTCTGCCGAGCTATGAAATGTCTGGCCTGTCTGAACTCTAAGAGATCACAAGACTGGATCTGGGTTCTCACAAGGACTCGTCAGTGTGGTCAGGAGCAGTAAGTAAAAGCTTCATTGTTTCAGGGACCCACTTGCCTTTATTTTACTGAGTGAAGGTGATGAGGTATTTGCCAAAGTCACCCAGATCAGTGGCCAAGGGCAGCTTAGAACTTACTGTGGCAACCTGACAGTTGCTACACCCCTCTCCCTTGGGCCCACAAGGCAATTTGCAAGTTGTAAAGGAGAGATGGGCATGGAGGAAAACCAGAAATCCAAGCAGATGGAGAAAGGCTTCCAACTTAAAAAGCAAAACAATGATGATTTATTTAACTTACAAATAAAATAAACATAATTTATCAATTATATTTATTCCTGTGATTCCTCATTAGCACAGAATATCAAGATTTGGCTGTAATTTTCTTTTCTATTTATTAATGAGTCACACTGAGCTAACTACTGTAACATTTGGGAACATTACAAATCAACACACAATGAAAGAAATAATCCCAATAGTTTTCTACTTTAAATGAACTTGAAAAAAATTCCATGCTGGCAGGGACTGTTGGTCTTATTCCCAGTAGGGACCAGCACACTGTACACACTCCGTAAATATGTGTTGACTGATGACTAATACGTGGGTTGGTCTACATGATAGCAAAAGAAAGCAAACTTTAAAACATTCTCCTTATATCAATACAATATTTCATTTTAATACTTGTACTATGTACTCCTGCTTAGCACCTAGGTCATGAAATATGATTTTTACTTTCTTTACAGACATTGAGCTGAACTTAATTGGATTGTTTCGTTCACACCCTTTGATCATTGTTTCCTTTTTCATTTTTTGTTTGGAATTCTCTTTTCTTGTCGAACCCTACTTATTCTTTAGGCCCCTTTTATGAAACCTTATTCTCTCTCTTCCTCTTCCTCTTTCTAGCTAATGTGTATTAGCACTTATTCTATCAGTTACTACTTTAGGTACCTTGCGTATATTGACTCATAGAACACTCAAAACCATATATTGACTCATAAAACCTTCAAAACCACCCAGTGAGGTAGGGCTGTATCACCTCCCTTCTGCAAATGGGAGACTGAGAAATAGAAAGATAAAGTAACCTACTCAAGAGCACACAGCTGGTGGATGGGGCAGGTGGGATTCAAATCCACACAGCCGCCTCTAGAGCCACCCTCTTAAGCACCCCAGCAGTTACTGTTGGATCTGCCCATTTCCTGGACCCCAATGATAATTTTTTTCTTTAACAAGGAGAAAGATAATAATGATTATTTTAGTGGAAAATAAGTTTATATAGTATGTTCTATTGTATTTGTTGCTTTGATTTTTGGCTCCCATCTTTTCATGCTTTTGTGCATAAATCAGCCTTCTTCCTTTTTAACAGTAGCACAGTATTCCAAAGTGTGAGTTGCCAAATTGTAGTAAGGACCCTACTGATGGACCTTTGGATTGTGTTCATATTTGCAATGGTATGCACAACTGCATTTCAACTTCCCTTAAAAGAAAGAAACTCATGCTGGATTGAACTCAAATAGAAAGTGTTAGGCCAAGGGGCTCCTCTATACTATTAAGAAATGCTAAGTTAGCCCTGGCTGGTGTGGCTCAGTGGATTGAGTGCCGACCTGCAAACCAAAAGGTTGCTAGTTCAATTCCTAGTCAGGGCACAGGCCTGGGTTTCAGGCTAGGTTCTCTGTTAGGGGCATGTGAGAGGCAACCAATCAATGCACATCTCACACAGAGAGGGATATTTTTCTCCCTCCCTTTCTTCCTCCTTTGTTCTCTAAGTAAATAAATAAAATCCTAAAAAACAAAAAAATAATGAATGCTAAATTACACAATAGAAAGAAAAATGTCAAAGAAGTGACCAAAATTTTCTAACTGGGTATTGTTGGGGATATTATCATTGGGATTTTAAATGATATATGTGAAAAATCTATTCCCTATGCAACACTTTGTTTAACTACAGAGTGGACACATTTTACTGTTAAATCATCCTGTCAGGAACCAGGGAGAGCCAATCACAGGCCTGCTTAGAGTTAGAGAGAATATGGAAGCATTACTGGAGTTTTCCTATGGCTGAAGCAAGCAGTCAGTAACATTTTCTCTGAAAAAGTGCTTAGGCCAAAAATAGTCTTTGCTCTGCTATATTAAGTTGAACTCTGTTTTCAATCAGGCTGTTATTCAAATACTGGAGCAGATCCAAAATTGCTTTCCTGAGGAAAAGTCTGTCTTTGCTACAGATTGTGCAGCCCGATAAATCGGACTTCTTACTTTCACAACGGGTTGCTAGGCTGGCTGCCTACTTTTCCAATGTGCAAGAAAAATGGCTTCCACTTCTGCCCTCCAGGCAAAGCGATCAGTTCACAGGTCCCCAGAAGTGCACAGGTACAAGGCTGCCCTGCTTCTCTCTGCTTAGGCCATGTTTTCTTCCCTTCACAATCTCATACTTTTTATATCTTTTCTACTCTACAAAACTATCCCAAGCCTCACTCTCCTGAATAAGTTTCTTGGCTTAACTTGCTCTTTTCCTCCTATATAGTAGCACTTGTCTCTTAACACTCAAGAGGTGATTCATTCATTCATTCAGCCATTCAAAAGATATTTATTAAGCACTTACCAAATGCCAGAGATACAACAGTGAACAAAACAAAGTCTTGTACCACAGAACTGGCATTCCAGAGAAAGAAACAGACAATAAGTAAATGCACAAGTATTTACTATGTCGGGTGGTGATAAGTCTATGGATCCAAATGTGTGTGTGTGAGGTGGCCTGTGGCTCTTTTCTATAGAATGGCAAGGGAAGGCTACATGATAAGGTGACATGTGGCCCAAGAGTTGAATAAGGAAAGGGAGAAGACTTGTAAGCTGGAAGTTCCTTCCAGTGCTAAAGTCCTGAGTTGGACACAAGCTTGGCCTTTTGGGGAAATATCAAGGAGGCCATTTAGCTACCTTTAAATGTGATTTTAAATGTATGCTCTCTCTTCACCTTGAATGTCAGCTTCTTAAGAGTAGAGGCTATATATTAGAGATTACAGGTGATCAACTGTGACGAAGCCTTCTTTGAAGCAAACCACCTTGTGCCCTCTCTAGCTCTTACCTAAAACTTTGATTGGATTACTACCCTAAGCTGTGGCACTCAAGTATGCTAATAAAATGCTGAATTCTTAGAGTGCAAGTTATGCATGTGACACTCCTGTGCCCATGGCCATGTGCAGCACGTAGCAAGAAGTGACACAAATAATCCCATCATTTTAAGAAAATGGATTCGAGGTTCTAAACAACATGAACTAATTCCTTTATTTCTAGTGCTTGCCTTGCTTCAGACAAACACACACACATTAAAAACAGAGACCAATAAAATAAATAATTTAAAGCAACCAAAGGAACAAACACTGTTTTGTGGTTCTAAATTTTACCGAATCAATCCTTCCAAAATCATAACACCTTAATTAAGTGGTTCTTTTTTTTAAATCTTCACCTGACAATGTGTTTATTGATTTTTAGAGAAAGAGGAAAGGAGAGGAGAGAGAGAGAGAAACATTGATGTGAGCAAGAAGTAAGATCAGCTACCTCCTGTACATGCCCCAACCAGGGATCGAACCCACAACCTAACTATGTCCTCTGACTGAGGATCGAAACCACAAACTTTTGGTGTACTGGACAATGCTCCAACCAGCTGAGGCACCTGGCTGTAGCTTAAGTGGTTCCTTTATTCATCTTGACAAAAAATTAAGAAATTATGAAAAAATTTAAATAACTATAAAATACCCTGCTCATATTATTTTAAATATAATTTTATACAGTTTGTTAATCCTTACTGTCATTTATAACTAAATTCTATGTGCTCCTGAAAGCTATGTAATGGATAGTATGTTGTGTGTAATTGTTGGAATGTGTTTATGGTCACTTTATAATTCATATCTGAGGTCCCTGTTGACCATAAATCTGTGAAGACACAACCTCACTATATTCCAATACCATATTTTAAGGCAAAATTGGATTTGATTGGCCGTAGTGCTTCTTGAGGTTATGAAACCTACTGAAAGTGCTCTTAATTACTTGGGTGTCTCCCCCATATGAGGATGGGGACTTTGCTTGGCTTTGCTACTGAATCCTCAACATCTAGCACAGTGGCCTGGCCCATAGTGGGCTCTCAACAAATGTTGAATAAATAACTACTAACTTATTTTATGAAATGAGATATAGTATCTGTAGTTGTTAATTTTATGTGTCAACTTGGTTAGGCCAAGATACCTGAATATCTGGTCCGACATTATTTTAGGTGTTCCTGTGAAGTTATACAGGGCCCAGCAGAAGTATTGCCTGCATGAATGTGATTGGTAGGATATGTGAATGTCCCGCATGAGACAGACAGCAATTTGAACATTTCACCTAAAATGTCATCTGGTGTGTCTGAATGTCATATGGTTATGTTACAGAATCACATGCTTGTGATTTTGTAATAAAAGGCTCTGTAATAAAAAGGTCATTATTTGTGCCAGAGCCTGTATTTTAGGTAAAATTAACATTGAAATCAGTAGATTCTGTGTAAACTACATAACCCTCCACAATGGCAGTGGGGCTCATCTGATCAGATGAAGGTCTTAAGAGAAAAAAGGCTGACTTCACCTGAGCTAGAATTCTGCCGGCAGACTGACTTTGCACTCAACTGCAATATCAACTCTTCCCTGGGTCTCCAGCCTGCCAGCCCGCTCTGCAGATTTTTAATGTGCTAGTGTCCATAAATGCAGGAGCCAGTTTCCTAAAGCAAATCTCTATGTATACATGTACGTGTATACGCACGTCCTAGTGGTTCTGTTTCTCTCTAGAACCTCGAACAATTACGGTATCCTTTAGTCATTTACTCTTTCAGTGAATCAATTGATACATTTTATTCTAAGAATCAGCACTCACGAACCAAGGTCCCACAGTCACCAAAGCCAGACTAGGGACATAACCTCTGACACTGACCTCAACTTTTCCACTCCCCTGAGGGAGGCAGAGAACATTACCTCCTCACTGTTTCGTTTCTCTAGTGATACAAAGCACCTGCACATCTTCTCTTTAGAGAAGCAGGTGCTAAGAGAACCTGGTACAGAATGAGGCCATGCTGTGATGGTATTAGGTGAGGCACTGACTTACCACTGGACTCTTAGGGGGAAAATACTTCCTATGGTGAAGCTGAACGGCTGATGGTATCACTTCCTCTAAATATTTCCACTCTTTACAAGTGAAGCTGTGGGTGGGGAATTTCAGTCATGGAAACTAGTCAAAAGGTTACAAAAGGTTCACAAACACTTTCCCATTTAATGACTGTGTGAGAGCTAATTAGTCCCATATACTGTAAGGAAAAAATGAATCTAAAAATACATCAATGGGAAGGCTTGTGGGAAGCATGGTATGAAATTTGGTTCAGGGTCTAGGAAAGTGATCAGCCCTGACAGCACCCATTTGCTCATCTGGGGGAGGATGCTTTTGTACAGTGAGTTTTTACAGAGATCCTTCTACCACGGCTTTGTGTGATAGGGGAAGTGGACAGTGAGGGCAAAAGCCTTCCTCAGTGTGCCCTCAATCAGCACAGTTTTTCATTCTAGAGTATGTTTTATCTCCAGCCGTCAGTTAAATCTCTTCCTTGTCTCTATGTAAGGCCTCTTCTTTCCTTTGATGTTTTTTATTTTTTTCCTGGCCCTCAGGTCTCTAATTCATTCGTCTCTTATCCCCATTTAAAACCTGTTTCTAACATAAGACAAAGTCCCACGCCTGTGCCGGTAATATTTTGTACATCAGAGAGGGAGAAATTTGGGGGGGCATTGTGTTGTCCTGAAATAATGTTCTGAGCCTTCATCTTTGATCTTTGGCAACTACTGAGCACTGTCAATTGATAGAAATCATAGATGGTCATATGTCTACACGATAAAATGCTGTGAAAATGAGTCATCAGTACCTATTTGCACTGATATGGATAATATTCCAAAATTATGTTGAGTCTGAGAGGCAGTTATGGAAAAATAAATATGTTATGATCACATTTGTTAAAATTTCCCAAGCAGGCAAAAATAAACTGCACAGAAACATGAATTATATATGTTAATTTATATGTAATACATAAAAATTGCACATACTCATATGCATATATATGTACGTATAGACACTGTACATGTACATATGAGGCCAATCTGAAAAGAGAAATAAGGGAATGTATTTAACACAAATTTAAGACTGCAGTTCCCTTTGTGGAGGGGGTGGGCAGAGTCAGACATAATTGTTCAGGGGCACGCAGCTGGCTTCAAGGGTTGTTGGTAAGAAGGTCAGTAGGTAAATGTGTACATATTTCATTGTTTCTGTGGTTATTTAGAATATACATATACATTATACACACCTCTTTGTAGTATGAAATGTTTCACAATATTTAAACATTTTCTGAATTGAAACTTACCTGGACTATTAACCCCTCATCACATTTCTTGGAAAGTGGAGGGGTGAAGGCTTAGAGAACAGGTGGTTACAAAAATTAAATAGAAAGTTAAATGAGTTATAGACCTCTGTTAACCAAAGCATCTATTTGAAGTGAATGTGAAAAGGGATGCAGATGCATTGACACCTCAACCTGTCGCTTCATTTCACCATTGCTGAGTTACTTCTAAACACTCAGTATTTTTCCTTGTGGCTAGAAATACCATGTAATGAAGCTTTGTTTTGTCAATTATAAGTAGTCTATACTAGCACTGCCTGGATATTTGGGAGCCCATGTGGCCAGTGAAATTATTTACTTGGATGACCAAAAACTGAACCAACCCCGGGCTGGGTCTCCACCAGCTTTTACAGTCCTTTGACTGGGAAGCAACATCAGCATCCATTGAATACCCAAACCATGAAACTGAGGTTCATTTTAGGCCCTTCCACCTTGCTCTTCTTTCCTGTCTATAACCCCAAGTCCTGTTGATTTTCCTTTCTGAGTTGACTAGTTTCTAGTTGTATAATTCTATTCCCACTGTCACCACTCTTGGTTTGTCTGTATATATAACTAGGAGTGGAATTGCTCAGTCATTTGGTAATTTTGTGTTTAACTTTTCAAGAAACCATTGTAGTGTTCTCGGAGAACTCATTCTTCTGTGCTTCTATTTAAATGTTAGAATTTCTTGAGGTTCTTAAAAAATCTTATGCTACCCTTCTCTTTCCTCATTTGATGTTCTTAAGTATAGTCATGCACTGGCTTAGCTGACTTGATTGATCTAACTGGGCTCCCTGTCTAGAGCATGGCCCCTCCCATCCATTCTCCATACTATATCAAGAGGGAGTCCTTAAAAATGCAGATCAGATCACAGCACCTCTAGCTCCTTCACTCTTTTAGAAATGGCAGCATTTTTAACTCTGCTCCTTTAGACTCATCTTAAGCTACACCCCTTGTCCCTCTGGCCACACTGGCCTTAACTGTGCTGGACAATTCTATGGTCTCCCACCTCAGGGCATGGTAAAACTGTTCCCAGGGTCTGGGTATTAGTCAGTCCTTTGCCTTGTGAACTCCCATGGCTTTTTCAGTCCTCATATCCATCCTCCGTATGGAAACCTCCCCAACTCCCAGATGAGATTGTTTTCCCCACAGTATGTTCTGGTCCTCACCACATTTGTGTACATATTAATTTACAAAGGCCAGTCCTCCCCTGGACTGGCCTTTTTTGGAGGATGGGAAAACATCAACTTTGCTTCAACTTATGTAAGTTTTGACTTAAAAGTGCCCTCCACAGAGTGGATACACACTAGATGGTTGTTAAATTAATTAATGAGAAATGATGGAGCTCTCACTCAGAACTGATTTCATATCCTTCCATTTCTACCATGTCATTCCATGCCATCCTTAGAAGAGGAATGTCCTTGAAAATAACCACACTTGGGAGGAAACAGGAACAAAGAGGAAAATTGCTTGGCTGGTTTCCAGGATGCTGTCATGGACATTGCTCTTCACACCCACTGCGGGGTAGGAAACCACTCTGTAGCAGGGGAAAGGGGCTCCTCAAGCAGGAGTTAAAAACATGGAGCACTCATTTTACCTCGCCTCACCAGTGCAGAGAAAACACTGCTCACCCACTTCCACACACGCAGCCTTAAACAACATACAACAGCCAGTTGCCTCTTAACCTGAGGGAGATAATGTTCCCAAACCCCATGAAACCCCAAACAGTACCGAACCCTATATAATTTATGTTTTTTCCTATACATACACACCTGCAATAAAGTTTAGTGTATAAGTTAGGCACAGTAAGAAATTAACAATAACTAATAACAAAAGAGAACAATTATAACAATATACTGTGGAGAAAGTTATGTGAATGTGGTCTCTCAAAATATCTTATTGTACTGAACTCACTTTTTCACTTAAAGGAAGCACTTTACGGCATCTCTTCGGCATATCTGAATTGCCAACATCATTACTCTTGATGCTTTGGGACCATTATTAAGTAAGAGGAACACATACACCATGATACCAATACAGTTGATCTAATAACTGAGATGGTACTAAGTGGGGAATGGGCGGGAAGTATATACAGTGGAGATGCTGGACAAAGAGATGATTCAGATCTCATGCAGGGTGGTTTAGTACAGTGCAAGATGTCTTCATGTGATTCAGAATGGTATCTAATAAAAAATTAGGAATTCCTAATTCTGGAATTTTTCATTTAATATTTGCCAACCATGGTTGATGGCAAGTAACTGAAACTGTGGAAAGTGAAACCGTGGATGGAAGGAACCACTATACAACCCTTTTAGAATAGCTTCCCCATTTAAAATTGTATGTGTTCTTCATTTTGAAGTAATTTCAGCAAAATAAAAAGGTGACTCCATTTTTTTTTGTGAAGAATGGCAATTGCAAGAATGAATGAGTTAAATGAATTAATAAATATAGACAAGAATATGGATTTGTTGTGGCCCTGTTTGGACAGGTAGAAGAGTATCATTTGTCTTCAGCCCCTTAGAGAGGATGCAGGTGACCAGTTCTCTACAGAGCTCAGACACACATTGAGTTCAATTCTCAATCACCATTATTTGATCCCCAGGAGTCATTCCCAGAGAGGCTGCATGTGGCATTGTAGATGACTCTAATCCATCATAAAATGGAAGTGACAGCTCACAGCCTGAAGTACTGAAATAATTTAGGAAAAGTAAAAGCTCAAAGTTAACATAGGTAAGCTCTCTGAGGATGGTAGGAAGAAGGAGAAACCATCTGCTTTACACACTAGGACACACCTACCCAGGATGATTTCAACAAATAGAACCATGTAGATTTTAAGTTGCATTAAAGCCAGTGCCTCCAGGTCAACTTGAAGGAGACTTGGAACCACTGTTTCTCTTTTGGGACATGTTGAGTCCCTCCCACCTCCATTTAAGGCACATTAACAGTGGGGAACACCACCAGCTAGAAGTCTGACAGCAACTCAGGAAGTGAGAGTCTGAGCAAGTCTCCCCCACTTCTCCCCTCAGGTCACAGCAAGTGCTTGAAAACTCACCCAGGGCAGAACCATTGGTGGATCATCTGGTCTCCCTGGTGTGTGTACCATTCTCTGGGCAGGCAGGCAGGCGGTGGCAGCTCAATCCTGTCTCACGATCATGCTTCTCTCTTGTTGGACCCACCAGACTTGCTTCTAAAGGCAACTGTAAGCATTTCCCTACTGAGCAACCACACACGTAGAATGTGAGTGGTGTAAGCGTGCGTATGTTTTTCCTTCCGGTTTCTGTGAAGTGATGTTGTCTCAGTTCATTTCCTTTCTGAGCCTCTTCTTTTTTTCTCAGTCAGAACTTTTGATACACTGTGAATATTTGTAGTTTAGTGACAGGCGAGAGATCTAGTTAGAATCTGTACCATTTGCTATTTTGAGAAAGATAGGTGATCTTTAAATTATTATTGCAACAGAACTCTGTGGAATGTACTTTCAAAGTGGCTTAAGCTTCTTTCTAGACTGTAGTGAGACAATAATTAATCTATTTTAAGGCCAATAAAATTGGGACTTTTGTGGCCTCAATATGCTCCAGAGTTCCACTATAAATTGACATAAAACATCCTTCCATCCTTCCACTGCACAAGTATTTATAGAGCCTATACTTTGTGTTAGTCACCCTGCTAGGGGCTAGGTACATAACTGGAGACTCTTCTATTTAAAATGTGGTATGGGGTCTTGACCAGTGTGGCTCAGTTGGCTGGATGTCACCATGCAAAGCAAAAGGTCAGTGGTCTGATTCCCAGTCAGGGCACATGCCTGGGTTTCAGCTTTGGTCCCAGTTGGGGTGCACAGGAGAGGCAACCTATTATTGATGTTCTTCCTCACATTGATGTTTCTCTTCCTTTCTCACTCTCTTCCCCCTCTCTAAATATAAATAAATAAAATCTTTAAAAAATAAAATGTGGTATGGAAGCCTAGATTTGAGTATGTGAAAGGGAATTAGAAAGTCACTTAGTCCTGGCTGGCATAGCTCTGTGGATTGAGCGCAGGCTGCGAACCAAAGCATCACAGGTTTGATTCCCAGTTCAGGTACATGCCTGGGTTGTGGGCCATGTCCCCAGTGGGGGCCACGTGAGAGGCAACCACACATTGATGTTTCTTTCTCTCTCTTTCTCCCTCCCTTCCCCTCTCTAAAAATAAACAAATAAAATATTTTTTTAAAAAAAGAAAGTCACTTAGTCCCAAACGCTTCATGTTTTCCTGGTTGTCCTTTTGAGAAGCAGTCAAGCAAGTGTGCTCCCAGGCTAAGCGCCCAGGTTTGAACTATTTCTACCCTTTAAAGACTTTTGACATTTCTGTGCCTTAGCTTTCTCATCTGCAAAATGGGTGTAATCATAGGGTTGTTGTAAGAATTAGATAAGTTAGCATATATAAAGCACTCAAAGAGTGCCTGGCACACATACATAAATAAGCAGTATATAAGCATTTGCTATTATTGCTAATGGCAAGTAATACTATTATAAGCTCAGTCCTTTGCTTTTTTCCTTCTCTCCCCTACTTTCTACCTCTTGTTGGTACCTAGAAAATGACTTGGGGACATAGAGGGTTGAGAAAAGAGAGACACAGCTGGAAAAATTGATGCTCCCAAAATGACCCGGTGGTACCTGATGCTCTTGCTTTTTCCTCCTCTGGCACCAAGACAAGGAAAGGATTGTTTTTGGTCCTCTTCTCATCCTTATACTAAATGTTGTATGTTGCACTCTCGGAACTTCTGATGTTTTGTTTTATTTAATTTGCAGTTATGATTTCTCTGAAATTCAGATTCACGACATTTATTTTAAAATGTTGAGCTAGCCCTGGCCGGTGTGGCTCTGTTGGTTGGAGCATTGTCTTATAAACTGAAAGTTCACAGGTTCGCTTCCAGGTTAGGGCACATGTCTGGGTTATGGGTTTGGTCCCCAGTCACAGCACATATGAGAGGCAACCAATCGATATTTCTCTCTCACATGGATGTTTCTCTCCCTCTCTCTCTCCCTCTCCCTTATCCTCTCTCTAAAATTAATAGGCATGTTCTCGGGTGAGAATAAAAAAAGAAAATTTATAAAGATGTAACCTAAGATGTACTCCATTATTTCTGCATCATCCTATAAAAAATGTTGAGCTAGCTTACATCATGCTAAGGAATACTCTGCCCATAAGCAGATACCACATCTGAACAAAGAAACACACACTCAGGCCAATACCTTGTGCAAATAAATTAATAACAAGAACACATATTAATCATCATACATATATTGCATCCTTAAGTGAAATTAGCAAAATCCATGGTAAAAATATCAAGTTATTCTATTTTTCATTGTTATCTCTTTCTCTCCCTTGTTAAAAAACACTCTAAAATACATGCTATGTATCAAAAACTGTTACAAATTTTGGGTAGAATTGTCCTTTCCCACATTTTATTTTATTATTATTATTTTTTAAAATTCTCACCTGAGGATGTGTTTATTGATTTTAGAGAGAAGGGAGAGAGAAAAAGAGAGAAACATTGATGTGAGAGAGAAATATCAATCAGTTGCCTCCTGTACATGCCCCAGCTAGGGATTGAACCTGTAGCCTAGGTGTATACCCTGATTAGGAATTGAACCCTCACAACCTTTTGGTGTACAGGACAATGCTCCAACCAACTGAACTACTAAGCTAGGGCCCAAATTTTATTTTATAGTGCAGAGTATTCATAAAAAATTGATAGAAGTAGAGGAGTAACATAGACATATATTTTTTCAAAATGTCCCTCTATTCATTTTCTATTGTACTAATTATTTAAGATATTATGTTCTTCATTAGATATTTAAGAAGTATGAATTTAAATGTGTCAATTTTGAAAAAATAATTTATAATTATACAATATAATGAGAAGATTAACGCCATTGAGTTGTCCCTATAAGTCAATGATTCTAGATATACTAAATAAAGCTAAGGTTGGCCATAATTTAAATAAAGTAGTTGAGTTTAGCAACTTGATTATACTTAGCTCTGTTCTTTCATCTACATCCTCATGGCTTCTTTTCTCACTTTGAGCTGCCTGGACCATCCACTGTGGAGTTCTTCAGAATGGGGAGAGAACATTTTTGTCAAAGCAAACTAAGAAGCCCAATCTTTGTCCAAAAACAGATTATAAAAACAAGTTAAATATTTTTCCTACTCGGAAAGATGGAGGTTTTCTATGTCTGTTTTCCTACTTACAGTCTTAGATTATTTTCTTCTTTTTCTTCTTCTTCTTTTTTGGTTTGTTTTCTTCTTTTTGATTAGTAGTAGGTTATGCCATGTGTCAAAATTTTGACAAACCACAGATGGTTCTGACAAAAAACAAACAGCTGTAGTTTCTAATTACTCTATCCAATAAAGGCCATGTTTACATTTTCAGCTTTATTTAAACAGTCTTCTTGAATGCTTTAATTAGCTGCTGCATGCCATCTCAGTTAGATGGAATCTCAGTTAGCACCACAGAATGGTTTATAACTACCTGTTAAGCAGTAGCCAAACCCCAGGGAACTGTTTTGAATTTGCCATGAATATTTGGTCCAGGAAGTGAACTGTTGTACGGAGTGGAGGTTGAAGGGTAGGGGAGAGAGAAATCAGGAGCTAAAAAATTAGAAATCTATGGCCAAGTTGTGTATGCATTTGTGTGTGTGTTTTACTCCATTTCTTTGACTCATTTCCACCTGTGATTGAAGACAGTATTAGCTATAGAGAATCAGCTGCCCACTAAGGAATTTAAATAAATTTGCTCAAGAGTTGGCTTGGCAAGTTTTAAGAGGAATGTTGTCTAGTATTATAACATATGCCTCATTTTCTCTCAAGAATAGGAGTTAGTTTTGTGGTTTTCATTTTTAGTTGAAGAAATCAGAGTTCAAAAAGATCCAATTCATTTGTCCATTCAATAACTACTCTGTACCTGCAAACTCCCCTGAGCTTTCCTGTGCATTTTTACACAGGGCCTGCCCTCAATAAATTCATAACTTAATTGGGAAATTATCTAGTGAGATAACTATTCTAATGAATTGGTTTACTCATGATAATAAAAGCAGTTATTGAATAAGTGCTATGATAAATAAGAAATGAGTGAAAATAAGCTCCTTCCCCAAGAGAAATTACGATCTAGTGGACATGGCAAAATGAGCTCTCTACCTTTCTCTTCTGCTCTCTAGCCACTTACAACCCTCATTTCCTCTCTCTCATAACAGGACATTTTTTTGTCTTCTGCTTCTTCTGTTCTCCCAGTCCAGCAGGCAAGTCCTGGAGTCTAGTACTCTTACATTGTCAACTCCCCATAACCAGTTATTTTAGCAATGCATCAATATTGATTTCCATTTTCTTGTTCTTCTGAGTACTCACCCATTTGCAGCCCTAGAAGGAGGCTCAGTCTACTTTCCCTCATGCTCCAGAGCTACTCAGACTCACTGGGAAAAGTCAACAAAGGCCAATCTCTTTCCTTGCAAATTCTCCCCAAATAACCTCAACTGAGACATTTTTGCTGCTTAGGAATCTTCCTGTCACTTCCCACCGACTATCTGTCAAGTCTTCTTGCCAAAGATTTCTCACTTTCCAGAAGCTCTGAGCCCAGCACTCACCTCATGCCATGCCAAGGGTAAGAGCTGCTGATTTGTGCTCTATTAGCATCTCTCATGGTCTCTGAGAATTCCAGTCTTTCATCCATCCTGTTCCTCATTCTTGGCTCATCCTTCAGTCCTTTGAATGACAGATAGCTTCAGTCATTACCACTTCATTAATAATAATAGTAATAGCCCTCATTTTTTATGTTTATCATGAGAAGGTAAATGGCATTTGCAAAGAAAAAACCTTTCTTTTAGTCCATGCAATAGCTGTTTGAAGAAACATGAGCACCTAGAAGAGCAAAAAGAAAAAAGGCTGAATTACTTTTAAGAGAAAGCTGATGGAAAATTTGAAAGATTCTGATTTATTGAAAGCATTCATTGCATATGGGCATCTGGCTATCACCAAGTACTGATTTCCCTCTCCATTACTTACATCCTGTTTACTTATCTCTCTACTGGGTGGAAACCATCTTTAACTTCCTAAAAAACTCATTGGAAAAATCTTTTTGGTGGCAAGTTTTTCATAATTTTAAAATTAATTTTTAAAAATCTACAGGGAATAAATTTATATGGTAAACAAGTAACATTGCAGGTAAAACTAAAGTGCATTTAACCATCAGCCCTAATGTTAGTTTCATCCCCTGCTTTATCCACAGTGAACCCTTGCCATCAGTTCAGGATGTATTCTTCCAAGATATTTTCTAGGCAATTCTATAAATGTATGTAACTACTGTCAATTTGCAACTGAGCACACGTGCAGTCTCACCCTTGAGCATGCTTGTGCTCACAGGACATGAGACTGAAACCATCATAGTACACCCGGTTTCTGAGGGAACTATATAAACTGCTGTTCTGGTTTCACATGAAGTAGCAATTTGAAAACAACATCTTATTCATGAGAATATTAAAAATAAAACTACATGGCTGCTTTCATTGGTTGAAGAAATTAGATTCCATATTTTGTCTGACTTTTCTAAATATACAGAAATGTGGACTTATATCCGACTGATTTGCCTCTGAGTAAAGACTCCCAATCAAATACCAAAGGCCCATTATTATGTGATAAAATAATTTTATGGATTTTCCTTTTGGCCTACACAATTACTTAACCAAAAAATCAAGTCAAATCATGCCTCTGTTTAGGTGTGTCTGCTGCCCCTGACAATGACTCCAGTTCCATGTGGGGACAGCCAAGAGCTGGGATCACTGATAGTCATTTTCTCTCTACAATGGCTGAGTCTTTATCTTTCCTCTTCCTTGAATGTTTTCCTCCTTCCGATTCTCAGAACAGCCTCTGTTTCACAATCCCATGTTAAGAGATTACTGCTTTAAAGATCAGAAATGTTTTTTTAAGTGATTCCCAGTACTTTAAACCTCAGAACCACTTGTTTTTTTCCCTGAGTTTGTATGTAATAATTTTACTCTAAGACAATAGAGGAAATACAACTTATCCCTCCTCAGTTTTCACCACATCTCTTCCTGTTATATAAGTGAAAGCCTTGTGTCCACATGTTCAGAGAAGCCCTAAATTCTAGTTCCTTTGCTCTATCTACATTCTTACTTTGCCTCCTCTTCTCTTCTTTGTCTCATGCTCAGCTTTCTCGAAAGAGTAGTTTATGTTCTATGACTCCACTCCCACACCTGCCATTCCTTCCTTCTTTACTGCTTGTGTGTCTTTCATTCCTCCATCTGCCTACCAGCCCCACTTTGCACTAAAGTCGTCCCTGTTGATATTACCATGGCAACCTAGGTGATGAAACCATTAGACATTACAGTGTCTCCCTCTGTTCATTTAAAATGACTGATCCCTTCTTTCCTCTCAGGCCCCTTCTTGCTTTCTTTGGTGAACCCTACTCAGCCTTGGTTAACCTCCTTCATGGTTCACTATACCTTCTCCACTTACTGCTACCCATGTTTCCCCATTGGACCTCACACATTTTTGGGACAGGATAGTAAGAGGTTAGGAAAATTCCTTGGCACGTGGAATAGGGAAAATGAAACAGATAGCAGAACAAACTTGCTGAGCAATTTACAGCCAGGTGCAGATGGTCACAGAAGGACTCCAGTGCCTGTCAAGGGGCAAAACTGGGAAAACAAGGACCTTGCCCCCAGGGTAACCTCTCCTCCAGTGGCCTTTCCTCCCTGGAAGTAACTTCTAGGAGATAACATCTAGTCCTCAGCTGTATTTCAGCTCCAGGACTAGAAAAGCAGCAAAGCAAGGTAGGCGATGCCAGGATCAACTGCAATGATTAAAAAAACCATGCCCTGCTACTGACCAATCATTCAGTGGAGACCATGACCCTGAAAGGGCACACCTGGAGAACTGATGCATATTCTGCTGAACCCCTCCTCTGAGACATCCCATAAGATTCCCACTTGCAAGAAAAAGAAAAGTGACCCAGTCTCTGTGCTCTTTTTCTAGGGAACAGTCCCTGCCATTTCCTTTCCCTTCTTCTTCCCTTACTTCTTTCTTCACAGGTAGGTGTCTCTTAAACTCAAAGACAACAGGCAGCTGGCAGCTTGTCCCAGGCTAATCCTCTGAATCTGTCCCAAAGCTCTCTTCTCTAACTTCCCAGTGAGCTAAGGCAGCCCAGCCTAGGCTCTTCTCTTCTTCTATGCTAAGCCCTCCCTTGTTTTACTGCCCCCAGCTTTAATAGATGTGCCCTCATAGTCACCTGGACTCATGTTGTGAAATTTTTTCCACACAAAGACAAGAACCCACACCTACCAGCTGGTTCTAGGCACACCCGTCAGGGCCAGGTTCCTGTCCAGTAACATTTTCATTCTATAACTCTCTGGTTGGAATCATCTACTTCCATTTAAGTCTGGGTTAAACCTTTGCCTCTTGAACTCCCATTAACATAATTACCATATACTTAGTCTCTGTTCAGTTCTGGCTGCTTTAACAAAATACCATGAAGTTGGCAGCATAAACAACAAACATTTATTTCTCACAGTTCTGGAGGTTGGGAGTCTGAGAACAGGAAGTTGTTCCAGTGAGAACCCTCTTCCTGGTTTGCAGATGACCACTGTCTTGCTGTGTTCTTATGTGGGGAGACAGAAAGAGTCTATATTGTTATTCAGATTCTAATTCCATTCATGAAAGCTCCTTTCTCACAACCTAATTACTTCCCAAAGCCCCATCTCCTAATACCATCAAATTGGGGATTTGTCTTCCATATAAAGTGGGGTGGGGACAGAAACAGTCCATAGTAGTCTCTCTCCCCCAAATATTGCAAAACTTTCTCTTGCTTCTTAAATTTAATGTCACCAAATCCTGTGTTTTTTTTCCTTTAAACTAAATCTCAAATGTTGTTGTTGACCCATTCAATTTTCTCTATACATACCCATTGACACTACCTTAGTTTTGACTTTCCTTGCTTAGGTTATCTTAATTCCTAAGTATGACAGGCCTCCTCTAACCTCTAATACATTGCTGGGCACACAGCAGGTCCTCAGGAGGTATGAGTTGAATGAACATCTGCACAATACTAGATATTCTCAAAGTCAAATTTCAAATCTCTTCATGTCACCGTCTGCTTAAAAACTTCCACTAACATATTGCCTACAAAATAGAGTTGAACTGACTTTGTGGGTGAGTTGAGGTCCATGCTATCTTCTTGGATTCTCTCCTGGTTGCCTATCTTTAAACTACCCTCCACCCATCACCCTGAACTGCTCACTGGTCCCTAATATCTTCTATTTTCTCACAGTTGTGGCCTTGTAAAGTCCATTTCCCTGCCTACAATACACTTCCATCTTCTCTTTTTGGCAATGTCCTTCAAGACTGCACTCTCCTAAACAAAGCATTCTTTCCTCCTTTTACTGTCACAAGGAATTTAATTACTTCATTGATCACATAATATCACAATAGTGTGTCTCCCTCCCCTGGACTTCAAAGCTCCTGATGACAGGGAACTAACTACTCATTATTTATTTTGGGGGCCAAATGAAACATTTTACATAGTGGCCTGCAGAGGTGTTGCTTCAGAATCACCTAAAAGGCTGGTTAAATATAGATTCTGAGGCCCCACCCTTGAACTGCTGAATCAGATTCTCTGGGGAGTCAAACCCTCCCAGGTAATTCTTATGCGCATGAACATTTGAGAGCACAGTTATAGTATCCAACAAATATTTGATGAATAAAAACATGATGGAAAGTACTGAGATCCCTACTCCTAAAAATCTGTTCTATTTCCTTCATTCCTCTGGGGTATATTTTTGCTGGAGACAGATCCAGGGAATTTGGCTCAGTCATGGATCAAAGTGGCCTAATGGGAAACAGCTTTGCATTATTCTCTAATCAAGTCATGAAAAGTACCTATTGTCCTGTCCAAATGCCAAATTAGGTTTAGGGTCATTCAGAGCCCTGAAGATGGTTGGCTGTGATAAGAACTGACACATTCTTGTTCAAGTGAGAACTGGTATTGCTGGCATGCTCTGCATTCATAATTCACCAAAGCCAAATTCTTGAGCTGAAGTAGTCCACAAGTACCTTCTAAGGAGTCACACTGTCTCATTTGCTGTGTTTATGGCCAGTGTTGGTAACTCTAGTATCAGTTAATAGCTCTCCCCTGTTGACATTGGGTGGATTGTGAATGGGCTTCAAGGGTTTCAGACTTTAGGTGAGGCTGATGGGCTTGTGAAGAAAGGCATGTCTTGTTTAAGCCAGGAAGTCTCTAAAATGTCTTCTTACAATTTCTTCCAATTTTGAGTTCCATTAACACGATCTTGAGATCTGTCATATTACATCACACCAGGCTTAATGAAGACTAAAAAATATGCATTATCTAAATGACCTCATGACTACACAAAATGTCCTCAACAAATATTTCTTCGATTTATTATTTAGTAAATGACTAAATCTTTCCAAGAGTACATAGAATGAAAGTATAGGAATACACTGACATTATTGGGTAGTTAAATACAAACATATATACCTAAGTCATGGGAAAAAAATAAAGGCATCAAGAGTGATTTGAAATTTGTGGAGGAATTGAGACTGGGCATAGCTCCAAAAAGAGGCAAGATGGTGGGTGACAATTAAGCCATCTCTTAGATTGTTCATATAATGTCACAGCTGGGCCAAGCTTTGGAGGTTGTCTGATTTATTTTAGCATATGTTACTTATTCTCTAGTATTTCCAATATTTATTATACAAATAGCATATACTCATTGTTGAAAAGAGAAAAATAAGTCATTTTAAAAGATCACATAATGTTACATCGGAATGTATAGTTTTAAAATGTTTTTCTATGCATATGGCTTAAAACAGAACACATTTATTATTTTACAGTTCTGTAGGTTAGAATCTAACACAGGTCTCACTGGGCTAGAGTTAGCAGCATTCTTCTGGAGGGTCTAGGGAAGATCCCATTGCCTTGCCTTTGCCAGCTTCTAAAGGCTTCCCCTGGTCCTGGGCTCCTGGTCCCTTCCTCTGTCTGCAAAGTCAACGATGTTAAATCTCTATGACCATTATTCTGGTAATCACATCTTCCCCCAACCACAGCTGCGGAAAAGTTCTCCTCTTTGCTTTTAAGGACCCATGGGATTAGAATGGACTCACATAGATAATACAAGAGCCCATCTCAAGGTCCCTAACTGAACATTAGTTAAACCTTTTTGGGTTTCTAGAATCTGATACAATCCGATTCTCTGCTAATGGAGATTTATGATAAAGGGATGTAAGGAAGAACTGCAAAGGGTTTGAATAAACAGGGAACCAAGTCTCCTAGGAACCGCCACTTTATTCTCAGCCTATAGATACCATGATTTTTTGCTGTCTCAACAGCAGGAATCCCTGACACCAGATGAGGTCACTGGCTATTTCTGCTGCAATCTTGACTCTTCTCAAACCTTTCTAGCTCCCTCCAATGTCCTTCTTTTGCTGCTTAGCTTCTTATTTTCTACTGACTCATGGCCTCTACTCACTGTCTTCTCTCCATGAATCTCTTGGTTTCTGGACTTTTCTGTCACTTTTATTTCTTTGTCTATGCCAACTTCAGGCTCCTTAAGAAAAATGATCTAGTCAAGTCTGCTGGTCACCACAGGGCACAGGACATCCCTGTCTGATAGAGGGTTCCCATGGGTTATCTCATCTGCTGCCATCAACTTAAGGATGGCTATCTTCAAAAACAACTGCCACTGCTTGGTTCCATCATCAGGGTCATAGGGTCAAATGTGACAATCTGAATGTAAGGAACCACATAGGGTTACTTCCCTCACAATAGGGCCACAAGCCAGTGAGCACAAAAAGAATCTTCAAATCCTAGGGCAGAATGTCTTCCTAAAGTGCCCCTGCATGCACTGCAGTTAAATTGTATCTGGGAACTACAGCTAGAATAATCAAGCTGAACAAAAGAGTTCAAGCAGGGGCTGAATGAGAGGAAAGGAACAGTGCCCAGAACTAATACTGAATATGGGCATTTTGAAAACAGTGTAGGTAATTGCTTTCATTACTTTAGGGCTAATTGCTGGTCTTTGACAAAAGAGGCCACACAGACTTCTGAAAATTCTAAAATTACATCAATTTTATCAGTAACCAGGACCTCAGTTTGCTCCCACAAACCTCTCAGGACCTTATGAAACAGGCATTAGAAAGAGGACTCAAATGTCTCTAAATGGTGCACCCATTTGCTTCTCCATCTACGTTTATTCTGCAAAGGGGAAAGTGGTCTCATTAACTTGGAAAGAATGAATCTAAACAAGTTTCAGGAGGAAAGCTTTCTTGGGCATGCTGAACCCTGCCACCACCCCCTTCCCCTTCTGAATGGAAAAATGCTGCAGTAAATGTTACATCTGATATTTCCCACAGAAATGTGTGCTGTGGTCACAGCTCACAGATGCCAACACAAATCTCAAACACAGCCACCTCCTGACAGAGAGCACAATCTGGGCTGTTTTTAGCTGGGACCTTAGTAACCAGGGACAAAAGTTGATTTCAAGTTTCAATTAATTACATGGGAAGAAATGGATGTCCAATAGACAGGGAGACAGGGAGCTCTTAGCATGAATGTTTTCTCCCTGGTGGCTAAGTATTGGAATGCTGCCATATCACACACAAACAGGACTTTTTCTATGTGGTATGCTATTTTTTCTCTTGTTGTGTTTTTAGAGAGAATGCCAATGGCATATTGTCTCCTGAACTTTCTATACCCTATAATAATTTATTGGATTCATTCATTTTTCACTTGGAAATACACAGCATACTTCATGTAGGCAATCAAAAGTTATTTTTGGAGCAATGACCACTCTGTTAGGAGCTCAGAATAAAGTAATGAGTAAAAATATACACAGTATACTGTGTGTATCAGACATTTTAGCTACAAGAATGTAAAAATAGAACTTAGAGTGGCTTGAACAATAGATTTTTGTTACCTAATCAAGCAAGAATTCTGAGGTTAGGATATCCTGGGGTTGGTTTATTCAGTGGATCAATAAATGTCTTCGTGTCAGCTTTATTCTCAGGTGGTTAGTTCTTTCATGATTGCAGAGTGGCTGCCGTAGCTCTATATAGTGTATTCTCAACCACGTGCAAGTGAAAATTAACACATAAATAAACAAAGCCAAAAGGAAGACATTCCCCTTTCGGGGTCTCTGTGCCTTCTTCTGAGTGAAGATTCATTTCTTAGAAGGATGTCTCCCTCCCTTACTCTCCCATCCCCTATTCTCCCCTCCCCTCCTCCCAGCGGAAATGCCCTCAAGTCTTAGGAAATCTATCAGAAGCTTGTTCCTAAGCCAATCGATGCAAAACAAATAAAATAGTCATAATAGACCAGTCGAATTTTGCCTCCTGAGGTTAGGAAAGGGCTCAGTCTTTCCTAAAGCATGAGCTTGCCCCATACACAAACAAAATTCAGTCCTTTTATCAGGAAGAAGGGGTTTTAGCTTTGGGGTAAGAAACCATTTGGGTCTGCCTCAGTGTGAACTTGCAGACAACATGGAAGGGAAGGGGAAAACTCCTTCACACATGTTTTTCGCAGTCTAAAAGACTGATGTTCCAGTATCCTCTTTGCTAGTGGTAGTTTTAAGATCTTGGGTTAGTCATTTAACTCTTCAAATTTCTGCATATGTAAAATGGGAAATCATTTGTATCCCATTGGAGGTGTTATAAGGATCAAATATGTTAGTGTATGCACAATGCCTACCACTGTGTTAGGCCCATAAGAATTGCCCGATAAATCCCACTCCCTTCCTCAAAGCCCTCAGGTTGCTTGCAGTCTAAATAGCTGTGTAACTGACATCACCAGCTTGTATTCTGATTGATAGGCACATGGCGAGCATGTACAGAGACTCCCTGGGGCAGGTGATAGCATCATATTGCCAGGAACCATGAAGGTCTACAAAATGCTTTTGCTACAATTGGTGCTTTCTTTTTTTTTCTTTATCTTTCTTTTACTCTTGTCAACTCCCTTTCTTTTGAAACTCTATCTTCCCTTGTGTTCTATGACAACATCCTTTTGGCTTCCCTCCTGCCTCTCTAGCCACCTTTTTCTATGCTCCCTTATAGGGCTCTCCTTTTGGCCAGCCCCAGAGCTGTGTTCTCCACTTCCACTGCAATCTCACATGTCGGTTTTGGAGGTGATATTTTATCCTTTAATGTACTTTCAATTTCTAGTTACATGTTTGACACATATTATGCATTTAATACCTATTTCTTTAATACATTTTTCTTCAATCATTTACTTAACAAGTATTTATTGAATGCCTATTATATGCCTGATACTGTTCTTCAAGCTGAAAATATAGCAATAAAAAAAGACCAGTCCCTGCCTTTATGAAACTTACATACTAGTGAAGAGACAATGAATAAACAGATAAACATTTCCTATGTTAGATGGAGTAAGTGCTGTGGGAAAACATAATGCTGGGTAAGTAGGGTAGGATGGACATGGGTAGGGACAAGTCCTTTCAGGGTACCTAGGAATGCCTCTTTGATAACACAGTATTTGTATAGAAACTGGAGAACAGTGAGTGACACAAACATAAGGCTAGACAGAGGGAACAAAGAGCACAAATGTTCTGGGTTGGGACTGCACTTGGCATCTTCAAGGGACCCCCAAGTGGCTAGAATGAAGTGAGCCATAGTAAAGAGGAAGGAAACAGATCAGGGGGCCATGGGGCAGGTCAGGGAGGGCCTCACAGGCAATGTTAGGGCTTTGGCCTCTATTTTGAGCGGAGGAAAGCCATTGAGGGTTCTAAGTAGAGGAGTGATATGATCAGACATGCTCTTAGGGGGTCACTCTGACCTCTGTGTTGAGAAGAGACCTAGGAGGCTGGAGCAGAGGCAGGATGTCTATTAGGAGACAATTACTACAGTTAAGGCAAGAGATAGTCGGGGCTTGGATTGGGGAGGTAGCAATGTAGTGGTTAGAGTTGGGTGAGTTTTGGTTTTAACTTGATGTGAGGTCAATGGATTTTCTACTGGATGTGGGAAGTGAAGGAAAGAAATCAAGGTTAAGCCAAATGTTTTGGTTCCAGCAAGCAGAAGAAAGGGCTATAATTTTCTGAGAAGAGAACTGTGGGGAAGCAGGTAGGGACGGGAATGAAGAATTAGAGTTGAGGCAGGGTAAGTTCCTCTGAGTTATTAGGCATTGACGTGTAGCTGTTGAGGAAGATGTTGGGTTTAGGGATGTGGATGTCAGAGAAGAGGTCTGGGCTGGAGACAGACCTCTGGGCATCAGCATATATGTAGATGACATTGAAAGAAGTGACACTGGATGAGATCACCGGGGGACATGTGCAAAGGAAAGCAAACTGGTGACTGAGCACTGAGTAGGCCCAACCGAGAGGCTGAGGAGAGGAGTGAAACCAGTAGAGAAGATGAAGAAGGGGTGGCTTGAGAGGAAGGAGGCCCACCACCAACATGTGGGGTCCTGAAAGGCCTGTGTCAAAAGAGTGTCCAGCATCAGGTGAAAGAGTGTCAGCATCTGATGGGAGAGTACGCAGGGGCTGAGAACAGCCTGATGGATTTGGTGATGTGTGGAAGTCTTCGGTGGCTATGACAAAGCAGTTTCAGCTGTGGGTGCAAGAGAACTGGGAGGAGAAGTTGGAGGCAGCAGTACAAACAAGTCCTTCAAGGAGCTCTGCTGTGAACAGGAAAATGGGTAATAGTCAAGCAAGGCTTTTGGGGTTTAAGAGAGATTTGGTATTCTTGAATGATAATTGAAAGTCTAATAGAAGGGGAAAATTTTATGGTATAGGAGGGAGGAGTGAGGTCCATGAGAAGGTTTAGGGGTGGAATCCAGGGAATAGTGGAGTTTACCTAAGCTACTCCATGGCATTGCTGCCTCAGCATCCACTCTGTTGGGCCCAGCAGCCTGCAGGGAGCCTTCAGCTGTCACTGGCCCACATTCAATCACGTTCCCTAGACAGCAGCCACAGAGTCATAAGAAAATGTAAGTTCCTGGTATGACTTGCCCAACAGCCCTTGTGATCAAGTCTTCCCCACCTCCCAGGGCCTTCCCCTTGTATGCCCCTTAGGTAAGACCTCTGTGTAACTTACCCAAACCCCACTGATTTGGATCCCAAAATTATATATCCGCTTACCTTCTGATATCTATGCCCCAGAATTTCCCATGGGAAAATTAAAGTAATTTTCCCTCTGTCCACTTTCACCTAACCCTCCTATGCTCCCTATTTGAGAGAATGTCACCCTCAGTGCTCCTATTTTCCAAAGTAGAATAATAAAGCCTTTGAATAGCTCATAAACTAGTATATGTCAATGGTCCTTATTTTCTGAGATTGAAAACAACTGGTACGTGAAGCACAGGGTATGAAATGGTGAGTCTCCTCCGTTCAACAAAAGACCACAAGAGACATTGAAATTGAGAAGCTTATTTTTCATTGATCCTGCAGGAAGTGCACAGTACACTTTGAGGGGCCACGGGGGGAGGTCAAGGCAGGTTGCAAGCAGAGAGATCAACAGGATCTGGGCACATGCCCTTAATACATTTATGGGTGGAGTGCCTTTCAGTTCTTGGGCTAAGACCATGATTAGCACAGTTTGAACACTATCAAGCCAAGATACCTGTGAGAGATGCAAGTGGGAAGGGTGAGTATGTATTGTAGCTGAAACATGTTGGGTGACTGACTGACTGCCTGGTGTGATATTTTTCCTTTAGTAATTATGAGGTGTGCATATGGCCCAGTGTGCATCCAATTCACCTGGGGGTTTTATTTACAGCAGATGGTGAGTCAGTAGCTCTAAAGCCATGCTTCAGAGTCTATAGTTCTAACAAACTCCCAGATGATGCCAATAATATTAGTTCACAAACCGCACTTTGAGGAGCAAAAGTTACGAGACAGAAGCCCATGCAGATTATTTCAATTTAATATGTTAATTTTTTAAAAAAATTATTTATTTTTAGAGAGGGAAGGGAGGGAGAAAGAGAGAAAGAAACATCAATGTGCGGTTGCTGGGGGCCGTGGTCTGCAACCCAGGCATGTGCCCTGACTGGGAATCGAACACTGCAATGCTTTGGTTCGAGGCCCACGCTCAATCCACTGAACTACACCAGCCAGGGCGCTAATATGTTAATTTTTAGAATAATAAGGGAACTACATGAACATAGTTTAGCAAGTGGTTTAAGGCAAAACCATGGAGACTGTTCACTGTCAGGCCAAGGAATGTGTTCTTGATTCTGAAAACAATGTAGAACAATGGAAAGATTTGATCAGTGGGATCACATGGTTTTATTGCAAAATGCTAAAAGTGGTCATGAGGATGTAAAGTAAAGCCTAAGGAACATGGTCAATTGTAGTCAGGAACATAGTCAATTACATTGTAATAACCATGTATGTGTGGTGTCATGTGGGTTCCAGACTCATCGAGGGGATCACTTTGTAAGTTATATAATGTCTAACCACTATGCAGCACACCTGAGACTAACATAATATTGAATGTAAAGTGTAATTAAAATGTTTTTAATTTTAAAAAAAGAAATGTAAGTCAATCATGTGTTGACTTCTCCCTAGGTAGTAGAGATAAAACAGTGAACAGGAAAACCAGACACCTGTCCTCGGGGAGCTAACATCTGGAGAGAGTTAGACAGGTAATACTAAGATAAATAAATAAGATGATTTCAGATTGTAGACATGCTTAAAAAAATAAGAAGGGTTAATATGATTGAGTGTGGGAGACTCCTCTAGTGGGAGGTTGTTTTTTTTTTTTGTTTGTTTGTTTGGTTTTTTATAAATTCTATGGAGCTCCCTGATCCACAATTCTTTATTTTTTTTAAAGAATTTATTTATTTATTTTTAGAGAGGGAAGGGAGGGAGAGAGAGAGAGAGAGAGAGAGAGAGAGAGAGGGAGAGAAACATCAATGTGTGGTTGCTGGGGGCTGTGGCCTGCAACCCAGGCATGTGCCCTGACTGGGAATCGAACCTTCGACATTTTGGTTCACAGCCCACGCTCAATCCACTGAGCTACGCCAGCCAGGGCAGGGAGGTTGTTTTTAAGCCAGGAGCTAACCATGCAATGGAGTCGCCAGTCCTGCAAGGATCTGCTGAAGAGAATTCTGGGCAGAGGGAACAACAGGGTGATGGCCTTGAGGCAGGAGAGAGCAGTGAGGCAGGAAGACCAATCAAGTCAGTGTGATGGGGCCTTGTGAGAAGGGGAAAATGGTATGAGATGGGATCAGAGAGATGAACAGAGGCCAAATCATAAAGGCCTTTGAAAGCTGCAATAATGACTTTGTATTTCATTTTAAAAGTGGTAATAAAAGTATGATTTTTAAAAGATTACTCTTGCTATTGTGTGAAGATTGGATTGTGAGTACGTTTGTGGGTTCAGGTGGAGGGGACATGCTCAGAACTGTGCTTTAGAAAGATGAAATGTGTCAGCAACATGTAAAACAGTTCAGAGGGGGAAAGCAACTCTTCAGAAATGTCTACGACTGATGGTTGAAGAGAGCATGAACTGGGGAATTCAGACCCACACTTCCAAATGAGGCGACAGGATGTGAGCTAAGATTCAAATAATCCCCAACTCTCTTCAGTCAGGCATGGAGGCCAGGACTTCCTCACTAATTCCCTCATGTAATCCTCTCCAAAACCCCACAATTCTGGTTACAAATATCAGTTTCCAGGTTTTAACCCAGACTTACTACGAGAGAGCTCCAAGGGCATCTGCTTGTCAACACATAAATGCTACAGGAGAACTGAAATTCAGGGGAGGCTGGAATTACTGAGTGTGTCTCTACCTCCTCTGCCAAAAGAGGTGGAGATGCTTATCCTTTTGATTATCAGTAGCTTTCTGTCTCTAACACTTTGTGCCTTTCTTTAAACCCTACTGATTAATTTACAACTCAAATAGCAGTGAGATTTCAGGAATTCCAGGATGAATCCACCTCAAAAATACCAAACTGCAAGGTTAGGAAGCCTATGAGGCAGTCTCTACTCCTTGCTGGGTTGCTGTGCAATGCTGCTGGGAGATTTAAGGCACAGGCAGGTCTTTGGGGTAATTCTTTTAGCTGCAATCCTCATTTGTATTTTAATGTAAATGAGTTTCAGATCCTTCTTGAAAGACAATTTTGCCTGGGAACTATGGATGGTTCTGGGCCCACAGTTGGGGCAAAAGCCTTGGGGGAGTTGAATGGGGAAGGGGAAAGGGGAAGGAGTGGCCCAGAGCACTGAACTTCACTTCCTTTCCTGTGTTTGCTAGAACCAGGAAACAACTGCCCACCCCTTTCCTGAGCAGAGGGCTCTCAACATACTGAATGAAGAAGAAAATAATTTGGTTTTATAACTTTGCATTATCTGTGCTTGGTTAGATTCTCATGTGAGCTGTGCATCTGGATGGTTACCTTAAAATATGCATTTCTTCAAAAAAGGAAACTCCCACCTGCACTTGGACCCCTTTCCCTTGGTGTAGCCACTGGGCTGTGTCTCTAGACCAGAAAAGGTTTGCAGGCAGAGGGGAACTACTAGAAAAAGACAGGGAGAATGTTGTACTTGACAATTTTGTACTTGACATTCATTTTCATAGAAATGGGGAGATGAAACAAAGAGAAGGAAGGAAAGTGAGGGCCAGTGTGCACCTAGCTCTGCTTGGGCACTTCTCAGGAAGGTCATCTCAGGGGCCGTTTTCCTCTGTTCTTGGACTCTCCAGGATTAGTGGTCACCTCCAATAGTTTCCAGCTGGGAAACCCAGGGCTTGTGGCTCACTTTTCTCTACCATGAACCTCTTGGTCATTCATTCCAAATATACAGAATTAGGAACAGTGACCAGAACAGGTAGTAGTTGATGGTGAAATTCAGAGTATCCATTTAATTAATCTATTCATTCAGTAAACATTACAGCTAGTACCTGCCAGGAACTGAGATATAGAAGGGAAAAACATAGTTTTTGCACAGTGAAAAAACTATAGATTTTCATCTTTAAAAATAATAGGATAGGCCAGAGTATCTTTAAGGTCTGTTATAATATTAAAATTTATAGTTAATGGTGGTCTGGCTTAAATATTTTGTTTGATTAATAATATACTCCCCAAAGTGAATTTTCCACACAACTGTTTCCTGAAATTATGCTGTGTATTGTGTGGTGAGTGGTCTTCAGGAGGTTGAAGGCTCAATCCAAAGCGATCCACTTAGGAAAAAGTAATCATGAAATGTCTTTGCCATCTAGTGTGTTTTGTCTTAAAAGTTTATGCACATCCTATTTCTTCATGTATTTGACATCGTTTTATTATTAAAGGGTTTTAGGTTTTATTATTGTTCATTGAGACTCTAGGAAGATAGGCCAGCTTCACCCTTTTGGCTTAAATATTTACAGGTAGTTATAGCATAAACTCTGAGCAAGGATTAAAGTCCCTGGATGTCTCTATTTTCTAGTCTTTTTTCACTTGCCTACTCACTGCCAGCTTCCCAGAGGCAGAGTCTGAGCACCAGCTTCCTGCATAAATGAAACAGAGTAGCTTAACTGAGTTACTTGATCTTTATAAATGTCCTGGTCCACAGGGAATCAAGTAACTGCTTTCTGAACCTTAGCATCTTAGCTACTCACATACAGTATTATTCATACCCACTTGGTTGCATGACTTTTCTTTACAAAAGAGTATGAGATATGAAAGCCACATATATAAATAAATGCCTGAAAGAAACACACATGCACATTAGTTGGATTCTTGGCAAAAGACTGAAAAAATGTCCCACAACTGATGAAGGAAGTTATTTTTAGAACAACTTTGCCCTAAAATGTGTTGGTGCTTCTGTGAATGAGTTCATAGCACATGCTACAAACTCTTTTGGCCTGATCCTTTGAAAATAATCTCCGTTTTTCCTTTTTATTACACAATAAAATAAAACGAGCAGTCTCCCAGTGCTGTCTCTTGGAAGCTTTTCACAGTTGAAAGCTCTTTACTTCTACTTCCATCTTTATGTCGCCTTTGCCTTTTCATATGACCTGCCTTTATGACCTAAAGGTGTTAATAGAAATTTAAGTTCTTTCCATCATTCATTTAGAATTTTAGCTGTCCCCATTTTTAACCCATGAGCTCACCCTGATGATTCATTAGATTTCCAATACTACAACCCTCTGTTATTTTTCTAATGAAAAGGTTGAAAACTAACACTTTATATGGCATTGCAAGAGAAGGAGTAAACCACTGGTAGTTACTGAGATCTGACTTTGTGATAAGAGATCTGCCAATGATTAGAAGACCTCACCTAGCTGGTCTTAAAATGGAATTAGTTCGATGGTGCCAATGGGAATTAAGGGACAGCATGGTCCCAGAGCAAACACAATACCTGTCTTTTGGATGCTTTTAATCTCAAAGGCAAATGAGGGAAATAGGTCTTTGTGAAGCCTAGCCACACATTCCTCAGTGATTATGGTACCTAATACTTGTGATTCAAAGTGACTGTTTATCAGATAGTAGAAACATCTATATCATTAAAGGATGTAAAGGTCTTCTTTTTTTCTGTTTTATTGTTGTTCAAGTACTAGGGACTTTGAATTCCACTTCCTGCCACCACTTTTCCTTGCCCCAT
The DNA here is from genome assembly GCF_004126475.2 of Phyllostomus discolor. Taxonomy (NCBI): domain Eukaryota; kingdom Metazoa; phylum Chordata; class Mammalia; order Chiroptera; family Phyllostomidae; genus Phyllostomus; species Phyllostomus discolor. The sequence continues at coordinate 84,613,925 of NC_040907.2, read as the reverse complement.
CCACCCCCACCTCCCACCCTCAATTCTTGAGGGTCTCATGTTATTGAAATTAATGTGTTCTGAAGTCATTTATCCACACCTGAGGCTGCATCTACAGAGGTTTTCAGTAATCTTGGCCATATATATACTCTTCTAGAAAGCACAGCCCAGTCATAGATGTTTCCTTAGTGTGTCCTGTATACTTTGTTTACAGAAAGAACCTCTACTACGTATATTATATTCTGGATAAATTTCAGGAACTCTATGCAAACAGGCATACTTACAGTACTCCTTTATGTTTCCAGCAGCCTAGAATTTGGCATCTGAATTAGAGTAGCTTCTGAGAATATACATTGCTTTTAGGAGTGAGGAAAATCCAGAGGCCCTCAGTGCTCACAAGATCTTGCCCCATAAATTATCCCTATAAAACTGTCCGATGACAGAATTAATTATTCAGTCTATAGGTTTAAGCTTGAATATCTGGCAAAATGCACATAGTCTGTAACATTCTTTTCGTTATCATTCATTTAGACTTTAATATGAATAAAGATTCTGAAAGGTTTGGATATAGAGTGGAGAAGAGAGCTCACAGTACTGGGCTGTTTTGGGTGATAATGAGAAAAGACTTTCTGAGGATGGAAATAAATCCTGACTTTGCTTAATTCAGCAGCTGTGCATGGATGGCCTTGCCCTCAGTTATGAAACTCGTGCAATTCCTTTGACAAGGAGGTGGTTCCAGACTTGCCACACTGTTTTTGTGAATAGGAATGGAGTGTGTATACCACAGAACCTGAGACCAGCTCCCATTTCCAAAGGCCCCCTCTTGTGGGCATGCACCCATCTGTGCCAATGTGGGCAAATTGAAATGGCTTCCAATTGGAGGTCCTAGACATTTGTATCTATTGCACATTCTTTACGCTGAATTTCTCATTGCTGGCTACAGATTTGACTTTTGAAGCTGAATGATATAAACACTTCCTGTCAAGTTATGGAGTCTGCATGTAAAGTTTTCTTTACTTGTAATGTTTTGTCTGATTTTAGTATAAGGGTAATCCTAACCTTAGACCATAAATTGGAAAGTGTCTCATTTTTTGGGGGGGATTTATAAAGGAAAAATTCAAATGTTTGATACATTTCAACAAGTAAAGACATTTGGGCCTGGGCTTTTCCTTGTAGAAAGTTTTTTGATTACTATAACTGTGGAGGAAAAGAAAGATTAGTGGTTGTCTAATGACCACTTAGTAGTGACTGCTAGTGGCACGGGATTTCTTTTCCAAGTGATGTAAAGGTCTAAAAGCAAATTGTAATCATAGTTGCTCAACTGTGTGAATATACTAAAAACCATTGAGTTGTTTACTTCAAATGAGCAAAATGGCATGTGAATTATATTTTAGTAAAGCCATTTAAAAAGCAGGTATTGATTCTGCTCATTCTCTTTACTGTTTCTCTTTTTGTATATTATTAATTTCTTCTTTCTTTCCTTCTTTTTGATTTTTGTGGGTTTGCTCTTTTTTTAGCTTATGAAGTTGCAAACTTAATTTATTCATTTTCTATTTTTAATTTATTTAAAGTTATAAATTTACCTCTAAAAACCTTTTAGCTACATCTAACAATTTTAAAAGCAGTACTTTTATTCTGCTGTAATTTTTGTAATTGTCATAAATTTCTGTCCCTAAAATTATAGCTTCAAAATACTTAAAATACACAAATATTTTGCAATGTGATTTTTTTCCTCATGAGTCATTTAAGAGAAAATATAAAACATTTTCCAAATATGTGTTTGTGTTACATTTATATTTTTCCATGGTACATTTATATTTTTTATTATTATGTAGTACCCACATTTATTCTTATGAATGTGTTATATCTGAAATTCCACTCTGTCTAGCATTTGATATTGTTATATAGAATTTCTTTGGTTATTAATTGCCTGGTACCAATTTTCCATAACTATCAATCTTTCTGTATAATTGTGTTTTAGATTTTGTTTAGTGTTTCTCATAAATATAAGCTATCTGTCTTAAAAATTCCTAATCTGTTCATCTCTGTCATTTACCTGATGAATTTGATCCATTTTCATGGTTAATAATTACTCATATATTTGTACTTATTTCTACTTCCTTATTTTCTTTTTACTATGTCTTTTTATTGGATCCTATAGATATCCATGTTTTCTTTCAAATAATGTTGTGGCTTTTTGTTTTGTAATGAGTATTCTCCATGCATATTTCTCTCCTCTCTGTTGGTTTGGAAGCATTTTTATTATTTTAATTTTATTATTTTTGTTATTTTAATTTCTGTCTCCAATCTTTGACCATGTTATTTTTCTGAAAGTCTAAATTTATTTAAAAAATTTTCAAATTGCATGTCAACTATACTTGAAAAGTAAATTTAAAAATAAAGAAAATAAATGTATTTATTTTAAAGAAAATGAATATTATAAGCTCCTTGGGCAGCTACCCATTAAATTACTATCTACCCATTAAATTACTACTTCCTAGAATTTTAAAGCTTTTTCTCTACAATTGCTAAAATCACTTTTAACATTAAATTAAATTAACCAGCCCTGGCTGGCATAGCTCAGTGGATTGAACACGGGCTGCAAACCAAAGCATCACAGGTTTAATTCCCAGTCAGTGCACATGCCTGGGTTGCAGGCCATGGCCCCCGGCAACTGCACATTGATGTTTCTCTCTCTCTCTCTCTTTCTCCCTCCCTTCTCTCTCTAAAAATAAATAAATAAAATCTTTAAAAAAAAAGACCCTTGTCTCCCAGGTTAAGGAGTTATGGGTGATAGGTTGCCTAATATTTAAAAAAAAAAATTAACCAACATGTTTGTTGTTAAATTTATGTTTACTGCTCTTTCTTATATTCCTTGCCTTTCCTCTGAGTCCTTTTAATTAAATATAGTCTTTCATATTTGTATTCATGAGAATCAATTTATAGTAAACTCTTGGTATTTTTTTATGAATCTAAAAACACATTTATTGCCCTTGATTTTGTTCGAATGACAGTTTGGGTATAAATGTCTAGACTGAGTTACTTTAATTTAGCATTTTGAGGATATTTTTCTTTCATTTCATGCTATTGTTGCTATCAGTTTAACTGTCAGTCTTTGGTAAGTAATCTGTCTTTTTTACTCCAGTAGTTTTTAAGATACCCCCCTTCCTTTGTTCTTGATTATTTGTAGTCTCACTGAATGTATTACCTTGTAGTAGTAATTAACATTTATTTTCACCAGCTTCCAATTTGCTGGTTCTGAACTGTTTAGCTGTTTTTCAAAACTTTCTCAATAAATATTTTTTATGACTAAAATTTTTACATTGTTTCTTTTAGATATACATTTTGTTTAATTTCTTCTTGTTTTTGCTAGCCAATTCTATGTTCTATTTATAGTGAATGTCATTCTTTCACTTATCTCCTTTATCACCCTATTTTACTTATTTTAAAGTCTTTATCAGACTATTCCGATACTTTAATTTTGCTTGGTTAAATGTACCTTTTTCTAATTTGTAATTTGTATCAGATATATGTCTTAGCATTACCATTACTTTGCTTTGGTATCACGGTGTCTAGGCTCATTTTGAGGAGAAAATACTTTTTTTTTTAATTCCTCTGCCTGTCTCTTCCTCTGTAAATTGTTTTAGTGATTGTCTCCACCTCTCTCGTTGACTAAAACACATCTTATTTGCAGGTTTGGTCTCAGGGTTTAAGTTTATGGCCAATTTGGTCATAGAACCAAGTGTTAGCTTCTTTCAGATTCTGAAGACAAGGTTGTTTTATGTCCTATTAATTTAAGAAGGAGGCAATATTCTTGGACAATGGCAACAATTAGAAGGGCAATTTTTCAGGCTTTTTAAATTTTTTAGATGGGGGAGTTCTGCCACTTTCTAGAGTAATTTTAGTTACCATTACTTTAGATGGGCCCACCTCCCAGATGTCTTCCTGCCCCAGAAGCAAGCCTCCAACCTTTGTCATATGCTGTTGACTGTCTTGTTTATCTGGTTCATGAACTGGGTCCATGTAGAAGCTTACTGTGTTTGAACCTGCTTATATTGTTTTACTTATTTATTTATTTATATTTTGCCTGTCATTTTTCTTGTTTGAAATGGGGTGTGAAAATTGGGGGGAGGGGTAGGCTAAAAAAAACATGTATTTAATAACCTAATTTTATACCTCCTTAGGGCGATTCTTGCTTAAATACAATTTCCAAATTGTTTTAAAAAATTAAAAATACTTTGAGGCCAAGTGAAATAAACACTTCCTTTGTGCTTTCTTAAACCGTAAAGCAGTATTGTCCAATATAAATATAATCCAAGCCATGCATATACTTTTACATTTTCTAGTAGCTGCACTAAAAATATAACAAGAAGCAGAGAAAATTGACCCTCACATTTTACTTAACCCCATATATCTGACATATTATTTCACAATACGATCAATATAAAATTATTAACAAAACACATTTTTATACTAAATCTCTGAAATCAGGCATCTATTTTATACTTACAGAACTTCTCAGTTTAGAGTGGCCATGTTTTCAATGCTCAATAACCACCTATGACAAAAGGCATCAGTATTGGATGGTTCAGACTTATGCTATTTATAAAATAACAGTAATTGAATCACCACTGCCGCTATCACTTTGCATTTCTGGACTTTTTTCCCCAAGACATTTATTAAGTAATTAAGATGCACAGCAAAATTTACATGGCCTCAGAAGCTGTATTTTCCTCTGTATTATATCTGTCATTACAATGCTAATATATATGGAGAATTCTCCTTGGCTTCTCTTTTTCAACTGAAGGAAGATAGTGGAATGTCCTGTGTGTATAAGTTTAAAATAGGAACAAGACCATTTATGCTATCAATCTTAAAAACCATTTTCTGAAAAATCAAAGTTTTAGTTTTTACATTACATTAATTACATTAATGTAATTACATTAATTATCTAATTACATTACATTAATTATCTAATAAATTAATTAAGAAGTTAAACTCTGTTTACTACTAAAGAGCATTTGTGGGTGCTGAAAAGGATTTGAAAGGAGTCAGAAGTGTAAAATATGGTGGAATTTTATGGCTTTAAATGGAATTGTTTTCAGTTGAGATTACTTTTCAGTTCCCCCGAGACAAAGGATATTTGGCTTTACAGAGTTCCAACAATGATTGTGATGGACTGTTTACAGGCTGACATCCCAGGTATCTCGGGCAGCCAGGCAGATCTGTTTGGATGCAAGAACTCCTCGTCTGTCCTCCGTATGGGTATTAACAACCCTTGCTACTTCTGGGGAAAGTAATCCTTTCGAAGTATACTGTTACATTATTAAATCACATGTTTTCCAAAGCATGGGACCACCTTCTCTCAAGATCTCTAAATCACACTACTTTGTAAAACTGCTTATTTATACAGCTTAGAAACATTGATAATTCATCAACCGTCTGCTTTTATGGTCAATCTTTAAACATGCTAATTTGTCATATCTTTTGAAACTCCTTCCTTCATCACTGCGGTTTTCCCCAGTAATTCCCAATCCTGTCATATTTAATGAAAACAATACCAGTAATTACATTGGTACATAGCCCTTTTCTCTTGGGAATCTCCAAATGGTTTCCAGATTGGTGGGGGGTCAGTTTTCAAAAGCTCCTTGTGAAGCAAGAGGGGGGAAGGGATTAGTTTCCAGGCAAAGTGGGGGAGTGAGGCTCACCACAGGCTACATCATTGCGTGTGCCCTTCTGTCCATCTGAGCTGTAACATTTCCATTTTGACCGAATGGTCCAATAAGCTGACATGCACCTATTTGGCAGGGACTACTGCTATACTGGGTAGGGGACCATCATACTGTCATCACAGCTGGATGTAACGGGTTCCAGGAGTTTAGAAATTGTTCTTGACATGATGGGAGGCATTTTTATGTCCTAGCATCAGGAATTCGTCATTTCCTACATTTCTATGTAAGTAGTACTGCTCCCCCGCCCTCAGCTCTTTCAATGTCAGTTACCATGGTTTCTTTTTACCTATGGCACTTATCACCACATAACATGTCACATATCTTATTTTCCTACCCACAAGTATGTAACTTCTATGAAATTCCTGACTGTGTCTGTTTTGTTTACAACCGTGTTTCCTGCCCCAAGAACTCAGTAGGAGCTCCATAAATACTGAATGAAGGACTGAATTTACAGATGAGAACGGTGTCTTCTTTCAAATCTTTGGTGAGTTTAGAAGCCTGGATTCACATCACAGTGCTATAGTTAATTAGTTATGAGATCTTGAGCAAGTTGCTTAAACTCTGGTTTTCAGATTCTCAGATATGAAATGGAGTAATAATATGTACCTTCTACATTGATGGAGAACTAGATGATGTAAAATGCTCAGCCAAACATAGTATCTGGCTTGCAGTAAGCACTCAGAGAAGGGTGACTACTTGAAAAAAATCCATTACTATCCCAGTGGTTTCTCAACTAGAAAGTTGTTAGAGCTCAGAACCTTCACTTCCACCATAGAAGTTTAAGCCTCAGGCCTAAGTCACAGTCCTTCAAGGTCCAGGAGCAAACCTGGGCATGGTTATTGGTCCCAAAGGGTCTAGGGCAGCAAGGGGTATACTTAGAGTTTTTCCAGCAAATCTAAACACAGTCGTTAAAAGTATCTTGTTCCACACACAGGGGCCACAGGCCTGTTTCATATCCCAGCTCAGTGGGGACAGTTTCTGAGAAGGGGAGGGAGGGGGCTCATGTTACTCCACAACATGTGCTTTCAACAGACATTGGTTCAGCCACTTCTGCCTGGGGGTTATCAAGCTGGCCTTGCTAAATGGTGCTATGCCCTTATTTGGACAGGGTTGGGGTGGAGCAAGAAAGTAGGGAGCTTCATTCCTAAACCCCTGATTACCAGCTTCTTCCCAACCCTTAGCGTGACAACAGCTGACTTACCCTAGCCCAGCCCTCCACCTGTGGAAAAAGGGATACCCAGGCATTCTTGCTTCTTTCTCCCCAGGCCCTTGTGGAGGACGCATACCTCTGAAAGCAAGTGAGTGTTAAGTGCATGATCTTATCTGCTTCTCAAATCACAGAAAGAATATTTTAGCAATCATGTTAAATAAGTGGCATTGCAGAAGTACAATATTAAGCTGATAAGCATTCCTGAAACCTCCAGGAGTGGGTAGATATAGGCGCACTTGAAAGGAGTTAATAATGTAATGCAATAAATGAGACAAAGACCTGAAAAGCCACTGTAAGTTGTTTGCCCTTTTACCTGTGGGGGAGATTGTTATCATTACCAATACTCAGGCTACATTTTTCAGATTAAGAAAAGGGAGGTAAAAGGATTTCAGAGACAGGGTGTGCAAATACAGATTTCTCTTGAAATACATGTGTATGTACAAGCCTGGGTGTTTGCACGTGCGTGTGTACACTGCCTTTGCAAGACTCTGCATTCCTGGATGGAGAGTGGTCCTGATGTTACAGGGTGCAGCCAAGAGGGGGGACTCCAAATAGGCATTTGAAATGGGGTCCAGAACTCAAGGTGTCCAGGAGATTTTAAGGTGTCTTCACCCCTTCCCCCACAGGTATAAGTTGGGGGAAGGGGCACACAGAACAAGAACATGCGGGGCAGCTTTGCAGCTAATCCATGGCATGGTCATTTAGCATACCTATAGCCTTTGGCTGGTCACTTAGATATGCTAAATAGCTATGGCCATGCTCAAGGCCAGGGGGATGGAAAGGGACCTTCCCCCCAAGATGGGACCTGGGAGGCAGGTCCCCTGAGTTACAGCGCCTGCGTGGGAGCTGGGAGAAGATTGGCTCCATGACATGGGGTGACACCTGCCCAGACCCACGATGGCGACCAGAAAAGCTGGAGAAGACAGCAGATTGAGGGCAAGTGTACCCAAGTGTAGGAGGAGTCGGAAATGGGAAATGGGGCTGCAGAAGAAGATTGGCGTGGGGATTTAAACCCAGACACGGCAGCCATTGGGGAGAACCACGCGGCCTTGACGGAGTGGAGACTCCTGCAGCCCTGAGAGAGGGAGAACCACACGGCAGCCCTGGAGGAGAGAACCATGCAGTTTTGGCAGAGTGGGGACTCTCCCTTCCTGAAGCCCTGAGAGAGAGGACCATGTGCCTGGCAGAGTGGGGACCCCCACAGCTTTAGAAGGGGGAACCACCACCTGGTTTTAGCAGAGATCCTGGCGACTCAGCCGAGGGTGCCGGGAATCCAGGGAGGTCTCCCAGTCGAGATGGAGTTCTAACTGGGAAGAACCAGAAGACTACCTAAGCCATGGACTTCTATTTCCTTTCCTGAGATACGGTACTCTGGACTGGGCAAAGGGGGAAGGAAGGAAGGACTGTGTGTTTGTGGGTGTTTTTAGGGACTTTAGGATTTTTTTGATAAAGACATTAGGTCACTACTTTAAGTTAGTATAGCATTAAATAAACATTTTCTTTCCTTTTCACGAATCTCTGGCATTGAGAGATGTCTTTCCTAGGGCAGCGGACATAACGGACCGGGGCCTTCTTTCAATAATAGTACATCGTCCCAGGCCCCCCCTTGTTGTGTTCTGTAACACTGCTGCAGCCCAGGCCCCACAAACTCTGCCCATCCAGTTCCCAGCCCCTGCCTTGGCTGACCCTCCATGCAAGAATGCTAAGAATGCCCACCCTCCTCCTTTCTGCCCCCACACTATCACACCCACCTAAATCATGCTCAATCATCTGGGCTCCAATCTCAGCGCCTGGAGAATTCTTCCCTCAGCAGTTCACAGTGATCTACATTCTACTTTCTCTAAACGTCTGTATATGTTTGTGGTATCCCATTTTTATAACTGGAAGTTTGTTTTTGTAACTGGAAAAGTGGAATAAACCAGTCCCTTGACTCGACTTCCTTTGCTTCTCCCCACCCACAAGGTGGGGCTGTGGTGTGTGGATCTTGACTAGAAAGGTTATAAATCTTCCCACTCTTTCCTTCTCCAATAGAAAGTTTCTGAGATGCCTACCAAGGGCAGGATACAACCTAACAGACAGAAAAGCAGCACTTAAAAGCTTCTAAAGGGTTTCCTGTAGCCATCTGTGATAAGATGGTCCTTTAAAAGGTTAGACGGTCCTGACTGATCCTGGGTTTCTTAGCCATGGGTAAAGGTCCAGCGGGGCATCCTGGGGTCCATCTGAGGGTGAGCAGAGGTGGACATTATGGGGAAGGAGGGGTAGATGACACTTGATACCTTTCAGTACATTGATATAAAAAACAAATTCCATAGAATAGCATAAGATTGTATTAGCAAGAAATTGGTTATGCCATATTCAGAAAACATGCTTATTCCTGGATATTGAAGTAGAACATATGATTTTAAAACAATCGCTGCTTTCAGAAGAGGTGTGTGTATATGTACCCATGTGCAATTGATTCCGTGGTTACCTACAGGATGATCAACTCCTCCCTCTAGGCTCACGAAGCTAAGGAGACCCCCAAGGGCACTGTCCTTCAAAGCCCCTCCTGGATCCCACTGAGTCAAAAGTTCATTAAGTACCAACTCTGAGACTAGTAATGTTCTATGTAAATGAATCAGTTCCTATCATCCAGAAGGTCACAGCCTGTCCGTAAGCAAGAGAATGAGATACAGGCAGAGGGATGCGCTGTGTGTGTAGTGTAGTGGCAGGGTGGGGGGTGGGGGGGGGCAGGTGGCTGATAGCTCCAATTCAGATGATGCAACATTGATGTGAAGGCTAATGGTAGGAAAAATTCAATTCTCCTGAAGTATACACAATTTCCTGTAATTATTATGTTGAGAAATCTAATCTCATGAGGGTTGGGGTTTTTTTTTTTTTTTGTCCCTTTCCTGAGTAATTTGTTTTCTGGGCTATGTATGTGTGTGTGTCATCATCATTGAGATTGTTGTACACAGCACCAGCTCAGGAGACTATTGGAATAGCCTGAGCCCCATGTGACTCCCCAAACTCTCAGTACCCAGACATTCCCTACACAGCACACTTCATATACACATACACACCACACACACACCACCACATACACATACCACACACACACCTCTGTTTCGGGAGTCCTAGAATGCAATGACCTGGGTTTACCAGGCACCTTGCAGTTTTCCATTCCATACCCTGGCCTTGGGGATAGGGGACACTGAACAGCTGTTCCTTCCTAAGGTACTTTATGGGTAAAAGCAGCCTCCAGGGGGAGGGGTTCTGGGATCAGTTCTTATTCATACTCATATCCGTACATCAAAACTGGCTATGAACATAATAATCCTTATGACTCACTTGGAAAAGTACATAGGAAGTCAGGTTTTTTTTTTTAAGTTCTTTTTTTAAAGGTTAAAATGAAGGCAGGAAGGTGCAGAGCATCACTCTGCTGGGCCCGGGATCTCCCAGGTGCAGTCTGGTTGTGTATTTTCCCTCGCCACAGCTCTCCAGTCTATGCATGATTCATCTTTCTCAACTGCACAGGGGAGTCAATTCAGAAGTGATTGCAGATACTCACCTCACCCAGCACACTATCTTCCTTGTCCGACTGGAACCTGTCTATCTCTGCCTTTCCTCCTGCAGCTGGGCCTCTGACCACTCCTCCTTCTGAAAATGCTCTGGGTCTCCCAGTCTCCAGGCTTGAAGCACCTTTATCTCCTTACCTGAAATGGTAACCCTTCTTTGTCACCCCTCCACTGGCTGCATGGAGTTCTATTGCTCCCTAAAAGCATTGCTAAAATGCCATTTCTGTACTGAAGTCTTCTGTAATCACCTCAGTCAGAAGTTCTCACTTCTCAGCTTGGAAAGGACTTACTGTCCTCACGTAGCAACAATCTCAATTAGTAATTTGACAAACGTTTGTCGAACACCTACAATGTACTAAATAAACACCATGCTCAGTGTGGGAGATACACTGATGAACAAACTGCAAAGAACAGCTTCCTGTCCTATAGCTGGTCTCAGACTAGTTGTAGGTTCTTTGCAAGGGAGAACTGGGTCTAACAGTTCTTTGTAACCTCCAGAATATAGTAAGAATTAAATTAATTTTACAAAGTTGATTAATGAATTCATTCTTTCTTTCAAGTCATGACATACAGTTAGAATCAACACTGTAAATGACCCCTCTAAGGCTAAATGTGGGAAGAAGAGGAATATATTTTATTCTTATTTAAAACATCAAGTAATTGTTTTCTGAATCAAATGTAGAATTCTGGTTTTATGAAGCACATCTGAGAGAAATACCCAAACCCCACCCCCTCAAATAGGCAGCAGTTGTAAACGTCTCTTCTTCCTGCTTACAGACTGTGGAATTCCAGAGCCTGGCCTGTGAAATACCAGTTTTCTTCTCCCTCTGAGGAATGGAAATGGGACAGATTTAAATCCCAGGAATCTTTGTGTGTTTAGACCCTCTGGATGATGCCTTGCTGGCCAGGAAGTACCCTCAGCCTACAAACCACTAGCAAAGGGGTCGAAAAAAGACAGACAGGACTCCAAGGAAGGGAACACAGTTGCTCAATGGCCCACAATATGAATCCTAGAAGCCAAATTATGGTTAGCCACATTGCTGCCTTATTGACCTTGTTCTTTGATGCTTATATTCTTGTGTGTACACTCTGTCTTTTTCTTTTTCTAACCAGCCTCCCACCAACACAGTTTACACTAAAAGTTGGCAACTGGCACGCATGCAAGCATTCTTCTACAGCTTAATACATGCTCAGGACTCTTGATGACTTAAAAGAAAAACACATGACATCAGCTATTTCCTTCCTGATAACTACACTACTCTAAAGGAACGCTGAGGTTTTGTTATTAAAATACACTAATGATTATGCAGCTAACAAGGTCTATATTTCCATCTTATTTTTTTAATGCAGACTCAAATTAAAATTTTCAGCCCTCATGTAATCTTCTCTAAGCTTTATGGTTTGATAGTCTAGTGAACGTTTACACTTACCTAAGGGTTAGATGTGCATTTTCAGGTGTCAGGGCATGAAGAGTCCCATGCTGAGTGGAAGGGGGTGATGTCTAATAGGTTTCTGGACCTAAATTACCATGAAATCATGGGCTCTGGCTTCCTCTCTCTCTCTCTCTCTCTCTCTCTCTCTCTCCCCCTCTCCTCCCACCCCCCCCCCGCTCCTTCTCTTCCTCTCCTTCCCTGCCCCCCCCCCAATGCCCATGCCTTTCCCTACCCCCTTCCCTGAGGTGAGTTTTCTTTGCCTCTCTCTTTCTCCTAAGCTCCAAGGGCCCTTCTTTTGTCTCTATCACTTGTTTCCTGAGCCCATTTCTTCTACAGCTCACTGCTTCTACCTCTGTGACTTTGCTAAATAACTTTTTCTTATAATATGGAGAAAAAAATCACAGGCTTCTGGAGGAGTAGAGGAAGGGAGGCCCTGACATCAGGTGATTGGAGTGATAGAACAATAGCACCTCATGAATCACATGACAGCAGGGGAGAAAGCCGAACCTGAACAGTTTTCCCAAGTCTAACTGAGACCGTTACTGCCCAGGTTGGGGAAGAGCTGTGCCACCCTTCTGTAGTCCCCAAATTCACATGCCAAAGCCCTGGTTCCCAATGTGATGGCATTTGGAGGTGAGGTCTTTAGGGGCTAATTTGGTTTAGGTAAGGTCAGGAAAGCAGAGCCTGTGATGCGATCAGTGCCCATATTAGAAGAGACCAGAGCTTACTCTCTTCACCATGTGGGGACACAGTGAGAAGCTAGCCATCTCCAAGACAGGAAGACAGCCCCACCAGACTCCACATCTGCTGGCACTTTGATCTTACACTCCTCAGCCTCCAGAACTGTGAGAAATAAATGTCTATTGTTTAAGCCACTCAGACTATGCTATTTTGTTATCATAGCCCAAGCTGACTAAGACAAACTATTTGTACTTATAGAAAAAAAATACTTAGACCCAACTTTAAAAACACATTGCCATCTTTTATTCACTTAATATTTTCAGTATTTCATTAGCATCTTTTTATGTACTCTTTTTTTATTGTTCTGTCTGTCCCAGTATGCTTTTCTGCCTTACTTCTCCTGCTTTCCTACCTTTAAATATTGCTCAGATGAATCCTGTGCACATATGTCAAGACCCAGTGTGGTATCTCCTCCTACAGGAAGCCTTCCCTGGCCTCCTCTCTTTTATCCCCAGCCCGGATTCAGGACTGATTCTATGCACCCTCAGAACACTCTGTGGTGGCTTCAATCAGAGCTTCTATTTCTCTGTTTTACTTTTTTCCTGTCCCTTTCACTAGACTGTGAATTTTTCATTGAAGGCAAGAATGTGTGCATTGCTACAGTAGAATCTAGAACAATAGGCATAAAGAATGCTTATTGGGTAAGATATGTTTTTCAGTGAAACCCTTGGGACAGAAAGCTTCCATTGTTAATGAAAAATCATGCCAGTGTGCTGTGAAGGACCAGGGAGGTGACATGTGGGCAAGGACCAAGGAGCCACTGGGAGTTTAGTATTGGCTTTCACATCAAAATGGAACCCTGAGTGTTGCTGAAATTGCTGAGGCAATGGCAGTAAAGTAACAGAGGGGTTTGGAACTGGGTTTTAGTTGTCCAGAATGTGGCATCTCAGGAGGAGTTGAAATTTCATATGGAGGGTCACACACTAGAATTTTTATCCGTTTGAACAACTCTTCTATGGCTTGAACTGTGTCCCCCAAGAAGTTGTTGAAGTTCTAGTCTCCACTACCTGTGTATGTGACCTTATTTGGAAATAGGGTCCTTGCAGATGATCAAGTTAAGATGAGGTTATTAGGATGGACCCAATTCTGATATGGCTGATATCCTTATAAACAAGGAAATTAGGATACAGAGACAGATATATATGGATGTTAAGATGGAGTAAAAGGGAGAACACTGTACTTGAACAATGATTAAAATAAAATTTTAAAAAGAAAGATGATGTGGAGACACAGGGAGACTGCCATCAACAAGCCAAGGAGCACCTGAGGCCAACAGATTCTCCCTCAGAACCCTTAGAAGGAAAGGATGTGGCCAACACCTTGATCTCAGACTTCTAACCTCCATAACTGAGAATTGTTTAAGCCACCCAGTTTGTGGTACTTTGCTAATCACAGGCCTAGGAAACTAGTACAGACTCCTCCATTAGACTCTTAATTACCCCTAGACAGGGATTTGGGGTTATTTATGTTGGAATCTTTAGCACTTGGCATACCTGCTAGATGTTTGTGGAAATCTGAGAATTAATTTGCCATGACAGAAGCTTAAGCTGTCCTCTCAAGCTGAGCTTCCCTAGGACTTTAAGTTGGAGGATAGAGGCTAAAAAGAAAAATACAAGGCTGGAATTGGTACACACCAGACTTTTGCCTGAGCTTTGGCTGTCCTTGCCCACTCTACCCTGAAATCAAGATGCTTGCTTTTCTGCAGAGGGTCCGGAGCAAGACTCCAAGATCCAAGAAGGCCATTCAGGTTTCAAGCCATTTGCTAGCAAGGAAGTGAGAACATGATGTCCTCATCCTGTGTCCTGTCCCCTCCCTGTCCTGGGGTTTAGCTACCCCATAATTTCATAGGGAATTCTTGTTTCTTATTATTTAAAGGTTAACTTGAAATTCATTTCTGATGAGAAAAGTAAGAAACTCTGGAAAGCTGTGCTTGGGTAAATGTTTTACCTTAGGTTAGCTTCCAATTCCAGAAACGTTGACAACTATAAAACTGGAGTGAGAATTTGTATGTGGTTCTCTGACCAATACAGATATTTGTAATAATAATAATTGAGAAAAAGATAGCACAACCTCAGAATTTTTTCCCTTTACTCAGCTGAAAATTAAACCAGACAGGCAATTACCAAGGTTTTGCTGTAATATATAATATGTGTACACCACATTTATGGCACATTACATATTACATGGTTATTATTCCACATTTTCATCCAATCATCTTATTAGTTCTGGTATTTCTATGTGGTGAATGACTACAGCTATAAGTCAAGTGAGAAAGGCACTGGTGGAGAAATAAAACACAGACTCAGAAGAGCCGAGACCATTAAAATGTGACCACGACTACAGTGGACCACATTTGGTGGTGTTGATGATGAACCCTTGAAGACTAGAAAAATAATAACATATTAACGTGAGAAGCCTCATTTCTAATACCATTTTCACTGCTCTAATAAATAATGTATTTTATTCTACTATCATAGACAATTATACTTCATTCCTTTTTTTCAAGTATCATGGTTAGATGGCTTTTTGAATGCTTTTATATTGCCTACACTTGACTAAAAAAAATTGAGAGGAAAGTACCATGTTAAAATAGAATTCACAATATTTTAAATATATTTTTAGACCCTAGTGAATGCCATTGTATACTCTTATTATTTGAAGAAAATGAAACTGCTTTATTAAATACTAAAAATAAACTTGGACCCACTTTTATAGCTCATTCAACTGATTTTCTAAGTTATGAGTCATTCATTGCTTTTGGTGTTTGATGTCATTTTCTTGGAACTAAATCAAATACAATTTTGAGTATATAAGCAAAGATATGATGGATTATAATAAATCAGACTATGGTTCATGTTTTCAAAAATTTTCCTAACAGTGTTGGATCTGTTTCTTTAAAACATTATTATTGTATTTTTTCCATTACCATTTAGCTCCTTTATACCTGCCTCCCCTCTGCCCACAATCACCATACTGCTGTCCATGTCCATGAGTTTTTTTTCCTTTTTGTTCTGCTCCTCCACCTCAATACCATAGCTGTCAGCCTGCTCTCTATCTATGAGTCTGTCTCTATTTTGCTTGTTAGTTTGATTTGTTCATTAGATTCCACATAAGAGTGAAATAGTATGGTATTTGTCTTCTCTGACTGACTTATTTCACTTAGTGTAATTTTCTCCAGGTCCATCCATGCTGTCACAAAATTTTCTTCTTATTTAATGGCTGAACATTATTCCACTGTGTAAATGTCCCATAGTCGTTTTATCCACTCATCTACTGATAGACACTTGGGCCGCTTCCAAATCTTGGCAATTGTAAATAATGCTGCAATGAACACAGGGGTGCTTATGTTCTTTCAAATTAGTGTTTTGACATTCTTCAGATATATTCGCAGAAGTGGGATCATTGTGTCATAAGGCAGTTCCATTTTTAATTTTTGAGGTATCCCCGTACTGCTTTCCACAGTGGCTGCACCAGTCTGCATTCCCACCAACAGTGTAAAAGTGTTCCTTTTTCTCCACATCCTTGCCAGCACTTGTTGTGTTTTGTTGATTTATTGATGATAGCCATTCTGACAGGTATGAAGTGATATCTCATTGTGTTTTTAACTTGCATTCTTTGATGATTAATGACACTGAGCATCTTTTCATTTGTTCATTGGCCATCCATATGTCCTCTTTGGATAAGTGTCTATTTAGGTCGTATTTGCCCATTTTAGGTGTCTATTTGCCCAGTTTTTAATCACACTTTGTTTTTTTGGTGTTGAGTTTTGTAAGTTCTTTATACATTTTGGAGATTAACCCCTTATTAGGTGTATCACCATATATATTCTCTCATTCATTGAGCTGTCTTTTTATTTTGTTGATGGTTTCCTTTGTAGTACAAAAACTTTTTAGTTTGTTATCATCCAATTTGCTTATTTTTTCTTTTCCTTCCTTGCCCAAGGTGATATACCAGAAAAAATATTGCTACGAGAAATGTCTGAGATTTTATTGCTTACATTTTCTTCTATGGATTTTTATGGTTTCAAGTCTAACATTTAAAGCTTTAATCACTTTTGAATTTATTCTTGTGTGTGGTGTAATGTAAAAAGGTGGTCTAGTTTCATTTCTCTGCATGTATCTGTCCAATTTCCCCAAGACCATTTATTTAATAAACTATTTTTACCCCATTGTATATGGTCACTTCTGTCAAATATCAATTGGCTACAAAGTTGTGGGTTTATTTCTGAGCTCTCTATTCTGTTCATTGATCTATATGTCTGTTTTTATGCTAGTATCATGTTGTTTTGATCACTATGGCCTTGTAGTACAGGTTGATATTAGGTAGTGTGATTCCTCCAACTGAGTTCTTCTTTCTCAGGATCACTGTTGCTATGTGGGGCCTTTGTGTTTCCATATAAATTTTTGAAACATTTGTTCTAGTTCTTAGAAGTATGTCATTGAACTCTTTTTAAAAATTGTATTGATTATGCTATTACAGTTGTCTCAATTTTTCTGCCTTTAACCTCCTCTAATCAGCACCTACCACTCCCTCCAGCAGTCCCCCCTCCTTTGTTCATGTCTATGGATCATGTGCATAAGTTCTTTGGCAACTCCATTTCCTATACTTGCTCTTAATATCCCCTTGCTTATTCTGTACCTACCAATTTGTACTTCTTAATCCCTTCAACTTTTCCCCCATTCCCCCAGACGGCCCTTCCAGCTGGTCGCCATCCCAATGTTCTCCATATCTGTGATTCTGTTTCTGTTCTGCTTGTTTGCTTAGTTTGTTCTTTAGATTCAATTGTTGATAGTTATGTATTTATTGCCATTTTAATTTTCATAGTTTTCACCTTCCTTTTCTTAAATAAGTCCCTTTAACATTTCACGTAATACTGGTTTGAAGATGATGAACCCCTTTACCTTTACCTTGTTTGGGAAGCACTTTATCTGCCCTTTGATTCTAAACGCTAGCTTTGTAGGATAGAATAATCTGGGTTGTAGGTCCTTGCTTTTCATCACTTTGAATACTTCTTGTCAATTCTTTATAGCCTATAAAGTTTCTTTTGAGAAATCAGCCGATGGTCTTATGAAACTCTTTTGTAGGTAATTATCTACTTTTCACTTGTTGCTTTTAAGAGTCTCTCTTTATCTTCTTTAACCTTTTCATTTTGATGTGTCTTATTGTGGTCTTCTTTGTGTCCATCTTGTTTGGGACTCTCTGTGCTTCCTGGACTTGTATATCTATTTCCTTAACCAAATTATGGAAGTTTTCTTTTATTATTTTTCTAATAGGTTTCCTATTTCTTGCTCTTTCTCTTCTCCTTCTGGCACCCCTATAATGCGAATGTTGGAACATTTGAAGTTTCTTCTGAGACTACTTACTCTATCCGCAATTTGGGGGATTCTTTTTTCTTCTTGCTGTACTGATTTCATGTCTTTTGCTTCCTTATGTTTCAAATCATTGACTTGATTCTCAGCTTTATCCATTCTGCTGTTGATTATCTGCCAATTGGTCTTTATTTCAATTAGTGTCTACTTAATTTCTGATTGTATTACTTTTATGCTGTTGAAGTACCCACTGAGTTCCTTGAGCATTCTTATAACCAGTGTTTTGAACTCTGCATCTGATAGATTGCTTATCTCCATTTTGTTTAGTTCTTTTTCTGAAGTTTTGTTTTGTTCTTTTATTTGAGCCACATTTCTTTGTCTCCTCTTTTTGGCACCCTCTCTGTGTTTGTTTCTGTGCATTAGGTAGAGCTGCTTTGACTCCTTGTCCTGGTAGTGTGGCCTAATATAGTAGGTGTCCTGTAGGGTCCAGTGGCACAGCCTTCCCTATCTCCCAAGCTGGGTACTTGAGGTTCGCCCTCTGTGTGGGCTGAGTATTCCCCCCTCTTCTAATTGTCTTGATTGCTGTTAGCAGCTCAATGGGAGGGTTTCATCCAGGCCAGACATCTGGTGGGACTGACTCTTACCCCCGGCCAGCAATCACCTCCCTCCGTGGCTTCTGGAGGTGATTGGGTGGTCGTTCTCCAATGTGGTCTGTAATTGTCTGCTGGGTGCCTAGACTCTGGGCATACACGAGTGGTACAAGCCGTAGTCAGCCACCATCTATGTTCTGTCTTGAGTCCCTTGGCATAAGCTATAAAGTGATCTGCAGATAGTGCTGGGTCTGGGGCCACTCAGTGAGAGGTATAGGGGCTGGTTTTAGGTGTTGCTTGTTTGAATGGATTTAGGAAGGTCTGAAGCCTGTGCCTAGCCAAGCCATTCATATGAAAAGCCACTGTTACCAGCTTGGGTGGGCCTGTAAGTTGGATGGGGCAGGGTCATCAGGGTGGAGTTAACCATGTGAGCCAGGTTGATGAAGCCTCAGGTATGGTGCCATCACACTGTGGTTCTGTGTGGGGGAGGACTCAGAAAAGGAACAAAGTCCACTGTCTGCAGTTCTGCATAGGAGACAGCTGTTTCTCAGCTCTAGCCCTGATGCCAAACATTTCAGTTCCTCCTCATATACCACTGGTACCCTTCAAGGTGCTGTCCTGGTGCTGGAGCCCAGAAGTAGTGATCATAAGTCCATGTGCAGGGCCCTCCAAGAGGAGAAAACTGAGAATCCCACAGTTTCTTCTGTTGACCCAAACCCCACTGGTTTTTACAGCCAGAAGTGATGGGGACTTATCTTCCTATCACTGTCACCCTGGGTAGTATGGTCTGGTGTGGGGCTGTGACCCCTCACTCCTGAGATATCCCTCTGTTTTATATCCTCCACATGTGGGTTAGGGACCAGCTCATTTCACATCTCCATGTCTTCACTTCTCCACCCCTCCTACCTATCTGGATGAGTATGGTTTCTGTAATTCCTTATTTATAGGAGTTCCATAAAACTCAATATTCTGATAGTTCTGAGTTATATTTGTTCTGTAGTTTAGCTGAGTTTTGCTGAGGTTGTCTAGAAGGTGAGCTGTATTTACCTATGCCTCCATCTTGAACAGAAGTCACATCACTGGAATCTTGATAGGAATCCTGTTGAATCTACAGGTTGCTTTGGGAGCATACTAATGATGTCAATTCTTCCCATCCATGAACAATGTATGTGCTTCCACTTATTTGTACCTTCTTCACTTTCTTTCTTCAGTGTCTTATAATTTTCTGAGTATCGGTCTTTTACATCCTTGGTTAGGCTTATTCCTAGGTATTTTATTCTTTTTGAAGCAACTGTGAATAGGATTGTTTTTTAATTTCCCTTTCTGTTAGTTTTTTATTGGCATATAAAATGCAACTGATTTTTGGATATTAATTTTGTATCCTGCTACTTTGCTGAATCCATTTATCAGTCCTAGTAGTTTCTTGGTGGAATGTTTGGGATTTTTTATGTACAGTATCTCTCTTCTGCAAATAAAGACAGTTTTACTACTTCCTTTCCAATTTGGATGCCTTTTATTTCTTCTTCTTGTCTGATTGCTGTGGCTATGTTGAGTAAGAGAGGTGAAAATGAATATCCCTGACTTGTTCCCAGTTTTAGGGGGAATGCTTGTAGTTTTTGCCCATTGAGTATGATGCTGGTAGTAGGTTTGTCATATATGGCATTTATTATGTTTAGGTATATTCCCACTATTCCCACTTTGCTGAGAATTTATATCAGAAATGATGCTGAATTTTATCAAATGCTTTATTTGCATCTATTGATATCATCATGTGGTTTTCTTTTCATTTTGTTTATGTGGTGAATCATATTTATTGATTTGTGAATGTTTTACCAACCTTGCATTCCTGGAGTAAATCCTGGTTGATCAAGGTTTGTGATCTTTTTGATGTATTACTGTATTTGGTTTGCTAATATTTTGTTGAGGATTTTAGCATTTATGTTCATCAAAGATATTGGCCTATAATTACCTCTTTTGTAGGGTTTTTATCTGGTTTTGGAATTAGAATATTGCTGGCCTTGTAAAATGAGCTTTGGAGGCTTTTATCCTCTTGAATTTTTTGAAATCGTTTGGTAGGTATTAGTTCTTCTCAGAATGTTTGGTAAAATTCACCTGTGAAGCCATTCATCCAGGGCTTTTGTTTGTTGAGGATTTTTTGATTACTGCTTCAATTTCACTGGCTATAACCTTCCTACTCAGATTCTCTGATTCCTTCTGATTTTGTTTTGAAAGATTGTATGTTTCTAGGAATTTATCCTTTCTTCCAGATTGTCCAATATTTTGGCATATACTGGTAGTTCATAATATTTCTTACAATCCTTTGTATTTCTTTAGTGTCAGTTTTTATTTCTCCTCTTTCATTTCTGATTTTATTTATTTGGGTCTTTTCTCAGTTTTTCTTGATAAGTCTGGTTAAAGATTTGTCAATCTTGTTTATCTTTAAAGAGCCAGCTCTAGGATTCATTGATCTTTTGTATTTGTTTAAACTCTATCTTACTTATTTCTAATCTGATTTTTATTACCTTCCTTCTAGTCACTTTGGGCTTCATTTCTCATTATTTTTCAAGTTCCTTTTAAATGTAAAGTGAGATTGTTTATTTGATTTTTTTTTCTGATAAGCCTGAAATAATAGGATTATAATACTACGAATTTCCCTCTTAGGATTGCTTTTCCAGTGTCCCACAGATTTTGGATTGTTGTGTACTCACTTTCATTTGTTCCAAGGTATCTTTTGATTTCTTCCTTCATTTCCTTATTGACCCATTCATTGTTTGATAACATGTGATTAAGCTTCCATGTCTTTATGTATTTTTCAGAGTTCTTCTTGTGATTGATCTAGTTTCAGAGCACTATGGTCAGAAAGAAGTTGCTTGATATGATTTCAATCTTCTTACATGTATTGTGACTTGTTTTGTGTCCTAAAATGTGGTCTATCCTAGAAAATGTTCCATGTGCATTTGAAAAGTATGTATATTGTGCTTATTGGGGATAAAATCCTCTGAAGATATTAATTAAATCCATTTGGTCTAGTGTGTCATTTAAGGCTGCTGTCTCCTTGTTGATTTCCTGTCTGGAAGATCTATCCATTGAAGTCAATGGGGTGTTAAAATCCCCTACTATGACTGTATTTGTGTCAATCTCTCCCTTTATGTCCATCAAGATTTACTTTACATATTTAGGTGCTCCTATGGTATGTGCATAAATGTTTACAAGAGTTATATTATTTTGTTAGATTGTTCCCTTTATCATTATGTAGTACTTTTCTTTGTCTCTTACTGTGGCCTTGGTTTTAAACTCTATTTTTTGGATATAAGTATTGTTACCCCACCTTTACTTTTCCTTTCCATTTACATGAAATATCTGTTTCATCTCTTTACTTTTAGTCTCTGTGTGTCTTCCCATCTGAGGTGGGTCTCTTGGAGGCAGAACATATGGGTCTTGTTTCCTACTCCATTCAGCTACCTTCTGTCTTTTGGTTGAGCATGTAAACCATTTACATTTAAGGTGAGCATTGATGGATGTGTATTTATTGACATTTTATTTTTAAACTATTTACCTCATTTTTTTCTTTTTCTTTTTCTTCTTCTTCTTCTTCTTATTCTTAAAGCAAGCTCTTTAACATGTGTCACAGTACTGGTTAAATATTAACAAAATCCTTCAGTTTTTTCTTGTCTGAGAAGCTCTTTATTTCTCCTTCACTTTTAAATGATAGCTTCATTAGGTAAAGTAGCCTTGGTTGTAGGTCCTTGCTTTTCATCACCTTGAGTATTTCCTGCCACTCCCTTCTGACCTGAAATGTTTCTGTTGAGAAATCAAATGATAGTCCAGTTGAAGCTCCCTTGTATGTAACTACCTGCTTTTCTCTTGTGGCTTTAAGCTTTGCCATTTTAATTATGATGTCTTGGTGTACTCTTCTTTGGGTTCATCTTGTTTGGGACTATATGAGCTTTCTGGACTTGTGTGTCTTTTTCCTTCACCAGATTAGGGAAGTTTTTGGTCATTATTTCTTCAAATAGGTTCTCAGTAACTTGCTCACTCTCCTCTCCTGCTATTCCCATGATGTGGATGTTATTATGTTTCATGTTGTCCAAAGTTTTCTTAAGCTTCCCTCATTTATAATATTTTTGCTGTTCTGCTTGGGTGTTTTTTACTACCTTGTCTTCCAAATCACTGATTTAGTCTTCTGCTTTATCTAACCTACCATTTATTTCTTCCAGTGTATTATTGATTTCACATATTGCATTGTTTATTTCTGACTTGTCCTTTTTAATTGTTCCTATATTTTTTCATGTTGAGAGTATCATTATAATTATTACTCTAAACTGTATATCTGATAAATTGCTTGCCTCCATTTTATTTAGTTCTTCTAAAGAATTCTCTTGTTCTTTCATTTGTGGCCTGTTTTCTTGTCTTCCCATTTTGGCTGCTTTTTTTGTATTTGTTTCTATATATTAGGTAGGTCTACAGAGACTTTGGTGCAGACCTCTATCAGATGCTGCTGTGACTGGCCCTGGGAAACCTGTTTGGTGCTATCAGAATCCACAGCAAGTGGCTCCCTCTGCTGGGTCTGTTTGTGTGAAGAAAGAACCAGGCTAGCTTTTACCAGCGCCAGGCCTGTGGAGGGTCAGCTAAAGTCTCAGAGCTCCCAGAGATCTGCCTTTGCCTGAAGGCTTTGTCTCTGAAGTAGCCTTCAGCTGTTCTCCTCAGCAGCGGGGCTTAAGCTCCACAATGTGGGGCAGTGTAATTCCTGCATGTGCAGCTATTGCTCCCCCTCCGGCTCAAGCCACATGAAGTGGAGTGCTCTGCCTGAGAAATATGGCCTCTTCAGTATGGGGAATGACTCAGCACAGGGATCCTGGTGCCTGTTCTTTTAGTTCTCTCCTCAGAGCCACTAACCCCAGACTCTTCTCACATATCTCCAGTACACTCCTCTCTGTGTCTCTAGCCATCTCTCTCTTGTGGACATAAACCCTGCTGCTTTTCACAGCCAGATGTTTTTGGGTTCCTTTCATGGTTCTGGAACTATAGTCTGGGAAGCCCAGCTAGGGGGTTAGATCCCACACTTCTCAAGGGAAACCCCCATCCCCTGAAATGTCCCTCCAGATCTTCAGCTGCTGCCAGTGGGAGGCCAGCCAACCCTTTCACACCTTCTCTGCACTCCCTACCAGTCTTGTTATAGTGAGGTGATTTCTTCTGTCTGTCCTTGCTTATAAGGCTTCTCTCCAGCTAGTGTTTAGTTGGTTATTAGGATGATTTTTCTTTAGTTGTAATTTCACTTTGGTTCTTGGAGTAGGTTAGTGTATCTCCCACTTAATCCTCCACCATCTTGGGTCTCCTATCCTTTTTTTTTAATCCTCATCCAAGGATGTTTTTTTCATTGCTTTTTTAGAGAGAGAGCAAGGGAGGGAGATAAGCATCAATTGTTTGCCTCCTGTACATGCAGACCAGGAATCTAACCCATATTCTCATATATGACCTGACTACGAATCAAACCCTCAACCTTTCAGTTATGGGACAGCACTCCAACCAACTGACACACCAGCCAGAGCAGATCCAGCTTTTCTTTTTTCCTTTCCTTTTCTTTTATCTTTCAAATTCCCTAACTTCCTCTATCTTTTCTTTTGAAGTTAAAGTTTTATTTTCTTTTGTTTATTTCTTTTTCACTTGCTCTAATTTCCTCCTTTTTTTTCTTTTGGAATTAATGTAAATTCTTGCTACTGAGAAGTCCAGAATTTTTCAACTTTAAGGTAGAGTAATGCTGCTCAGCTTAGCAGGTCTGCAGGTAAAATTCAACTTATATTATATTCTAAAATTTAGGGCTTATAGAAAGAAGATTCATAATTTTTTTCTCCAATGTGGAAGAAAGTAGAAATGTGAAATGTATTAAAACTAAAGGACCTAAACACTGTAACATATATAAAGTATCAACTATTATAATTACATATTTGACCATATATTCTGACTTTGAGAACTAAATACTAGCATGCATATACTATAAACAATTATATTTTGACCCACCATAAAAGAAGTAAATGACAAAGTAATCTGTTGAAGTATGTAACTTCTTTTCTATAAGTACTAGGTATGGTGAACTAGTTAGATTCAGGACGTAGGACCATTTATTTCACTCTGCAGCTTATTGTCTAGTTTACAATGTATCTTAAAACGTTGATCTGAATTAAACTGAAGGAGTAAATCCTTGATCAAATTAAAATATGTAGCTGTTGGAGTAGACTTCTGCCTCCTGTGTGCCTCCCTTGAATTTTGGGAGTGTCATAGGGCAAGACTCATCTCCCCTCCTGGGGCATGTGTTAGTTGAGTGTTTTTCTTTTGTCCAACAGATTGCAGTATTCTGAAGGCAATGATCATGTTCCCTACTTCTTGGTATCCTCCATTGGGCTACATGGCTAAGCAGAGTGCTCCGTAATAAGAGATAATCAGGAAATTTTTGTTGAATTGAAAAAAATAAAGTGAAACAATTAAAAATAATTGTTGAGGGCCATGCCTTGTTTTACAATACTGGAATGTAGCCATTGGTGGTAGAACCCTGGCTGTGTTCTCAGCAGCCCAAGCCTGGATTTTAAGGAAGCATACTCCTGAAGCGATGAAATGCTTCTGAGAATTCCTGTAATCTTTGAGTAATTTGAACCAGAGCATAGGAACTTGATTCTGGTCCTTGTTTTCTTATCACCTATCACTTATCATTGTGAACATTGATGAAATTACTGTGCAAACAGAGCTTATATATACACTGTATAATGGGTAATTAACAAAACCAACTCAATTTGTAATGGCTGTTATGATCAGAACAGCTAACATGATCAACCAGAATGGATTTTAGAGAGTCGCTTTCCTTTTTCCAGAAACAAAAATGCATTCTTGGGCAAAAGGAATGTATGGCGGAGAGCCATCAACTGGATTTCTCAACCATCCCCTCTGTGGTACAATGTACTGTGTTGGGATCTTATGGTCTGAACTGTTTATCTTTAAGACATGGCCAGGACACTGTGCTCTAGGTCAATTAGGAATACAGGTAGTGATGTATGAGAAAGTGGAATTCAAACCTGTGGTATAATAGAGGGTATTGTTCTAAACAGAGTCAGAATCAAAGTGACCCTCATATCATGATACTCATGAAACATCCTCCCTGTGGGCCATTTGGATACTTCTAGAAGATAATAGAACCTCCTAGAGCCTAGCTGATTGGAAAGAGCATGGAATTTAGAGGCAGCCATATCTAGATAAAAAATCTGGCTTCAACATTTGAGGTCTGTCTAGAAGGTATCCGACATGCAATATGAAAAACAGAGACATTTATTGAAGAAGATACAAGATATAAGAAACATTGTACGTAGGACAGTGATGCCTCAGTCCCCTTCAAAGTAGGCATCTTGGGAACTCACAAAATTTTCCCAATCTCTATCAGCTGCCCTGTTGTATTTTTCTGAGTATCATCAATAGCCTGAACTCTCTTACTTTTCAAAGGTGATTTTAATTTTGAGAAAAGCCAGAAGTCACAGGGCACCAAATCTGGGCTGTAAAGAACTGAGTCATCTGGGGGATTTGACATTTCACGAAAAACTCTGCACAAAACGTGATGTATGAATGGACACATTGTCGCAAAGAAGCTGCCAATCACCAGTTGCCCATAGCTGTGGCCTCCTGAATCATCCAAATAGTTTCCACTGAGGAATGCTCAAGCCTAATGCAAAATATGATGCAAATTCGTTGATCTATTTGCTTGGTCATTTTGAATGCAACAGCCACCCAGTATACCTACTCACTCAACAGTATCTATAGCCCCCACTGATTCACTTGTTAGAGCATTGTCCTGATACACCAACGTTGCAGGTTTGATCCCTGGTCAGGGCACATAAAAGAATCAACAAATGAATGTACAAATATGTGGAACAATGATCAGTATCTTTCTTTCTCTCTCTCCCCCTGCTTCCTTCTCTCTCTCTAGAAATTAATAACTAAAAAATCTTTTCAAAAAGCAGTGGTAAGCAAATCAGTTATCCAGAGTTCCTGTCAGATGTGCAGAATGTGGTGAGAGATCTTACAGCCTAGATAAGGCAACATCCACTTATATAATTATGTTTTAGTTACTAGTGCTGTATAACAAATTATCCCCCAAATCTAGCAGATTAAATCAAGCACTTTATTATGTTCATGGCTCTGCTGCTTTGGAATTTGAACAGGGTACAAAGTTTCATGATATCTGGGCTTCAGCTAGGAAAACTCTGTGGTTGAAGATGACTTACTGGCTGAAGGCTGAGATTCTCTGAAGCAGTCTTTACTCACCTGACTGGCAATTTTGCTCAGCTGTAATTTGGGAACTGTGGCCTGGACAGCTACATACATCCCCTCTGGCATGACATGTTCCTTGGATTCTCACATGGCAACAGCATTCCCCCAGAGAAAGAATCTCCACAGAAATACACAAGAGCTTCCAGGCCTTTTCTGACCCAGTTTTAGAAATCATGGGCCATTACTTCCACTGCATTTCTTGGTTACTAAGACCAGCCTAGATTCCAGGGTAGGAGAATTAGACTCTGTCAACCTGTGCCCCTAACTTCTCTGGATGAAGGAGAATGAGATAAGAGCATATGGGATAAGAGATGCAGGTATGACCATTTTTACAAAACACAATCTGCCAAAAATACAGTGGAATACATGTCATGGGAGGGGAGGATAGGAAAACACATAAGGAAACCTAATGTTGATCAGCAGAGTCAGCCAATAATTTTTCAAAGCAAGTATCTACGAAGCTGAAATTGAGGATCAGTGGAAGTTAGCCAAATAAAGATCGTCTTTGTCAGTTCAGGCTGCTAAAAGAATTTACCATAGGTTGGATGGCTTAAACAACAAACATTTATTTCTCACAGTGCTAGGGCCTGGGAGTCTAAGATTAGGGTACCAGCATGGCCAGGGTCCAGTCTGTCGATTTACAGACCTTCTCACTGTATCCTCCTGTGGCATAGAGAGGCCTAGTTGTCTTCATCTTCTAAGGACACTAATCTCATCATGGGGCCCCACCCCCTAACCTAATCACCTCCAAAAGGCCCTATTTCCTAATACCATCCTTTTGAACTGGGTGAACACAAAGAAGCAGTCCATAGAAAAGACAATGTGTGAAACAATGTTTAAAGCAAACAGAACAATATGGATAAAGGTCCAGAGTCTGGTGGGAACCTAGGCCATACATGGAACTAAACTAATTTCCATATGTCTGCTTGGTAAGGTTCAGGCTCAGTGCCTCTTCAGGGAGACTGGAATAAAGTTGGTGGAGAGAGGTTAGCACATATATTTGTATGAGTTCCTGGAACATAAAAATAAAGCTAGAGAGGTAAGCAAGGACCAGATCATGAGGATTCTGGTAAAACACAGTAGGGAATCTGAACAACAGGTAATGAGAGGCAGAAAGAAACATTATCTGTGTGTCAAAGCCTTCCAAAGTTCAAATCTAGGCAGCCCTTAATGTTCTAATGTACAAATGCTGTAAAAGGTGAGGATGCTTGTCTCGCCCATTTGGAACTAAGTGCATGGCATTTCTTTGTCTCCTTTACTATTCATTTTAAAATGTGAACGGAAAGTCCTCTTCACTATCCTGAAGGCACCTACTTAAGACCCATGGACTCAGACACTCCCCCTCCTCAACGTGTAGCATTTTCATCCCATGTAAGACTTCCCTGATATCTATCAAAAGCAATAGTGCACCTGAAATATCAACCTAATGTCTAATGTTAAGCACCATTTACTGTTAGGATAATTTTTCATAAACATGAGGGAAATCTTTTCTTTAAGAGGAGATATAAATCACCAGTTACCAATTTGTTCTCTAGAAAGAATTAAACTTTTCTCAGGGAGGGAAGATGCTGAGTAGGAGGCAGCACGCTTGTAAGCCATTTTATGACACTGGACTGCATGGCGAACAGCCATTTATGTGAAAGCATTCATTTCCTGTGGGGCTCAAGTGTTTGCCTTCTTGGAACAATAATGGGAAATTTCTTAACATGGAAGGACTATGACGTCCTGGTCTTGGAAAATGTCCCATTGTCCTTCATGCATTAGATGGATCTAAAATAAGCAAGAAGTCTAGACAGTGGAAGCCATATATAACATCTATATAGTCTTATAGAGTAGAAGTCACTCAGCCCTCTTCCACCCATTGAAGAGAACTGACAGAAGTATGCAAGGGTATAAAATGTGTATGTCAGGTAACAAATCTTTGGCTATTCCCCTACTTAATTACTAGCCACTTTAAATCTTTTTAAGAAGTGAGTAGGGTAAAAATAATATGAATGAATAAAACTGTATCACATTTGAAAGCATCTTATTTTTACTGTATCCCCAACTTTCAAGACTCTTCACTGTCTGACCAATTTTGATTATATCCAGCAAATATTTATTGGGCTTTCGACAGGATGCTTTGTCAGTCTACGTGATGACACAACAATCTATTTTGTTATTTACTACACCTCAACACAAGATATGTTTGACACTCTTTTATTTGGAGATACTTGGGAAAACTTACCACTGAGTCTTTGTTCTTATTCTTACCCCCAATTAAATACCTTTTTTTTTCAAAATCAAGTAGTAAACTTCAAATTTGTTCTTCTTCTCCACAACTGCTTTAGACATTCTAGGTCTTTCAGATTTCTGAATGAATTTTAGAATCTTTCTCAGTTTCTTAAAAAAATCCCTTGGTATTCTGATTGGAGTTTCACTGATTATATAGAGCAATTTGGCAAAAATTGATATCCTAACAATTTGAATTCTCTGATCTACAAAGTATACCTCTCCATTTTTTTTCATTTTTTAAAAATTTCTCTCAGCAAAGTTTCATAGTTTTCAGGGTATGTCCTTTGTCAGATTTTACCTTAAGTATTTTATATTTTTGTGCTATTTTAAACTGTATGCTAACTTCAGATAGATTCCTCAACATATGATTATTACTCAGTGAACTACCTGTGAAGTAACTTCTGTAGATCTTTGCATTTCTCTCTCTGTGCAGCTCTTTTCTCTTTAGTATTCTATCCTGTGAGTTCTTATCTTCCTTGGTCTCCTGAGACTCTCAGCTTCATCTCAACTAAAAGAGTCCAATAGGTTCTTACTTGTATTCCCTCTCTCACTGACACAGCCTGGAAACGAAAACTCTCTCAAAGCAGCAAGCTAGGGCAATTACAGGACTTACCTTGTTTGTTTCTCACCATTCAGGATCATTATCCTCTGTTACCTGATGTCCAGTGTCCTGAAAACCATTGTTCCTTCTATTTGTCCTGCCTGCCCCCCAACAGGAAAAGAAATCCAGTCCCTGTTGCCCTATCTTGAATGAAAGCTAAATTTTTCCCTTTTTTTTTTAAAAGCCATGGCTATATTGGCTCTTTCTCTTACTTTACCTGAACTTAATGTTAACAATTAAAAATAATTAAACACTCATCCTAGCTGGGTGGAGGATTGTCTCATACACCAAAAGGTTGCAGGTTCGATCTCTGGTTGGGGTGCTCACGGGAGGCAATTGATTGATGTTTCTCTCTCAAATCAATGTCTTGCTCTCTCTCTTCCTCTTTCCCCAAAATCAAGAAAATACACCTTCAGGTGAGGGATTAAAAAATAATAATAACAATTAAAAACTCAATAAATAGAGATTTAGTAAACTAGAAAAATCAGAAGAAATTCAGAATGCAATACAGAGGAAAAAGAGGGTGAGAAAACAAAAAAGTTGTAAGAGACAAGGGAGTAAATTGAGAAACTATAAAATATTTCTTGCATGCCACTCCTCCTTTCTGGGTTTAATTTCCTTCCTACTGATGTACATCCTTTTGTAATTCTTTCAGTGTTGGAAAGTCCATAAGTTGTAAACTTTCAGGCTTGCTTTGTTTGAAACTGTTTTTATTTCACCTTTACTCTTGAATAATAATTTAGCTAGATAGAACTTCCCAGGTTGACAGCTACTTTCTCTCACAATTTAAGGTGTTATTCTATTGCTTTCTGGCCTCTAGTAATACCAATGAGAATTCTGTCTTAAGTCTAATTGTTTTTTTATTTGGTAAGTAATACACATTTTATTCTGATTACTTAAACATTATTTTTTCCTTTAGTATCCTTGCTGTTTACTACTGACCGTGTGTCAGAATTTCCTTCCATTTTAACACATACCCATATTTCATTATATGTTTATACCACATCTTGTTGAAATTTTTAGTGATTTTTTAATTGCATTTGCATTTTGCTCTGGCCCTACAAATAATTTTGCTGGTCCTGCTTTTATTCTCTCACACAAGATATTTACTTAAAAGCTGTAAAAGAATATATTATAGGAGTAGAAATTAATGGTGTGTGCTTTACAAGCCTATTGTAATAGTCACATATATATATATATATATATATATACACACATATATGCCCGATATATATATCAGTATGCCCAGCCCTATGCTCTGTGCCCTGATCCTCTAGTCTATCTTCTCCTGAAAGAGCTTTCTTTTTCAAACCACCAGAATATGACTCTTCACCTTCCCATGGAGAAAGCCCTCCCACACTCATTGATATCACATGTGTCCTAGAATTCCCTTCTTACCCATTTTCACACCTCAGCCATTGTGCTCCCCAGTGTAATCTCCTGCAGCAGGACATTTCCCAAGTTAAGCTAGAGTATCATTGGGTTTTTTTAAGAACAGCCCAGGATAAATGTTCCAAGTTCAGTGCTTTTTGAGGTTTCCTTGGTAGTACAATACATATACCTGCCTTATCCTTATTCTTCCTGGGTCATGTCACAGGTAACTCTTGTCTCAGAAGAGACATTAAGTTTCAGAAACATTACAACCAAGATCTGTATCAAGGGTGAGAAACATTCCTCTAATTACAACATAATGTGCTCATACTGCTCCCTCAAGGGGATGTTAATATACATATTATTATGCACCTAAGTGCCAGGCTTCCCTTTGCCTTTTTCCTAACTCCAAAACTTGACCAGAGATCCACAGCACATAAAAAATAAACCCTATTGAAAAGGTACATATACCTTTTCAAACAACAAAGCCATTTTCTTCCTAATGTCTTTCTCCTGGCCACACAAAGACCTCAATGAAGCTTTGACATAAAGGTTTTTCTGTACCTCAGGCCGATCATAATATTAAGCAGAACATACTGGTGTTGCTTTTTGTATTAGAAATTGAATCAGAATGATTTTCCTAATTGAAACAATGGTTAGAGAATAGCATACTACAGTTTATGATGTGTGTGTTGGGGGGTGAGGCTTGCTGGCCATAACATGTATGTAGAATGAATGAGAGTATGTTAAATTAAATTGGATGACAAAATAATCCTTAGAGAAAAACCTATTAGGTAGCGGGAGTTCTAAATATAAATGAAAGAAGTCCGATAATAAAAATGCAGTTTTGGCTTTATGATTACAACTAGTGCTTTTGATCTGGTTGTTCAATATCCTGCAAATATTTTTAAAAGCAGCTCGATTCATGTAATAGCTTGCCTAGGCCAAAGCTCACCAGCAAGGTGACAACTAGTCACAGGTGGCTTTGAGGCACTTGAAACGTGCTATATTAAATTCACACCTGAATTTGAAGACTTAACATTTTTTAAAAAGAGTGTTGCATATCACACTAATATTAATAACAGCATTTTGTACATATTGAGTTAAATAATATGCTAGTTAAATGAAAGTTACCTGTTTCTTTTTTAATGGGGCTACTAAAACATTTTGAATTGCATACAAGGCTCACTTTACATCTCTGTTAGACAGCAATAGTCTAGAACCCACTGAGTTTTCTGTACAAACTCACTTAGTTTTGAATCTGGTATGCTCATATTTATTCTCATCCCAAAGGTTCTTCCCATTTTTTCACTCTTCTTAACTTCAGTCTCAGATGTGAGTCACGTGTTGGTGTTTGCAGCCTATCCCAGCATTCCCACCTTGACACCCCTATAGGTTGTCTTTTACTCATACTTCAGGGAGAGGAAAATCATTTTATTTCTTTGAAAAAAAATTCCACTTTCACCCAAATTAAAATTCCACTGTTGTTTTTTTTTTTTTTAACCTGAACTTCAGAATACAATAAGGAGTGAATTGGCAATTTTGGAATAACATTTCTTTTTTATGTTTTTTTTTCATTTTTTTCTAAATATATTCTATTGATTATGCTATTACAGTTGTTCCATGATTTTCTCCCCTTTATTTCCCCTTGACCTATACCTCACCAGCATTCCCCCACCTTAGTTCATGTCCATGGCTTGTACATATAAGTTCTTTGGCTTCTACATTTCCTATACTATTCTTAACCTCCCCCTGTCTATTTTGTACCTACCATTTATGCTTCTTATTCCCTGTACCTTTCCCACCATTATCCCTCCTTCCCCTCCCCAATAACCTTCCATGTGATCTCCATTTCTGTGATTCTGTTCCTGTTCTAGTTGTTTCCTTAGTTCATTTTTGGTTTTGGTTTTGTTGTTTTAGGTTCACTTGTTGATAGTTGTGAGTTTGTTGTCATTTTACTGTTGATAGTTTTGATCTTCTTCTTTTTCTTAGATAAGTCCTTTTAATATTTCATATAATAAGAGCTTGGTGATGATGAACTCCCTTAATTTGACCTTATCTGGGAAGCACTTTATCTACCCTTCCATTCTAAATGAGAGCTTTGCTGCATAGAGTCATCTTGGATGGAGGTTCTTGACTTTCATGACTTCTAATACTTCTTTCCAGCCCCTTCTTGCCTGCAAGATTTCTTTTGAGAAATCAGCTGACAGTCCCATGGGAACTCTTTTGTAGGTAACTGTCTCCTCTTGCTGCTTTTAAGATTCTCTCCTTATCTTTAATCTTGAGTAACTTAATGATGATGTGACTTGGTGTGTACTTCCTTGGGTCCAACTTCCTTGGGACTCTCTGAGCTTCCTGGACTTGCTGGAAGTCTATTTCCTTTGCCAGATTGGGAAAGTTCTCCTTCATTATTTTTTCAAATAAGTTTTCAATTTCTTGCTCTTCCTCTTCTCCTTTTGGCACCCCTATGATTCAGATGTTGAAATGTTTAAAGTTGTCCCAGAGGTTCCTAAACCTCTCCTCATTTTTCTGAATCTTGTTTCTTCATTCTGTTATGGTTGAATGTTTATTTATTCCTTCTGCTCCAAACTGTTGACTTGAGTCCCAGTTTCCTTTCTGTCACTGTTGATTCCCTGTGCATTTTTCTTTATTTCACTTCTCATAGCCTTCACTTCTTCCTCTACTTTGCAAACATACTTACCCACTTCTGTGAGCATCCTAATTACCAGTGTTTTGAACTCTGCATTTGATAGGTTGGCAATCTCTTAATCGCTTAGCTTTGATCTGTTTTTTCATTTAGGACATATTTTTTTTTTTGTCTCAGCATGACTATTACATAGTAAGGGATGGAGCCTTACGTATTCGCCAGGGCAAGGCAACCCAGGTTGCTGTGTTGTGGCACTATATGTGGGGGAGGGGTCCAAGTGGGAACAATGTGGCTTGCTCAGCTCTCGGCTGGCTTTTAGTCACTTCCTCCTCTACCCACATGCAAACTAGGCCTTTCTGGTGCTCATTCCTGGGTGGGTGGGTTTGTGTATGTTCTAGAACCCTGTGGGTCTCTCCAATGAACTCTCCTGGGAGGCTGGGAGTTTCTTCCACCACTGCAAGCCCCACAGGTTTTCACAGTCAGAGTTTTTGAAGCTTTATTTCCCCACACTGGAACTCTGAGTTGCGCAGTCTGTCTTGCTCCCTGGTTTTTCCTCCTG
This sequence comes from Phyllostomus discolor, assembly GCF_004126475.2. Taxonomy (NCBI): domain Eukaryota; kingdom Metazoa; phylum Chordata; class Mammalia; order Chiroptera; family Phyllostomidae; genus Phyllostomus; species Phyllostomus discolor. The sequence continues at coordinate 84,579,612 of NC_040907.2, read as the reverse complement.
GTTTATCTGCCCGTGAATGTGGGACCACTTGCTCTGCCAGCTGAGGCTTTGCCTGAGTTCTCTCCACCCCAGCTGCCTGTCTTCGCCTCTCCTACCAATTTGGATGAATATATCTTCCTTAATTCTTTGATTGTTGGACTTCCATACAGTTTGATTTTCTGTCAGTTCTGGTTGTTTTTATTTTTGAATTTGTTGTTGTCCTTCTTCTGATTGTGCAAGGAGGCAAAGGGTATCCACTTATGCCTCCATCTTGGCCCGAAGTCCAGCTTTTCTTTCTGATATCAATGAGTCTGTTAGCCACACTGTAAATAAATAAATGAGTTAATGCCACTGATATCTTCCTCAGTGTCCTGGTCAGAAAATAAACTGCTTATAAAAGGAGAGAGGAAACTTCAATAAAAGAAGGCTTTTGCTAGATTTTATTCTACATAAGGCAGCTAATTTGTAATGGGAAGAGTGCACAGACAATGCTACGATCAGTGCATTCAAAATTGGCTTACTCGACAGATAAAAAACTACTTTGGCTGCTGGAAGCTAAAGGGCAGAAAGAAGGGAGATGGAAGGGAGAGAAAGGGGCATAAGAAGAATGTATTCTGTAGGATTTTATTACTTAACATGTTAAGAATATACTAATGCATTAATCTTTCATTTTCTAAATAAAGTTTTCAATTTTGATAGTTGGTTAATAGATTAATAAAAAGTATAACTTTATAATGTTTTGAATATTTAAACATTTAATTGATTTTGTATTGACCAAAATAATATATAAAAGCATATGTAGTTAATTTATTTTTATTTAAAATGTTATTTAATAAATTCAAGTGTTCAAACTTATATTTTGAGCTCATAATTAATATATCCTGTAATGTCCAAAAATTTCAGATTCATACTTTTTTTTTAGCCCTATTAGTTAAACATTAAAATCTTAGTTAGGATTTTTTTAAGTTTGATGTTTCTAAGATATTTTTTCCAACCTGAATCATTTGTTAGTGAATTAGGAACTTTTGTTACATCTTGAATTTTTTCCTTGTATGATATAGAATAGTGTAATACTCCTTTAAAATTCAAGTGATAGATAACAAAACAGACATTTTTCCAGGAAATTGCTTTTATTGTATAGATACTTTATTGCGTCTGGGAGATGTCATGGATTTTTCTGAATGTTATTCAAATCTCTTTACAAGTGTTTGATGTTATAATAGGAGTCAAGCCTTTTCTTCCCCCCACTATAATTTTAGGTCTTGGATGTATTCCAGAATATGTGTGGTGCACAATTTATCATTGCATTGAAGAATATCAGTCATGTGCCTCCTCAACCCTCCTGTGGGTTAGTATTAGGAATTATAATAAGTAAATGAAATATGAAATGCTATTTCCTAATCTCACTCATGGCCTACTTAAGCCTGAAATAACTACTGAATAAAAATAATTTTATACTTATTTTAATCTTTCTAAAATTAATTAATTGTGTTATGGGGGAAAGGAGGAAGGGTTTTTAGGAACAACTATAAAGGACATGTGAACAAAGCCAACAGGATTAGGATCAGGGGAGGGAGATGGGAATGGCTGGGGTGGTGGGGAGTGGTGGGGCAAAAATGGAGACAGTTGTCTTGAACAATAAAAATAAATTTAAAAATAAAATGAAATAAAATAAATAAAAAATTAATGAAATTAATTGTGGTAATGGGAAATGGAAATTAATTGTGGTAATTGTGGTAATGGTAATCTACTATATAAATTAACTGCTTTATTTATAATAAAAGCCTAGATGAAATCCTGTTTTCTTCAATCTATTTGATGTGTCTAACATTGAATCAGTACTATAGTTGTGGTGGCTATTATTATTGCAGTCAGCCTCAGCCTTAATATTATATTCATATCTAACAGTTATATGATAGTTGAATTTGTAGTAACTATACATACTGATGTCTGATTATTGCTAATACTTTTAATTATCTATCTAAACACTTTCTTTTTAGCCCTTAGAGCATAAATGTCCTCCCTGTACAAAGACCAATCCAGAAATTCCAGCAATTTGAAACCCTCAGAAATAGCTTACCACCAAAGTCAAATGGGGAGTTGATAGATAAATCTCACAGTTTTCTTGTCCCTTAATTTAATTTTGAGGCACATTCTGCCCCAGTACTCTACAAACTTTATTACTTGGGGATCTTGTTAAATAGTCACATTCTGATTCAGTGGACTCAGGATGGAGCTTGAGATGTCAATGACAATGATGATGATCCACTTTGAGTAGCAAGTTTCACACAGTCTCCCAGAATTCCCCAGTGGAATTAAGCCTGGTCCATTTGATCTCAACAGAAAGTTGCTTGATCTCTCTTTTAATTAGTTTTCTTTCCATCCCTATTTCTCATTTCTCCACTAGTGTTTCCTACTTGCATGTGAATCCTTATCTCAGGGACTGCTTCTGAGGAAACCCAGAGCAAGAATATACATATGCATAAATACACACATATCTATATCTTGATCTGTCTGTCTAGATTCTATCTATGTATCTATCATGAAGATAGCAACTTAGTGCAGCCTCTTAAAGAATCCTGGCAACTGAGGCAGTGAAAGAGAAAAGATGAAGTCATCCTGGAAAGAGTGGAAAGAGAAAGTTGATAAGCTAAACTGACTTTTTCTTCCTCTTGATGTAGTTTTCAAATAAATTTAGTGGAGAGCTGGTTAAAGAGGAGACTGGGAAGTTAGTTATGGCTGCATAAACAGTGCCTCTCCAAAAGTTCACAGAGAGATAATCATTCTACTAGGAAACATGGACAAGGACTTTCCACCTGATTCTATTATTCAGGACACACTACTGGGAGGATTGACCATTAGGGTCATGAGAGGAAGGTTGGTTAAAAGTCACTCTTAGAAGGACTAAAAGCAGCATAAGTCGAGATGGTAGCAGAGGCAATGCCACACTTCTAGACTTCTGGGTGAGCTCTGTAAAGGAGAGGAAAATTAGTGAATGGGCTTTGCAGATGGCCACCCAGAATTCTCTAGTGACTTTGTGCAGCCTATACAATGGGTGCTACTTATTGTGGGAATGTGATTGACAGCAAAGTTCTGAACTTCCTAAGCTCAAACATCAACTCTACCCCTTCCTGCTTATGCTACCATAGTGTGCTATTCAACCTCTTTAAGCATTAGTTTTCCAATCTGTTCTGTACATGAACATAAAGGAATACTACTTACCCATAAAAAGAAGGAAATCTTACCTTTTGTGATACCATGGATGGACCTGCAGAACGTTATGCTAAGTGAGATAAGCCAGTCAGAGAAAGACAACTACCATAGGATTTTACTTATACATGGAACCTACTGAACAAAATAAACTAACAAACAAAATAGAAATAGGTTTATACACACAGAGAACAGAATGACAGCTGGCAGAAAAAAGTGGGGTTGGAGGACTAGATTAAAAAGTTGAAAGGATTAAGTAAAAAAAAAATCCTCATAGAGGCAGAAAACAGAATGGTTATTACCAGAGGAAAAGGGTGTAGGGGAGGTAGAAGAGGATAAAGGGAGATAAATGGTGATGGAGGGAGACTTAACTTTGGGTGAGGAACACACAGTACAATATACAGATGACGTATTATGGAAACGTATACTTGAACCTACATAATTTATTAACCAATATCAATCCAACAAATTCAATAACAATTAAAAAAAAGAAAATCAAATGAGATGCAGTGTATAGAATGCTTGTGTTACTATAACCAGAGAAGGAGAGCTGCTCTAATATTGCAAATATTTCCAACAATGCTGGGAAAATTGTGGGTAGTCATTTTACCTGGTTCAGGCATTGTGTCCACACACAGAGACATGTTTTGTATCATATTCATAGAAATCCAGTGGAGTGATAAGGCCCTGATGATGTAAATTAATCCCATTTCTGCCCTTAGCTCTACATGAAATCACCCCTGTGAAATCTTTCTGTGAACAAAGCAAACACCTCTTCTTGGTAGAATGCAAATGGGAAACTTAGTTTAAAGCTGTTGCTTTCCCTTCATTTAAAAGTCTGTGACCCTGCTAACAGTTCCTGCCACGGCTACTTTCAGTTTCTTAAGTTCAGCAGCCTGAGAACCAGAGATCCAAGATCTCTTATGGCCAAGTTTCAGTCTTGACAATGCTGTACTATATTTGACAGTTTGGGGGCTGAAAAAGAAACAGAGTGACTTTGTTTCTGCTGTCATGACTCACTGATCACACCCAATGGTCTCACCATTTGCTGTAGTTTCTCTTCAGTGCCCTGACAGGTTGATATTCTGGAAGCAACAGTTTGGAAGGCCAAGGACAGGTCAGTTCTTCAGAATGTGCAAAAGAAGATCAGTCATTGTATGAAGACTTTTGATTCTAGTGGTTCTTTCATCTCGATCTTTTGAAAGCAACTGCCCCTCCTTAACCAAGTTCTGCCCTGGCCTCTTCATGGGCTGAAGAAGGTAGATGCTGATGGAAATCACAGATGTGGCCAAACCTCCCTGGCAGTAGTCCAGTCAGAGGTCATTTGGCGCCTTTCCTATAACAAGTGGCACTAGGCCTTTACAATGGCTTCTACTTTTCAGAAGGATTTGAATTAAGAAACATTCAAGGTAAAATACTGTCACTTGTATCTTCTTTTATGTAAAGCAAACTACATGCTACTTGATAGCTGCCTTTTTGAAATAAGCCTGTAGCAGTAGGTGTCATAGGTATCAGACACAAAATCTCTACTCTTTCAGTAGCATGAGTTGTGATTGTTTCAAATTACACTTCAATATACTACATAATAGATGTAATACACACACACTTTATCTCACACATGCTTACACACACATGTGGAAGTGTGTAAGTGGTCAGAGAGGGAAGCATAAGGAATTTATGCTGACGTCTGAGTAAAAAAATAATTATTAGTAAAATAAATAGTTGCCTATTTATACTATGATACTGTTATGAAGAATACTTATTTGTTAGTTAATTAATATGCTGGACTTGAAAGGGGCCCTCATTTGTGTTGAAACACTAAATGTTTGTCCTCCTTCCTTCTTCTTTCCTCCCAACTAGGAAAAAGAAAAGATATACAAAGCATGCATGCTTGTGAAACTCAAACACATTTAAAAGAACCAATAGGCCTGCAATTCTGACCTAAAGGATTCATGTTGAAACCATTGATCACAGATATCTTAATTAAGCCCTAAATAGGTCTTAATTAATGAAGGGACTCAGCCAGTCCCTCCTTGGGGGAATTGTCCAAGTTCCAAACTGCAGACTTGACATTCACATAGTGTGCAAAAACATGGGTACAAAATACAGAGTCCCTAGATGTTGCCTAGAGCCCCAATGATGTCCTCAGAAACAAAAGTATTCTATCTGGTAACTGTGTGATCTGACCTACTGACCTATATGAAAGGCTTCAGAACTGCTCCTCATTCTCCCCTATGTAAAGGGGCTCAACAGGGTGACCACCTAGGGATACACACATGCATTTTCTTCACATGTACCATTAGTGAAAGAGTCATATTTGCAGTTCCCTTAGGAAAAAATCAAAGGCTAAGGGTGGGTGGCCCAGACTCTTGTTTGGACTGGAGAGGACAGACAACAGCTGTAGCACATCACTGAGATTGGCTGCTGACAGGAAAAGGCATTGACAATTTCATCAGGTCTTATAGATCAGTAACAGCAGAACTCTTTCCCACTAATTAGTTGCCACTGTGGTAGCTACACTTGGTTCGATTGAAATCAGTATTTTTTAAAAAATTTGAATGGTAGCAAAAAACATGTAACATAAAATTTACAATCTTAAGCATTTTTAAAACTTATAGTTGATATACAATATTATATTATTTTCAGGTGTTCAATGTTCAATGTAGTTATTCAGTGTAGTCATTCAACATTCACATGCCTTACAAAGTGATCACCACAATAAATTTAGTAACCATCTGTCAACAATCTTAACCATTTTTAGTATACAGTTTAATACTGTTAAATGCATTAACATGTTGTGCAACCAATCTCCAGAATTCTCTTCATTTTTTGAAATTGAAACTCTGTACCCATTAAACAAAAACTCCCTATTTCCTCTCCCCTGCCCACCCTGGGCCTGGAAATCACCATCCTATTTTGTGTCTGTATCAACTTGACTGCTCCAGGTACCTCATTAAATGAAGCCATGCAGTATTTGTCCTCTTGTGACTGGTTTATTTCACTTAGCATAATGTCCTCAATGCTACAACAAGCATCAGAATTTCCTTCCCTTTCGATGCTGAATAATATTCCATTCTATGGATCATACCATATTTTCTTTATCCTTTCACCAGTCAATGAACATTTGGATGCTTCTATCTTTTGGCTATTTGAATAATGCTGTTATAAACATGGGTATATGAAGGCAGTGTTTTTAATTACAACACTAAAAAGCTTCTGTTCCCTTTCATCACTAACATACTCTCTGATCCTCAATAAGCCATGTGTCTTGTAGAGAGTATAAATTGTTCTAATTCAGGGAGCCCTTTTGACCCATAATACTCACTGACATAGCTGAATCGAGTTAGGGAATCCATGGATATGGAGCTTAAATGAAGCAAACTAGTCTATACATCCATCTCAATTTTAATCTCAGCCTTCTTAGCACTAAATTTTCATTGTCCATACAGTTTCAGCCAAGATACACTGAATAAGAAATATTACTCAAGAGTTCTATGCTTCCTGATATAACAGTCATGGCTAATACAGTTGACCCTTGAAAACACAGGTTTGAATTGTGTGGGTCAATTGAACTTCATGGGTCATCTGAAAAAGATCTGTAAGCAGACCTACGCAGTTCAAATTTGTGTTGTTCAAGGGTCAGTTGTACTCACACAGTGCTTAAACAGTTCCAGACACCATTTTTAGCTATTGCATTTTGAGATAACTTTTTATAAATGGAAAAAATGAGTCAGAGTGGCTACACCCCTCAGGGCTGGTATTTGAACCCAGACACTTTCACTCCAGAATTCATGCATTTACCACTATACATACCATATCCCATAAATCCACATATATGCACTTATATGGTTGGGGGGGGGGGCTGTATTTAACCACCATTATTTGACAAATAGCAAGAAGAGAAAACATGATTAGAACTCCAAACTGACATTGCCAAAAAACAGTGCAACAGCATATGGTAGAAAAGCACTCTGGTTTTGTAATTGAAACCAACTAGTTTGAATCCCAACTTTCCCACAAGCTGACTGGCAACCAAGTGTTCAATTCTCTTGGCTTCATTTTCCTCATCTGAAAATGGGGATAATAATATCTATTTGACTCAGTTGTAAACATTTAGGTAAATAATATCTGTAAAATACTTAGCTTATGGTAGATACTTGATAAATGTTAGTTCTCTTAACTCTTATGAGGCAAGAGAAGAATGTGATCTTAAAAACAAATATGCATTTTTAGCCCTGGCTGATGTGGCTCAATGCATTGAGTGCCAGCCTACAAATGAAGGGGTTTCCAGTTCAATTCCCAGTCAGGGCACATGCCTGGGTTGAGGGTCAGGTCCCCAGTGGGGGTGTGCAAGAGTCAACCACACATTGATGTTTCTCTCCCTCTCTTTCTTCCTCCTTTCTCCTTTCTCTAAAAATAAATAAATAAAATCTAAAAAACCCCACAAATATGCATCTTTATAAAAACATGTATTAACACATTCATTATCAATTAACTTTTCTATGTACAAAGGCTCTTAAAATTAGATTGCCTTCTTTCTCTTTTGCATTCTACTAGAGTCTATTCAGAAATACAAGAGACATGCTATATCAGAAACCTAATAGGAAAACCTGATAAAATCAACCCCATATTTACTTTAAGTGGGAAAGGAGCTCCAAATGCCAGGATCAGGGTATCATTAATAGTCTATACCTGTCTCCCCCTTCCCTTTATCCCCAATACGATGGCTCTGAGCACTTGTCATAAACCAGACTTTAATGCCAGCACAGGAAGTGCTACCTCCCAGTACAGATCCAAGGCCATCATTGTGTAATCATGTATGGAGCGCCACATAATCAAAGGCTTGCCTTTTCCCTTTGACTTAAATTTTTTAAGCAATTGGATTAATAGAAAATTCTATAAACTCATAATTTTACTGATAAAACCATACTCATATGGAATCCTAGGTAGTATTTATCTAGTTAGGTGTGTTGATTTAAGAATAAGACATTTTTTTAGTTCTGGCCAAGATGGAGGTGTAGGTACCAGAAGTGCCAAAAATCAAACTGCTTGGAACTCTGACAACCAAGGAGTTAAAGAAAAATTAAACAAAATAACCAGATTGGTAAGAACCCATGGCAAGGCGCAGGCAGGGCTGGAGCAGAAAAACGAGGGCTAGGTGGCAGACTGTGCGGGCGGGACTGGCTGAAGGTGAAACTAAGCCCCAGAGCTGACTGGACTATGGTGGTTGCCGAAGTGGGAGAAACTCCCAGTCTCACATGAGAATCTGTTGGAAAGTGGGCTAGAGCCAAGTAGGCGAGCTGCATTATTCCTTCTCTGGCCCCTCCCCCACAGGCAGTGCCACAATGCAGCAAAAAGGGTTGCTCTGCCTGGGTAAATACCTAAGGCCCTGCCCTCTTACAACTTATCTGGTATGCCAAGACAAAGAACTATGGCCCAAATGAAAGAACAGAGCAAAACTTCATAAAGAGAACTAGGCGATAAGAAGATAGTCAACCTATCTGATGGAGAATTTAAAGCCTTGGTAATCAAAATGCTCACAGAACTGATTGAGCTTGGTTGAAAAATGAAAAAACAAATGAAAGATACCCAAAATAAAATAAAGCAAAATATTCAAGGAACCAACAGTGAAAGGAAGGAAACCAGGACTCAAAGCAACGATTTGGAACAAAAGCAAGAAATAAACATCCAACAGGAACAGAATGAAGAAACAAGAATATAAAAAAATGAAGAGAGGCTGAGGAATCTCTGGGACAACCTGAAATGTTCCAATATCTGAATTACAGGGGTACTAGAAGGAGAAGAACAATAGCAAGAAATTGAAAACTTATTTGAACAAATAATGAAGGAAAACTTCCCCAGTCTGGCAAATGAAATAGACTTACAGAAAGTCCAGGAAGCTCAGAGAGTCCCACAGAAGTTGAACCCAAAAAGGAACACACCAAGGCACATCATCATTAAGTTACCGAAGATTAAAGATAAAGAGAGAATCCTAAAAGCAGCTAGAGGAAAGGAGATAATTACCTACAAAGGAGTTCCCATAAGACTGTCAGGTGATTTCTCAAAAGAGACCTTACAGGCAAGAAGGGGCTGGAAAGAAGTATTAGAAGTCAAGAACCTCCATCCAAGATGACTCTATCCAGCAAAGCTATAGTTTAGAATGGAAAGACAAATGAAGTGCTTCCTAGATAAGATCAAGTTAAAGGAGTTCATCACCACCAAGCCATTATTATATGACATGTTAAAGGGACTTATCTAAGAAAAAGAACACAAAAAATATGGACAATAAAATGACAACAAACTCACAACCATCAACAAATGAACTTAAAAGAACAGGACAGGAACAGAACAGGAATGGAATCAGAGAAATGGACATCACATGGAAGGATTTCAGTGGGGAGGGGGACAGAGTGGGTGAAAATGTACAGGGAAGAAGAAACATAATTAGTAGGCATAAAATAGATAGGGAAAGGTCAAATATGGTATGGGAAACAGACAATTCAAAGAACTTACTTGTACAACCCATGGACATGAACTAAGGTGAGGGGAATGCTTGAGGGTTGGGGGTGCAGGGTGGAGAGGGGATAGAGGGGGGAAAACTGGGAAAACTGTAATAGCATAATCTATAAAAAATACTTTAAAAAAGAATAAGCCTTTTTGGCTGGGGTGGGGGGATTGTTGGGGGGGGAAATGGAGACAACTGTACTTGAACAACAATAAAAATAAAAGTAAAAAAAAAGAATAAGCCTTTTGAAGTAAGTTAATTCAAGAATGATAGCACTTATTGCACAAGGAAAGATTTCTTTGCATTGCCCCAGTACTCTTTGCACAGTAAAGAACCAAGGGGACCAAAGAGAGATGCACACAAATCCAGGTCTGCTGTTCTCAAAAGGAAGACTTACTTTCTTGACAGCAAAGGAGTTTCTCTGTAGAGACTGAAAGAGAGTATATATCTCTATGTGGACGTATTTGCATCTTTACCACATACATAAAACAAATGTTTCATTAACCCCATTTTTTGTACTGCTTTACCTTGAGTAAAATGTTTAACTTCTAATGTGTTTCCATTGTATGATATTTAGGGGCTAATTGCCATTTAAGTTAAATACTAAATGAATGACAAGTTCAAACAAGCTTAAGAAGTTTTGGAACTGTCTGTAAGATAGTTTCTGTTTTCATATTTGTGAACCAGGTATCTTGTCATCCACATGTTTGGAAGTTCCAACCTTCTAATAGATAAAAATGCTTAATTGAGTTCAAAGGGCAGAAATGGAAGTGTTGGAGTTTTTTTATAGACTATTATTTTAGAGCAGGTTAAGGTTTACCACAAAATTGAGAAAAAGATACAAAGATATCCCATGTACACCCTGCCCCCATGCATGCACAGCTCCCTCATTATCAACCTCCTCTACTGGAGCGGTTTGTGTGTTACAAGTGATGAACCTACAGTGGCACGTCATAATACGAAGTGCACAGTCTACATTAGGGTTCGCTCTTGGTGTTACACATTCTACGGGTTTGGACAAATTTATATGACAAATGAGGGTACTAAGTGTAATGACAATGGAAGTGAGGGTTGTTTTTCTTCATTGCTCTTTTATTTATTGCCTGAGATGAAAAAATGGGGTTCCAGGATTCAACTGCAGTACCTGGAGGGCTAGTGCTTTTCTGAACAGAAGTGTTAACTGCAAAAACTACTATTTTCCAGAGCGGGATCAACTCTTCTGACTTTTAAGACATGGCTGCCAGCTCTGTTTTGTGTTGCGGCAGTTCATGCTTTCTGATGTCTTTTCTTGAGCATTAAGTCTCCTGGGGAGTGGGTAGAACATCTCCTGCCAATATTTATGATGGATTATATTTTTTTCTGAGGCCATTTCTGCTGATAACTGATCTTAAACTATTCAGTCACAGCACTGTATGATGTTGGAGCACATTCACATTGCTGAGGTGAAACCAAGCATGAGCTAGGGTGGTCACTGGTTAAGAGTGTAAGGTAAATTTTGATTCAAGGTGAGAATTCACAGGCCCTGGTCCACTGAGCCATGTTTCCCATGCTTATATATCTGTGAAACAGCTGCTGTGAATTGAAACTGAGAAATATTCTCAGCAAAGTTGAAGATTTAAAAAGAAAACAAACTCTCCCTTCCCCAACTTTTTTTTGTTACACAGTCTGTCACCTTCCTCACAGCAACTCATCTTTGGCTTGAGTACCCTGTGGCAGGTCACTCACTACCCCACAAGCAATTCATCTCAGATCCCAGTGTGTCTACCTGACAGAAAATATTCCTGCTGTTGATTAGAGTTAAGAGTCTACCTGTTTGTCTTTCAAACTTAGCCAGCATTTTGGAAGAATTTTTAGAAATAATTTTTAAAAGAGAAAATGTGGCATGCTTTAAAAGTTAGATCATTGAATCTGAAGTTCATGAGCCTTACTCCTATAAGTTATAGGTCAGTTTAGTTCTTTATTCCTCAGGGTATCATCTCTTTCCTTTTTACTCTGTCATTTTTTTTCTATTTTCTGCTTGGTGTCTTCCCTCTCTGTGTATATGTTTTTCATCTTTTTCTCTGTCTCTCATGCATATATTCCTCCTTGGGACTTCCTATTAGGGGAAGAAGAAATTAAATTACCTTCTAAGAGTGAAAGGGTGAGAATAAAACCATGGTGAATTATGGGAAGGTGGCTGGCTAAGGATCCGTATATGGATTGGTGGTTAAAAACCTGTAATAGAGGAGAACAGAATGTTTTATCACATTAGTTTAAGACCCACATTAACAGCAATAAGGTAATTGATGCAGGCACACTCTCATAATTGAAAAAATCAAAGTTGAGGCTTTCAAAGAGATTGGAAGTTACCAAGTAGGTCCCAAGACCATATCCGAGATGCTGATGAATGCAGAACCCTGATGTCCGGGCAGCCTATAGTCCTTCCTCAGCCCAAGAGATATTCTTCAGTGTTTCAAAGAATGCAACACTTGTTCTGTGACCAATTCCCAGTCACTGAGCACAGGAGCAATCAGAATGCCCCCACTGCTCGTAGAAGGTCACAGTCTAAGATGACAGGTAAACTAAAGGTCAGAAGCAGAAGGCTCTCAAGAATGCCAACTGGCTTGTGTGTATAAGGTTATTTTTCACATTCCCTCAGTCAAGTCTCTTGTTTTGTAACAGTTCAGTCATGGATTTTACTGGAGTAGACAAGCATGAAATGAATTTTCCAGAGAAGTTTCCAAAGTGGGGGAAAGTTCATGGCTCAAATGTGCCGGTGGGTAATGAAACAATACTGTGAGCTTCTGTTTTTCTTTATAAAGAGAGTTTTTTAGGTTTTATAATATGAATCCAAAACTTGAGCTGTATCCCCAATTCTCAGAACTGTGTTATTCTCTAACCCTATTGTTGTAAGCTTATTTTATGTGACTTCCAAATTGCCCAAGTGTGTTATGCTGTTTCCACTCGGCACCAGGATATTGCTTGGAACATGCACCTGCTGGCCACCCTTTGCTCTTGAGACCTCTAGTTTGTGACTCCTGTCCAGCCCAAGTCACAGCCACCTAAAGGAATATTTGCTCATTTAGAGCAAACTTAGTAAGGAATGCTTGCCTTACTTAACCAGCAGATAATCACTCATTATTAGCCTTTATTAGACTGTTGTTTATTATCAGGAACTCATCTTTCATTTATCTAAAACTAAATGCTTGGTTTTAAATATAAAAATACAAAACTAAAAACTCATCATCTCTTTTAGCTTTGCCCGTGCCCTACTCAGCAGTTGTCTTTGATACACAAACATAGAAACTAGTGTAAGGCTCCCAGGCTCAGGAAAAAGAAAAAATAGAAATACAGCTTTACAAAGCAAATAAAAAACTTTGATTCATCTTAATTCAGTGCCCATCCAAACTGCTTGTTCTTAACCATGGCCTCACAGTCTGACCTTGAGTAAGGTATTTAATTAATCACTGAGACTCAATGATCTCTAAGTTGAAATAATACCCATTGGAAAGGGTTGCTATAAGAATTAATTCAACTACTGTATGTAAAATATGGAGCACACAACACAATAAATGTCTGCTTCCTTCATTTTCTTCAAATTACCTCTTGGAATTACTCCTTTATTTTTATTAAAGTTACCGCCATCACCAGGGGAAGAAAGACCATAGGGGCTCCAGAGAAGAAGCAGGCAAACCTCTTTAACTAGGAGGTTGACATGCACAAGCCCAGAGAAGACACATCTTTAGAAAAGGTTTGAGAGGTCCCCAGAATCTCCTGCTGTGCCGATTGGTACAGGTCTTCCCCTTTACGAAGCCAGTCTATATAGACTGGAGTAGGTGGCTTATTTTCAAATGCCCAAATCTCAACAAAAGTTTGCAAGACATACAGAGGAACAGGAAGACTGTTGCCCAATCAAATCAAACCAAATCTCTGGAAACTGACCCTAAAGAAAAGAATATATGTAAGTTACCTGATCTCAAGAAGACCCACACACTCATATCCATTGCAACATTATTCACAATAGCCAAGAGGTGGAAGCAACCCAAATGCCCACTGACAGATGAATGGATAAACAAAATGTGATATATACATACTACAAAATATTATTCAGCCTTTAAAAAGAAGGAAATCTTGTCACATGCTACAACATGGGTGAAACTTGAAGGCATTATGCAAAGTGAAACATGCCAGTCAAAAAAAAGACAAATATTATATGATTCCACTGATGTGAGGTATTTTAAGTAGTCAAATTCACAGAAGCAAAAAGCAGAATGATGGGTGCTGGAGGCCAAGGGTGGGGGAAACGGGGAGCTGTCATTCAGTGGTTGCAGAGCTTCAGTTCTGCAAGAAACTGAAAAAGTTCTAGAGCTAGGTTGCACAGCAATGGGAACATAATTAATGTTACTGAACTGTATCCTTGAAAAGAGTTAGGATGGTAAATTTTACTTTATGTGTTTTTTTACCATAATTAAAATAAAATACAAAGATATTAACTTAAAGAAAAAATTACAATTATCAAGGTACACATTATTATTTTATCCCATTTTACATCCTTATTGCAGAAATGGCATCATAGTAAGACTCCAAGCTTACCCTTTTGCATCCCATCTTGCCTGATGCCTTCAAGAATTTCTCTTTCTAAAACATCACTTCACTTATGCCACCTTCCCTCAAGGTTTCCAAAAGCTTCTTACTGCCTACTCACACTGCAGTCTGAAGTTCAAAACCCACAGCAGTTTTATTCCACTCATTTCCTACGACTACTAAATGCTCCGGTGTTTCAATCAGAGCATCCTTTTAAACTTTTTTTGTAGGGATAGAGAAGTCTAACTTAATTTTTCTAACATTGTTTTTGTATATGTGTCTTTCTTTATAGTCTCTTCTCAGTATTCACATCTATATCAAAATTCTTTGCATCCAACAAGGTTTAGCAGACGCCCAACCCCTTCCATAAAGTGATTCCCAACTTCTCTAGTCCACACTGACTGATATTCTCTCTCGGGGCTCTGGGTGCCCTAGTAATCCCCATCATGGTCTCACACTTTTCATGGCTAAAACATACTGGAAACCCCATGTAGATGCAATCGAAATACTGATGCTCATTCTCTTGATTGCACAGCCCATTCAAGAGACTGCATTCAAGCTGCTGATCCACCATCAGGCATGGCACCTCTTCAACACTCTGTCTTCCCTTCTCTTGCCCTTCCTTCTTCCTTCTTTTCTTCCAATAAAAAAAGTGTTTCACATCGAATCTTTTATCTTGATGAGCAAAGTTTCATATTTATAATTTTTCTAATATGCATTACAGGTACTTCTTTTCTATTTTCTAGAGTGTTAAATGTGATATCTTGACTTTCAGCTTTTGCAGGCATTTCCTCAAGCCAGGATCCAGGATTGCTGAGTTGTATGTTTGAAGCAGCACACTTGTTATCTGGAACTTGGTTTTGTCTTTTACTTCAGATTTACACATAAAAACTTTAATGATACAATGTGTCACAAAACACAGACAATTCAATACCCACTTAAGCATTACATTGGTGTTTTATAGGTATAATTTAATATCCCAAGGTATTGTTGTAATAAATTCCATATTAGCATCTTTATTTTGTGACCCTTGAGAATAAGAAGAGTTAGCATCACTCAGTCTTGGGACCAATGTATTTGAAATACAGTAAACACAAATGTTAATCTTGCAGCATTTCTTGAATCCCAGTTATTGAAAAGTTCCCATTCAAGCAAGAGATTCCATAGCTATGACCACATTCCCAATTCAGTTAAAATAAATTTCATAAAGTGACAGAAAATAAAAAAGGCTAAATTTTGCTGGTGAAAGTATGATTGTTCTCATTTCTTATCTTCAATTATTTGTTATCATTAAGGAATATATTGCTTAAAAGCTAAGACAAAAGCTAGGAGTATCCTCTTGTTTATTAAAATTCTATGTCCTCTTTGAATACAGGTTGAAAAGGAAACATATTAGAACCTTATTCTAATATTTTACCAAGGAGTAGATTGGCAGATAGTGAAGAAAAAACTAACATGTTGAATAATCTAGAAACAGATTCATTCATCCCACAAATACTTATTGAATATCTATTGTGCAGGGCATTGTTCTAGACAGCAGTGATGCAACTAATGAGAAGACGGAGCAAGTCCCTACTCGTGGCAACTCACGTTTTTGTAGGCGATGAAAGACAACAAACAAGAAAACAAACAAGTCTGTAATTACAACCTGTAGTAAGGGCTTTAATGGGAAAGAACTGGGTGTGGTGATTTGAAGGAGCACGTCCTCTGAATTGAGTCATGAGGGAAGTTTGATCTCTGAGGTTAACAACAACATATAAATTAAGACTTGACAAACAGGAAGGAATCAGCTATGTAAAGGGATACAGGTGAAATCACATACAAGGACCCTGAACTGGAGGAGAGAAATGAGGCAGTAGTTATAAGGAAATGGTGGGGCCAAAGGAGAGCTTTTGTTTGATAGCTGAGTACTGTACCCACGTGAAAATGAAAGAGTTTGTTATCTACCAAAGTGAAAGCAGCACTGTCACGCCTGGGAAAGGCTCAAGATGGACCTTAGCTGTCTTGTGATTTCTGCAATAAAAATATTCAATCTAAATAAAAGGGCAATAATTTGTTTTCTATAATTCCTGAAATCATAGATCAGGGACATAAAGAAAGATTGCTAACACTTGTATTCACAACTGAAACTTAGCTTTGGTTTCTTTTCTCCTATTTATTATTTGTGGCAGCTCTTAATCAGATAAGAATCTGAAACTTGCCAAAGATTTTTCAAAGCTTAACCCAGCCTTAAAGGAGTAAGTGCATTCCCCATACCCTAGATGTCACCCACCTTGGGGGAATGTTTGAGAGCAAAAGAATTTTTCTTTCTTAAATAAAATGGTTCTAAGTTTTGAGAACAATTAAATGTATAAACTTATTCAGCTGAGGCAGCAGAGAGTCACAAAAAGAAAAAGTCAAAAATGCAAGTAGAAAGAATACATTTTTAGAACAATTATTAAAAAACTTCTATCATGCCAATAATGTACTTTTAAAATTATAATTCTATCACACAAACAAGAATGAGACTTAGTTAGATCTGGGAAGGTCATATTGGGCAACATATGAAAGGAAATGTATTGTATGGGGACTAAAGTGTATACAGAAAATATATATTTATCTTGTAGCTTGGGCACAATTGATATGAAACTTGCCACTGTAAGTGTACTTAGGAGATGCTAAGTTAGGAATCAAAGGTTAGACACTACTCCAAAAAATTAATGGATTAATATTCAACTGTTAATTTTCCATTCTCATCTCTGACCTCTCTCCAACCTTCTACCACCACCAGTATGTCCCTGTTCTCAATCTTACAATCTGACCTCCATTTCCTAACCTAAGGCATTTGTCCCCACCCGGTTCCCAAACACCATGCATGGGATGGGCCGTGGCCCCATGGGGTGGTAGGCTAGATAGCTACAGATTTTATTCTACTTTTTAAAAGATTTTATTTATTTACTTTTAGAGAGAGGGGAAAGGAAGGAGAAAGAGAGGGAGAGAGACATCAGTGTGTGAGAGATGCATAGATTGTTTGCCTCTTGCATACCCTCAACTGGGGACCTGGTCCACAACCCAGACACGTGCCCTGACTGGGAATCAAACCAGTGACCTTTGGTTTGCAGGCTGGCACTCAATTCACTGAGCCATACCAGCCAAGGCAGTTACAGATTTTAAAGACAGCTTCAAATAAATAGGCAAGTAACTTCACTTTGGTGGCTAGTGATATAAGGGGGCTTAGTTAATTTGATAGTCTCTGAATTCTTAGCCATTTTTAAAGATTTGATCATTCTATGGTTTTTCAGTGGTGTCCATGTAGACGTCAATTTTATTGATTTAAAATTCACTACTGAATTCCTTGTTGAGGCATCACTGCATTTAATTAGGAAGTTTTACACATTAAGTTAGAGTTTAAGATGGATGGGTTATTTCAGATGAAAAGTTCAATATTACCCAGGTAGGAGGAGAGGCAATTCTAAGGCCCACATATCATTCATATTTAAACTAGATAACATATGTATACCAACTTTAATAAAAAATAAGTTAATTCCTTCTTCCTTAGCTTTTTATCTTTGTCACTCATATACAGATATACACCAGTCAAAAACAATAAAAGGAGTAAACAAGAAAGGCTAGGAGGATAGAGAAGAAATGAGAGAAAAAAGGAAGGAGAGAAGGAAAAAATAAACAATGGAGGGAGTCTTTTCTTAACAGTAATAGAGAGTGTATTAATTATCCCAACAAATTTGCAAACCCCCAAATTATAGTCACCTTTAACAAACTGCTTTCTCTGCAGATATTATTAATCACTACTCTCACCTGAGATGAAACTGACATTGATTGTCATCTTAGTTTCAAGGGCACGAAGTGTCTGCCTGGTCAACCAGAGTAAGAAGAGAAGGCTGGGGTATGGTACCCTGAACTGAGAGGTATCTTATATTAATATGCCGTAGAATATTAGCAACTCAAAACTTCATTGATTTTAAGGGCCTTTCAGCATTGGTACTCCTTCCTCTTTGCTTCTAAAAGAGTATCTTTCTTAGAGGCCTGAATAAAGTTCTAGCAACATCAACAGATATGTCACCTAAGAATCTAGCTTCACAGCTTGTTATTTTTCTGGCTATATGGTATTCCAGTAACTGGCTGTGTAATAAATTACCTCAGAATTTAATGCATAAAGCAATCTTTTACTATGATGCTCATGGATTCTGTTAAGAATGTGTCAAAAAAACAAACAAACAGCAGGACAGTTTGTCTCTGCTCCATGATATCTGGGCTTCAGTTGGAATAATCCGAAGACTGGTTCATGCAGCTTGATGGGAGGTTAATGCTGGCAGATGGCTATGAATTTAGCTCGAGTTCTTGGCTCAAACACCCACATGTTGCCTCCCTTGTGGCCTGAATTCCACAATGTGGTTCACAACATGTTGGCTGGGTTCCAGAGGCGAGTGCCCTGGGAGAAAGAGAGGGGGAAATAGGGAGAGAAAGAGAGAGAGAAAAAGAGAAAGAGAGACAAATAGAGGTAGAAAGACAGAGAGACAGGGGAAAGGAGAGGGAGAGAAGGAGGGACAGAGAAAACCAAGACAGAACCTTTATGTTTGTCATAGTCCTGCCTTGGAAGTGACTCATGTCTGCTGTCAGGGCATTGTGTTCAGTGGCAGCCAGTCACCAAACCTTATCCAATTCAACAGGAGAGAACATAGATACCACCTCTCAGTGGAGGAATGGCAACGTCTCACTACAAGCAGAGCACGTGGGAGGGAATATATGTTATACTTTTCTGTGGTCATCTTTGATAAATATGATCTGCCAAATGCAGGTAACTCCTTATTTAAACTAGTTAATGAGCTCCTCTCAACCGCAGCCACACAGGTTTACTCCTCTCGCTGCCTGTGGTAGTGAAAAATCTTTCATTGTTTCTGTTTCTCTGGAGCAAAGGAACAGATTCTTATGATCTAAAAGAGTCTGAACCTGGACTTGGCACTTCACCTCTTACCTTGGAATTTTCTATATGAAGAATCTGCCTTGAAATTATAATGAAGTCAACAGATTGAGCATTAAACTATACTGATTCACGAAGACCAAGAAGCAGTGATAATGATAAATAATTTTGTCAAATGTTTAAAAATATTTTTATTATTCTGGGAATTTATTCAGAGATCTCAGTATTATGTCGTGATGTATCAATATAAATATATACAAATTTAATAATGTAATCAGAGCTTTAAGCTTGTTTCCTTTGCATAATTCTTAGTGCCTCAGTAATCTGAGGGACAAATTATTGCTCATGTGAAACTAAATTTTAGAAGACAGCAAAGAAAAGTATCAATATTCAGTTAATAGTATAATGTTATGGGTGAAATAGTGTCCTCCAAAAGTTATGTTGAAATCCTATTCTCAGTATCTCAGAATGTGATCTTATTGGGAAATTGAGGTCATTCTCGAGTACGGTGAGCGCAATATGATTGGTGTACTCTTAAAAAAGAAAGAGACTCAGAAGGATCAGTGCCATGTGAAGATACAGAAATACATCAGATATGTCCTGTGAACACGGAGACAGAGATTGGAGAGAAGCATCTACAAGCCAAGGGATCCCTGGCACTCTGCAAAGCTGGAAGAGGAAAAGAAGGATTCTCCCCCAGAGGTTTTTGGGGGAGGGTGACCCTACCTACACCTTTATCTGGGCCATGCAGCCTCTGGAACTCCGGAACAATAAATTTATGTTGTTTTAAGTCACTCAATTTGTGTACTTTGTTACAACAAACCTAGAAAACTAATACAGATAGAATGTAAATCTGTTTCTCACTATAATAAAAAGATAGATATATTTCTTATATATTACAAGAATCATGCTATTGTCATTTAATGTTGGTTTTCTACTTCTGTGACAGGCTTTTATTACTTTCTCCCACTGGAATGAATATTAAAGTCCTTCCAACCACCGTATTTGCATTTGAGGAACCAATACCATTGCTGTTTTCTTCATGAAATCTTCCCTAGTCTTCCCAACAAGAAGTAGTCTCTCTTTTTTCCCTAAACTTCCATAGCATTATATCTGTGCCTCATGTGGCACTTTTTATGTGTCCTCATATATACATGGTTAGTTATAATAATGACATCTTCCCTATTGGATGAACCAGTGGGTTAAGTTAAGGCTTTTAGATCTTCGTATGTCCCCTTGCACTTAATATGGTGTCTTCTATTTAGTGAATGTTAAAGAAATTTTAAATATTTGCTAAAAAGTTTTATGAGATTTCACAGGATGAAAGTGTCTGTTCCGGAGCAAAACTTACTAGTATGTTTGAATTGGAAGATCACTATTCAGCTTTGTGTGAGTTTGGGGCACTGCTCACACTGTGCTCTGTGAGAATGGAGCCCCTAGAGATTTGTAATAAAGTGCCCCCTTTTTCTACTTAAGCTTTTCATTACTATAGGGTTACATCTTTCTCTATACACTCTCTCTAACAAGAGGCCCAGGAGGGTAGTAAAACAATGATTAACAGCAGGGACTTGTGCCAGACAGCTGGGGCTCTGTTGTGCCCCACACAGATTTCCCTTCAAAAGAGTCTGCTACAGGGGGCATAACCTCCAATGGCTGCTGTGGATCTCCCACAGCATTTATGGCAGAGCACACTTCTCTTAGATTCCCTCCTAGTCAATGGCTGAGCAACATGTGGGTACTAGCACTAGGCTCTTCATGCTTGATGAGGGGGTTCTTCCAACTTTGACCCAGGGACTACCCCTCCATCACCATGGCCAAGACTTTCTCAGATCTGCCTAGTCTGAGGCTGTTCCTCCCCAGCCCTTCCTTCTTTCTCTCCTTTCACAGATATCACACCTGCATCTCGGTCTGAAGACTGCCCTCCTCTCCTGCTTCTTCCCCTTTATCCATTGTAGGTGTTTTTCCCAATAAATCTCACTCATATCTAATCTCACCTTGGTGTTTGCTTCTCAGAGGATCCTTAGGGATACAAATTCAAGTCCTGACTCTTCTATTTACAAGTTCAAGGTATGATTTTGGGTAAATAATTATTTTTGCCTCAGTTTACTCATTTGCAAAAATAGAAAAAGAATAGCACCTACTTCTGTGGCTGTTGTGACGATTAAATTAATTCCAATGTGTAAAGCACTTAGAGCAGTATCTAAATAACAACCACTCTGTGAGTGTTAGCTATCATGGATTCTTCAGTGTGTGACACAAAACAGGCATATGATCAATGTGTGATGAATGTTAAATTCCTGTTGGATGTAAGTACCATTATTATTTCAATTATCAATGAAAAGTATTCTGATTCTGTGTTATGAATAACGAGAATGTTCCACTCACCTTGATGGGTATTGCTACATTCTCAATCTCCAGACTGACCTATGGGATAGCATTCTGAAATTATCCGATGGTCATTTCCTGAGTACCTAAGCATTCCATTCTTTTTTTTTTAACAAGATATTTATTTTATTTTATTTATTTATTTTTAGAGAGGGAAGGAAGGGAGATAGAGAGAGAGAGAGAAACATCAATGTGTGGTTGCTGGGGGTTATGGCCTGCAACCCAGGAATGTACCCTGGCTGGGAATTGAACCTGGGACACTTTGGTTCCCAGCCCGCACTCAATCCACTGAGCTATGCCAGCCAGGAGCATTCCATTCTTATGCATGAAAAATCCTAAAAGAAATTATGTTAGTTAAAGTTAAATCCTTTGTTTCTGCCTATATTCACTTGCTCTTCCTCCTTCTTTGGTGAAAAAAAAAAAGAATTGTTGTCCTGTTTATGCCAGTTAGGAAAAGTATGTCTCCACTTATTCTACGGCTTTCTAGACTAAACATTCCCAGTTCTACTAATGCTTTCTTTTTGATCATAATTTCCAAAGTATTTATCACTCGTGCTCTCCAGAGTTCTCCAGAGTTCCAAAAAGTTGAGCTGCGCATTGAAGAAATTTCTCCAAAGAAACTTAAGTGATTGCAGATAGAAGCAACAAAAACTTTGCCTGTCTTCCCTGATGGGCCTGTGATTAATAAAATCAGGAACACAGTTTCTTTCATTTATAACACCACTTTACTGGGGTGCAAGCAGTAGGTGAATAAGGGATTAAGTGGAGGGGATTGTTATTGTATCTGGATATAGTTAATGTAAAAGAGCTCAGTATAAAGGCTTTCTATACTTAATTGGAACAAAGTGCATTTGTTTATCATTTTTAAACAGCTAATATAAAAATGTAATATTAATTAATTCATATATCATTTACTGGTAACCATATAACTAAGAAAACCTTTCAGGGGCCAGAATGTTACTTAAAATATACTCTAAAAGTTTGTTAAAAATAATTAAAACTAGTATTTGTTTCATTATATATTCTTTTTGAGAGTTAAACTATTTTTTAGTGTCAACATGAAAGCCTTGATTAGAATGTTTTTTTTTGGATCTTGCTTTTAAGTGAGACTACGTTTTGTGTTATTTATTGGTCCTTATGAATCAGGCCTGTTTTAATTTCTTCTCCATGTGCTAATGGTGAATATAAAACATATTTTCATGGCCACTAGAGCTCTGATTGGGAGCTTTCACAAGCAAAATAACAGTCTGTGTAGACTTGGACGGTAGTCTGAGTCACAGATATCGTTGTTTGTGACAGGCAGTTTAGGTCACAAGCTACCAGGGTTCATAGCTCAATGCTTGGCACTGTGTCAATAACACCAATCAGTGGAAATTAAGTGGGAAGCTTGAATTTCACCTACAGAATTGTGGAGAAAAACATGGGTTTTTCTGAGAAATAGCCTCCAGGCATTCCCCCTTGTTTTTCACCTCAGGATTATCCAGATCCTTCCCAACAGACTAAGTGCAGTTAGCCAGGCTTCATTCAGATTCAAAAGCTTTGCCTTATCTCTAAATAAAATAAATGGGAGACAACCACTCAGAGAAGGAAATCAGAGATTTAGAACACCCTGAGATATGACAACAACAAGAGTGTAGCAGGGGACAGGAAGGTACAAGACAATGAGTCTTAAAGCTCCCTAAAACTAACAGAGCTGTGCTTTTAAAAGCTTGTCATCTGAAACCAACAGGGGATTGAGAGAGAAAATAGTTTGGCATTCTGTGGCCCTGGTGTTAAAAACAAACAAACAAAATCCTAAAAGGTATACGTGCTCAGAAAAAAAAAAACCCAGCAACTAAAACTAAGTATAAAAAAGAAATTACAAATCACTTAAACTCCCCCACCATGAATCCCCCAGCTGTCCTGGATTTTCCTCATCAAAAGAGGTCATTGAAGACAATCAAGAAATTAGAGATTTAAATACCAAAGGAAAGAATAAGATCTCCTTGGTTAAGTTTAGGCTCATTAGTCTTACATGTTTTCACATATTTGAAAACGTGCTGAAGTCACTTTGGAATGTCTACAACCAATCATTTTTCCCACTTAGGAACAAAGCTAGGAATGGCAATAAGAATGCTAAACAACAAAAAGTCATTAATAAGGTAGCCCTAGAGTCAAAGAATTTTAAAAAATTAAATCAGGGAATGATTTTCCTATCCATTTTTGTCCCATGATGAACTAGATTCCAACTGTGTCATTGGTCTTTCTATCATCCTTCCCGCTCTTTGCTAGAAATCCACACAAGTCAAATTTAGGAGTGTGGGAGGTATTAAGGCTTCTGGGCTGAGATCAAGGACCCTGGGGGGCCTGGACCTAGCACGGATGTAAGCTGTGTGATGTTGGACCTCAGGTTCTTCAGGAGTAAAGTGCACCAGTCATTGAATAGCTGGTTTTCTAGACCTGCCATAACGAAGTGTCACAGGCTGGAGGGCTTAAACAACAGACATCTATCTTCTCACAGTTCTGGAGGCTAAAGGTCTAAAACCAAGGTATTATCATGTTTGGTTTCTTCCAAAGACTCTCTTCTTGGCTTATAAATGGCCACATTTACCCTGTGTCCTCATGTGGTCCTCCCTCTGTGTGTGTCTGTATCCTAATCTCTTCTTACTAGGACACCAGTCATATTGGGTTAGGGCCAACGCATGTGACGTCATTTAACCTTAGGCAGCTCTTCACAGAGCCTGTCTCCAAATATAGTCACCTTCTGAGGTACTGGGTATGAGGACTTCAACAAATAAATTTGGGGGATACAATTCAGCCTGTAACAGTCTGCAAGGTACCTTTAAATTCCAGAGTTCTCCGATTTTCCTCTCTCTAGTAGTGACTTTTCATAACTTATCTTCCCAATTCCACTGTGGATAGAGGCAGCCAACTATTTTAATAAAAGACTGCAAAGAACTGATGTTGTACTTTTAAGTTGTCTGTAGTCTTGGTTCATTTAAGTTAAAACTGCTCTATAGGGTAGACTGTGGGTGGGTAAACCTGAATTTTCTGCCCTTTTCCTGAAGATAGGACCACTGAGCCTGTGCCCATTAGAGATTCTTCTTTAAGGGCCTGGCACTAAGAGAAATTTCTAGAATTACTTTTGGTAAGGGCATCTCACTTTCTCTGCTTTCATGTCTTGATTATGTTCTTTCAGATTGTAAGAAACAAAATCGTGCTTGGGTTCTTTTAAGTCATTTGTTGGATTGTTTTTATTTTCTCATAAGGATATAAGGGAAAGTAGAGGAGACAAGAGTTCAGCTACCCTCAACAAGGCTTGGAAGAAAATGAAATGTTGTTCAACATACTACAGGAAGCTTTTAAAGTTCTTGTTGTTATGTTTCTTTAGGGAGGATATCTGTTGTTCTTTGCTCCAAGTGACTTCAGGTGACAAAGTGTTCAGCTCTTTCTGTCTCTACCTCTACTCCATCTATCTCTACTGTTCCCACTGCTACCTGAGTCTCTTTCTGGTGTCTTTGGTTTTAACTTCTTGACTTGAATGAATGGATTGACCACTCAGCAGTCAGTACACACTGCCCTTTGGGACAGAGCTCTTTTGCCGGGCCAGCTCAGGTCACTCTTCAGCCTAGTGATGGCTGACTCCTGTCAGCTGTGTATCTCTGATCCTATCAGAACTGACAAGGAGACCACATGGCTCCAAGTAAGATGACTAAGGACCAAGAACTTCCTTTGAGAGCACATTAGGTATTCTAGGTAGTCTAAGATTTCACAAAAGGAGAAAATACAGCAAGCAGGAAACTCACTATGTATTCTCTGTATATCTCACCTCTTTTCTTTCATTTACCAAGAAGCTAGAGAGTAGTTTATCTTCATGCCTTCACTTTCCAACCTTCCTTCCTTGTTGTCCTAACCCTTGAAATCCCTACACTCTGAATTCTGAGCTCACCTTTTTCTTAACTCCCAAGTGTAATATCCATTTGTCAGTTTTTTTTCAAACCTGCGGTGGCATTTAAAAGCATGGATTGCCCTCCCCTCCTTGCAAAGCCTCTCGCCTTGGCTTCTATAACTATCTTGGTGGGTGGGCAGCAAGCTGCAGGGAAAGTCTTGGAGTCAATGGACCTGGCCATGAATCCTGATTCTTCTTCCCACCACTCAACAACTATGTAGCATTTTACATGTTAATTTTATTCAGTTAAATTTATTTTTGTATTTCTATTATATTTGTGATTGAGTCATGGGGAGGAATTACAGATAACACCACAGTGTGGACTTAGGTAAATGAGAGAACAGATGTACAGATACTTAAGCCTTACTTCTTATGCCAAATTGGATGCTGACATCTATATATTTTACCTCTATAATATCTCCCACATTGAATCCTCTTCTCCATCTCTATTACCTTGGTAGTAGCCAAAATAGTGCCCTTCAGCAAACATGTTATATGGCCCTGACCTCACTGTTTCATTTGCCATCTCTGCAAATTGCACATTTAAATAATAAGGATGCATTTTCAGCCTCCTTCTTCATTTATTACAGTTTAAATCCTACCAAATTGTGTCATATTTTATTTGGAAACATAGCCTTCTGGACAACTGGTGCCCATGACTAGATCTTTGGATACATGAAATATGCCTGTGATTTCTCAGGAAAATAATAGAGAAGGGGGCTGGTCATCTGGCCCCAGCTTTGCCCAGCTTTGCCAGCAACCCAGCTTTGCGTCAGGGTTGCTGACACAGGTTTCAGTAAGAAAACAAAGAACAGTAAGAGACCGATCTCTCCTGTGTCCAGTGATGAAAGGTCATAGATGACGTTGGGTATCAATTGTAGGCAGGCAAGTGTCCCTGAAGAAGGGAAAATTTTGGTAGGTAGTTCTAATGAGCAATGTGTGAAAGGCCAAGCAAGATGAAACTGGTGTTCCAGGTTCTAGCTGGGGTCACCAGGCCAGTTAAATCTCCAAAGAGGAAACTGGTAAGAGGTGAGATTAGATAGATGACCAGGTAGAAGCTCCAAATAGGAGTGAAAGCGAAAGCCCAGACTGTGACTATAGATGTAAGCCCCAAGCTGGAATCATAACGCACAGACTGTAGTTTCCAGAATGCTCACCTTCCAAGGTGAGCTCACTGACACTCACTTGGGGAAGCTATGTCATCGTTCTTAGGCTCCAGAATCCTCATCATTAAGATAAGGGTGGTAAAAGTGCCCACCTCAAGGACTGGTGTGAGGATAAAAGGAATGCCCAGGCCATGAACACCGAGGAGAGAGCAGCTATTACTGCAAATGTAGTATCTCAATGGATAGCTCTGTGATAGGCCATTCTGGGCCAAATTTGTATTAAGGGCATTTAAAGGTGTAACATAGCAGCTAGGAATCTGGGTCATCACTCACTCACAAAATCCCAAGTTACATACAAGATTGGTAGGTTTGGGGTTTAGGGTTGCTTAAATAATCCAAAGGCTGTTCTGGGAACTAATGTGGGCTGAACCTGCTGTTGTGGGCACCAGTGGGACCAAGGTTTGGGGAGGGATTGTCTGGGTATGCAAATTGGGTTTCATAGACTTTTCCTCAAAAAGTCTATTTGAAGTAAAACTGGGAATAGGGTAACACAAAGGATAGGCAACTTGAAAGTGGCCAACCCAAAATAATTTGAGAGACATTGTGACCACACCATCTCCAAACACCTTTGCTGTCCCAGCCTGAAGAATTCCTGCCTGGGATTCCAACCAATGAATCTCCTGATTAGACAACCAAGAGAAGAACCTCTTCTCTGGGTGGTGATTATTAAAATGCATCTGCCACTAGCAGACAGAGAGTTTGGGGGATGCTGGAGCAGGTGAAATACTTTGCTCTGTTCTCTTCCCTTCATGGTATTGGCCTGTAAAGACATGTAGATGGTCCTTGTTGGGATAGCATGTAAAACAAACTGGTTGTAAATAAAACCACTTAAGTTGTCTATTTATGATACAGTTGTTTTTGGACAGCATTCACATATAGCCAGAAACCATAGCCTGATATCTCCTCATAATTACAACTACAGAAAACAGATTCTTGCAGTAAATGCCCCCACGTTTAGCTTTTTGTTGTCTTGCTGCTGTCAGCATTTGAACTTCCAAGCAGCAGGGGGTAAATACAAAATACATCCATACCTATCATTAGACCTCGAAACACCTATGTGGGCAGGTCTAATGAAAAAGTGATATACACATGCCCAGCTTTATCAAGTAACAGTGAAGCAAAGTTTGCTCAGGGGTTTATTTTTTTAAATATATTTTATTGATTATGCTATTATAGTTGTCCCATTTTCTCCCTTCACTCCCCTCCACCCTGCACACCCTCTCCCACCCATATTTCCATCCTTTAGTTCATGTCCATGGGTCATACATGTAAGTTCTTTAGCTTCTACATTTCCCGTACTATTCTTGCATTCCCCCTGTCTATTCTCTTCCTACCATCTATGCTACTTATTCTCTGTACCTTTTCCCCCTCTCTCCTCCTCCTACTCCCCTGCTGATTACTCTCCATGTGATCTCCATTTCTGTGGTTCTTTTCCTGTTCTAGTTGTTTGCTTAGTTTGTTTTTGTTTTTGTTTTAGGTGTGGTTGTTAATAACTGCGAGTTTGCTGTCACTTTACTATACATGTTTTTTATCTTCTTTTTCCTAGATAAGTCCCTTTAACATTTCATATAATAAGGGCTTGGTGATGATAAACTCCTTTAACTTGACCTTATCTAAGAAGCACTTCATCTGCCCTTCCATTCTAAATAAAAGCTTTGCTGGATAGAGCAATCTTGGATGTAGGCCCTTGCTTTTCATGACTTGGAATACTTCTTTCCAGCCCCTTCTTGCAAGATCTCTTTAGAGAAATCAGCCGAAAGTCTTATCAGAACTCCTTTGTAAGTAACTGTCTCCTTTTCTCTTGCTGCTTCTAGGATTCTCTCCTTCATTTTAATCTTGGGCAACGTAATTATGATGTTCCTTATTGTGTTCCTCCTTGGGTCCAGCTTCTTTGGGACTCTCTGAGCTTCCTGGAGTTTCAGGAAGTATATTTCCTTTGCCAGATTGGGGAAGTTCTCCTTCATTATTTGTTCAAATAAGTTTTCAGTTTGTTGCTTTTCCTCTTCTCCTTCTGGTACCCCTGTGATTCAGATGTTGGGATGTTTAAAGATGTCCTGGAGGTTCCTAAGCCTCTCCTCATTTTTTTGAATTCTTGTTTCTTCATTCTTTTCTGTTTGGTTGTTTCTTCATTCCTTCTGGTCTACACCATTGATTTGAGTTCCAGTTCCCTTCCCATCACTGTTGGTTCCTGTACACTTTCCTTTATTTCACTTAGTGTAGCCTTCATTTTTTCATCTAATTTGTAACCAAATTCAACCAATTCTGTGAGCATCCTGATGACCAGTGCTTTGAACTGTGCATCTGATAGGTTGGCTATCTCTTCATGGCTTAGTTGTATTTATTCTGGAGCTTTGATCTGTTCTTTCATTTGGGCCATTTTTTTGTCTTGGTGTACCTGTTACGTAGTGAGGTGCAGAGCCTTAGGTGTTCACCCGGGCGGGGCAACCCAGTCTCTGGGTTGTGACGCTGTATGTGGGCCAAGGGTCTGAGAGGGAACAGTGATGCTTGCTGTATCCCAGTCACTTCCCCTGTTTCCTACAAGCAAATTGGGTCCTTCTGGTGCTGATTCCCATGTGAATGGGTTTGTGTATGTTCTAGGACCCTGTGGGTCTTGCCAAAAAACTCTCCTGTGAGGCTGGGAGTCTCTCCTCGCACCTCAACCCCCCCCAGGTGTTTTCAATCAGTGTTTCAAGGCTCTATTTCCCGGTGCTGGAACCCTGAGTTATGTGGTCTGTCTCACTCCCCAATTTTGCCTGGCTTATCTCCACGTAAGTGTAGGACCACCGGGTCCTCAAGCCACCTTGCTGGCCGACACCCCTCCACAATCTGCTGCCTCACTGGGTCCTCCTGCTGCTGTCTTGCATGCCAGGATTCCACCAGCCACTGCTTTTTTTTGCTGCAACCCCTCTCTGCCTGACTCCGCCCCTCCTACCTATCTGGATGAATGTGTCTACTTTCACTCCTTGGTTGTTGGATTTTCATACAGTTCAATTTTCTGTCACTACTGGTTGTTATTTTGTTTCTAAATTTTTTGTTGTTATTTTGGTTATGTGAAGAGGCACATTGTGTCCACCTACACCTCCATCTTGGCCAGAAGTCTGCTCAGGGTTTTAAAGGGACAAAGGAAGGTATGTGAGAAAGGAGTCAGGCAAGGGAAAGGTGATTGCAGTGACCCTGAGGAAACCATCTGCACCCAGGTGGTCAATGTCTGCTTGAGTTCATTAGCACCCATTATTATGTAAAACAAAACAAAACAACAAAAACATGTGTGACGAATAATTTTACAAGACCCCTTCTTACAAAATTTTAGAAAAAGGTGAAGCTCATGGAACAGAGTGAAAGGCTAGGAGTGCAGAAAGAGAGGGGGGTTCGCCTGCCCCGGGGGACATCCTGACACTTGGAGATGGAAGGGAAAGACTGTAAAATATGCTCCTTTGTGGCCTTGAAGTTAGGCTTCTGCTTTGCCCCTCCCTTCCTGATTTCAGTAAACTGATCCCACCCCAGAAGGGCCATAATACTGGAGAACTCCATCGCTGACCCCATCCCTTGGAAGCGTACCCATTTGAAAAGTTCTGCCCTACATGAATATTCTAAATCCTGCCTTAATCTACTTCTGATTTAAAATATTGCAAAAAAAGGTAATGACTCAGCGTCCTTCACCTATGAAAAGAGGGAGCCAAAAGGCTCTTGGCCATTGTGAAGTCCAGTGTGTCTAGGCATAGCAACAGCATGGGGTTTTATCTGCCTGCAGAGGGAATGGCTTATGAGAAGGAGGTCACTGCAAGTAGAGGTGTACAGATTTGGGTCACAGAATAGGGTCTGTCATACTTTTTGCAGCACCTAGGTGGTGTGCTTTGCTGTTTGTATACTTGGATAGACTTGAGAAGGAGCTTCTAGCAGATGAGCGTTAGAAGGTAGTCTTTGACTGGAGAACAACAGCTGTAGGGACACAGGATGTTGCCCTGCTTCTTGGCATGGTCCAACACAGTGCTGACAGCCTACTGAGAGCCTAGAGTGAAGTAGCAGCCATCAGTGGGAAGTGGTAGGGGCTGTCCCAGTGGTGACTGGAATTCCTGCTGTCAGAATCAGTGACTTGGGGACCCGGCCAAAGAGCCTCTAAAGAGTGCAGGGAGCATGTTACCACTGCTACTTCAGATCTACAAGGCAGTTTCAGGGACCCAAGAGGGATTCTTACTTAATAGCATGTGCCTGAAACTTCCCGGGAATTTCCAGGCCTAGCTGAAAGGGATTGGATGTGCTCTCAGAGTCTACAATTTGTGATTAAACAAAAGAGGACAGCGTTTACTATTACTGGTGCGTTACAGAAATGTATGTTCCATATATGTCTTGTGAGCACAAAATGATGACACATTGCCCTAAGTTATTCCGGAAAATCAATCTCATTCTTTATAGACACATGTTGGGCAGAAACATCCTTCTACTAACTTATCATACATTTGTCTTTGGTTTGATTTTGCTTTGGTCCCCAGTAAGAGATAGGGCTTGAATTGATCAAATATTAATTTCTCCCTCAGTTCTCATTGTGGTTGATCAGCAAGCTGGTAGGTCAGCTAGAGTTGGGGCTGAGTCATTGTAACAGGATACTCTTAGAGAATGAACCTCTTAGAGTTCTATTCTCCAACTTCCCCAGGTCCCCCTTGATTTATATTCTACCAGGCTGCAAAATCCTGACCTTTTAGTGTAATGCTCTAATCAGATAAACTTACCACAGAACCTCCTTTATTTTTGAGTCCACTGCTCCATTAAAGCCCTAGCTATATTTAAACCATCTCAGAGTATGGGACAGGCCTTCAAGAGTTACAGAGGCTGGCAGACTGTCATCATAAGTGCAGGTTGCCAATCTTCTCAGGTTACTGTGAATGATTACGAGTGAAGTCTGCTTTGAATTTCTTGGGTAAAGAGGAGACTTACACAGTATTTGGTTCAGACCATTCATTTTAAGGGATTTGGTTCTCAGATTTCCTGCAATCATAATCATGGCCCATTTTCACAATCACTAGACTATCCAATCCTGTATATACAAAATAAAGTATTAGAAAAAACCCAGAATCTTAAAAACTTAAAGTGGTGGGACAAATATTTTTAGGACCCTATAAAGCAGTATTCAGAATTAATCCCTGCCCATCAGAGGCTAACTGCAACATAGAGACTGCTTTTGCCATGTTTATGATATGGCAAAGATTATGTACAGCATTCTTTAGAAATATTAGGCTTGTAGATCCCTTCTTTTCAGAGATTAAAGAAAGGATACAACCTGCTCTGCCACATTTAAAGTGAAAGAAAGATGGGAAGGTGTGTCTACACATCTTTGGTCTACCCATCTAATCCGGGGGCAGTGTTATTTATCAAAAGAAGCTGCCTTGATTTTTAGAATGTGCTTACAGAGCATTGTCTAACACATCTTCCTGAGGTATACTAGTGTATGAATTCTGAAGCCTTTTTCTCCTTTGTCAAGTTCATCTCAGAAAGGGACAGTGAAAGATGAGGGTCTGGCTCCACTTGGTGCTTTAGTTAGGAAACTGCACCTGAATGTTTGAGGGCCCTCTGTAGATGGCGAGAGAGCCCTCTAGTGCCTGGAAAGAGTACAACTAGAATTAAATGTGAATTACTAATGAAAAACTAGCCTACACATGGAACTTTAGCATTTTTCTTGGCCAGCCGCCGTGTGCAACTTGAATATCCCTTCATTACAAAGCTTACTGCAATTATTTCTCTATAGATTATGTTCACTAGACTATTAACTCTAAATTAAAGGAAGAGTCTATATTCATTTTGGGGTTCTCAGCTCCAAATAATATGTGCTATGTAATCAGGTACCAATACATTTTTGTTAAATAAATGAAATATCATGAGAACAAAAAGCCTGAAGCTTTAAATAAGGAAGCTGTAAAATTTTAAAGCTAAGATCCACTTACTACTCTTACTAAATCACCAACTAAAGGAGTTATGATAAGAACTATCAAAACATGAAAGGGGAAGGAAGGCACCCGTTGAATGTTAATAAGCCATTATGTTCTTATAAATCTTTACAAAGGCATGAAACTCTTTTAATCATTATGTAACCTTTGAAACTGGTGGGTGGTAAAAATTACTACCACTATATTTATGTATTTAAGACTTTCAGTTTCAGCAAGACATTTAAAAGTAAATATAGGTTACCTGTCTTAAACTTAATGGAGAAGGGCATTTTTGTAGTTCCCAGTGGATGTTATGACACCTGAGATTTATTTTTTTTCAGTTGTCTAAAAGCAGTGGGTATTCAGACCTGTTGACAGACAAATACTATTTCAATACCACTAACTATCTTGGCAAAGAGAGAGGCTACATGAGTTGAAATTTGATTATGCAGTTGCTTCAAAGTCATGTCTGCAGTTGCTTTTCTTTTCTTAAAAAGAAGAAAAGAAAAAATAAATATACTATTTTGGCTATAATTAAGTAAGTGTTTTTAATTCCTATGAGAAACTATTACCTAAAAGAATGCTGGGAAGAAATCAGAACACCTTGATTATGGCTATGAATGATTCACTTGTCAACTAGAAACCTTAGGTAAGTCATAATAATTTTAGATATATGATAGCAATGAAGCTACTTCATAAAGTTATTTTTTGCTTTTATTTTTATTGTTTAACATATTTTATTTGTTATGCTATTACAGTTGTCTCATTTCCCGCCCTTTATTCCTCTCTGCCCTCCTCCTACATTCCGCCCCTTTTGTTCATGTCCATGGGTCATACATATAAGTTCTTTAGCTTCTACATTTCCCATACTATTTTTAACCACCCCCATCTATTCTCTACCTACCATTTATCCTACTTATTCTCTGTACCTTTCCCCCCTCTCTCCTCCTCCTACTCCCCTGCTGATTACTCTCCATGTGATCTCCATTTCTGTGGTTCTTTTCCTGTTCTAGTTGTTTGCTTAGTTTGTTTTTGTTTTTGTTTTAGGTGTGGTTGTTAATAACTGCGAGTTTGCTGTCACTTTACTATACATGTTTTTTATCTTCTTTTTCCTAGATAAGTCCCTTTAACATTTCATATAATAAGGGCTTGGTGATGATAAACTCCTTTAACTTGACCTTATCTAAGAAGCACTTCATCTGCCCTTCCATTCTAAATAAAAGCTTTGCTGGATAGAGCAATCTTGGATGTAGGCCCTTGCTTTTCATGACTTGGAATACTTCTTTCCAGCCCCTTCTTGCAAGATCTCTTTAGAGAAATCAGCCGAAAGTCTTATCAGAACTCCTTTGTAAGTAACTGTCTCCTTTTCTCTTGCTGCTTCTAGGATTCTCTCCTTCATTTTAATCTTGGGCAACGTAATTATGATGTTCCTTGTTGTGTTCCTCCTTGGGTCCAGCTTCTTTGGGACTCTCTGAGCTTCCTGGAGTTTCAGGAAGTATATTTCCTTTGCCAGATTGGGGAAGTTCTCCTTCATTATTTGTTCAAATAAGTTTTCAGTTTGTTGCTTTTCCTCTTCTCCTTCTGGTACCCCTGTGATTCAGATGTTGGGATGTTTAAAGATGTCCTGGAGGTTCCTAAGCCTCTCCTCATTTTTTGAATTCTTGTTTCTTCATTCTTTTCTGTTTGGTTGTTTCTTCATTCCTTCTGGTCTACACCATTGATTTGAGTTCCAGTTCCCTTCCCATCACTGTTGGTTCCCTGTACACTTTCCTTTATTTCACTTAGTGTAGCCTTCATTTTTTCATCTAATTTGTAACCAAATTCAACCAATTCTGTGAGCATCCTGATGACCAGTGCTTTGAACTGTGCATCTGATAGGTTGGCTATCTCTTCATGGCTTAGTTGTATTTATTTTGGAGCTTTGATCTGTTCTTTCATTTGGGCCATTTTTTTGTCTTGGTGTACCTGTTACGTAGTGAGGTGCAGAGCCTTAGGTGTTCACCCGGGCGGGGCAACCCAGTCTCTGGGTTGTGACGCTGTATGTGGGCCAAGGGTCTGAGAGGGAACAGTGATGCTTGCTGTATCCCAGTCACTTCCCCTGTTTCCTACAAGCAAATTGGGTCCTTCTGGTGCTGATTCCCATGTGAATGGGTTTGTGTATGTTCTAGGACTCTGTGGGTCTTGCCAAAAAACTCTCCTGTGAGGCTGGGAGTCTCTCCTCGCACCTCAACCCCCCCAGGTGTTTTCAATCATTGGTTTGAGGCTTTATTTCCCCACACTTGAGCTCTGGGTTGCATGGTCTGTCTTACTTCCCTGTTGTCCCTCCCAATTTATCTGCACTGGAATGTGGGACTGCCAGCTCCACCAGCTGCCACCTCACTGGGTTGGCCAGCCACTGCCTTGGCATGAGTCCTCTCCACCCGGTGCCCTTTTCCGCCCCTCCTACCAGTCTGGATGAATGTTTCTTCTTTAGCTCTTTGGTTGATGGACTTTCAAACAGTTCAATTTTCTGTCAGTCCTGGTTTTTTGTTTTTAAATTGTTGTTGTCCTTCTTTTGTTGTGCAAGGTGGCACAGTGTGTCTACCTATGCCTCCATCTTGGTTGGAAGTCCATAAAGTTTTTATGAATGCTAAATACAATGCTAGTAATAATGATGATGATAGTAATAATAACAATAACAACAACAATAATAAATCACATATATTGGAAGTCTAGCATGTGCTAGGTACTCCTATTTATTTTTCATTTAATTCTCATA
This sequence comes from Phyllostomus discolor, assembly GCF_004126475.2. Classification (NCBI taxonomy): domain Eukaryota; kingdom Metazoa; phylum Chordata; class Mammalia; order Chiroptera; family Phyllostomidae; genus Phyllostomus; species Phyllostomus discolor. Next base: position 84,544,282 of record NC_040907.2, on the reverse strand, counting down.
AAATCTCATGGAGTTTATTATTATACTTTTAAAAAATTGAAGTTTTGATAAGTAACTTGCCTTAGTTCACTTAGTAAAGCAGTACTGCATGAATTCAAATCCAGGTCTCTCCATACCAAAGTACCATTGTAATTGTACTTCTTCCCAAACAGATGTAATGTGCCTAACAGAGTGTCTGACCCACACTAAATAGGTAAGACATGTTAGTTCCTTTCACTTCTCTCTCTACACTGTCTAGTGCATCTCAAATGTGCTAACAAATTCAACAACAACCTCAAATGTAATATGCCATCAAATCTGAGTTTCCTACTCATATCTCTCTTCTCTAAGTTAAAGAACTATTTATCTGGTTTCTTTGAGTTTTCAACAGGCATCTCAAATTCAATATGACTTTAACCAACTCATTATTTTTATGTTAAATATGTTCTATCTGTGGTCCCTATTCATCCAAACACCTAAACTAGATATATGAATCAGGAGTTTTCTTTTATTTCCATAATTTGTCTCAAGTCTTCCTAGCTTATTGACACACTGTTTATTAATATACTCCCTAAGGTGACTGACCAAATGTTTCTAGTCATTAAAAATTCTATTTAAATGTCAGTTCTCCTTTTGGTCTTTGTAATTAATACCAACTAAGTACTATCACCTCTGTTCAGCTGCCATACCTTGTGTATGGCGTACTCTACTCTGATACTTTACAATACTACATTTTAGTGATGAACTTTTATATCTTTCTCTTCCACTGTACCAACACAGTCCGTTAGAACTTACAGATGATAGAAATATTCTATATGTGTGCTAGTGACTACTGTAACAGACAGTGTAGATGAGAGTCTGAGTTCTGTGAGGGTAGAGACTGTATTTTCTTCAGTTTTATATGTCCATTACCTGAAACATAGCAGAGTCCCAGTAAATATGTGGGGAGTAAACAAATAAATAAATCAATGAATAAATAAAATATTTTAAAGTGGTAGAGTAGGGGAAAAATCTACTTACCACAACACCAGGCATCTGCTATGTGCAGGAAACTAATTATAAACTGATTTCTTACTAAGAAAGTTAGTACAAAGTTATAAAGTTAACACAAATAGGTTTTTAGTAATAAGTAGCTCTATCAGGTCAAACCACTCTCAGGTAACAACTATAAACTCTGAATAAAATGTAAAATACAATAATGTGAAGGCTCTCTAGAGGAGCTAAAGTAAACTGGAAATAAATCTACATTTAAAAGAATGAAATGGGCAGGGTAGTTTTCCTGTTTTGATACAGCTTTTGTTTGAGGCTAGGCCCTTGTTGCAGCTTACTGGGTGGCTAAAATTCTAATTGAAGTCCATAGTCTTACTAGCTTGGAGAGCCATAGGACAGAGTCTGGGGAGACCACAGAGCCAGAAGGTGAGGAGAGAAATCCTGGAAAGGTGAAAGCTATAGGCAGAGTGGTAGAGAAGGATTCTGTATATAAACTTGGCGAAAATCTTGGCCTGATCCCTGAAACACATATGCATGTCTGAAAGAACTAAACTGGTTCTTCCACTGCTGGGAAAACAAGGTTAGCATTTGAGTTTAGGTCAGTTTAGCCACCTACTTAAAAACAAACAATGAATTGGTGTCTCAGGATTCTTAGGATATAGTCCCAGCAGTGGTATTGCTGGGCCAAAAGGTAGTTCAATTTTTAGTTTTCTGACAAAATTCCATACCGTTTTCCACAGTGGCTGCACCAGTCTGCATTCCCACCAACAGTGCACTAGGGTTCCCTTTTCTCCACAACTGCACCTGCCCTTGTTTGTTAATTTGTTTATGATGGCCATTCTGACCAATTCAAAAGAACCTATGCATCCCAATGTTCATAGCAGCACACTTTACAATATCCAAGTACTGGAAGCAACCTAAGTGCCCATCAGTAAATGAGTGGATCAAAAAACTGTGGTATATTTACATGGTGGAATACTATGCAGCAGAAAGAAAGAAGAAGCTCCTACCCATTGTGACAGCATGGATGTATCTGGAGAGCATTATGCTAAGTGAAATAAGCCAGGATGTGAAAGACAAATACCATGTGATCTCACCTATAAGTGGAACCTAATCAACAAAACAAACAAGCAAACAAAATATACCAGAGACATTGAAATTAAGAAAAATCTGACAGTAACCAGAGAGAGGATAATGAGGGAGAAAGGGAAAGATTTGTCAGGGAACATGTGTAAAAGACACATGGACAAAGCCAAAGTGGGGTAGGATCAAGTGTGGGAGGTAGGGATGGCTGGAGTGTGGGGGAATGGGGGTAGCAAATGGAAACAACTGTACTTGAACAATAATAAAAAATATTAATAAATAAATGAAATAAAAAAGATGAAATTCAAAACAAAAAATAATAAAATTATGTGCTAAACTTTTCACAAAATAAAAAAATTAAAGGGAGAAAAACAATGAAAGCCTACTCTTCAGAGAGATACACTTTGGTGTTTCTGTATGTATCCTTCACACTGCTTAAGACATTCAAAATTACAAGGTTTATGAAGAAACAGAAAAATTTGATCTAAACCTAAGACAAAGGGCATAAGTAGAGACTAACCTTAAGATGACCCAGATATAGAATTAGCAGATTAGAATTTTAAAACAGTTGTTACAACCATCTCAAGAACTTAGAGCAGGGATGTCAAACTCATTTTTACTGGGGGCCATATCAGCCTCATTAGCCTTCAAAGGGCCAAATGTCATTTCAGGACTGTATATATGTAACTACTCCTCAACTAGGGTCAAAAAGCTCTATATTCAACCCTTTGAAGGCAATTGTGAGGCTGATGTGGCCTCCAGTGAAAATGAGTTTGACACCCTTAATTAGAGGAAAACATGCGTGCAATGAATAAACAAATAGAAAATCTTAGCAGAGATATTGAGACCAAAAACAGAATCAAGTGAAAATTCTAAAATTGGAAAATACAGCATTTGAAATAAAAAATTTGTAAAGTGACTTTAACAACATACTGGAATGGGAAAAGAGTAAATGAGTTTGAAGATAGAGCAATAGAGTGTATCTAAGCTGAAAAAACAAAAGATTGGAAAAAATGAAAAATCTCAGTGAGTTATGATGGCACTGAGGAAAGGTCTAACACACACACATATATATATATATATATATATATACGTGTGTGTGTGTGTGTGTATTGTCAGTCTCAGAAAAAGAGAAAAGACCTTTAAGAAAATATTTGGATAGTTTCCCCAAATTGGGTGAAAGGTATAAATTTACTCATCTAGCAAGTGTAATTGAACTCCAAGAAGAAAATAGAAAGTAAAGAAAACTACATATGGGCATATCACAGTCAAACTTGAAACCACAGTTTAAAAGAAACTCTAGAAAGCAACCACAAATTAACCACATATTAACATGCAAATATAGGTTAATAATAATTTCTTGTTAGAAACAATGGAAACAAGAAAATAATGGAATGACATCTCTAAAATGCTGGGAAAAAAGTCAACTCAAAGAAGTGAAAATAGCCTTCAGGACTGAAGACAAAATACAGACATTTTCAGATAGATGAAAACTAAGAAAGTTTTTAATCATCAGACTTTCAGTATAAAAGGGTGCAAAAAAATTCTTTAGATAAGAAGAATTGAAGCTAGTGGGGGCACTCAAATCTTCAGATGAGAATGAAATACCAAAAATGATAAATGTGTGGCTAAGTATAAAAAATCTTGTCTTTCTTTTAATTTCTTAGAAATATGCATGTATATTAAGGGCAAAATTTATAACATTTTATTATGAGATTTATAACGTTTTAGATGAAATACATAAAACATATAAAACAAAGGAAAGAGTTTTAAAAATAGATATTTTTTGAAAGGCTATTATACTCTATATAAATGGTCCAATATTAATCTAAATAGACTATGAAAAACTAAGGATGTATATTGTGATCCCTAGAATAACCACTTGAAACAATGCAAAATGATATAACTAAAAAATCCAAAGCCCATTAAAAGTGGATTCTCAAAAAGATTAAATTAAAACAAAAGAAATTCAGAAAGTGGGAAGCAGAAAATCAAAAACAAAACTAATGCAAAAACCAGGTGGGGCCAATTGAAAACAACTAGGAAAATACTTGGTCTAAACTCAATTATATCAATAACTGTATTAAACACTCCATTTAGATGTCAGAAATTCTCATAACTGATAAAAGAGCAAGACTCAACAAAGTCTCTCCACATGATATAAACTTTAAATATAAAAATACAGATATGTTGAAAGTATGTAATAGTAAAAGATATATCATGCAGACAATAAACCTAAGGCCAGTGTGGCTATATTAGCATGACATATGATAGATGCCAAGACAAAGAGTACTATTACCAGAGATAAGCAGAGACATATTAGAACAATAAAAGGATAAATACACAAAAGACATAAGAATCATATATAAGCACGTAATAGTACGTGCCTAATAAAAGAAGTTCAAAATACACTAGATAAAAAAGTAACACAACATTAAAAAGAGAAAGATACAAATCAACAGTGTTAATTGGGTTTTACTCTTAGCAATTGATAGAAAAAATAGGCAAATGATATAAATAACACTATCAGCCTCCTGTATCTAATTGATATTTATAGAACATTTCACCCAACAATTGCAAATTAAACATTCTTTGCAAGTGCTCATGGAATGTTCACCAAGATAAACTATTTGCTGGACCCCATAACAAATCTTAATGCATTTTAAATGATGAAAATAATCAACTAAGTTTTTAGACCATGGAAATAAACTAGAAACTAATAATAATAAGATACATAGGGGAAAAAACCCAAATATTTGGAAATGAAACAAACACAATAATCCATGGGTCAAAGAAAAAAATCAAAAGACATTAGAAAATATTTCAAACTGAATTATAATGAAAATACAGCATATCAAAATTTGTGAGATACAGCTAACACAGTGCTTAGAGGGAAATTTATAGCTTTTAAATGCCTAGATAAGGGAAGAATAAAGGAATGCAATCACCTAAGTTTCTACAGTAAGCCTTAAAGAAAGAGCAAAGTAAATCCAAAGTAACTATAGGAAGAAAATAATAAAGAGGAGAAATTGATGAAATACAAAACAGATAAGTGATAGAAAAAGTTGACACATGTAAAGTTTTTTTTTGGAAAGGATAATAAAATTGACAAGCTCTAGCTAGGCTGATCAAGAAAAATTTGAGAGAAATTACCAATATTAGGAAAAAATATGTTAATATACTAAGATCCTATAAATATTATAAACAACACTCTGCCAATAAATTCAACAGCTCACAGAATGGATACATTTCCTGAACAATACAACTTACCAAAATGTACATAAGATAAAATAAAAAAATGTATTGGCCTTATATCTATTAAAAATGGATTTGTTATAAAAAATCTGTGCTTAGATACATCAGGGTCAGATGGTTTCATTGGTGGATTCATTTAGGTAAGAAAAGATATCACTTTACACAAATACTTACACAAAGGAGGAGGAAACACTTCTTGATGTATTTTATGAGGCTAATATGCCCTGATACTAAATCTCACAGAACCTTTTGAAGAAAGAAATTAAAACACTAGTTATATCAAATTGGTCATCTACTTTGGTTTTCTTTTCCCCTAGCAACAGGCAGGCAGGTTGCCCTGAATTTGGGGAAAGAGAGTGGAAGAGCAGGCTGGCTGGCTGGTTGGTGGGCTACACATCAAACTCTTACACAGGACCCAACTGAACATGGAAAACAATGCAATCCAATCATGTTCATGCAAGATCTGGACAGAAGCCAGAAGTAGTTGAAGAAATGTAGGAAAGCTGACTGAAGGTGAAATGGCTCATTAGCCAAGTAAACATTATTGCCAAAGATGTTAGGAACTCTATGATTTGTAGAACTAGTACTTACAAGACGATTCTTTGAGACTATTCTTAGCATACATTCTGACTTAAGGAAAGCCATGGATTTGGCACAAAACTTGATTTTTAGATGAAATTTTCTGGGACATTCCTCAAGGCTCAGCAAGATAATCTAGGATCTGTAGAGAATTACTCTAAAGAAATACTTAGTGTTCCAACAATGAAGCACATTATTCAATATCTTAAAGATATTCTTTTAGAACAATACCTCACTGTTCTTAAATGTTTATCTCTAGGAGACTCAGTCATAGAAGAGCTCACACTCAACACCATCCCAACAGGTGCCAAGGTGACTTGATCAACCCCAGCACACTCAGCCAAACCTTACTGTCAGAAGATCAGGCCAGAACACAGGAGAAAAGAAATAGAGCTCCCATCCATATATAAAAGGCTCCCATCTGTCTCACTTCACATTTTTTCTTAATGTCAATGCATCACTGAAGGTCCTTTCCTTGACGAAGTTTGAGAATGAGAGCTATAAAATTGAATTAAGACAGCTCACACCACAACTATGGAATACTTTAAAAGACCAGAGGTCAAATAACTTTGCTTAACATAAATATTGATATAAAATATGGTCTTGATATAATGGTAAATACATATATCAAACTATACATATAAGCCAGCGCTTCCTAAAATTATTTCAGAAAAGACTGGAAATCCCTAAGCAAAGGTTTAAAAATGGGTTTTAACTTTATATTTGATATTTGCAGGGAAAGCTGTAAGGTGTACATAGGCTACTTAATCACTGAGTATTTCCCATGGGCCTTCCATTGAATGAGTTAAACACTGGTTGTCTACCTGTTCAGTGGCCGCTGCCTGAACTTTCATTCTTTAGTGACATTTCTTTTCAGCAGACAGTTGGCATCCTGGGCATATTTTAGTTAAATCACTCTGAATACAACATTATTATTACCACGATTCTAATTATTAGGTACTAGTTACCAGTTCTCTGAGGAAATAAATGCTGGGGAGGTGTGAGAAGAAGAAATATATTTTATAAAGTATTACAACAAAGTTCAGTACTAACCATCAACTAGTAGATGTGTTAATATGTTGGTAAAAATCTCTAATGGGCAGCTAAAGAATTTAGCAAAAAATAGAAGAAACTGGGAGCTCACCAAACAGAGATTTCAGTGTCATATTCTCCATTAAGTGAGTGTAAAGAGAAAATTGAAGTTCGAGTACAAAGCAATTCACTGTTGTTCTACATCTGGTTGTTTTTTACATTCATTTGTTAAATTTGTGCCTTAAGTGAATCATAAGCTTTCTAGCAGGTGTACATTGAAAACTTCTGTTTTCAGAGTCAGAAAACACTGAAAACAGAGTCAGAGGACAATGATACTGACCACCCATTTGGCTCTTTTCTTCCCATGAGTATACCTACTGCTTTGTCTTGATTTATAAGAACTACCTGAAAAAGATAAGAATTTTGTTGGTTATATAGAATATAGAAATTACTGCTTTTATTATGGGTGGGAGAAATAAATTTTGTACAATGTGTTTTAATCTAAATAAAATACAAATTTTATTTTTTTAGTTTAATTTTTATTAAATTTAGTGGGGATAACATTGGTGAATAAGATTATATAGGTTGTAAGAGTACAATTCTGTAACACATCCTTTGTACATTGCATTGTGTGCTCACCACCCAAAGTCAAGTCTCCTTCTGTCACCACATATTTGACCTTCTTCTGCCTCCTTCTGACCCCTCTTCCTTCTGGTAACCACCATACTATTGTCTGTGTCTATGAATTTTTTTGTCTTATTTGTTGCTCTCTATTTTATATCCCACATGCATGAAATTATAAGGTTGTTGACTTTTTCCATGCAACTTACTTCACTTAGCATGATTTCTTAAGATTCATGCTGTTGTTGCAAATGGCAGTATTTCATCTTTTCCTGTGGTTTAGTAGTATTCCATTATATATATATATATATATATATATATATATATATATATACACACCACGTTTTCTTTACTCAAACATCTCAGCAAAGGACAAGGACACTTCAGTTATTTCCATGTTTTTGCCATCATGAATAATGTTTCAATGAATATTGGGGTACATATATCTTCAAGAAGAAATGTTTTCAGATAAAAATTTTCCTTTTTTAAAGAAGAAAATTATGAAGACATAGTCTTCATAATCATAGATGCAAAAAACTCCTTAACAAAATATTGGTAAATTTAATCCAGCAACACATTAAAAGAACAGTAAACCATGACAAAGTAGAGTTTGTTGCAGGAATAGAAGATTGCTCATCATATTTTTAAAAATATTATTCATCATATTCACAGAATAAAGGAATGAAGCCATAGGATCTTCTGAATAGATGCATAAAAAGCACTTAACAAGATTAAAAACTCATTTATTATATTTAAAAAAGACTTTAAGAAAACCAGGAATAGAAGGAAACTTTCTCTACCTGTTAAAGGACATTTATGGAAACCTTAGAGTGCTCACTGGTGAAAGACTAGTGTTGGATACAGGGCAAAGACAGCCCATCTTAATGTTGTAATGGAGACCCTGGTCAATAGAATAGGGTGAGAAAATAAAATGAAGAGGATAATGTTTGCATAAGAAATTCTCAGAAACCAGTAAGTAGCTACTAGAATTAAAGTACAAATTTCTAAATATTGCAAGATACACAATTCATATTCCAAAGCCAATTATTTTTATGTACCAGTAGCAAAAAAATTGGTTTGTTGCTAATAAAAATTTAAACATCTATTTACAGAAGCAATTAGCAAAACATAAACTACTTGGAAATAAGTTAAACAAAAAAAATCATGCAAGTTCTCTACATTAAAAAAATTACAAAACACTATTGAGAGAAATTAAGGAAAATCAAAATAAATAGACATATATGCCATGTTAGTGGATTAGAAGACACAAGTAGATTTTAGGAAAAAGAACAAAGTTGGAAGGTTTATACTACCTGAATTCAAAATTTAATAAATCAGCATTAATCAAGATAGTGTGATACTGACAAAGACCAATGGAATGGAATGGAGAGCCCACAATTTCACTTACATGTACACAATCAATTTTCAACAAAGGCACCTTGAGAACAAGGAATACGTTTTTAACGAAAGGTGGTGAAACAATTGGATATTCAACTTACAAAATGTTATGTAATTGGAGCCTGGATGTTCTTCAGCATTGCTCTTGTCCAATACAGCAATCTGTGTTATTTTATTTATTTGTATTTTAAAAATACATTTTATTGATTATACTATTACAGTTGTCCCATTTCCCCCCTTTATTATTCTCTGCCCTGCAACCCCCCTCCCACCTGCATTCCCCACCTGTAGTTCATGTCCATGGGTCATACATATAATTTCTTCGCCTTCTACATTTCCTATACTATTCTTAACCTCCCCCTGTCTATTTTCTATCTACCATTTATGCTACTTATTATTTAAATTTATACATTAGTAATATAGTATCAGCTAATCAAAGCACCATTTTCACTATTATGGTAATATTTATATACAGGGGTATTCTTTCTCTTTTTATAAAAATATCCTTTTTAAATTATAAAATCAATAATCTTCATTAACGATACTTTCAATATTAAAGTATAAAGTCAACAAAAAATTACCCATGATCACACAACCCCAACTAACCAAAATTGACATTTTAGAGTGGCCTTCTTATCATCTGTATTTGATGGCATAAAATTTGCATAGTTCATTTTTTAAACTAGTATTATTTTGCATGTGACTTTTTTGTTCAAGATTCCTTAAGGGGTTTTTTTGTTTGCATGTAATATGACAATATTAACTTTCATTTAAAGAAAAAACCTGTGGTCTCCAGAAAGCCAAATTTACAGTAGATAATCTGTTCCACAACCACAATTGATTGTTAAAGTTCTGGCAATCTGAACAAAATAGGCCAAGAAGGCTCTCACCCAAGAATTTCAAAATGAAGTTTAAGAGTTAAGTGTGCCTCTTCATGTGATTTATAATTATAGCCCAGTTTGCGGACTGAAGATCAAAGAAAGATAATCTTCGGAGAGGAAAAAGACAGATGGAAATGCAGAAAGGAGAAGCAGCTATGGCCTAAGAGGACTTCCTGGATTCTGCCAGCTGCTATTGTTGGTTTCACTTCTGTGGGAACACCAGTTGGATTCCTGCCTTTGAATTCTGTGAAACCTCTCAGTCACCGTAATGCCCAATTCCTAATTTACTTTGTTGGATCAAGTTTCTGTTAAAGAGGCCCAAATAGTACAAAAATAAATATGGCTTGGGGGAGGTTTTCTTCCAGAAACAACCAACACTATTCATGATCAGTATACTTTTTGGCTTCGCCTATGAAAAGGACCCCTTCTCTGGTCTCCTTCCTCAATCAGGGTCCATGTTAGCTGTAATGGGATAGTGTTCCCTGCTCACTTACTCAGGTGTTGAATGCAGAGTTACTCAGATCATCTCTATTCTTTTGAGGCTTTAAATTCAAACTTTTATTGTATATTTTTTTCTGACTTGAGAGAGTATGCATAGGATTTGCATACTTGTCAGAAAATGCATAAGATTTGATATTTGGTGACCTCTTCAAATTAGTTTTTAATTCTAACCCCTTAGTGTTGCATTTGGAAAGTAAATCAAGTTTTATTTGCCTTACTATTATTTGCAACGAAGTCAATAATTTTAATACCTTGAGAATAAAGCACATGAGAATGGTTTTATTCTCATTGGCTTTTGAATGTCAATGACTTCTGTTTTCAGAAATTTGCCTTAGGTTAAGCATAAATTGACATGACATATTTTTAGCGACTAAGGCAAAAAGAATAACATACATTCACATTGCTAGATAAAAACTGACCTGTGTTAGCAATATAATTTTTATTGATTTGTGTAGTTCTAAGAATGGCTAGTAAAACAGAAGATAGATATTTAGCACAACCCTAAAATATCTTTATAATTAATTTTCCACACATTATTGAGAAAATTCTCTTTACAATTTGTATCAAAATAGAGTCTTTTACCTAAGATAAAATATTTTTAGCTTAGAAAACGAGTTTGGCTTTAGCCAGTATGGCTCAGTTGTCTGGGCGTCATCCTGCAAACAGAAAGGTTTTGGGTTTGATGCCAGGTCAGGGCACATGCCTGGGTTCAGCATTTGGTCCCAAGTTGGGGTTCACGCAAGAGGCAACTGATCAATGTTTCTCCTTTACATTGATGTTTTTCTCCCTCTCTTTCTCCCTCTCTTCACCTCTGTCTAGAGTCAGTAAAGAAAAAAAAAAAGAAAACCAGTTTGTATAACATATGAAGATTTGGAAACTTGGTTTCTCTACACTTCCGTAAGAAACACACTCTCAAATTATTGTGATGGTATTAAATTAAATGAATTGAACAAATATTATTCAATAAATATCAGATATTCTAGGGGGAAAATGAGCTTGGCATTTTCTGCCCTTTGCCTTGTAAAATAGTTGGGAAGAGATACACAGCAACAATAATAAAACAGAACAGTGTGTAGAGTAATGTGTGGAAAGAAGGGGAAGGGACTAGACAAAGAACATGTGCGACCCGCAGACATGGAAACAGTGTAGTGATAGACTGTGCAAGCAGGGGGGTGGGATGGGTGGAGGAGAGCAAAGGGGGAAAACGTGGGGCAACTATAATAGAATAACAAAAAAAGATGTTAAAAATAAATGAATAAACACACAAAATAAAATTTTAGAGACTCAGGAGAAAGAAATGGAAAAAAATAAACACAGAAGCTAAGAACGAAGGACACAGAGACAGAGTACATCTTGCATTCCTGACAACTTCTCTGTACTTCCCTTTTTGGACTCCACTGAAAAGAACTGAAGTTGAAATGGTGAGAGAGCAGTTTTTAGAGAGGTAGGATTTGATTTGGGGCCTGACAGAAGAGACAGGATTTGAAATGATTAATAGCTAAGTGAACAACATAAGCAGAAGCCATCTCATGGGGATGAGAATGCACTGGTTTCTGCAGAGAAGCAATTAGTCTTACCAGGGTGGAAGTGCATGTTGAAAGCCACGGGAACTAGTAGTGAGTGAGCATGGTGAGTGAAATTAAATCAGAGGATTTTAAACATGATGAATATAGGGAATCACTGAGCAGAGGAATAATGGGATTAAAAAATTGAGTTTAGGGAGATTAGTTGGGCAAGGTTATGAAAGAGACATTGGAAAGGTAGAGACTGGGGCCTGGCAAACTCACCAGGGCATTGTTTTAGGAATCTTTCCATGAGGCAATGAGGACTTGAACTGGGGCTGTGTCATTGCAAACAGGCAGATGGAGAAGAGCTTTTCACAGAAGAAACATATCTGATCTTGAACAAGCTGATTTAGAGATGATGGCAGAACTTGTCTAAAAGGAGTTAGGAGGTATGAGCCTGGAACTTAGGGAGGAGGACAGATAGAGAAGTAGACTGACATAGATTTGATATTCAGTGGCATAGAAGTTACAATTGAATCCAAGGGAATGAGGGAGATTAAAAAAAAGGAATGTGAAGGTAAGAACAGAGAAATGTAAGGTGGGAACTGCTTACATTTAGGGCATAAGACAAGTAAGATGAGCCAATGCAAAAGGGAGCATGTGGCCTGTAATATAAGTGAGACTCAGGCAGTGTTGTTGCCAGAGAATTAATGGAGCAGAGTGGGTGAAGAAGAAGGATGTCATCACTAGTGATGGAAGAAGTTAAATGACCAAGAAGATGAGGACCTTTGTGCAAAGACTTTCAGTAGCGATCTGGACTGGAAACAAGATCACATAGATGAGGGAGTGAAGGAGTGGTGAGGCGATGGAGCAGTGGACATGTGCAGAATAATGAAGCAGTTAGGAAAGGCTCTGATGGCCCCCCCTACCTTGATCCTGGCTCTACCCAGACTGGGCAACTTAACATACAGAAGTTCACCTAAGTCTCCATGCACTTGGTTGAATAGTGTCCCTCCAAATTCATGTCCTTTCCCAAACTTCAAAATGTTAGTGGTTTTGGAAATAAGGTCATTGCAAATGTAACCAGTAAAGATAAGGTGATATTGCAGTAGGGTGGACTCTTAAACCATTATGACTGATGTCTTATAAGAAGAGGAAAGGACACAGAGGGAGACATATATAGAGTCCAAGACTGGAGTTCTGCAGCTGCAAGCCAAGGAAAGCCAAGGATCACAGGCAACTCCAGAAGCTAAGAGAAAGCCACAGAACAGATTCCTCCCTAGAACCTTGAGAGAGTATGACTCTACTGACACCTTGATTTTGAATGTCTAGTCCCCAGGACTGTGAAGAAATACATTTCTGTCCTGTTACACCACCCAGTTTAAGGTACTTCATTACTGGCAATTCTAGCAAACTAATATACTCAGTTACCTCATCCTTAAAGTGAGGAAACTCAACACTTTCCTCATAGGGAGGGTTAGCAATATGTCCTGAAAAATACTTAGCATAGTGTCTGCCCCATAGGAAAAGCTAAGTTATATGATACCACATGTTGTCATTCTTCAGACACTTTGGTGTGGAAAATAAGAAAAAGTAACCCCAGATAAACCATGTATGTAATGAGGTAAATGTTGTGTGTATGTGTGTGTGTTCTCTTTCTAAGTAGGAGTTAATGTGTTCATATTAACTTATTTATTTATTTTTTGGTTTCTGAATTTTATTTTTTAATTGTTTTTCCAGTACCATTTATCCCCCTATACCATCTGCCACCTCCACCCTGCCCCACATCACCACACTGTTGTCTGTGTCCAAGATTTCTTTTCCTTTTCTTGTTCAGTCCTTCTGTTATAGAACAGACGGGGGGGGGTATGTTGCTGAATGATATTAAAGACCCCCCCCTTTTCTTCGGGACTTCCTCCCCTGTACTAGGTTCTCTTTGCCTGCCGCCAGAGGAAGGATGTCTCTCGATGCCAGAGATTGGTGAAAAGGAAAGGAATGATTATTTATTTTAAATAATACAGACTAAGATTCTTTAGAACACCCACAAATGCACACAGTCCTTCCTTGTCCCCTTTGCCCAGGCTGGGGTACCGTATCTAAGGAAAAGAAGTGAAGTTCATGGTTCAGGTTCCCAGCACCATCAGCTGTGTCGCTGCCACATCTCCAGTTAATCCAAAGCCATGTGGCACCTTCTCATGGCCCACCAGCAAGAGTCCTTTCACCCCTTTTTTTCCAGGCAAAGTCTCTCCTGCTTCCTAAGCCATGTGGCAAAAGGGAGCAACTCAAAGCTACATTGTCCCAAATCTCATCCAAGTTGCGGGGTCCCCACTCTGCCAAAGCTGCATGGTCCCTGAAAAGATGCCAAACGGCCACTGAGCCTGGGTTTAAATTCCAGCACCAATCTTCCTCTGCATCCCCATTTCTGTCTCCTTCCATAATTGGCCACAGCTGCCAGCATTCCGGGCCGGTATAGCCATGTGGTGTATAGCCAATTATATCCAAGCTCTTCTGGACACCATTACAAATCCTTATTTGGAGCACCCTCCACCCCTTGTCTGTACCCTGTTACACCTCCACTGCCCCCAACCCTTCCATGCATACATATTTAACACAGAAAATAAATAAAATCTCCAGGAAGAAGGTTAACTAAACATTGTGGAAATGATATATATTTTCATCAAAGATCGAATCCCATGCAAATGAAAGATTTCAAGATATGTGACTATAGAATAATAGACTACATACTTTAATGATTTACTATCATTTATAATTTCAAATTAGTACTACTCTTTAGGGACGATCCTCTGGAAGGTTATATTCTTATTCTAATGGCAATGCCATTACTTCAAATACTTTTTAATTTTCTTCCAAGCCAGCTAGTTTCAAACTATGAAGGCTAAGGTTACACCAGCTGTAACACATCTCACTTTTGATCAAAAGAAATGTTTTCCCGGCCTAGTCACTCAACGGACATAACACCAAGGAACTTCTATTTCTAAACACGAAATCCACCCTCAACTTACAAACATTACCACCAGTGAGGGAAATTTTTAAAGTGTAACCAAGCAGTTATCAAAGTTAGTTTAAATACTCAAATGTGAAAGAAAACATTCTGAATTTAAATAGAATATCATTAATAATGGATAACCAAAGTTCTTAATATAACTTTTCAAAAGTATGTATTATTTATCAGTCTTTTCTCAGATACCTAAATGGTTAATGCTAACTGGTTACTCACTGAAGTAATAATGAAATTTTCAGTAGTGCATTTCCAATTGACACCCATTAAGCAGCTAAAAATTAAGTAAATTTAATTACATAGATTTGTATTTTTCTTCTTATACCTTAGTTCTTAGTATGCATGAGAAGGAAATGGCTTTATTTGTCAGAGGCTTACAAAGACTATAAAGGAATAAACAATGATTTCAAAAAGCTTAATAATCTATGCCATGTTCAGAATTTCAGGAAGAAGGAGGACAAGCAAAAGGCAAAAGAATCTTCTCTTAATCTGTCACTACTTTAAGTAACTTCCCAGAGAGCCCAGACAGATTAAAAAGGATCATTAACAAAAACTTGCTTTGATTACGATGAGATCTTTTCAAATGGGCCAAGACTTTTTCACTGCCTAATCTTTGCCCTGGAGTAAATTCAATTCTTAATTTATCCTTTTTCTGTACTTTGTATATCATATTATACAGTAAAATACTAAACTGTACTTTATTTGAGCTTGGAAATCCCAGACAAATATAAAGAGGTTGAAGAGAAAGAGGAGCCTACCTTGGAAGCTGAACTGAGAAGCAGAGAGTCAGTTGCATCTTGTTGTGCAATTTCTTGGTTACACAGAACCTTTGGCCTAATTTTAAGAAATGACACCAATTTAACCATTGCCCAACTTGATGTCTTACTCAAGCAATATCTGCTGATTTGATTTTAAAACACTGTTTCCATTCCTTTGATCATCAGTAAATATGAAGAAGCTAAGAGAGGAAGCCAAGAGCCCTAGTTGATACAACCATTTCTCCAACTTCGAAGCAGGTCACTTGACCTTGGCTATAAGGAAGGCTCTGACTCATCCTACCCTATTCTTATAATTCTTTTGGTATTAATGGAATATGTATGTAAGTGAGAATAACCATTATGTATGTGTAATATATTTATTGAGTACACACATATGTGAGGTCTGTCCAAAAGGTATCCAGCCATATAATATGAAAAATAGAGAAATTTATTGAAGAAGATACAGAATACAAGAAACATTGTACATAGGATAATGAGGCCTCAGTCCCCTTCAAAGTAGGCACCTTGGGACCTCACATAGTTCTCACAATTGCCATCGGCTACCCTGTCATATTTTCCTGAATCTCATCAACAGGCTGAAATCTCTTTCCTTTCAAAGGTGACTTTTATTTTGGGAAAAGCCAGAAGTCACAGGGTGCGAAATCTGGGCTGTAAGAGGGCTAAGTCACTTGGGTGATTTGATGTTTTGCCAAGAAACTCTGCATGAGATGTGACACATAAGTGGGTGTGTTATCGTGATGAAGCTGCCAGTCACCAGTTGCCCGTAGCTGCAGCCTTCTGAATCATCCAAATAGTTTCCACAGAAGATTGTTCAAGTTTAGTGCAAAATTTGATGGAGATTCTTTGCTCTACTCACTCAGTCAGTTTGACTGTGACGACCACACAGTACATATGCCCACTCAATAGCATCTACCACCCCCACTAATTAGCACAGTTAAGTCGTCATTGTTCATGCAAGCGCATTCCAGTCCACTCTCCTTGGCTACTCAGTTACATGGATGTTGTGCAAACCGTTCTTGTTATAGTAACAATGGTTGGATTTTTTCTGGGTGGGTGAAGGCAATATTATGCAATATACATAAATATATATAATATATTGTTATATATTTTATAATATGATTCATACATAATAATATTTATATGTTACCTACATATCTAATAGTACATAAATTATACATAAAATATACATATAGGATATATGTATATATAATACTCCTCATACATATAAAATATTAGTATGTACTCAGTCACATACTACCGTAACTCAGGTATCTGTTTTCTTATTGTTTCCAATGTATGTTTCATTCTCCCTTACACCCATGCTAAGATTGGTCTTCTATTTCTTAATAAATATAATTAGTGTAATGACAGACAAATAATGAAAATTATAGACTTGGCTTCAGTATCGTCCTTTTATAATGGGCCAACATGTGGCTTTCAAGGACACTTGGGTATCACCATCCCACTTTTCATCAGTAAAGTGAAAGAGTATGAAGGAACAGTTGTGGGAGATTTGTATACATCAGGCTTGGAAGTGGCACACATCACATGTGGGAGCATTCTATGGGCATACCTAACCACAATGGAGGCTGGGAAATGAATCTGGTTGGGTGCCTAGGCGGCGGAAGGGAAGAAGAGATTTTGGTGAAGAGCTGAAGTGTCTCTGTCACAAAAGTCAATCGACAAGGAGGTTTCCTTCTATAGTCGTTGTACATTTTGAGCCTCCAAAGTCTTACTAAAGCAAGAGGGCAGTTTGGAAGAGGAACAGTTAGTTTGGGGGCATGGGAAGTCAGAAATCAGGCTAGGTGTCATTCATTGGCAGGGTTTGTCCCACCCTTTTGAGACCACAGCTTTTTCAACCAGAGGAGCAATTGTCTCAGCGTTTCAGTCTCCTGCAGTTCCCTATGGACTGTCACTGGAGCTGCCTCAGCCAAGCACATCAGAGGCTGGGACTGAGCACACACACACACACAGCAATTTCTCCCCACTCTCTCTGGGTGTTGGGAGACCTTTTCCCTTCTCTCCAAGCAAAAAACAAGGGGGCTGACTTCTTCCGCAGCTCTCTCTATTGGCACCTATGTCCATGTCTGTGATTTTTATTATTATTATTTTACTGTTGTTCAGTTACAGTTGTCTGCATTTCCCCCCAGTACTTCCCCCGACCCCAGCCAAACCCACCTCCCCCACCTTGCTTCCACCCTTCCCCTTGGTTTTGTCCATGTGTCCTTTATAGTAGTTCCTGAAAACACTTCACACCCCCCTCCCGCCCCCGGACTGTCCTGAGCCCAGCTCAGGGAACACAGAGGAAAAGACATAGAAAGCAAACAGCCTGTTCAATGGCGCTTCAAATTCTCATCCTCTTCCCCAATCCACTGGCTCCTCTTTACTTTCCAAATTCCTCCCTGCAAGCTGTTTCAGTAGCTACACTTCATAGGAGACAATGGATGAAGAATGTTTATTCCATCTTACCCTGAAACAGATTCTGACATTAATTTTATACTTGCTTAAGTTTTGATTCAAGTATAAAACAAAAGCAACAACAAAAAACTTCAAGAAATATAGTGTAATTTCCATAAGTATTCTTAATGTTAAGATGAAATAATGTTGTGTAAGTGACAGCAATTGGGAGGGAAAAGGGAAGAAGTTTAAATATGCTGATTTCCTTATTTTCCACAGCTTCGGTTAAAAAATATTTGAAGTAGCTAAAATTCAGGAAGAATCCACAGAAAAGCTAGGAATGATAGCTACCTGAGAAGCACTAACTGGCTGGGAAACAGGGGTGAAGGGTGACTTTTTACACTTCAGCCACATGAATATATTATGTTAAAAACAAAACAGGGAAAATAGAGGTAGATGCTTGCCCACCAAGAGAATCCTTCACAAGTCCTTTTTGCTTGTTCTTTAGGAGAAATAGCCTTTGGAAATAGCCATGTACTTTTAAAAATCTATTAATATTTAAATAAAACAATAATAAAAGCTAGCATTTATTATGTATAGCTCCAGACTCCACAATACATATATAATATATAATTGAATAATATGTATGAAATATATATTTCTCATTTTACAGATGAGGTAACTGTAAATCAGCAAGGTTAAATAACTTGTCTAATATTCATATCTGGTAAAGCAGCCAGACTAGGACTAGACCCAGGTAGTTGAGCAGTGGAGGTAAGGGGTAGAAAAATATATAATCTACTATAATCTGATTGAGGAGAGGAGGAAGAACAAGTGTAAAGACAGAGGCATATAGTTTTGAATTACTTAGAGTGAGTCAATAACTACACTCTGTTTAGAGGAGACTAAAGTGATAGAGATTATTATAAAAAAAGCAAAATAAACTCTTTCAAATTATTATGCTGGGTAATTACCATTCTATTCCCTAAAAACAGAGAATACACCTTTTTTGTGACTCACTTACCAGAATTAACCATATGCTGGGCCACAAAGAAAACATCAGTAAATCCCCAAAAGTAGATATAGTACAGATAAGATTCTTTGATTACATTATAATTAAACTATGAACTGCTAACAAATAGAGAACCTCCTCCCCTAAAGCTTAAAATAGTTTTTTTAAATCTCTTTTAAATAACTTCAAAGTAGAAATAAAACTAAAATGACAGAATTTCTACATAATAACAATAGAAAATATCAATAGAACACCATGTATTAAAAGCTATGGTGTAAAGCACTGCTCAGGGCAAATATAAACTTCAATAGTTATGCAGACGTTCTGGACTTACGATGGTTTGACTTATGGTATTTTGACTTCAGAGCGATGTGAAAACCTTACACGTTAGGTAGAAACCACACTCTGAATTTTGAATTCTGATCTTTTTTGGGTTAATGATATGCTTGAAATATAATACTTTCTCGTGATGCTGGGCAGCTGCAGCTAGCAGCAACTCCAACACAGCCCCGTGATTATGAGGATAAACTACTGACACCCTGCTCAGTGTACTCAGCATTTTAGATAATGTTGCCCAACTGTAGGCTAATGTAAGTGTTCTGAACACATTTAAGATAGGCTAGGCTTAGCAGTGATATTCAGGTTAGGTATATTAAATACATTTTCAAATTATGATATTTTCAACTAATGTTGGGTTTATCAGAAGGTAGTCCTATTGTAAATCAAGGAGCATCTGCATAAGAAACAAGAAAAATAAAAAATAAATGAATCAAGCAACTAACATAAAATTTAAAGAAAATAACAAGATAATACAAAGGAACCGGAAGAAACTGATAATAATAAAAGGAACAAAGAGTGGATTAATATACAGAGACATGAAGAATTGGTAAATATATCTAAGACCTAGTTAATTTGGAAAATATAAAATGATTAGCATACATAATCAAATTAAAATTATAAAAAGTATAAATTCACAAAATAAGCAATGTTTTAGAAAAGTTTAAAAAATCACAAGATGCATTGATTAGCACTACAGATTATTTTAAAAAATCGTATATATATAAAAATAAGTTAATTTAGAAAATTTAAAAAGGAACCAGGAAGAGAAAAAAATTATCTAAATGGACCAATTGTCATAGGAAAAAATAGTAACTAGAAAACATTGGCAAGAAGCTGCTTCCACTAAAATGTCAATGACAATTTTACAGTTGCTTACATTCCACCAAATATTTAAGGAAAAGATAAATGCAAATAAAGAGAGCTTCTAATTATTCTGTATAAAGCAAACATGACATAAATTAGGGAAAAAATACCTAAACTAAACATGACTCTAAAGAGGAAACTACAGATCAGTCTTACAGCAATGATGACACAATTCTAGTAAGAGATTAAGATGTAGAATTAAGTAGCATAATAAAAGAACTAGAGATCATGACTAGGTGGCATTAATTCCAGGAATTCAAAGAAAATTTATTAAGAAGTATACTAATATAATTCCCAAGTGTATATAACCAAAGGAAGAATCACATGGCCATTTTCATAGATGCTAAAGATACATTCAATAACGTATCAAAATCAAAATTCTGAATAAAATAAGAGATTAAAATGTTCATTTCTATAAATATATTTATAAACTTAGCATGATTCCAATGAAAATGCGTCTGTAATATTTTTAAAATTAGAAAGCTCATTTTAGGGTTCCTCTGGAATAATACATGTTGAAGGTTATCAGAAAAAAATTGAGCCGATTGTTGGCTCCTACTGACCCCTCCCTGACCGGGCTCTGGGTCGCCATCCCTGTCCCCCCCACCCCCCCGTCCCCCGCTGCGCCCTCCCCACTGCCCCGTTGGGCCTCTGGCCACCATGAAGAAATTCTTCCAAGAGATCAAGGCTGACATCAAGTTTAGAACCAGGGGCCCAGATAGACCCTTACAGAGACAGTGAGGGAAAAGGCCCCCAAAGAAAAGAGCAACCAGTCGGTGCTCCAGTGGCCCTGCCAGGGACCCACCAATTAGGCACAGATGGCAGCCACAGTGGCCCTGGCCTGGCTCTAACGGAAGCAGCTGAGGGCCAGGTTGCACGTCACAGGACTTCACCCAGAACCAGGGTGCCTGAGTCCAAAGAGGAAGGCTTGACTCGTTTGATAGTGCCTTGAGGGTATTTCACCTGCCCTGCTCACACAGGCCTGAGGAAGGACCAGTGGGACACCCGAATCAAAGAAACCATTCTCTCACACTAATCCATTGACCCGGTATCTGCCTCCATCATGAAGATCCACATGTTCGGTAAAGATCGGAACAAGGTAGAGCTACACGTGGACACCATCGCAAAATATCTAGACAATAACCGCCTGCACCCCGAGCAGGAGAAGTACCGGGAGATCAAGCTGCAGAACAAGATGTTCCAGGAGCACATTAACTGCCTGGAAGGGACCTATGAGTTTTTTGAGGCCATTGGCTTCCAGGAGGCATTGTTGCCAGTTCCAGTCAGAAGGGTCCCAAAGGGTTCTGCATACCAAGTGAGGCCACCCTGGCCCAGCCCCACAGCCTGGAAAGGAACAAAAAGCAGCGGCTGTATGCCCAGCCTGGTCTGTGTGGCCACACCAGCCTGGTCCGCTAGCTGCGTGTCTTCCGAACATTGCCCCGACTTGTCCAGAGTTCGACCTGCCCTCTGACTTCTTCAACCTCATGCCCAAGGAGGTCAAACGGGAGCAGAGGCCCAGGTCCCAGGCGGTGGAGGGGCCGATCACGCTGCGGCCCATGGCCACACGGGAGAAAGAGGAGCAGAGGAAGATGTGCCAGTACACGTACACACTGCCTCACTTTCCTGCGTTCCTCTCCGGGAAGGCTACAGGGGACCTTCTACGCACGGAAGCAGGTGGCAGCACTTTATAGCTTGGTCTGAAGGCCTTGCAGAGTGACTGACTGCCCTTCAAGCTGCTGGCCTCTGATGGGCAGAAGTGGTTAGAGGAGAAATTGGCCTTCAATGAGTGTGGACTGATGACCTCAGCCCTCCTGACCTTCTTGTGGGGCACAGCAGTGCTGGAGGACATCAGAGCCACAGGGGAGGGGTCAGGCTCATTTATCCTAAAACTCCAGTTCCTGCTGGCCATCAAGAAGCTCTCTTGAAATAAAAGCAGGGTTGACTTCAGCCCCCATGGGTCTCTCTCATGCTCTCCTCCTTACTCTGCCACTGCTCATCTCCCTGTTCCCCCTCCACTCCAAGGCCTCCCAGCTTCCTCTGGGTCTGTTTGCCCAGCCCACTGGTAGGGGAGACCAACTGGCTGGTCCCTGACCACCACGCAGAGAGCTTTCAAGGGACAGCTGCTGTGCTGTCCTTGGTAGCATGGGGTCAAAGCCTTGTTCAGCGGCTATTAACCTGATTAACAGAACCTGAGGCATGACCCAAGGCCACCCTGGGCAGGAGTGTGGGCCTGCAGCACTGGCCCAGGACCCACATGCTGTGGCCTAGGCAACAGGGCTGGCCCAGAGGCTGCCCTCTGGGAATGCTGGCATAGTGGCGTAGGATGGAGAAGCTGAGCCTGCCAAGAGAGAATTCTGTAACTCTAAATTCTGAAGCAAAATAAATAGGCCCTTTGACTAGTCAGAAAAATTAAAAATAAAAACTATAAAAGGGAGAACTATCTTAGCAGATACTAAAGCATATTTTATAGCTAAAGATAATAAAAAATGTGGTACTGACACACAAACAAACAAATGGATGGAATAAATGAAATACCACAAATAAGTCTGAGTATATTTACACATTTTGTACATAATAAAGTTGGAATTTTAGGTGAGTGGGAAAATGATGGATTGTGTAGTGAATGTTTTTAGACAACTTGAGTAGCCATCTGGAAAAAAAAATGGATACCTTCCAAACTTCTTATATTAAAAAAATTCCAAGTGTACTGAAGGTGTAAAACAAAACTCGTACAATTTCTATAAAAGATAGGAGAGTTTGTGGTACATTTACACAATGGAATACTACACAGCAGAAAGAAAGAAGGAGCTCCTACCCTACACGACAGCATGGATGGAACTAAAGGGTATTATGGTAAGTGAAATAAGCCAGACAGTAAAAGACAAATACCATATGAGCTCACCTATGGGTGGAAGCTAATCAACAAAACAAACAAGTGAGCAAACCAGAACCAGAGACATGGAAATAAAGAACAAACTGACAGTGACCAGAGAGGGGGGATAATGAGGGAAAGAAGGGGAAGGGTCAGGTCAAGGAATGTGTATAAAGGACCCATGGACAAGGACAATGGGGGTGGAGGATTGAATGTGAGAGGGGGTTGGGCATGTCAGGGGAGAGCAAAGGGGCAAAGTGTAGACAACTATAACTGAACAACAATAAAAAAATTTTTAAATCAAATCTGAGGTCACGTAAGTTGAAAACCATATGATTTCACTCATATGTGGGATATAAAACTGAAGTAACAAATAAACAAATAGGAAAAACAAACAAACAAAACTCATGAACACCAACTACAGTATGATGGTTACCAGAAGGGAGGGAAGTGAGGTGTGGTAAAGGGTAAAGGGGGTCCAAATACATGGTGATGGAGGATGATTTGACTTTGGGTCAAATATACAGATCATGTATCGTAGAAATGTACACTTAAAACCTATATAATCTTGTTAACCAATGTCATCCCAATAATTTAATTTAAAAATAAATTAATTAAAAATCAAACATGAGAGAGGGGAAGACTTTTTATTATTTTTATTATTCCTATTTTATTGACTTTATTAGGGTGACACCAGTTAATAAAATTATACAGGTTTCAGGTGTGCAGTTCTATAACACATCATCTACATATTGTATTGTGTGGTTACCACCCAAGTCGAGTCTCCTTCTATCACCATTTACCCCCCCATACCCTCTTTTACCTTCCGTTTTCCCTCTGGTAATGACCATACTGTTGTCTGAGTCTTTGAGGTTTTTTTGGTTGTTGTTTAATCCTTTCACCTTTGTCACCTAGCCCTGCAACCCCTCTGCCCTCTGACAGGTGCCAATCTGTTCTTTGTATCTATGAGTCTGTTTCTATTTTGTTTGTTAGTTTATTTTGTTCATTAGATTCCACATATGAGTGAACTTATATGGTACTTCTCTTTCTCTGGCTGGCTTATTTCACTTAGTATAATGCTGTCCAGGTCCATCCATCATGGGTAAGAGTTCCTCCTATTTTCACAGCTGGTGTACCACAGCTTTTTATTCAGTCACCCACTGATGGACACTTGGGCTGCTTCCAAATGTTGGCTATTGTAAATAATGCTGCAATGAACATAGGGGTGCATATATGCTTTCAAATTAGTGTTTGGGTTTCTTCGATAAATTCTTAGAAGAGGAATTGCTGGGTCATAAGGCAGTTCCATTTTTAATTTTTCTGAGATAACTCCCTACTGCTTTTCACAGTGGCTGCACCAATCTGCATTCCCACCAACAGTGCACAAGGGTTCCCTTTTCTCTACATCCTTACCAACACTAGTTGTTTGTTGATTTATTGATGATAGCAATTCTGATGCATGTGAGGCAATATCTCACTGTGACTTTAATTTGTATTTCTCTGATGATTAGTGATGTTGAGTATCTTTTCATATGTCCATTCACCTTCTGTATGTCCTCTTTGGAGAAGTGTCTATTTAGGTCATTGGCCAGTTTTTTAATTGGGGTTTTTTATTTGGTGTTGAGTTTTATAAGTTCTTTATAAATTTTGAATATTAACTCATTATGAGATGTATCATTGGCAAATATGTTGTTTTATTCAGTGGGTTGTCTTTTCATTTTGTCAATGGTTTCCTTTTTTGTGCAAAAACTTTTAGTTTGATGTCATCCGATTTGTTTATTTTTTTCTTTCATTTTTCTCGCCCAAGATGGTATACCAGAAAAATATTGCTATGAGAAATGTCTGAGATTTTACTGCCTATGTTTTCTTCTATGATTTTAATGGTTTTGAGTCTAACATTTAAGTCTTTAATCTATTTTGCATTTGTTCTTGTGTAAGAAGGTGGCCTAACTTCACTTTTTTTGTATGTATCTGTCCAATTTTCTAAACACTATTATGGAGTAGGTTGTCTTTACCCCATTGTGCGTTTTTATCTCCTTTGTCAAATATTAATTGGCTATGAGGTGTAGATTTCTTTCTGGGCTCTCTATTCTGGTCCATTGATCTATATACCTGTTTTTATGTCCATACTCTGCTGTTTTGATTTGTATGGACTTGTAGTATAGTTTGATATGAGGTAGCATGATTCTTCCATCTTTGTTCTTCTTTCTCAAGATTTCTGTAGCTTTTTGGGGTCTTTTGTGGGTTCATATAAGTTTCTTGAATAATTTGTTTTAGTCTTGTGAAATACACCATTGGTATCTTGATAGGAATTGCGTTGGATCTACAGATTGCTTTGGGTAGCAGGAACAATTTAATGATGTGAATTCTTCCTATCAACAAACACAGTATATTCTTCCATTTATTTGTATCTTCTTCCATTTCTTTCTTCAATGTCTTATAATTTGCTGAGCACAGATCTTTTACATCCTGTGTTAAATTTACCTAGGTACTTTATTTTTTTAAGCAATTGTGAATGACATTGTTTTCTTAGTTTATCTATTTGATATTTCATTATTGGTGTATAAAAATGCAACTGATTTCTGAATATTTTTATTGTATCCTGCTACTTTACTGAATTCATTGATCAGTTCTAGTAGCTTTTTAGGTGGAATCTTTAAGGTTCTCTATGTACGGTAGTATGTCATATGCAAATAATGATAGTTTTACTTATTCCTTTCCAATTTGACATTTTTTGTTTCTTCTAATCTGATTGCTGTGGCTAGGACTTCCAGTACTATACTGAATAAGAGTGGTAAAAGCAGACGTACCTATCTTGTTCCCAATCTTAAGGGAAACATTTGTAGTTTTTGCCCATTACCAGTAAGTATGATGTTGATTATGGGTTTGTCATATATGACCTTCATCATGGTGAGGTATGTTCCCACCACTCCCCCTTTGCTAAACATTTTTCTATCATAGATGGGTATTGGATTTTATCAAATTCTTCTTCTGCATCTATTGATATAATTATGTTGTTTTTATCCTTCACTTTGTTTATGTGGTGTATTACATTTATTTATTTAAGGTTATTGTATTCACCTTGCATCTCCCCAAATAAATCCCACTTGATCATGGTGTGTGATATTTTTAATGTATTACTAGGTCTGGTTTGCTAATATTTTGTTGAGCGTTTCAGCATCTATGCTCATCAGAGATATTGGCCTATAATATTCTTTCTTTGCAGTGTCCTTATCTGGTTTTGGAATTAGGATCATGCTGGCCTCATAAAATGAGTTTGGGAATCTTCCTCCTTCTTAAATTTTTGGGGAACAGTTTGAGAAAGATACGTGTTAGTTCTTCTTTGAATGTTTTATAAAATTCACCTGTGAACCATCTGGTCCAGGACTTTGGTTTGTTGCAAGTTTTTTGATTACTGCTTCATTTTCACTGGGTGAAATCTCTCTGTTCAGATTCTCTGATTCTTCCTGATTTAGTTTTGAAAAGTTGTGCATATGTTTCTAAGAATTTACCCATTTCTTCCAGATTTCCCAATTTGTTGGCATATAGTTGTTTATAATATTTTTCTTACAATCCTTAGTATTTTTAAAGTGTCATCTGTTAGTTCTCCTATTTCATTTCTGATTTTATTTATTTGGGTTCTCTCTCTTTTTTTCTGAGTGAGTCTGGTTAAAGGTTTGTCAATCATGTTTATCTTTTCAAAGAACTAGCTCTTGGTTTCATTGATATTTTATATTTTTTAAGACTCTATTTCATTTATTTCTGTTTTGATCTTAATTAATTCCTTCCTTCTACTCACTTTGGGCTTTGTTTTTTGTTCTTTTTCAAGTTCCTTTCAAGTTCCCAAACAACCTAAATGTAAAGTTAGGTTGTTTATTTGAGATTTTTCTTGTTTCTTGAGATAGGACAATAATAGTAAAAATTTCCCTCTTAGGACTGTTTGGCTGTGTCCCATAGATTTTGGGTTATTGTGTCCTCATTTTCTTTTGTCTCAAGGCATCTTTCGATTTCTTCCTTGACCTCATTGTTGGCCCATTCATAGTTTAGTAATATGTTATTTAGCCTTCATGTCTTTGTGTGTTTTTCTTGTGATTCGTTTCTAGTTTCATACCATTATTATTAGAGGAGATGCTTGATATGATTTCAATATTCTTAAATTTACTGAGACTTGTTTTGTGTGCTAACATGTATTCTGTCCTAGAAAATGTTCCACACTCACTTGAAAAGAATGTATATTCTGCAGCTTTGGGACGAAATGCTCTGAAGATACCTATTAAATCCATCTAATCTAGTGTGTCGTTTAAGGCCACAGTTCCGTTGTTGATTTTCTGTCTCAAAGATCTATCCATTGATACCAATGAGGTGTTAAAATCCCTTACTATGACTGCATTACTGTCAGTCTCTCCCTTTATGTCTCTCAAAATCTGCTTTACATATTTAGGTGCTTCAATGTTGGGCACATTCATATTTACAAGGGTTATATCTTCTTGTTGGATCATTTCCTTTATTGCTATGTAACATCCTTCTTTGCCTCTAACTATATAGCCTTTGTTTTAATGTCTTTTTGTCAGATATAAGTATCACTAGTGGGGAAAACTTTTTAAAGCATGGTAAAAGACAGGTACCATAAAAAGGAAATACTGACAACAGAAACTTCTGCATGACAAAGAAATTTTTTTGTTAAAGTTAAAAGTAAATTGACAAATTGAAAAACACATCAATGCCTAAATAATTAAATATATGAAAACTCCTATATACAATTTTCTCAAAGATAAAGTATCCAAAAGAAAAAATGTGGAAAGGTCTCTAGAAAGTAGTCCAAATATTCATACACACATGAATAAAAATGTGTAACCTCAGTTAAAGTCAGAAAAATGCTAATTAAAATACAGTGAAATACCACTTTTATCATTTTGTTCTTGGCATGCCTTTGCATGTTCTTGGCATGTTTTCTTATATTTAGCTCAACAATTAAATAATTTAAGAACTGAATCTAGTGTGGATTGTGTATCATAAATTCAAAGGCACTATGTTATGTTTTATGTTTGGCATTCTGTCCATAATATGACTGGATTTGACATAGGGTAAATTTTAGACACCAGTGTTTAGGGGCAAAACTGAGTCTCGTATGTTACCAAGTGCAGGATTTTCTGTGAGTGTTTGTGTGTATGATTTTATCAGAGTACTTTTCTTCTTATGCTCATATTCAGGCATCAAAGTATAAATTATTAGAGTTCAAATGTCATTATGTATTCTATATTTAAGATGTGAGATAACAAACAAGGAGCTACATTGTAGGGTGGCGGTAGCTGGGAGAATTTGGAAGGTAGGTGGTTTGAAAGCATAGGTGGAGGGAACATGTCAGAATGAAACAGAAAATGGAGCGAGAGGCACTAATAGTTATCTGCCTGTCCTTCCTTCTCAAAATGCCCTTGATGCTCAATGACTGATGATGGAGATTATACCCCACTACCATTACAGAGCATCTCTGCTTCCTTTCTGGGCAGAGCTTTATCCCTCAGCACCCCATAATGGAGCTCCTTGTTTGTACCATATGTTACTGGGGAGACAAAACAGGGGATATCTTTATATTTCCTAGTCCCAGAAACTCCAGCTTTTTAAATTGTTAAGGTGGGCAATTTGGAATGCTTTTAATTTTGGCAGGTAGACTAACTATATTTAGAATGTAGATTTCCAATGTCATTTTACACCATTATTTTTAGAATTAGAGCTCTCACAGAAGTAAAATCCTCTTTATCTTGTTTCCCTGATTTACTGTGATGGAGATGTCTCTTGATGTTAATAGGTATTCTGAGAAACATTTCAACGTGTAAATTTCAGTGCAGTGCACATTTTAGAATGGTACACATGGCTCTTTCTTCCTTTTAATTCTGTCATTTCTTCCAACTGAATTTTATTTTCTCCTTCCAAAAACAACCAACACTGCTCTCATTTCTCCCTCTTTCTTTCTCTCTCTTTGGGGTGTGTGTGTGTGTGTGTGTGTGTACAAGCAAGATTCCAGCAGAAGTATGGTTGTATGTATGACATTTGAAAAAAGAAGTTGAAGTGTTGTAAAATTTCAACCTATCCTTGTAAAAGTTAAATGAGCTAATATATAGTATTGTACTTGGCACAACGCCTGGCGTGAGGAATAAATTTTCTGTTGATTATTACTATCTGGGGAGATACTATTATTTCTCCTACTTTAGAGCTAGTAAGTGCTAGGGCCAGTGTTTAAAGCATATTTTCCATGTAGTGAATCTATCGAACCTACCCCACCACCAAGGATTTAGAGCTCCTGAAATGTGTAACAAGATGAAATTAGGTTGTCTACGCCATGTCACTTTATTACATAGTACTGTACAGCAAGAAAGATAATAGAGAAAAATATCCTTGATAATGTTTTTCTCAAAGGATCAATATCATTGTATAACCTAATTGATTTTAAAAGCTTTACTCTGGGCCCTATCTAGAGATTTAATAGGATGGCTGAGACATATGAGTGTTTCTTCACTTGTGTGTAAGAAATAAACCAGGAACTGTTTGTGAATTGTTTATTTTATTCTCAAGGGCATAGGGTCGAAAAAGACCTCTAGCATTCATTTGGGCTGTTCTCTGATTTCTGGCAGGAATGTGGCTAACCTATGCCCTGGTTGGTGTATTAACACAACATTTGAATCTGCAGGGGAAGACATTACACAACTTTCATTGCCATTAACTCACTTTTGTGTTCCTTAACTCTGGCTGTTGGAAATGTTCAATTCCCTTAAGAATATAGGCTTCCAACACAGCAGATATTATTAGCCTTATCAAGGCAAATGGAAGTTAAATGCAATAATTTAGCCTAGAACACCTGGCTGGCGTAGCTCAGTGGATTGAGCACGGGCTGGGAACCAAAGTGTCCCAGGTTCGATTCCCAGCCAGGGTACATTCCTGGGTTGCAGGCCATAACCCCCAGCAACCGCACATTGATGTTTCTCTCTCTCTCTCTCTCTCTTTCTCCACCCCCTTCCCTCTCTAAAAATTAAAAAAAAAAAATCTAAAAAAAAAATAATTTAGCCTAGAGATAGACACCTTATTAATCTTCAAATCTTATAGATAATGCCTAGCATAGAACATTATAAATGGTAGATGTCAAATATATATTTATTAAATTGAATATAACTGAAAAGCAGGAATAAGGTTGTTGGGTTATGAAAGCACATTATGAACTAGAGCAGTGATTTTCAATTGGTGTGCCACACGACTTTTTAAAATATTCAATGCCTGACTAGTCAGGGGCACTGACCTCTTTTCTCTTAAATTGTCAGGTAAAAAAAATGACAATAGCCAACACAACAATAGCTGTTTCATGTGAATGAGTCAAAATTATACCTAATCTTTTGTCAGGTCGGCAAAAATACATTTTTGGTGTGCCACAGAATTTTAGTGATTAGTTTATGTGTGCCATGAGATGAAAAAGGTTGACAATCGCTGGAATAGAGGCTTCATTGCTGTCTCACTTTCTCATTTCTCCGAAATCAACACTTAGATTATGTTTTAAAAAATTGTATGTGAAACAAGAAAACTGCTGACTTTCTATGAAGTTCATTCAAGCATTCATTCAGCAAATATTTATTGAGCACCACGTGCTAGGCACTGTCCCAGGTTTTGAATATTTTAGATGAATGCTATACTTTAAATAATAGTGTTTAATACTAAGAACCTCAAATGATTCAAAACTAACAGTCACTGATGTGAGAGTTCAATGAGACCTTGCTCAGTTTGCTATGAACACTTCACTAAATGTGGTTGTGTCTTTTTTAAAATACCAATAATCAATAATGTTAACTCTCTTAATAACACCATTAATGAACCTGTGCCTCCCCATCCAGAACTGTGAAGTTACAGAGTAATAATGAGTTAAGAAACACAGTATGGTTGCTAGAAAGAATAGTCAGGGAATCAGAAACTGGCCTTTGAAATGTCACCTCTGTCAAATCACTGAATTCTGCAGAATTAGCTTCCCTAACTATAAAATAAAATAAATTAGAAAAATGCTGAAGCCTCTTTTAAGTCTGATATTCTATAATCATAATTAATTAAAATCTAATTAATTCTAAATTCTAGGAGGACAATGAGCTCTACATTATCAGTATGGACTCAATTCCTATCAGTGATGCAAAGATTTCCCTTTTCTGTGTTGTGACATCAATATATAGACGATATACATATACACAAATATGTATATATGATTATCATTTTTAAGGTGGTCACCAAAAGTACAGTCTTACAAGAGATTCAACACTTCTGCTTTTTGCCAGGTATACTTGATTTAGCTTCAGCACGAAGTTCACTTCCTTTTGTACATTTTCTTTACAAATGTACAGATAGCAGAGCGGTTGAATAAGGATGGAATTGGGGGTGGGGGTGACAGTGAATATATTATGGCCACAACTTAATTTTTAAAGTTAAAAGGTTTCAAACATCAAGGAGGAGATTAGTTTGTTATTGTTGGGTTTTAGATAGCTCCTCCAGATAACGTTGCATATGAAGAAACGGAGAAAACAATGGGAAGAAAGTTTAAGTCCTGGGGGAAGAAATAACAGAAACATTTTTTTCCTCTTTCCTTCTTTCCTCCCTCCCTCCCTCCCTGCCTCCCTTCCTTCCCTTTCTCTTTTCTCTTTCTTTTTCTTTTTCTTTTTTTTTACAATTTAGATAAAAAGAATACTGCAATGAAAAAAGCATAAGCTAGATTAGGCAATAGCGCTGAATAGGATATAGGTGAGCCCTACATCAATAGGTTTTTAGGAACACGGAACCACGAGCCCCAAGTATTTATTGCAGGAAAAACTGGAAGAATGAAAAAGGGTTTATTTCTGTTTCAATATCTTTAAAATACTTTCTGCAGGTAGTCCCCTAAGTCACCTGACTCAGAAAAAAAATCCCTTGACATTCGTAAATCTAAAATGTTGAGATACGCGTTTCAAATAAAGATGCAAACATCAGTATCAAAAGTATTTCATTCAAAGCCAAAGATCTGAACTAACAGAATCCATCTCAAGAGATTTAGCACCCCTTGCTTCCCCCATAGTTAGGGTAACCACCACGCAGGACTGGGCTTCTGCACCGCTGCGGTCCTTGCGCGCCTAGGGCAGCTCGGCTCCAGCTCTCCCAGGGCACCCGCCCCGAGTCTGGGGGCGGGGGCTGTGGAAGTGGTTCCCTTGGAGCACCCAATCATCAGCGAGGCCCGGCGGTGGCGCTAGTGACGCAGGCTGCGCTTCCATCCGCCCTACTGCGGGAGGGTTGTTCGGCGCTGCCTGGCTCGCGAGCTCTGATCCCGGGGAGAGGGAGTGGGGGACTTCTAGACCCGCGGGGTGTTGGAGGGCGGCGGGTCGCGGGAAGGGGGAGAGAGAGCATGCGCAGCCGGTTCCGCTGAGAGGAGGGAGGACGGGACCCGTGCGCGCGCGCAAGAGCGGCCCGCCCGGGGCCGCGGGTTGAGGGGGCGGTTCCTCGAGTGTCGGCCGCCGGAGGGTGGGCAGGCTGGCGGCAGGTGCCGCCAAGGCCACTGCCGCAGCCACCTCCGGATCCCGGGTCTCCTAGTCCTCCGGCGGTGATGAGCTGGACTCCGTCGGGGGCTGCACCTGCCGGCTGCCCATCACTCCGAGCCTCCCGGCGTGACCTCGGCCTCCTACCGCGCCCGATCTCCGATCTCGGCGTCGCGGGGCAGCCCCTGAGAGGGAGCATTAGCGGCCTCCTCCACCCCGGGTGGTCACTGGGGGGCCGTGCGGGAAGAGCGCCCGGCTCCCTCCCCTCCCCCGTCTGCTGTCCTCAATGTCTCCCCGGCGGGGAGGGGGCTGCCTGGGAGACGCGCTGAGCGGCACCCCCCGGAGGCCCATCGGCCGCAGGAGCAGCGCCCAGCCCGTCGCCCCGCAGCCTTATCCCGCGGCGGCGGCGGCCTGGAGGAGCAGCGCACCGGCCGCCGCTCCCGGAGCCTCACAGCCGCCGCCGCCACACGGCGCCCGAGGAGAGGGCGGCGGGCGTCCCCCGGGGAAGATGAAGACGGAGGCGGGTGACCACTCCATGATCAACCTGTCGGTGCAGCAGGTCCTGAGCCTCTGGGCTCACGGGACGGTGCTGAGGAGCCTCACGGGTAATTGATGCGCCCGGGGTGGGGACAGGGATGCGGTGCCACCTTTTGCCTCCTTGCTCCATGTAGAGCAGAGGAAGCGCTCCTTGCCGCCCCACCCCCTTGTCCGCCTTTTTGCGAATTCGCGGTCCTAAGTCCTGTCGTGGAAGGTGTTAATTGGATCTACTCCGCGTGGGTTCCGGGGGCGCCGATGCCCACCATCCGTTCCCTGATATTCAGAGACTTCCAAATCTCGGGTGGGTGGGGGAATGAGTATCCACGACCCCTGCCATCTCCCTTGCTGGCGGAGGGCCCCATGGCCCTGCCTTCTGTATAAGCACGGAACAGCATTGGTGCTGAGACTTCAGGACAGTTAGCTTCTATTTATCCCTGCCTTCCCCCTCGCGCGCACACATTCATACACACACACTCTGCTTTTTGCTGTTTAGATCTTTTTCTTTCTGGCAAATATCAGATGAATGCAGGACTTAAGTTTCCTGCTCACGATCATTTTGTTTCAACTGTTAATTTTATTTTGGGGGAACATACAGATGACAAGTTGATTATTTGTGGGTCGGGCTCGGCCAAGGTCTAGTGCATTCTAAGCATTTTAGTTTTACCATATATATCTCTTTCTGCTATTTCCTTTTGTCTGTCTCTCTCGCTCTGGCCTCAAGCTGCTGCCTCTGTGACATTTGATAATTTTGTGTATTTCCCTTCCTTTGTCAAGGCTCTCTTGAGGGAATTGGGCTTAACTGCATTAAAGTAATTAACAGGAACTTCTAGTTGTAAAAGTGAGCAATAATAGTCATATTTTTATCAAATTTCTAGGTTTGCTTTGTGAAGAAACTGTAGTTTTGTTAATATGGAAATGCTTATATTGATATAATCTGAGTTCTGAATTTAGAAAATACCCTACAAATATTAGTGTTTCAAGAAAGAGGTTCGTTTGCAATTTGGTGACTCCTCAGTTCCTGATCCTCAGAGAAAAAACTTAAAAACATACTCAGGATTTGATTCTTGAAAATCTGTAAGGCAGCTGATTTTGGTAGAATACTGGTATTTCAAAATGCATTATGTCAAACTGGTAAAGATGAGGGAGGGTATACTATAGATATAACCTGTCTTGACAGGACACATACGTGTGTATGTAAGGATGACTTAGAGACTCTCATCTCCTTGAATGTAGAAACTATAAAATTAGCATAGATTCTCGATTGATTCATGGTGTCCTCACTTTTAAGACATGGTTATTTAACTTGGAGAAAACTGAACTTACATGATGGTTTAAGGTTGGGAACATGTTCTGAGTTTTGGAAAACTACATTGACATAAAGACCATTTCATGACTCAACTGAATTTAGGGAGAGACTGCCTTATCTTATGGCTTTGCTCATATTTTTTTCACTGTTAATATTTCAAATGTATTAATTATGTGTTTTTGAATGAAATGAGAATAAGGAGTTAAGAATACATGTAGATTTGTGCATGTTAATGACTGACTTAGCTCATTGATGAGCATTTAGAAAAAAGTTAACTTTGGGAGACAGAGAAAATGTAAATGTAACTTACCTCTTGGCTAGATTTGACAATATTTTAAAATATTTACTTTAAGATTCTAATCACTTATCTAGTTACTTCTAGTTCCATAAGTCAGTCATTAGATTAGTAATAGTAGTTTCTCCCAGAGTTAGCTCTTATTATCTCCTAGTACAATCTTAAGAATTGTCAGTTGCTCATTGGACTTTGCCATTTCATAGAGGGTGTGCAAAACATCCCAAACTAGGACTGAGGAGAAAATGAAAACTCTTCTAGGAAATAAGTAGAGTGTTAGTATGCAAAATTTTATTTTTCAGAGTAAAAATGGGGAAGGAAATAGATTAGAAATGTTTCACCAGAAGGTAAGTATACCACATGGTAGGAACCACATCATTTCTTAAAAAATGGACTTCGGAAGTGGTAATATTCTGATGTGGTTCATTATGGCCTCCATACTGGTGACATCTGTAGGTTAATCGTTAGTCAAAATATGCTACCTACCATGCCATTTAGAACTTGGTCTATTAAAAAAAACAACTAAAACATAGTTCCCGCTATGTGTCAGTTACTTTACATATATTATTTCTAATCTTCAGAGTAACCCTCCGAAGTAGATTTACAAAGAAGCCCGGAGAGGTAAATTAAGTTGCCTCAAATCATGTAGCTAGTAAATAGCTGAGCTAGGCTTTCAAAACAGTCTTTGCCTGCAGATTTACTTTTTCCCTTTTTCTAGGATGCTATAGCTACTTCCTCTTTACCCTCCTCAGACAATGAATTAATTGCTTCCTTCTGCTACTTCTCCTTGTATATGCTTTTTAATTATATCTTTCAATTACATTATAATTTTTATTTATCTCTTCTAGACTGTGAGATTTTTGGGTGTGGAGTCAATGTCTTAATCACTGCATTCTGGAACCTTAGCATTACAGTTCCTGACACATAGTAAATGCTCAATATATCTTAATTATTTTTTAAAATAATACCTAACAGTTGCATGATTTAAACATTCTAGTTGCATTATTTTTCAGCTACATCTTTTGGAGGAAATATGCTGTTAACTAGGGGATGAGATGTTTCAGTAACTTTTATAAATAATTGTCATACCTTTAAAACATGTGCCTTTTTGTGTAGTTAACCATACTTTCATGTATTTTATTTAATCTTTTCAACAATCTTGAGAGAATATTTATCTTTATTTTATACATTTGGATTTTGAAATGAAGAGTAATTTGCTTACGTCTGATAGCTAATGAGTTAAGAATTATTACAATTTTTCAAATTATGATAATATATTATTAGGTCAGAAGCTATTTTTTGTCTTCACAATAAACTTGTAAGAGAAACAGGTATTAGAAAGGAACATAGCCCTGGCTGGCGTAGCTCAGTGGATTGAGCGCAGGCTGCAAACCAAAGTGTCGCAGGTTCGATTCCCAGTCAGGGTACATGCCTGGGTTGCAGGCCACGACCCCCAGCAACTGCACATTGATGTTTCTCTCTCTCTCTCTCTATCTCCCTCCCTTCCCTTTCTAAAAATAAGTAAATAAAATCTTAAAAGAAAGGAACATAGTAGAGAACCAGACTGATTTGGATTCAAGAAATGACTGATGAATTTATAGAAATCTCGTTAACAGGAATTCTAGTTAATTAAAAAGGAATGTAATCTCATCTCTATTTTCCTATACAAACTAATGGGTGTGATTTTCTTCTTCTTTTTGTATCTGATCCCATAGGAGAAGTAGGAAAAATTTTATATTGACCTTTTAATCTTAGAAACCAACCTTTAGAAATCAGTCTTGACTATTACTTTGATAGAAATAAATGTTTAAAAAGTGATAATAGAACCAGCTTAACATTTTAGAACTAGAAGTTATGTAGTTCAACTGCTTCATTTTTAGAAATATCAAATGTCACACTCAAGTGACGTGGCAGGGATCAAAATGTTACTTAATGGTAGAGGCAGGACTACAACTAACCTTCCCTGACCCTTAGGTCTGTGCCTTTTCCTTTTGTTCCACGTAGCTTTTTTTTCCAGGAAGGTCTGTTGGATGATTAATCTTAATGTATTTAAGAATAGCCTGGTAAGTATTGCAGTGTTTGTCCCAGTGAGCCCAAGTATGTGTCCGGAACTGTTAGGTTGGTCAAAAAGTCCATTTCTTTTTTTCCATAAAATCAAAGACACAGTTTTCATTTTTATCAATAACTTTATTGATTTAGATATTTTGGGTATGTTGGTTCTTTCCCCTGTGGTAGAACATTGATTGTTCTCAGTGTCTTCATTTGATCACTATCAACTTCAATTGGTCTACCCGACTGTGGAGCATCATCCAGTGAGAAATCTCCATCCAGCCTGAAACTTCTCAAACCACTTTTGACATGATCAGTCACAGTACCTTCTCCATACTCTGCACAAATCTTTTTTTTTTGCATTTCATTTGTGTTTTTACCTTTCTTAAAATAATAAAGCATAATATGCCAAAAATATTGCATATTTTCTTCCACCTTCACTATTTAAATGGCTACACAAAAATTTGCCAATTTTGGTAAGTTTTTTTAAAATGCATGCTGATATGACAGCTGTCACAATACAATCTTAACAAAATTGTTTCAAATGAAGTTAAAAGACACCTAAGTACTACTAGGGCCACCTTATGGAAAAAAACAAATGGACTTTTGGGCCAATCCAATAATTTCTGTCCAGCTTAATAAAAGATACTAGAAAATGCAAGAATTGTTGAATAATAATGCTTTCTAAATTTTTAAGTTGCTTTTGCCTATTGAAAGTTAGTGATCCATATTTATTATATATTCAGTTTTAGAAATCTTACGAAGTTCAGGCTGCTATTTATTTTTTCTTCCTCATAGAAGACACTAGGATTGGCACTCTGTATAGAGCAGATTAATATTCAGAGGCCCCCTCTCTGTCACCGTTGACAAAGTTCTCTTCTGAATCCATCACTTTCCAAAGTGTGTGCTTCATAGGATTCCTAAATTGTTAACTGGGTATAGGTCAAATGTGTCTTTAACTCACTAGAGACATAAATATTGGCTTTCTTTCTCAAATAGTTTTTCTTTCTCTGAATTACTCTAAATACCCTGCCCCCTCAATCTAAAATTAGAGTCAGTATGTGTATACTCTTTCAGTTTCATGGGTTACTTGATTTCCTTGTTTTTAAAAAAAGTGATCTACAGTAGAATGTATTCTTTTGCTTTTCCTTTGTTTTGCTCTACCTTTATTTTCTCAACTTTGTGTTCTGACCAAAACTTGGTTTAGAGAAGAATTTTTTTTACTTAGAAACAGGCAGGATTCTTAAACCCCTGGATAAACACAGGTCCAGGCTGGTGTTGGGAAAGGGATAATTGGTCCCTGAGGAAAAAAAAGACAAAGGCCGACTTTAGGCTCATCTCCTCTCTCAGTGGCAGTAGCAAAGGTGGGGGCAGGTGCTGTGCTCTTTTTATCAGTAATGTAAGCATTGGGAGGCTGGGAATTATAACAGGAAGGAAGGAATCATCTCAGTGTATGTATATGTGTGTTTATGTTTATAATATGCATACATATACACTATTATAGTTCCCTTTTAGATTTATAGTTACTAAGCCACTTTAGTGTTAATATTGTCAACAAAAAAAGAGAAAGAAGAAAAATAGCATCTACTATACATATTTGGAATTATCCACACATGCTAGGAAAGCCTACTGCTCCCAAGCAAGATTGCTCCTGTCCGCCTTACTTCGTCTCCTTATTCACAGTTATGTTAAATTCCTCTTCCTAAATGCTTTATTATTGGAGGTGAGTTTATGTAGATAAAATTATTTCAAATGGCTACTTATAGGTATTTATGTTTTGTAAATGTAACCTTAAAAACAAGTACTACTTTTCAATATTGTACTGGACCCCAAAATTTACTGTTTCTGAAATACATGTGAAAAAGTCCTGTATTCTTTTGTGGTACAGAGCCAGTTAATAAGTACTGGTATGATTTGTACTTTATAGAAGTTTGCTTTCTGGAAGGTTGTATATCTTACTGAGAATGAAGCTACTGTAATTTTTTAAAAATTAGAATTTTCATCTTCAGATTTTTAAAGTTCTCATTTCATTATCTTTGAATCATACATCCATATCCTCTGGCAATACTAAGTCTAAGGCCCCAGTGACATGTTTTAAATCTAAAGCAATTTCTGGATAAGTCTTAGGATTGTCTAAGCTATGATTTTGATGTTTTAATACTTAATAGTTAACTATCAGAAAATAAATTTATCTTTGCTTTGTTGAGGTGTGATAGGCTAATTATTTATTTTTAATGACTGAATATTTTAACAATAGAAATCATAGAGTGGACAGAGGCAGCCACAACACAGTTGAGAGTTCTCATTAGACTCTCAAACTCCAGTGACCTTAGCAAAGTAGATGAAGCTTGAAACAGAGGTTTTTCGCCAAATTTCATGCAAGTAGGAAGAACCAGTCTTTTACCTGGATCCAATTGCTTTTGTTCTTATAATATAAATCTTGGAGGAT
The DNA here is from genome assembly GCF_004126475.2 of Phyllostomus discolor. Taxonomy (NCBI): domain Eukaryota; kingdom Metazoa; phylum Chordata; class Mammalia; order Chiroptera; family Phyllostomidae; genus Phyllostomus; species Phyllostomus discolor. The sequence goes on along the minus strand of NC_040907.2, from coordinate 84,505,016 downwards.
AACCTAGGAGCATGTTATATGCTTATTGTAATAAGACTGGGAAGAGTGAAAATACTTTTCTGAGGGATATATATAGATGGCTGGATCAATTAACATGACCTTGTAACATACCCAGTATCTCTTTTCACTTGATATGCAGTCTCAATGTTTGAAGGTAAATCAGTTTTCTAAGTTTATTTTATAATCCTGACATAGCTTTGTAAATAATTCTTACATTAAAAAACTCATTTTCAGGGTTTCAGTACTGAGGGAAGAGAGTGATACATTCCTTTTTTAGAAATTTTTACTGTTAGTAGTTAACAACATTGAACACTTTTTAGTGTGGTAGGCGTTGTTATGAGACTGTTGCATGTGTTATTTTATTTGATCCTCGTGATAATCCTGTGAGTAAGAACCATTATTGAATCCATTTTGTAAAGTAAAGAAACTGTCATAGACAATTTCCTTGCCCCTGCTTACAGAGAGAATCATGCAGGACTTGAAAAAATTATCAGTCAATCCAATTCAGCAAACATTTGAGTAACTATAGTGGACATGGTGCTGTCAGAGATACGATAAATAATATATCATGACTTTTCTAGGAGACTTATTGTCTAGTGAATATGAATTTACAAGTCTTTATATTATTTATTCTTGGGTAACAATTTACCCCAGAATGTAGAAGCTTAAAACAAGACATTCATTTTCTCACAGTTTTTGATGCTTAGGAATCTGGGAATGGTTTTGCTGGTTCTGGCTCAGCATCTTACAGTGTTAACAGTCAAGCTGTCAGTCTAGACTGCAGTTGCGGCACAGTGCTGAGCCTGCTAGTGCTGCAGGCTCAGCTGGCCTCCAGGCACATTCATGTGCTGTTGGCAAGAGCTGTGAGTCCTCACCATGTGGGCCTCTTCACAGAGCTGCTCATAATATAACTTTTGCCATAGCAAATGATCAGGGAGAGAAACTAGAACAGAAGTCACAGGGTCTCTCATAATCTAATCTTGGAAGTGTCTTTTGGGAGTCATATACCATCACTTCTGTACTCTCTTGGTCACCCAGACCAGCTCTGGTATGGTGCCCAGGGGACTGTACCAGGATGTGAATATTGGATGAGGGTCACTGGGGCCTCCTAGAGCCTGGCTACCACAGCCTTAAAGGTAGATGCAGGGAGAAGAGAATGAGGCCCTGAAAGGGGAGACTGGAGGTAACATAGTGGGTAAGACTATGAAGCATCTGTAAGAGAAACAGGTATCTTGAAAAAACAAAAACCATCTTGATAAATTGAAGAATTATACTAAAAAGCAGTCAGTGTTCTAGCATTTTCAAGGGTTAATCTTGTTGGCTATTTCTTGATCTTAAGTCATGTGTCAGTCTTTGGTAAATACTGATAAGCAAAGATGAAAATATCGATTGTTGCCCATAAGGAGCTCATGGTCTAGAGACACTGACTAACCATCAGGTTAAGTAATACTTTTGTGGCTTGTTGAGTTCAGAGAGGACCAGGTAGAGGGATTTTGAAGGCAACAGAAGAGGTAGAGAGTAGAGAAAGAACCTGTTTATTGGATGATGGAGAGAAAGGGGAGGTGAACTGCTCATAGGATGGTTTAAAAGTATTACTTGACTAATTATGTCCAGCTAAGATGTTTTTATCAGTAATCTGAAACTGGATTTTCATTATAAAATTCTCTCCCTTTCCATCCCCTACCATGTATTACTTTAGAGTGGGAGTGTCAAACTCATTCTCACTGGGGGGCCACATCAGGCTCACAGTTGCCTTCAAAGGGCCAAATGTAATTTTAGGACTGTATAAACATAACTACTCCTTGACAGTTAAGTGAGAGCTGGGCACTGCCACCAGGTAGAAACAAGGTGCCGGGCGGATGCAACCAGGTGTACGGCTAGATTCGGGGCTTGTGATTGCCACCTGTGCTTTAGAGGCTCCGACATGATATCCAAACTTTGCTACATATTGGAATCACCTGGGGATGGTTAAAGGTACAGATCTAGGGTCTCAGCCCATGTCTATGGAATTACGATCTTTGAGAACAGAAGCTAGAAACTATTGGGTTGGCCAAAAAGTCTGTTAGTTTTCTCTGTAAAATAAAAAACATGTTTTTCATTTTCACCGATAACTATTGATTTAAATATTTTGAGTATGTTGACTATCTCCTGCTATTGGCTTCTAGTGGGTAGAGGCCAGGAGTGCTGCTAAACATCTTCCAATGCATATTTGGCCAAAATGTCAATAGTAACCAAGAAACTTCACAAACTACTTTTGGCATGTTTGATCAGTCGCAGCATCTTTTCCATACACTGTATAAATTTTTTTCTCTTTTTTTTTGCGTTTCAGTTGTGTTTTTAACCTTCCTTGAAATAAAAAGGTATAATATGTTGAAAATGTTGCATATCTTCTTCCATGTTCAATATTAAAATAGCTGCACAAAAGTCAACAATTCTGATAAGTTTTTTTAATGCATGCTGATATGACAGCTGTCACAGTACAATCTAACAAAATTGTTTCGAATGAAGTTAAAAACAACTAAGCACTATTAGAGCCATCATAAGGAAAAAACTAAACAAACTTTTAGCCAACTCAATACCATTTTAACTAGCTTTTCAGGTGATTTTGTTATTGAGGGTTCAAGGCTTGGGAACACCTGATTTTTAAAAATAAGCTTTTTGTGATCAATTGGTAGCTATTAGAATATATAATGCATGTTAATATGGAGTATTTAGTATAGTTAAAAACTTACTAAAATTTCATTTTAAATGATTCATATATTTCCAAGTCAATGCTATACCAGTTTTTTTTAAGTGACTGTCTTTTAACATCAGGGTTATATCTTTTAAACATGTTTATTTCTATAAACTATTAGCTATAGATAATAATTCTCTTTAAATAATTGTATTTAAAAAATTCTAGACAGCCCCGGCTGTTGTAGCTCAGTGGATTGAGTGCAGGCTGTGAACCAAAGGGTCACCGGTTTGATTCCCAGTCAGGGCACATGCCTGGGTTGGGGGCCTGGTCTCTAATGGGTGCCACATGAGAGGTAACCACACATTGATGTTTCTCTCCCTCTCTTTCTCCTGCCCTTCCCCTCTATCTAAAAATAAATAAAATCTTTTTAAAAAACTCTAGACAGCTTATATTAAGCCTGAAGTTTATGGGAGGATTATAACACTATTTATGTAAATATTTACATATGAGCAGCTATTGGAATTTCCCCCATAGTGTAATATGGGTTCTGCTACATTTCTTTATGCAAATAAAGAGTCTAAATAAGCACTAGGATCCTTGAGCTTGTAAGTCAAGAATCTGAGTTTTATCTTTGAATGCTCCTAATTAGCTTTTGTACTCCAGAGAAACCACCTATTTCCAAGGCCTGGGTTTTCTCATCCATAATACAACCTAATTCCAGCAAGTTTCATGTTGAAAGCTGATTTGGACATTTTAAAGAATTGAGAAAAAGTTTAGAGATTTTACTATGAGCTAACAAAAACATTTATATTTGCATGTAAACTTTTTAATCTTTAAAAATAAACTTTTTTGGGGGGATTTATTCATATCTTTAATATGGGAATTCATAGGTTGAGGTTTAGGACCTAGAAAACCTTTGTTTTCCAGTACCATAGAATATTTCTTAGAATTAGGCCTTCTTAAAATTTGGTTTAGGAGACTGGATTCAGTATCTGAAGATCCCTTCCAGTTCTGAAGTTATGTTATTTTTTAATCCCAGTGTGGGGTTAAAAAATAAAACTGCTCACTCAGGATTACTGTCAAAACACCTAAGAGGTGACTGTTCTTGACAGTGCTTGTGCATTACTTGCTTAGTTTTTCTGGTTGTGCTTTTATTTTCAGATCTGCCATTCATTTGGTCTCTTAGGTGGATTTAATTTTAGGAATTTGTTATATTGGGAGTTTCATTATAAGTTCTGTTCATTTGTGTAAAAGTTCATTTTTCAGTATTCAGTGTAAATATCTTTTAGAAATCTTGTGTCATGAGATTGTAAAACATTATCATTTGCTGAGTTTTTTTTTTAGGTCAGTGACTAAAATGTGTTGTAAAATGTATAATTTAAGATGCTTGAAAGCATACAAGTAATAACAGTTAAAACTGTGGTATAATTTTATAGTAGATTCATATTCTGACTTTAAAACCTTATACTTTTGTAACTGAGTAACTAATCAGTTATGAGGAAGAACAAACTGAATGGCCTCTTTAGGAAGATAGTTGCTATGGCTTAAATATGGAGAAATTTTTGAACTATTTTAAATAAATTAACCTTATTTCCATAAAATTAATATTTAGATAGTTTTAAATTAAAAGCTTGTTTTTGTAAGAATCTTATTATTCAATGATGAGTACTGCAATTTATAGTTTGAAATTACATAATTAACTTTAAGAGAGATAATATATTAAAACAGCTCTTGAAGAGGTCACAATTAAATTTAAAGCGTAGTGTTTTTGCACTTTTTTAAAGAAGCACAAGAAGACCACTATTACATATTGAAAACAGCTTAACTTTTTATTAAATGAAGTTTTAAGTGCAAAGACAGCAACTTATTTTGAAATGTGATTAAAATGTTAGAATGATTAAAAATAAGAAAACATGTCTTTTATGTTTACCTTCTTTGTTATTCATTTTTTGTTACTTCTTTGTTACTCAGGATTCCATGTAGTAGTATATTTCTTCTGTCTGGAGAATTTCATTTAATATCTTTTGTTGCACAGGCCTGTTGGCAGTTAATTCTCCCAACTTTTCTCTTTTTGGATAAAAAGTCTTTATTTCACTTTCAATTTTGAAAGGTATTTCTCTTGAATATAGATTTCTGGCTCTACAGTTTTTTTTTCCTTTCAGTATGTTTTAAAAATGCCACTCTACTGTGTTCTGGTTTAATAGTTTCTGATGAGAAGTTTGCTGTACTTTTTATCTTTGTTCCTCTGTGTCTATTATATCTCTTTTCCTCTAGCCTTCAATATTCTTTCTTTATCTTTGATTTCCAGTTATTTTGTTGTGGTACATCTAGGGGTGTGTATGTGTGTGTGTGTGTGTGGTTTATTTTTGTTTCATTGTTTTTGGTTCTTTGGGAGGCCTTTACCTTGCTTGGATTCCTTCAGTCTTAGTTGTGGTTTGTTATCTTTTGTTACTTTTAGAAAATTTTCAGCCACTTTCTTCACATATTTTCCTTCTCCATTTGGGACTCCAGTTATGTTAAACCATTTGAAATTGTTCCATAGATCTTGGATGGTTCCTCTTCTTTCCTCTCCTGTTGCATTTCAGTTGGAATAATTTCTGTTGATGCATCTGTAAGTTCACCAATTCTTTGCTTAGCTGTGTCAAGTCTGCTGGAGAGCTCATTAAAGGAATTCTTCATCTCAGATAATATTTTTTGTTGTATTTTTTAAATTTCTACTATTTCCATTTGTCTTTTTCTTGGAATTTCCATCTCTCTGCTGGAATGTCTTACCTGTTCACATGAGTTGCCCATGTAATTATAGTTATTTTAAAGTCTTTGGTTGTTCTAAAATCTGGGTCATCTCTGGGTCCAGTTTTGTTGATCACTTTACTTCTTAACAGTGGATTGTTTTTCCCACTTTTTGGGGGTGTTTCATAATTTTTATTAAACGTGGGACTTTGTATGCAAACAGTAGAGACTGAGGTATGTACTATTTATGCCAGCAAATGGGCTGCTTCTTCTGTTAGACCAGAAGTGTGAAGTGTTGATTTAATCTACTCAGGAGTAATCTGAATTTGAATTTTGCTGTTGTTATGGTTACCTTCAGTGAACCACATGCTTTAAATCCTTTAGAAATTGTTGTTGCCTTGTCTTTAGGGTAGGAACTAGGTGCTGCAGGGTAATTCTCAGTGCTAATGCTTCATGTCAGGTTTTAGCTATCTCTGCACAGAAGGGCTGTCTGTCCATGCACTTCCCTTCCTTCAGTGGCAGACTACTCCTGTTACTTGCTACTTAGTGTTAGGCTCATGATGGGGACAAGAGGATTTCTCCGCTGTCCTGGTCCAATTTTAGTCTATGGCAATCTCAGTGTATTAGGATCTTGAGAATTGGACTATCAGTATTTTTCCTTTCAGAACCATGGTAGCCACACTGTTCCCTGTATCTGAAGCCTTGTCTGCTTCTTGTCATCTTCTCTTATTCAAAGCAAAAGACTTAAGCTATCAGGTGAGGGCAGCCTCAGGATGACCAGAGCATTTACAGTTTCATATTCTCCATCGCATATAATTCCATGATTTGGTCAGTATGTCTTAGAGCAGTTATTTCTCACTCTTGGCTCTGCACAAGAGTCACCTGGAGAACTTGAAAAACTTCTCATGCCCAAGTACATCAGAATTTCTGGGGGTGGTATTTTATTTAGCTCTGCCAAGTCATTCCAACACATAGCCAAGGACCATAGCTGAGGACCATTAGCTGAGAGCACCCACTCCCCATTTCTCACCCTCATTCCATCTCCAGTACATTTATAATTTGGTTAATCTTGTTTATTTTTTAAAATTCTGGTGTAACAGTGTATTCTCTTGCAATGATTCCTTGATATTCCTCCTCCTGGCTCGGGACTCCCACAGTATCCCATAATATCAGCTGCATACTGTGGTCTGAAGAACCTGAAGTATTAGAATATATACCATTAAGGTATCATTAATTAAACACCCCAAGTGTCAGCTCCTGATAATATATGAAAGTTCCATAATAGTAATTTTCAATAGGGTGTGGGGCAACTCAGCCCCCTGGGACATATATCAAAATCATCTAGATCAGAAATCAGCAACTTTTTTGTAAAGGACTAGTATTCAACATATTTAACATATAGTAATCGCAGTAAATATTTTTGGCTTAGCTGGCCATATGGTCTCTGCCAAAACTACTCAACTTTGCCATTGTAGCATGAAAAAAGCCATAGAAAACATGAATTAACATGTGCTTTGAAATACTGTTTTCCAGTTTTTTCAACCATTTCAAAATGTGAAAAACATTTTTAGCTTACAGACTGTACAGAAACAGGTTGTGAGCCAGGTATAGCTTGTGGGCCCTATCTGAGGCCAAACCCTGATCTGGGGGCTTTTTCAGTTATAACTGCATTATCTTCCTGAGAATCTAATAAGCCAACTCTGTGAGATATAGCCCCAAATTGAGAAGTCAGACTGCTATTTGAAATGAAGGAGAGCAAGTTGCACACCTTAAGATTGTCTAGAATGAAAAAAAAGTTTGAGATATTGGTATAACCTAATTTTAAACATGGATTACTTAAATATGTAATGTAGACCATTTCTGTAAGGAAGGTAAAAAATTATGAACAGCCCCCAAATAGTCTTACTGGTATGGTATCTTCAGCTTGAGGCTTAGAGAATGTTGAATGCATAGTAAGTTTTTAGTATTTACTTGCTAATAATAGTAAAGGGTTAGATACTCTACAAAGGATTAAAAATATATTTAGTGTTTGTTTAATAAGATACATTCCTTATTTTTTAATTATATTTTATTGACTATGCTATTATAGTTGTCCAGATTTTTCACCTTTTGTCCCCCCTCCACCCAGCACCCCTTACTCCCTCAGGCAGCCCCCCCACCAGTGTGCATGTCCATGGGTCTTGCATGTAAGTTCTTTGGCTACTCTATTGCCTGTCAAACTTTACACCCACATGGCTATTCTATAACTTACCTATTTGTACTTCTTAATTGTGGCAGATACTGGCCAGCAGTATCTGCGGCTGCTGCGAATGCTCGAGATACGAGAGAAATACACACGGACTACTGAGTCCTGTAGAGGAATGGGGACAGCACAGCCACTCTCTCTAAAGATGGGAGAGCGCCCGAGCCACTGCCTGAGTAGGATTTTATTAGGTCGTATTGGGTAGGAACATGAATACAGCTTATTAACCATAGTCTAACAGTGAAGATCAAACAGATAGATAACGTTCAAAGGGCTAAAAATGGCCCCCACTGAGTTGGGGTCTTATCACCTAAAAAACTACAGAACTTAAGAGGCTAAATTCATTCCCTGCCCAGGCCTTCATAATCTAATTAAGAGCATCCTCAGCAAGCAGGTTTCACAGGATCTTGCATATTCCTTTTTCAGGTGTGATCATCCTGGGAAGCCCTCAGTCCCCAGTGTGGATTGTACCACCCCTTGTTATTGTTATAGGCTTGAGTCGGCCAAAGGAAACAAAGGCAACCGGGAGATTTGGTTGTCTCACAGGCAGAATGAGGACTCAGGCTTTGTCAAAGCCGGGGTGTGGGGGTTGATCACCCCCTCTTTTCCACAGCCCCCTGAATCTTTCCCTGAGGGCCTTCCCACGTGATCGTGCCTGGCTTAGATCCATTCTCCTCTGAGGAATGTTCCCCGTCATTGGCTAACCGACCAAGCAACGGGGGCCAGGCAAGGAGCAGACAGTGCTCCTGCCAGGGAGATAAGCTTGTTTCCTTAGTGTCTCCTGGTCTGAAGATCTCCCACTCAGCCTTAGCCACGGGGGGTTACAGCTCCTGAAACCAGACAGGGTGGTTCCCAACACTTAATCCCCTCACCACTCCCCCTATTCCTCCACATCCCCTCCCATATGGCAACCAACAAAACACTCTTTGTATCCATGATTCTGTCTCTGTTCTTCCTGTTTGCTTAGTTTGTTTTTTTGATCCAATTGTTGATAGATATGTATTTATTGCCATTTTATTGTTCACGGTTCTGATCTTTTTCTTAAATAAATCCCTTTAACATTTCATATAATAATGGTTTGGTGATGCTGAACTCATTTAGCTTTTTCTTGTCTGGGAAGCTCTTTATCTGCCCTTCGATTCTAAATGATATCTATGCTGGGTAGAGCAATCTTGGCTGTAGGTCCCTGCTTTTCATGACTTTGAATAGTGCTTACCAGTCTCATCTAGCCTGCAAAGTTTCTTTTGAGAAATCAGCTGACAGTCTCTATGGGAACTCTCCTGTATGCAACTAACTTCTTTTCTTTTGTTGCTTTTAGGATCCTCTTTTTATCTTTATTCTTTGGCTTTTAATTATGATGTGTTTTGGAATGGGACTCTTTGGATCCATCTTCTTTGGGACTCTCTGTGCTTCCTGGACTTGCATCTCTTATTTCCTTCACCAAATTAGGGACATTTTGTTTAATTATTTTTCAAATAGTTTTCCAATTTCTTGCTCTTCTTTTCTCCTTCTGGCACCCCTATGATGCAAATGTTGAACCTCTTGAAGTTGTCCCTCAGGCCGCTTATTCTATCCTCATTTTTTTAGATTCTTTGTTCTTCTTGATGCTCTGATTGGTTGTTTTTTGCTTCCTTATGTTTTGTATCATTGATTTGAATCTCAGTTTCATCGCTTTACTGTTGTTTCCCTGTAAATTGTTCTTTATTTCAAAAAGTGTATCTTTCATTTTTGACTGAATCTTTTCTATGCTGCCGAAGTCCTAAGTTCCTTGAGCATCCTCATAACTAGTGTTTTGAACTCTACATCTGATAAATTGCTTATTTCCATTTCATTTAGTTCTTTTTCTAGAGTTTTGATCTGCTCTTTAATTTGGGCCATGTTTCTTTGTTTCCTTGTTTTGGCAGCCTCCCTGTGTTTGTTTCTATGTATTAGGTAGAAGTGATTTGACTCTGTGTCTTGGTAGTGTGACCTAATGTAGTAGGTGTTGCATAGGATCCTGTGGCACATCCTCCTCTATTATCCAAGCTAGGTGCTTTGTGTGGCCTGAGTATTCCCTCCTCTTGTAGTTGAGCCTTGGTTGCTGTTGGCAGATCAATGGGAGGGATTTCCCCAGGCCAGTCAGTTGTAAGGGTTGGCTGTGACCACTTACCACCAACCTTTGCTCTCTGTAGAGGATCATCTGTGTGGGGCAGGGTTGTGGTGCTCCCAGGTGGTCCGTAGCTGTCCACTGGGTGTGTTGGCCCTGGGTTTTCCCAGGTGATGCAGGCCAAGGTAAGCCCCCACTGGTGTTTGCCTGGGCCACCCTTCCTGAGCTATAAAGCAATCTGAGATGGCTGCTACTTGTGCTGGGCTTGTAGATTCCCAGGCAAGCCAAGCTGTGAATCAGTGCAGTGCCTGGGGCTCACTGAAGCCAGCTGTTGCTTGTTTGATAGGATTTAGGAAGTTGCAAAGCATGAGCCAAGACTAGTGGTTCATATGGAAACGCAGCTTGGGTGGGGTGGAGTCCCTGGGAATCTCTGAGGCAGGTCAAACACTGTTAGCCAGGTTGATTAGGAGTCTCAGATATGGTACTAACCTGCCGGCTCAGTCTCGATGAATGTGGTTTAATTCTGTAGTTGTCAGAATCCCATTCAACTTAATTTCTGGTGGTTCTGAATGATGTCTTTTCTATATTTTAGTTGTAATTTTGATGTGGTTGTGCAAAGTGGGGAGTCATGTGTGTCTATGCCACCATCTTGACCAGAAGTTCTGTTTCCTTGTTTTATGACTTTTAGATTTTTTAAAAATAAAAACCTCTATGAACCTGTAGCATAAAGTAGTGATTTCTGTCTCTATTGCATGCCATGATTACTTGTTAGAGTTGATTAAAAACATGGTAGTTTAGGTCCTACCTCCAGAGAGTTTTAGTTACTTTATGGGTAATTTACATGAGCTGTCTGGGTTGAAAAACCTTTGGCTTTGATGAATTATAGAATGAAAAACTATTTTTTAAAGACAGTATATTTGCAGTAAAAAGCATTTAAGGCAGGTTGGTAAAAATAAATAATAAGGAATATAGCTCTGGCTGACATAACTTAGTGGATTGAGCACCAGTCTGTGAACCAAAGGGTTGCAGGTTCAATTCCCAGATCAGGGCACATGCCTGGGTTGCGGGCTGGCTCTCCTTGCAGGGGGTGCATGAGAGGCAACCACACATTGATGTTTCCCTCTCTCTTTCTCCCTCTCTTCCCTGTCTAAAAATAAATAAAAGCTTAAAGAAATATATATATACACACAATATTATTCATCTCCTATCTTATCTTTAAAAGATAACCATTGTTAAGTCTTTTGTTTATTTATACATTTTATGTACATATATAAACAGTTTTTTAAACAAATAGGATCAAACAATATGTACCATTTTGACTTGTTTTTACTTAGTTAATATATTCTAGACATCTAGAAAAGTTCATTTGTCATACATAACTTTTCCAAGAATTAAAATCAAAAGCACAGAATATAATTTCTGAGTGAGTTGGCAACCAGGGCTGATGACAGATGCAGATTACAAGCAGGACTATTTCTGGTATTGTTTGGAGGCTGGAACAAATTACCTCTCCTACCTCTTATCCCTGTAAAAAGTAAACAAACACACTGCAAAAATCCAGGCAAAACTAGTTTAAGATGAGGATTATGGGCAGCCTTGAATAGGGAAAAATAACCAGAGCGTCATAAGATATGCCCAGGAAGAAAGGATATTTCTTCCATGTAATTAAAGCAATTGTATGGATGGCATGCTTCAGGATTTCCATTCTTTGCATTGTGTTTTTAAAATTTTGCTTTGTATTTGTTTAGCACCAGCAAAGGCTCCCTCTAGCTTCCTCCTTTCCTTGTTGCTTTATTGCCAGAAGCTTGGATTAGGAGTGGTGTAGATGGAAAGAAAAACCTGTGGGCCTCTCTCTGTATGTTCAGGTTAGCTGTAGGATCTAGATAGTTAAAGGAAAGGTTGTGATATTTAACTCCTATCCTCTTAGTACTTACTCTTCCTTTAAGGTTTTTGAGCATCTTTTTTGGCTCTAAGGATCCTGCATTCTTTTCACCTGAACTAACACGGTAGGTTTCCTGAGTTTGCCAATAGTGAGTAGAATTTGGACTGACTTGTTTATCCAGAGTAGATCAAGATACTCAGAGGCCCTGTTCATTGTCAGGGTTGTGTTAAAATATCAGGTAATTGTAAATAATAGTAATAACATGAAACCTAAATTCATTGCACATATTTTCAGTGGAGTTTAATTTTTTCTTGATAAATAGCATGATTTTTTTAGAAAAGAGAAAGAAACATAAAAGTAAATTTGAGTTTAGGTACTTTGTACTCAGTCAGGTTTAGAGATAATCCTGGACTGGTCATTAGAAGACCATTTAAGATTCCATTTTAGTTGTATAATTCTTTGATATCTTAGGGTTTTATAAAACATTAATTTTAAAATTTACTTCTAATTATTATGATAGGTAAATTTATTTTTGAGGTCAGTAGCTATATACTCAGTAAGCAAAGAGTATTACTTGATAGTGTCAAATAATCTCACGGTGTGAGAGTATAGTGTGAAATATAAGTCAAGAAATTTATATTCTACTAGTATTACAAGGACAACAAAGAAAACTGCTTCTGGGGGTTTGGCCTGATAAGCTGTTAGAAGTGGTCTTAGGATACAAGGCAAATTGTTGACTTATTAGGATTACATTCTGTTGCAGAGCCTTTCCTTTTCTTAGAGCACCACCTCCCCCCATAGCAAATGATTACTCCCTTATGTTCTTTATTAGGTTCGCTTTGGAAAATTATATCTTTTTAATACAGATTTTATCTTCTGAGCAAGGTAAGCCTTTTTGTCTTTAATGCATTTATTATAAGTTGAATTCATTTGATTGAGAGTAATAGCAGTAAAGCACTATTTCCCTGAAAACTAGAAGAGAAAAAAACTTTTAAAAGGCAAGCTTTGTCTATTTTTCCTTAATCACCAGCATCTATCTCTTACACCATTGAGAAGCATGCATGGTGCTTTATTGTACATAGAAAGATGTATCAGGTGTCTCCCATGAAATGATTTTGAATGATGTGAGTCCATTCTAAGTGTCAGTTCTTAAGAATTTGGTATCTTCCTTCTTTTTCTTAAACAAAATTTACTTTTTTGAAGATAATTGTAGATTTACATGCAATTGTAAGAAATAACAGAGAGATCCTATGTACTCTTCACCCCCTTGGAACATCTTGGAAAAGCACAGTATTATATCAAAACTGGGATATTAACATTGATGCAATCCACCAAACTTTTTCAAATTTCACCAGTATTGTACACTCGTACTCATTTGTGTGTATGTATTTAGTTGTATACAGTTTATCACCTTTATATGTATCCATCATCACAGTCAAAATACAGAAAAGTTATATTGCCACAGAAATCCCTAGTGTTACCCTTTTATAACCACACCTCCTTCCTTTCTCAAGAGAGATTTTTGTTTGTTTTGTTTTTAAATGCCTAGTCATTTTTAGTCTTGACTTAAAACAATTTTAAAAAAAAATTCTATACATATACTTTAAAAATTTTACTTATTTAATTTTTAAGTGTGGTAAAAATATCCAACATAAAATTTGTCATCTCATCCATTTTTAAGATTGCAATTCAATAAAGTTACTTCCATTCATACTGCTGTGCAGTGGCTCTCCACATCTTCTTCATCGTGCGAAACTAAAGCAACACCTCCCCTTTTCCATCTTTCTCAGTGCCCTGGCAACCACCATTCTATTTTCTGTTTCTGTGAATTTGACTACTTTAAATACTTCATATAAGTGGAATCAAACAGTATTTGTCCTTGTGGTTGGCTCATTTTATTTAACATAAAGTCCTCAAGGTTCATCCATGTTGTAGCATGTGACAGGATTGCTTCCTTTTTAAAGCTAAATAATATTCCATTGTATGTGTATACCACATTTTGTTTATTGATTCATTATCTGTGTATACTTGGGTTACTTCCACCTCTTGGCTATTGTGGTGATATTGGTATGAACATACATGTACAAATTATCTCTTCATAATCCTGCTATCAAAATTTTTGTATATATACCTGGAAGTGGAATTGCTGCATCATATGTAGTTCTAGTTTTATTCTTTTTAGGAAACACCACACGATTTTCAATAGTGGCTATATCATTTTACATTTTATCGGCAGAGTATCATTGTACTTGAATGACATTTGAATAAATAAGATTTAATTAATCAATTTTTGTTTTATTTTCTGATTTTATTCACTTTTCTTTTACACTCAATAGAGTGAATACTAGCGCAAATAGCAGATGAAATATTTTGCATTAGAGAATGTTTGTATACCAAGGATGAGTCTCAAGGTGATGTCTAAACACTTGAGAGTCAGCTCTTTAAATTGTAGATAATAGCAACCTTACCTGAACTCGTTTAAACAAAAAGAGGGATTTTATACAAGGAAACTGGGACTGAATCTAAGGATGGTAATGTGGCAGGGCCTTAGAAATCACTAAAATGGGACTTGATTGTCTCTTATCTTTGATGGATCTATTTTTCTTTCATTGTGTATCACATGGTGATGAAATGGCAGTTTACGAATCCTGCACCCTTCAGTTTCAGCCTTCCAAAGATTGAGGTGCTCAGTTGGTCCCAACACAGAACTCCTAGGGGAAGGGGATGACTGGTGGGGCTGGGGCCAATTGCCTGCTCTGATACACCTGACCACAAACATGGCCAGGAGAATGGAGCCAAAGCAAGGACCCAGCATATCTGTGGAGCTAGATGGGTTGACTGGGAGGCCACCAGTTGTCAAAAAGAAAGGGAATGAATGCAAGAGAGACCTAATGAAAGCTGTGCTCATGAACTCTTTATAAACTAAACTTCAATGAATAGTAATTAAAGATATATTGAAGAATAATGGAACTTGAAAAGTTTTGGGTAAGGACTATTAAAATGACCTGAGGCAGAGACTTCTTAATAAAATTTTAAAATTATGACTGTTTAGTAGTGTATAAAAAGTTGAGAGCCAAGAGAGAAATTAACTGAAATTCTTAAAATTATAAGCGATAAATTCATTGACTAATGTCTGGAATGATGTAAATTAAGAGATGGATTTTTAAATGTCTTAACACTGTTATTTAGTATAGAAAATAGAAAATTACATATCAAAGAGCAATAAATTAACTTATATAATTTACTTTGAAGATTTGTAAATATATTATGGATATATATATGGGCATAGGGGTATATGAGTAATATATGGGTATACCCATATACTTAATATATATAGATATATTATGGGTATATGAGGACTATATACATATATATATATATAATGGGTATATGAGTATATTTGTAAGTATAGTATCAGACAAATTGATGTATTATGACTACATGAGGGAGACATTTAGAGGAAATTAATGTGTAGCCTTAATCTTTGAAGTCATGGAGGAAATTACTTTCCCATCAAGCATTAGCAATGATGATAATCATTAAAATTTATGTAGTACTACTATGTGTCAGGCACTGTGCTAGGCATTTTTATATCTGTTATCTCATTTAACCTTGTCCAAACCATGGGTGCTCACAGTTTGTTAAATTGAGTTTTCTAAGATGTTTTCCAGGAGAATTATTAACACTGTGCTTTTCCTTTCAGAGATGTGGTATTGGATCTTTCTCTGGGCTCTCTTCTCCTCTCTGTTTGTCCATGGTGCTGCAGGAGTGTTGATGTTTGTGATGCTGCAGAGGCATAGGCAGGGGAGAGTAATCTCTGTCATTGCAGTCAGCATTGGATTTCTGGCTTCTGTAACTGGAGCAATGATTACTAGTAAGTTGATTTTGTTTTGTTTAAGGACAGAATTTTATATGCATTTATGGTTTTGGTAATGTTATTCTTATTGTAACTGTAACATGTCATCTTTTCAGCACTAATCACACTTCACCTAGAAGGTAAAGATCAGCTTATTTATTCATTGAAATGGTTTGTGTACTTCTATGTGAAGACTCATGTTTTGTGGGAAATGCAAAAACTTGTAAGAGTTGATGGGGGGCAAAGCATTTCATGGGAAAAATTATCTTATAATGTGTGTGGTTTCTGCTTTAAAGGAGCTCACTATCTCATAAGGGAGAAAGATAGTCACACAAATATGATGGTGATAACTGTCCTTAAAAAGAGTGAAAATACAGCCCTTTGGTCATTGATGTCATCTGCCTATAACTACAAAATGAAATTGCACTTCCTTCTTATATACCAATTTATGACACAAATCTCCCCAGGCCTACTAGAAATTCATCACTTTAGATGCCTTCTAGCTATTTGCAAGGTTTCTCCTGTGCTGCCTCGTGTGTTTCGTGCCAGCCTCAGGTTCATTCCCTCTGGCCCTCTCCTCTTCACACTGTCTTTAGGCTCCAACTCTAGCCTTAAGTTCAAAGAATATTTCTGGTTTCTGCTGTGCTAGTGGAGCCAAAACTCCTCGACCCACCTTGAGACTGGAGGGTGCCACAGCTGCTTCCTTAATGTGGTCCTGCCGGAAACTGGCTGCTTGTCCATGCTGCTGCTGATTCTGTCAGTGCTGCTGAGTAACAGAGACTTACGTTGGCCTTTGCTCCTGGCCTGCTTCCAAATGTCTGGGGCAGCCCCACTGCCACCACTGGGTCTGTTTTCAGACTCAAAAAGGACTTTTTACTTTCTAGTTGGCTTCTAGCCCCAGAGATCAGAGGAGGTCCTTTTCTTCTATAGCTCTAAGGCCTCTCCTTCTGTGTTCCACACTCACAGTTTCCCAGAGTGGTTGGCATGCCTTGTCTTGAGAGGAAAGCCCTGTTCCCATGTCTCTGGGTATGTCTGTGGTACTAATAAGACAATCATAAAATGGTTGTGGGAAGTAGCTGGTTGTTTCCCTTCTTCATTTACTATTTAGTGTGTGTGTGTGTGTGTGTGTGTGTGTGTGTGTGTGTGTTGTCTGGTATTAGGTTTTTGTTGTTGTTGCATTCATCCTGTAGCTTTGTCATATGGTTCCCAATCCATTTTGCCATAGATACATTTAAAACAGCTGTCCAGGTTTAGCTGAAGCATAGCATATGCATAGTGACAGAGTAGGAGATTCCACTGGAAAGATAGAATGGAGCCAAATCCTAGAGGATCTTGGAAAGCCAGCTGGAAAGTGCTGCAGGCTGTGGAAAACAAATAGATATTTTTGCATAGGGTTGGCAAGGGGCAAAGCAGTTCAATGGGAAAATGTGTTTTATAGCTGAATATAGAATATATGTGAGGAACCAAGAGAAAACTCTGGAAGAGCAGGGACTTTATCTATTTTCATTGCTGCTACATCCCCACAATAAAACACTATTTGGAATATAAGAGATACTGAAAAAATACTGGTTGGATGGATGGATGTAGTGAGGGAGGAAGAGCAGAGGAAAGGAAGAAAGAAAGGATAGAGAAGAGGGGAAGCAAAAGGGGAAGAAGAGGAATTAAGAGGCAATAACTATAATTTAACCATGAGGCTGGGATTTGAACTAGAGTGGTGGCAGTGGATTGGAAAAGGACTTAATTTTAGGACTATGGCCAAGGGGGGAAAATACAAATTAGCAATTACTTATTTACTTTGGTGGAGTGCAGAGAGACATGAAGGGGACTGCCAGTGGTTTTGATGGGGGCTGCTATGGTGGTCGTGGGACAGTGGACCAGGGAGGGAAGGAGGGACAGCTTGTTCATGAGTCATAAGTAGCATGTGTATTTATTGGTACAATTTTTAAAACATTTTAAAGAAATGTCATTCTACTTCCATTTATTTCAGTGATAAATGTACATATGCTACCTACTTTCAATTCAGTCAAGAGTAAAATCAGCCAATGATTTTAGAAACTGCAGTGTTATATTTTAAAATTCTTGAAAATACAAGTCTGACACAATTTCAAGTAAATAGTATGTATCCAGGTTAGTAATAAAACATTTAAATTTATTCTGCCTAATTTCTGACCTGCAAACACTTAAATTAAGAAAACTAACTAATGTAAATATTTAACTAAATTTTCTTAATGTAATTTGTGAGTGTCAGAGCACTCATAGCTTTTTATTCAGTGCAGCAAATGATTCTTGTATATCTTTGTGGAATAAGATAGAATATCGATACATGTCTATTATACTGGGTCCGGCACAAATGATGTCCCCTTTTTATTACAAAATCATAAGCACATAATTCTGTAACATAACAATATCACACTCAAGCACACCATATGATATTTTAGGTGAAATGTTCAAATTAAAACTATAATTATTACACACATACTGTTTCCCTACCAACCACACTCAAGCAGGTGTCACTTCTGCTGGACTTTGTATTTAGCTACTTCTTAGATTTTATTGCCAAAATAGAGTGATTTTCCCATTTTCGTTAGTAAAGATAATTAGTACCACCAATAGGAGAAACTGGGTTTCTCTGCAGTGCCGTCATGACATTTTACAAGGTGGGGCAAAGGTAGGTTTGCAGTTTGTATGGAAATAATACAGTAATTAATAAATAATGACACAAGAATAAACTCTGTTTCACATAATCACAACTGTGAAGCTACTTTTGCCCTACCCTGTATATCTAATTTTGACGAGGTATAAAGTGACATCTTGTTGTTGGTTTAATTTGCATTTCTCTGATTAC
Organism: Phyllostomus discolor; assembly: GCF_004126475.2. Classification (NCBI taxonomy): domain Eukaryota; kingdom Metazoa; phylum Chordata; class Mammalia; order Chiroptera; family Phyllostomidae; genus Phyllostomus; species Phyllostomus discolor. The sequence goes on along the minus strand of NC_040907.2, from coordinate 84,486,698 downwards.
TGAATTAATTAGAACATCTCTTTCTATACTTATTATATATTTAGATTTCCTTTTTTGCAAATTGCTTCTTTAAAGTATGTGCCTACTTTTCTTTTGGGGTTCTGTTTCCTTCTTATTAAATTACAGGTGTTCTTAAATGTTAGAGATGTTGTTCTCTTATTGGCATTGGACTCTGCAATGCCAATAAGAGAACTTCCAGTCTTTTACCTGTCACTTTTATCCATGATGTTATTTATTGGGCAGAAATCCTTAATTTTTTCACAGTCAGCTAAAAGATTTTTTGCCTTTTGGTTTATAATTTAGAGTTTTATTTAATAATTTTCCTCCACAATAAGGTCAAAAGATTTTCTGATATATTTTCTTCCATTAATTTTATAGTTTTACCTTTTATATTAAAGTCTTTACTTCACTGAGAGCATGGATCAACAAGTATTTTCTTGAGGGACCAAATAGTAGATATTTTAAACTTTGCAGGCCAGATAGTCTCTGTCATAACTATTCAAGTTCGCCAGTTAGTATGAAACTTGTCATAGACATAAGTAAATGAGTAGGCATGGCTTTTTCAAATAAAACTTTATATACAAAAACTGATGTCTGGTATTCAGGTCCTAATTTCCCCCCTGGTCCAGAGTCTACCTTTGTATTTGGTATTAGATAGAATTCCAGGTGCCTTTTTTTTTCTCCCATAGAGGAAGTAAATTTTTACCATACCGGCTACTAAAATATACATTTCTTCATTGATTTGTGGCACCACCTTTTTGTGTATTATGTTCTCAAGGTACATATATGTCTTTGAACTCTGTTCTTATTTGTTGATCTTATCTGTTCTTGCAGCAAGGCCACATTTTTTCATCCTCATGGTTTTGTAATACAGGCAGATCTCATTTTATTACACTTTACTTTATTGCACTCCACAGATATTGCATTATTTTACCAATTGTAGGTAAAGCCTCCCCCAGCAAAAAGATCATGACTTACTTTATTGCAGTATTTGCTCTATTGCACTAGACTGGAACCAAACCCACAATATCTCTGAGGTATGCCTGTATTTCTTTCTTTTTTAATCCTCACCCAAGGATATGTTTATTGATTTTAGAGAGTCAGGAAGGAAGAGAGACAGAGAGAGAAACATTGACTGGTTGTTTCCCCCCGCACCCTTCCCTCCTTAACACAACCTGACCAGGGATTGAACCTGCAACCCAGCTAGGTATGGGCCCTGACTGGGAATAGAACCTGCAGCCCTTTGATGCAAAGGATGATGCTGCAACCGAGCCACCCGGCGAGGGCATACCTATATTTTTTAGCATCTGATAGGGCTAGTTCCCCCTCATTTCTCAAAGGTAACATAGCTGTTCATGGATTTCGATTCTGTCAGGTAAATTTTTAAAAATGTCTATTGAGTTTCTCAAAAAGTATAACATTGATTTTTATTGAGATTTAATTCCATTTAGAGGTTAATATGAGAAGAATGGCATATTTAATTCATCCACCTAAGAACATGTAATACATCCCTCTTCAGATCAAATTGTGTGTTTTGTTGGAGTTTAAAAATGTTTTTCTCCAAAGGAGGGTTGCATATTTTGATTAAGTTATTTCCTAAACTCATTGTGTTGTGGTTGCTGTGCATAGACTGTATCTCTTTTGATTACATTGTTTAGTTTTATCCGTGTAGAGAGATGCGGTTAAGTTTTGTATGTTGAGTTTATAAAAGATTAGAAAGCAGAAACACTGGTTCTTTGCAAAGTTAATAAGATGAATAGATTGCTAATTAAAAATGAAGACAGAAAAGTAAAATATAAAGCAAAATAGAAGAAATAAGCGCATATCCAATAATAAAGATAGGATAAAGAATTATTAAAGTAGCATAGTTTTGTAACAGCTATATATTCCTAAATATAAAAAAGCAAAGTTAACATAAGAAGAAATAGAAAATATGAGTGGGACAATAACTATTTTTAAACAATTAAAACATTGAAGACTGCTTTTCCCAAAAGAACTCCAGGGCCAAATGGGTTTACAGATGATATCTACCAAGTTTCCAAGAAATAGTTAGTTCCTGTTTTATCCAAATTATTGCAGAAAATGGGAAGAGTAAGAGCTGGGGGCACAGCTTATTTACAAAGGCCACAGTTATCCGGTTGCTAAACAAGATAAAGACTACACAAGAACAGAGAAATGTAGGCTCATTTACCTCATGCATGTTGTTTTAGGTGTGCAAAAATAGCTCAGTATCAGAAATGAGTATGGCTGTGTGCCAATAAAACATTATTTATGGATGCTAAAAATTGAATTTTATATAATTTTCATTTATAATGAAATAGTATTCTTCTTTTGATTTTTCCCAACTCTTTAAAAATGTAAAAAGCATCCATAGCTTTTATGCTGTACAAAACAGGTGGTGGGCCAGATTTGACTTACAGATTATAGTTTGCCAAACCCCTGATCTAACTTCACAAACTGGTAGCAATCACCACACTACTAAAACTAAACCTGCCTTCACCTTTATATTTTTTCTCTGAAGAAATATGAAGGGAAATCAAATCCCTTTTCATTAGTGTACTTCCTATAGGCACTTTCCATTGCTGAATATTGACATCTTCCATCCACTGGCAACTTTTCATTTAGTTTCCCCTGTCCTTACAGGTTTATCTTTTTACTCACCTTCAGATCAACTCAGCAGTATTGCTTTCTCCCCTGTATCTTCACAGCACCAGTCCTCTCTAGCTCTTAATACTTTTGGTATCTTTCTTTATTCCTAATTATCGGAAGTTCCTAACATGTACCATTTATCTCAAGCACTCTATCCCACTTCTGTCTTGCTCATTCCCCACCCAGCTTAGCTTCATATTTCATCAGGAAAATGATGACCATAATGTTTGTAATTTTTCAGCTGACTATTGTGCAGCAAAATACACTTTAAAGTGAGTGAAAAATAAAACACAAAATATTTGTTAATACATATAAATGTAAAAGATTTATATCCAAAATTATTTTTTAAACCCTATGGATTAAATAAGAAAAAGACAATCCAATTGAAAAAGGGACAAAAGATTTGACAAGCATTCTATAGAAGTAGAAACCTTAATGAAATGCAAATTAATGACAGAAATAACACCTCTCACCCACCAGATTGACAAAAATTTAAAAATTAAGAACAATCTAACAATAGCCAGAGGGGAGGAGAGAGGGGACAGTGGGGAGAAGGGTTTTCAGGAACTACTGTAAAGGCCACATGGACAAAACCAAGGGGGAGGGTGGAAGCAAGGGAGGGAGGTGGGTTTGGAGGGGGTGGGGGATAGGGGTGGGGAGAAAATACAGAAAACTGTAATTGAACAACAATAAAATAATTAAAAAATAAAAAACCCAAAAGATAAAGATATAGATTAGTAACTGGAATATAATTTGGTACAACTACTTTGAGAAACAATTTGGCGTTTTCTAGTAAAGTTGAAAATGCCTCTAACATAGAACTAGGCAGTCCGCCTTTACCCACGTGATGTAAAGAAACTCTTAACTGCATATGTGTGCCAGGTGTCATGTACAAGGATGTTTACAGAAGCAGTGTTTGTCATTGTTGAGAACTGGAAACAAGTGTCATTGGCAGTAGACTGGATAAATAAGTTGTAGTATATCCATAGTTGGAGTTCTATTCAACAATGAAAATGCATAAATTATAGCTACATACGAAAACATGGATACCTCAGACATTAATATGGAGCCAAAAATTCTAGGATAGAGCATCAATGTATATAAAACTTCTTTATTTAAAAAACTAAATATATTTTATTAATATAAACAGGTGGTAAAATGGAAGAAAAGCAAAGGAATGATAAAAAACAAGTTCAGAGAGGGAATGGGATATGATTGTGGATCTTCAAAGGGAATAGTAATGTTCTTTTCTTCAATTGGATGTTGGATACTTGGGAGGTTTTTTAAAAAATAATCTATGTAGATTTTTATAAATCCTCTCATATCTGCTCAATATTTAATAGCATTGCTCTCAAAATCATTTAATAGGCACACAAATTATTACTATTTTTAGATTAAGAACTGCACTGGAACAGTGTTTTCTGACTAGTGCTTCTCGGTGCTGTGAAATGATAGGATGCAATGGGAACTTAAACCTTCTTCTTCTGGAGGGATGTTGTAACTCAAAATTTGGTTTTTAACTGATTATCCACTGGAAGGTAAATGGCAATTGGTTTTATCTTCTGCGTAACACTGTTAAATGTTTTCCTTGATTGTGAAAATTCTGCAGTTTTACAGTGGTTTTTCCTCTTGTTTTAGATTCTTGTCCTCTCATCCTTATAGGCTCTATATTTTTGTCCTCTGTTCCTTGAAAGAAAAGCGGGATGTTTAGTAATTGTGTGTGTGTGTTTTTCCTCAAAAAGCAGAGCCTTCCAAAGTGAAATCCATTTTCTCCTCACCAGAATAGTTAATACTAAGTAAAGGAATCAGCTTATTTGGAAAAGAAGATGACAGCAAGGAAGAAATGTTTTCTGTACTCACTCTTCTGCTCCTTGAGGCCCTTCTCTTATTCCCGTCTCACATTGCACAGGGTGCTTTTCCATGGCTCCTGACCTCCAGTTAAATTCCACGCCCATGTGGAAGATGTCCCACAACTGATTTCGTGGGCCCTCCGTCTTAAGGCAAAAGTATTTAAGCCCCAATCCTGAAACTTCAAAGGAATAAAAATAATAAATATAAACACGTCTTTTAATCACATAAAAACATTTGACTTTTAACACAATTTTTCTTTTTCCACAAACATTTGCTGATTACAGTATACTTATTCCCCACTATTTTAAATCAAGAGTTTAGTGAACTTTGTTACTGTATACAAGTATTTTTGTTTGGAAAATAGGATTGAAAGATATTCTGGCCTTTTAAAATGACAGTTTCTTGTAATTGTAGATAAATTTAGGCAAGTTGGTGTGGAAATTAAGTTAAAGTTTTAAAATTAATTTTAATTACATAAGTAATGCATTGGTTCACCCCTTTTATTCATGGATCATATGTTCCAAGATCCTCAGTGGATGCCTAAAACTGAGGATAGTACCAAACCTAAAATATACTATGTTTTTTTCTGTACATACAAACCTTTTTACTTAAAGAAAGCACATTATATCTTCTCTTTGGCGTTTTCAAATTGCAGCATCACTACCCTTGTGTTTTGGGGCCATTATTAAATAATATAAGGGTTACTCAGACACAGGCATCATGATACCACAGCCGTGGGTCTGACCATCTAGAATGCTACTCGGACTCGCGCCTGATTCCCGTCCAAGGTGGGATGGCGTAAGATCTCATCAGAAGGGCATGCAGTAGAACACCTGTGAATTGTTTGTTTCTGGAGTTTTCAACTTAATATTTTCACACCACAGATGGCTGCAGGTAACTGAAATCACAGAAACTGAAGCTGTAGATGAAGGATTTATCTATATATTGTACATATATAGATAAATATTTTCTTTTCTAAACTTTTCTTTGTATTAAACTTAAACCATGGGTAAGGCAGGGGTCTCTTTTGACTAGCACTCCTGAACCAGTGGTCTTCTCAGACGTAACCCTATTTCCAGTTTGGTTATATGTCCTCAGACTTTTGTTTCTACATTGTATTCATACACACACATATATGTGTATTTACATGCATTACATGTGTATGCATGTACTAGTAGAGAACATATGTTTTATGTTTTATCTATTGTGTAATGATTTTTTTGTCAGTTCATGTATATCTGTATATTTTTTGATGGATATTGGGATTTTTGCTTTTTTGTTTCTTCTGCTATTACAGAAAATGCTGCATTGGTTGTTATATGTGTGTGCATGTGTAGTGTGTGTGTGTTCTGGATATGGATCATCAGTTTGTTATATATATAGCAAGTATTCTTTTAGTCTCTTAATCTAAATCTGGTTATGGTTTATGCTATTTTTTTATGTGTGGTCTTAAACTGACCTCTTAGGATCATAAACATAGTTTCTTATAAAGTTTACATTTGTAGTTTTGTTTTTAACATTTAGTTCTTTAATCCATCTGAAACTTATTCTTGGGAATGGTATGAAGTAGGGACCTAAATTTACTTCTTCCCAGTTGTTCTAACACTGCTTATTGAATGGTGAATCACTGATAGGAAAAGTCTTTATCATTTACTACCACAATGACTGCTAATCAAAACTGGAGTACATGCTAGGATCAGACATTATTCTACATACTCTCTGAGAACTGTCTCTAATCTTCACATCCACCTATTTCACAGTTGAGGAAGTGATGCACAAAGAGACTGGTTAAATGACTGCCTCATATAACACAGTTGTTGGGTAGTGGAACTTGGATGTTAAACCGTGAATCTACTCCAGAACCCTTGCTCTTAACCAGACATAAGCCTGCAACTTTGAAGTGACAGATTTGTTTGCTATTTCCCAGGCAGCCTGGGATAATAATTGCTTAGATTTTTTACTTCTAGGATCATTTTTGAAAACTTAGGGCTGGAAATATAGAGACCAAATTGTAGTTTTAAAAATTGAAGACAGTAATGGAAATTTAGGATAAATCCCTGTAAAAACAGACTATTTTCTTGGGGTTATTTTAGCATAATATCTGATAACAGAGAAGTTATGGGATCTTTAAAATTTTTTATGAGTGGCATCCAACTCTAAAATTGCAGGATATGACCAATTATACAAGTGAAATGTCTTATATCATTAAGTAAAATATTGGTGCCATTATTAGTTTTATTTAATACTGAAATGATTATCAGTTACTTTATTATTTTCAGAATTTCTTGTATTCTTTTTCATTTAGTATAAATATGCAATGACAGAATAGTTAGGGGATTTGTGGCCAGACTAACCTGGACTGGAATTCCAGCTTTTGTATGTGCTATGCATAATTCCTTCAGCTAGCAATTGAACCTCTCTCAACTTCCTTTATATCATCTTCAAATTAGGTAATAATACTTAGGGGTGGTATGATAACTTAAATGATGTAGTATTTGTAAAGTTCCTATCAAGATATATAGTATGCAGTAAATACTCTATACATTGAATTTCCTTCTTAAAAATGCACATGAAAGCCCTTGCTTTCATATTAATAATATGCTTTTAGATTAATAATTTGCTTTTCCCATATACATAAACTGGCACAAATAATGCTCCATTTTTTTTACAAAATATTTTATTATAATATCATAAGGTAGTTCTATAACATAATATCATATACCATATGATATTTTAGGTGAAATGTTCAAATTAATACTGTAAATCATTACACTCTTATTATTACCCTACCAGCCACACTCAGTAAGCCTTACCTCTGCTGGATCCTGTATATCTCTAATAGACGAATACAATAATTTTAATTTGGGATATTTTAAATGAACTAAAGAATTTCTTAGCTAAATGTTATAAATAGATTTCTCTGTCAAATAACTGTAAATCCAGTGTCTTCAAATAATTTACCTCAGTTCTTATTTCTACATTTGACCATTCTAGATGTAGACAGTTTTTTCTAGAAAAAAAGTGTTAAGGCCCTCTCAATCTGTGAGATGGCATACTACAACTTAGATGTTTCTTCCTTTATGATTTCCAAATGCCCTTTTAAAATCAGCCACTTAGATGTCACATCATTACATATGCTATATTAATAAGGTAAAGTTTTGAGTCAGGTGGGGCCTTGTAACTGATCCCCTCAGTTTTGGAAGTACACCTTGTCTAAAAACTTTTTCCTAAAACATGTCAAGTTAATCTTCCATTTTTATTAAATGTGAACATAGTGGTCTCCAAATAACCTTACAGCCACGTGCTTTATTAAGGAGCTTAATAAAAAACTTTGTATGATGATTGTGAATTGAATTTGTCAAATATTGTTATTTTATATGACATTTAATAATTCACTTAAAGAAATAAAGTGATACTAAAATTTTATCAAATAATTTAGAAGTTACATTATTAGATTGTGTAGATTTTGTATTATCATTTATAATTATCAATACATTGTGTTATATACATGTATTTATAAAGTGCTGATGAATTATGTCTAATTCGATGCCCAGAGGAAAGATTATATACAATTATATACAATAATGACTTATTTCTTATGAACATATTTGGTGTCAAGCAAGTAACATGTAGCATAAATATGTATTTTGTGGTCGAATAGAAAATCATGTTTTTCACTTGATCTTAGCCAAAAGGCCGAGAAGCAGAAAAAGATGTTTTTCAATTATGTAAGTGTAGTATGGTTAACTTTCACCAAACGGAAACTCTGTCAGAGAAAATTTATAAAATGAGAATGATCAGTGACTAACTCTGTTTTTATAAAATGAAAAGAGATCTTAAGTTAAAACCCTGCAGTGTGCTGTGAAGTGAGTGACTGTTGTTTTGTTTCTTTGCCTGTGTCTCACGCAGGTGCAGCAGTAGCAGGCATTTACCGAGTGGCAGGGAAGAACATGGCCCCCTTGGAAGCGCTGGTGTGGGGCGTTGGACAGACGGTACTGACATTGATAATCTCCTTTTCAAGGATCCTCGCCACACTTTGAGGTTTCCGTGGAAATGACTTACTTCACATAAAGAAACAGATGTACAGATTCTCTGAAATGGCACTGTTAGCCAGTGGAAATGAAATCACACAAGAATCTTGGAAGGAGCCGGTCAGGAAGTAAGGCCTTGAGCTGTGTGGAAAGATTGCCCTCTGGTGTTCAAGTGATTGCACTACCGCACTGCACCTTACGTGCCTCCATCCCAGGCAAGGCGAATTACACTATGAGAAGCTACAAGAAAAAGCACCTTGTTTAGCTGCCAATCAGGTTAACATTGGTGTTGAATCATCATTTTTAACAGTGTTGTGTTTAAGTTACAGGGACATTTTGAAGAATTGATATATGTGCCAAACTCTTTTTTTATACATTGATCATGTGACAATTTGCAAGTGTAGATGTAGATGAGTGCTGTGAACATGTTTGACATGAATTCAGGTAATGTAGTGAGATTTTTGTTTTGTAATGCTAAGTCCTGTATGAGTGCTGAATACTGAATCATTTACTATGAGATAAATTATTTGATTTTCATTGTTGAACGTTTCTGGGATTTAGGGCTTTAATATGTTTAGGCATTATTGTTATTCAGTTTATATGGAAAATAATACTTAATGGAAAACTAGCTGAACTCTTTTAAGGACTCAAAGTAGAACTATAGGGTGCATCCTTTTCACTCACTTAAATAACAGTCTTTTAATAGTTTCCCTCATATATAAATGTTCTGTTGATATAAATTCAAAACCTTTATGAATAACACACACTGATTGTGTTTGTGTGTCATAAAAATATAATTTAAAAATTTCTTATGAATTTTGTTAGAAGTCTGAAATGCATGTTCTTTGACCCTTCTAAAGAAAGTGTTTGCCTTGTGTCTCGTGGAGAAAACATCTTTATAATTAGTATCACAGTGGGATTATATTACTTGTTGCATATGTATTGATTTTTGACAAAATGTAAACAGTCTTTCATTTTGGAGTATTAACTGTATTTAAGAGTGGCCTAAATTAGGCTGTGAAAACAAAAAGCCTCATCTGTAGATAAGTAACAGTAAGTTATATAGGGAGATTAATAAACTATCTTACTTTGGATATGTGGTAGCACGCTTTCACTAAGAATTGGAGAATTTAGTAAATAATTTTAAAATTTGGCAGTTATTCTCAGTATATAAAAACAGTACTGAAATATATTTGAATGTTTCATTTCAGTTGTTCAGGTCTTGATTTATGCTGTTATTTAAGTTTATTAGAATGTGATGACATTTATTAGAAATGAAAAAGCCCTTAGTATAAAATATTTTAAGAGGTTTTGGCAGCCTATCCTTATTTTTAAGAGTACATGAAGTAAGGAAAAGAGAACCTGGTTTAACTTCTAATGACACTTTTTTAGTACCAAGTATAATTAAAGTGTGCTAACTCAAAGGAGTAGCCATTGCAGAGAATATGAGTTAAGGACAATCCAAAAAAATAATCTGCACACTCTAGCCTTGCTGTTTTATAACCTGATATGGTAAAAAGTAAGTTTCTATTGGGTCCCATTCAAATTTAAGACCTTTGTTACCCATACCACTTTCCCTTTACCAAACAAAACAAATGAACAAACAAAAAACAAAAAAAAAACAAACCAGAAAAACCAACAACTTAACAGTGAAGAATTGGTGGGGGCGGGGGGTGGGCACTTTCATCAGTAGGGAAGCCAGTTTGGGGGATTTTCTAATGCTGTGACTTAGAAACTTGATTAAAAAAATTAGCAGCTATGCATTCCTAGAGATCTTTGATCTTAAAATTGATTTTAAGTTATGTATAACCCTGAAATTACTTTCATGTGTTCTTTATATTTTTTATGTTTTCCAAATTAAATTTAGGCATACATTTTCCAAATCAATTTGATTTCTCCTTTTCTGTTAGACTTGAATTCAGTGTTCTTTCTTTACTGTGGCTATTCTGTCAATAATTTAAAGTGTTTGCATTCTTTGAAGGGAATTACCAATAACATATTAGAGATATACAAGATGAATATTTAAACATATGGTTATGTTACAATTTAAGAAAGTTGTCGTGGTGAGGTAATATGGAGCATATGGTTCAGAATCCAAAATCAACCAGAAAATAACTTGGGTACATAAATGTATGAATGCGTGGACCAAAGAGATTTAAACTCTTGTTTTTACTCTAAAATGGAAATATAATTGGATGGCTAATAATTAATCTGTAGAGTGTCCTAATCTCATTATCAAGTTGCTTTACATTATGAATTGTGCATATATGTGTACTTTTAACCTGTGGGGGGATTTTTCAGTTTCTTTGCTGTTTTCAGCTATTTCTGTTGGGATTTTTTGTAACTGGCACTCTTGATGTTTTGAAATACAGTTGAATAGTGTGAATTGAAGACATTATCTTAATAGTTATTTCTATGCTGAGATTTTTTTAAGTTAGTGGTTTTCTTATAGAGACAAGAGTGTTTAATGATATATATTTACACACACATATATATCATTATATACGTATATATAAAGCTGCTATGAGAATACAGTTGAATTGGAAAGCTTTTGTTTGGTGAACATGTTCAGGTTCTAGTGAAGAATTTGTTCAGTTGAATGATCTTTTAAATAGGTATGAAGATGTTTGAGATTTTTTAATTTGGGGAGTTTTGGGAGGGCGTTAATAGTGCCAGAGATTCTTGTTTTTGATATGACAAAAGCCCTTATTGATGTATTTGTGTTATACCTTCTTAAAACCTGTGATTTTCCTTGTGTGATAAATGCAGGAAGGGCAGAGGAAATCCTCTGTAGTTTACACTTCTTTATTTTTAGAAAATGTTTAGTAAAATATTGGTGACAGTGAAATCAATTCCCCAAAGAAGAGACTCCTATATGCCCAAACTAATTATTTTTTAACGTATTGGTTAGAAATATCTGTAGACTAGAGTTTAGTCAGGGGGCCTTATCTAACCACAAATGATGCTAAATGGAGAAGGTGCAAGTAATTGCCCCCATGGGATGGTTCCATTGGCTGTCTAGAATAAGGAAAGTCCTAAAGGATGGCTGTATTCAGTGCTTACAGCTTAATTATTCTTATTTTAGAGCTTAATGTTTACCAAACAGTGTTACAGTTTGTTACCCAATGTACTGTCTTAGTATTTGTGGCATTTAGTATATCCACTGCCCTAAAAAGTGTAAGGATTTTATTTGTACTTTAAGTGAGAAATAAAGAAATGAGCTGCCTTGTATATCATGTATCTGTGATGTAACAAACAGGGGTAATTTAAAATCAAAGAACATACTGGAAAAGTTCCTAGAGTACTTGAATTAAGATGAAGAGTGTGTAGTTGACATGTTAATATGCCCAAGCTGACACTTACAGACCGACAAATTCAATTTTGAAAATACTTTAGATCTACTAAGTACAAAGTGCGATACTGAGAGTTTTCTATAGGAAATACAAGGATGGCTAAGAAAGGATTCCAGCCCTGAGTTCACCAATAGCCAGCAAGGTGGTTTCAAATCCTGAAAAGACTGGAACAACATTTTTGCTTCCTAATTCTATTTAAGAGTTCAGGTCCTCCCCCTCACCCCAAATTCTGATATTTCCAGTCCACCCACTAAATGGAGTTTTGGTAATGGAGAGAGCATTGCTGCGACAGTGTGAGGAGCACACTAGAATCTAAACCAAAGATGTAGATTTGAATCCAGGCCCTGTTACTTGTTGACTTTTGTTTGTGAATGGCAAAACAGCGAAGGTTTGACAGTAAGTGATTGATAGTCAGTAGAATATTTTAAATTACATTTTGCAATAGTAATTAAATATGTTTTGAAAAATTCATCTATTTCATTTATTTTCCCTATATATTTTTAAGAAGGAAAAAATTAAAATTATTTCTCTTACAATCTTGCTTTCTATACCTCCTCTTTATTTTTCAAACCAGCAGGTACTTACCTAAGAGCACTTTTAGGAGTTGCTGGTGGCGGAAATGGCCAGAACAAGCAGGGCTAAATGACAGGTGGTGTTTACCACGGGTTAAAGTCGGAAAAGGGTAGAGGCAGCCAGTGTTTCCTCTTTTATCTTACCCTGCTTCTTCCTTTGGATTCATTCAGCAAACATTCACTGAGTCTCTACTACTTGCAGCTTACTGCCTTGTTTAAGGGATGGAGAAGTGTCTCCTCTGTCGCCCGCCCGCCTTCCGCACCCTGGGTGCTGGCTTCGCAGCACATTGTACATGCTGTAGGGAAAGAGAACTGGCTTCAGTGTCCGCCGAGTCCTTCACTCTGTGGGCCAGGGTGCTTAAGCTCTACTAGTTGTTTGTTTCCTTGTGTTTTTTAACCTAAAAAAAAATACTGTTATTTTTAATTTATGTTCATTTAATAATTCAACAAGTAACTATTACAATTTTTCCTCTCAGAAAATTTTAATGGGAATCTCTTCAAGGAGTTGTTACTTGTTTTTAAGGAGTAGAGAGTGCGGAAAGTCACTGATGGAACTCTGGCAAGGCCTAGATTGCAGAGAAGTTAGGCAGCACTTGAGTAACTGGGTAAATTGCCTGACTATTTCTTTTAATAGTCAGGGTGAGAATCTCAGTGGTTAAAATTGACTAGTAATCAATGATCTCATAATTTCTCTTAACTCACTGGTGGCAAACACAAGTCCCAAGGGCCAAATCCAGCCCAGCACCTTGTTTCTACCTGGCAGCAGTGCTGAGCTCCTCGCCCCTAGTTAAGGAGTGGTTGCCTTTATACAGCCCTAAAATTACATTCGGCCCTTTGAAGGCAACTGCAAGGCTGATGTGGCCCCCGGTGAAAATGAGTTTGATACCTCTGCTAACTGTTGGTCCTTTCTATAACATCTGAGGGGGAAACTCTCCAGGATAAAAAGGACATTATTTGATTAAAAATGATAAAAATTTTCAAACATGTGGTAGCATTTTCTAGCAGAGGGAAGCTTAAAGATAGGGATGCACATTGGAGGGGTAACACATGAAACAAAGGCGTACCTGATGAAGTCCCCTGCATTATGTGGACAGTTTCCCCCCTTGCATTAAGAATATAAACCACATTGTATGAGTATGTGTACTGCGTGAGTCCAGAATGCTGTTTCTTTCTCTGTGAGCCAACTTTCCACAAAGCATTTTGAAATCATTATTCCTTTTTTTCTGTGTGTGGTGGTGGTAGGTTTGCCCTTCTAAGTTAAGGATCTCTGTTCACTGTAGGCAATACAATGCTTTTGAGCATGTTGCCGAATCAGTTATCTAAAAATGTATCTGAATTTGCTTGGAGGAAGTAGTGCTTAACATATGCAGTATTTTCAGTAAATGTGGAAATGTATCAGTTAATACTTTATTAAATTAGTGGACACATCCAGATTTCTGAGTGAACTGAACTGCGAACTGTAACCACCTCTTCCCTGCATTTAGAAGACTCATTTGCACATTCTTTACATTCATGGCACATATATTGAAGTCATTTATAATAACCCTTTCTTGATTTTAAGGACTACTTTAGCAATTTCTTAAAAATCTCCCTCCCCTTTCCATACAGGTGTCATATGTTATGGTTTAAACATATGTACAGCTTGTTGATAGTGTCAGAAGTGCTGGTTTTGAAGAGAATGTGCTTAACACCTTATGGTTATGCAACTGTAATCTTACTGAAAAGTCAAGTCAAGAGACTTGAGTCAAGAGACTATAGGCAAGTCAAGAGAGCATGAACCTCTTACATATTTTTTTAGACTCCATGCTGCACCCATCCATAGGTATCCCCCCCTCCACTGGAAACACAACTGCCCCCCTTTGGGGGGTGCACTGAGACACATAACTGAAACTGGAACGTGGGGTAGTGTAAACATACAGAAAAAGGAACTGTAATGCATAACTACCATAACAGTAACCCTGTTCTCCTAAATATTATATGTATTGGCAATTTCTAAAGAGCATCACGTTTTTAGAGCGCTGTGTAAGTGAATGTTAACTTGATGGTATTACAAATGAGAAAGGTTTCCTTTGTTTTTAAGTTAATGTGTTTGCATATCATCACTAAGTGTCTCTGGGAAGGAACATTTTAAAGTTTTTTCCACAGAAACCAAAATAGAAGCATCTGTTTGAATAGTAATAAAAATGGTTTACTTCTAATAATGGATGAGTTGATAGTCTAATTATTGATACTTTCTTACTATTTGTGATATTGGATACATTTATGATGGAGGAATCTTTAAAAATTCTGGTGCTCTGCACACACATGAGCTCTGCACATTCAGATGAACATGTGAAATCCACAGTGTTTTTTCACTGTAGCCACACAACTTGGTAAAATTCATATGATTCTACCATAAAGTGTTTATTCCTGACTCCAGCCATTCTGGGATGAGGGAATCAATTTTACTTTGAAGTTAACCAACTAAAATGTATTTATTTAAATAGCAAAAATATACCTTACCTGATAGAAATTAAAAGACTTTCAAATTGTGTTAACTCTCAGACCACTGATGAATCATTTAGTAACCCGTTTTTAAAAGCTTAATGATGTCTCAGTACCTTGGAAGTTAAGATATTTTTCCGAAGTGAACCTAGTAAGATTCAGGATTGGCCTGTTAATGAGGACGCAGAGTTAAAGGAACGGTACAAGTGAAATAACTCCTTATAGTTTCATAAAGATCAATTACTTTGCTATTGGCAATGACAGATGACAACTACTTTCATGTTGTATTTGTCTCCTTTTCTCTGTTTTTTTTAAGTAACTTTGAAATGGAGAAAAATGTAGTCAAAACAATTAAAAGTGGGATTTTAAAATTTAATTTTATTGTGAACTAGAGAAGCTAGTAAAAACAGCATAGTTTTGTTTTGTAGTACAAGGACAGACACTTTATGTAACCTTTAGAAATATGTTCACCATCAGGGATTTATTTTTGCTATCCAACTACTTAATGTACTGTGAAGCTTAGCGACGGGAGGAGTCAGTGTCGGCGGGGCGGCACACAGACACGGAGGTGGGTCTGGCCACGGCCTACGTTAGGTGAGCACGGCTTCCCTTCTGTTAAGATGATAAACTACACTGTATGAAAATATGTACTGCATGTTTACATAATATAGTTTAATTTTGAAGGATTATTTTTTAAAAAACTATGTTTATGTATAATACTTAACAAACTGTAAATATTGTACACTATTGATTTTTAATTTTATATAAGCAATTTTTTAATTTCCCAATTCATGTATAAATCTCGTTGTGTATATAGCATAATTTCCTGGGTAACTCAAATTTTGCAGTGAATTTTAATTATTTTAACTGTGGTAAGCATCAGGTTAGCCTTAGAGATGTTGATCTTTGTTTTAAATTATTTTTACCACTCATCTCTTCAAAGGGCAGCAATAAACTTATGCAGGTCATTTTTGATTATAGAAAGTTGGTCTGCAAAGACAAGCTCTAGGTTCCAATTCATTGCTTAAAAAAATGATGCACAATTAATATCATCCACTGTCTAATCACAGGACCATTTCTGAGGTCCATAGTTGGTGTTCCTCTTTGTAACATACAGGGTGATTCTACTGATATACACACAACAACTGTTAAAAGTGAATCCAGCACTTCAATGTCATAACACAGAATTTATTGAATTAAAATTTGTAATATACAGTATTTTAATAAAGTTTCTGTATTCAATTTCATGCACTTATATATAAATAAACCTGTATTTAAAAGTTTTATGGGGTGTTTGATTCTCGATGACATATCTTTTCAATTCATTCTTTGTAAACTCAAATGCTTTCTCTCACCCTTTCATCAGTTTCTCTGGGGCAGTTTTACATACAGGTTTTAGAGGCAGTGCTGAAAGGTAATTATGAAATCTGAAAGACAAACTTGGTCTGGTTATAGTTAAACTGGGTCTCAGACCAGTCCTAGGCAACATAAGCATCTACTTCTAAGAGTTATTGTTTTAAAAAGCAGCCTATTGCTTTTAATAATAAATGACTACCATTTATTGAGTGCTCATTGTTACACACTTCACATGTGTTCCCTAATACTTACGATAATTAATGCTTCAAGTTAAGTGTTCTATCCTACATTACAGATGAGGAATTTTAGGGTCACATAAGGTGAAAAACTTCTCAAGGTCACATAGCTAATAATTCTAAATTAGGGTTTTCTTACTCTTTCTTGTGTTCCTCCAACCCCCACTGTGCTGTGTTGGTTTCTACAGAGCATTCTGGGAGATCTTACCTGTGACAGGATAAAGCCTCATTATTGAAGATCAAAAGAAATTATTGGGATTTGAAAAATGATCACCTCTGGATTTGTATTTTCAAATTTACGCTTGTTTTTAATATTTGTTAGGGATTTCCAAGGAATGGTACTTGCTACCCAGCTAGGCTTAACTATGCTGTCTGAGAAAAGGTTGGGGCGGACTGAATAAGCCACTCGAAGTGTCACAGCCCTGCTGGAGTAAAGACCAGCTTAACTTTGAAACCTGTGCAAACAAAATGGAAGTAAATGTTTTTCCCCGCCCCCCATACAGGGTCCGGCACAAATAACGCCTCTTTTTAATTACAAACTCATTTACTACAAAATCATAAGCATGTAGTTCTGTAACATGACAATATTACACTCAAGCACATCATGTGACATTTTAGGTGAAATGTTTGGATTAAAACTATAAATTATTACACCCATATTATTACCCTATCAACCACACTCAAGCAGGAATTACTTCTGCCAGACCCTGTATATTGACATTTTATTTTATGTAATTACTAAGTTGAAATGTATTTCCTTTTTTCTAGGTAACTTTCAATCATAGAATTATAAAATTATTAAACATTTTCTTCCTGACCATGAGTCTGAAAAAGTTCCTGAACAAAATGTAAATCTTCAGGTTAAAAATAAAATTTCTATTATGATTCTATTACCTTTGACTCTTGAATTAATGTTTTTGTAATATTTTAAAGAGGTAATCTCTCTGGGTATTATATTTGCTGAGCACTGATGTGAAGCACCGGATTCCTGATTTGTTGCCGTCTCCGTAGAACAGGGCCAGAGGGAAAAGCAATCTAGAAGAAAGAGGCTCAGGTCCTGCACTGAACTTTATGGTGGAGAATAAGTCTTAGACTTACTGAATAGGTGCTTATGTCATCTCTGTTTTAGGGTTGAACCGTTAATTCTAAAAGGGTACCTAAAGTTTTAGGACATACAGAATAGTAAACAGGACCTATGGCAGATCTGTGAGGAGTAAAGTTTAGGTTCGCCTCCAGCTTTTCATGGAAACTTAAGAATTTATCCCATTCCACTGTTCCTGTTCATATGCCCTTAATTTTCTGTTGTTCATTGTTATCATTTTTCTTTTGGCCAATTTTATGAACATTCTTCAAGCTCACACTGATTTGCAAAATAGAATTTCATCAGGTGGTTTTATTGCAAAGCAACAGTTTCATCACTAGATGGTGCAGTGGTTTCACTTTACTTCTCCTCTTTGGTCTTGGCTGTTCTTACCTAAGAACTCAAGTTAACTTAGTCTGTACTTTTGGCCATTCTTACCCAAGAACCTTAATTAACTCAGTTTGTACTTTATTTCCATAGGATACATCTAATGTTACCTTTTCTCCTGATAAAAATACACACTAGGAAATTAAAGTCAAGAGTTTCTACATGTTGTCACTAACAAATTTAACCCTCCAAAGGATGTTAAAATGCAGTGTTCAAGGTTTGTTACAAATCGGAAAATGACATTAATTGTGTGGTTTTGATAAGCCATTCATTAACCTGGACCTTGATTTATGTGTTTTCCTTAAATCTGTCATTCTGACTCAATGCATAGTGGTTTTTATCTAGTGAATATGCATAGTAGTTTATACTTTAGTGACATTTAGTTACATTCTCGGTCAACTTGGAATAAAAAGGAAAACGCCATCATGACACAATCAACCTTGCTGAGTTGTGAGATGGTTTTAAATTCTTGCTCTGCAATTTTGTATTTGACCTTGGCCAGGTTATTTCACTACTGGGATTCCCGCTTTTCCCCATCAGTCAATGGGGAAAATGTCTCTCGTTCTATGTAGTAAGTGCAGAGCAAAACCTCCACTCTGTCCCACTGGCCTCCTCTCGTTCAGTGTGTGCACATGGAAGGATGACGTAGTTCTAGGTTAGCCCCATTTTGGTAGTAGGTTTAGATTCCTTTATTTCAAAGTCAGCTAGATTCTGTTACTGTATAGTGCACAGTGCCTTTTCAGAGTGTTTGTTTCAGGTTTAAACTGTCCCATTGAACTGTGTGCTGCTTTGGCAGCAAAGCCTGCTGAGGAAACTTTTTACCTCAGTGGAAAAGAGCCTGGTTAGAAAACAGAATGAATAAACTTGCTCAGCTAGCAAATTCCTTGCATTCTCCAAACCTAATATGCACAAAATGAGGAAGCCAAAGCAACCAACACTAAATCCCCCAAAGATGGTCATGACTCACCTGTCAGCTGTACATTGTCATCAGCCAGCTCAGATCCTGTTGCAAGTGGGCTTCTCAACTTTGTTTATTGTTCTGCAAAGACAGACTTTAGTTCAAACTCAGAGAAGTGTTGCTCTTTTCAGCTCCAGAGCCTCTGATCTTCAAAGCGCAGGCCTCATCACACAGCGGTGGAGACAAATATGCCCCAGAACTCAAGGTCTTAAAGACATCAGGACTGCACTTAAGAGACCAGAGAAGAGGAACAGATTTTCATAGAACAACACTTCTCCTGTTCCTTTTGCTTACTTTTTTGCAGGAGTAGGAGTTGGTGGTCAACCCTAAGATGTGATACAAGAAGACACTTGTGTTATCTTTGATGTGGAAAGTAGGAGAAGGTACAGAGATGGGTGGGAGACATTGCAGGGCTGAAGGAACAATTATGAGCAACTGTAGATGTGTGAAAGCCCTGTGCTTGCTCACTGAGTGGGGAAAGGATCAAACCTGTGTCGTCTCCCTGGTTCTGACCCCTCCTGCACAGGAGGCCTCATATGTCAATTTTTTTCTATAATGAGCATGGAAATGGACTAGCTGCTTGGTGGTCTTTTAAATGTAAGTTGAAACTTTTAATGGGGCAGACAACATCAGTCTAGGTCTGTTACTCTTGGACTTTCCTAGATCAGGACCCATTTGACATTATTGACTTGACATTTGCCATATCCATTATAGTTCTCAGTTTTAGCCCATCTTTGGGATTTCTTACCTGAAGATTGTTTAACTTAATGGCTTTTTGAAAGATGAAGGAAAAGGGATGAAAATTTCAAATCTAAACTATGACTTCTGGGTTTTAAAAATTAGTATCTTCAGGAAATATGTAAAGCTTGTATTATTGATAAGGTAATCCTTACAATAATGTTGATATTCAACTTTTACTCTCAAACTATTTTCCCATATATAGTCTCATTTTATCCTCATAGTTTGTACTTTTTAGGGGGAGAGGAAAAATGCCTTTTCCTTTTAAATCAAGACTGCTTACTTGGCCAAGCACAAGTCTTTTATGAGACTTGGACAGCTGTTTGGACAAATGCTAATAGTTAAAAACAGACCTAAAAAAGCCATGGTAGCCTAGTTGCCTGGACTCAGGTAATCTCCAGGAGTATGAAGAGATTGCCCTGGAGACCAGTCAGTTCCTGGGGAACTGGTAACTAGCTGGTTCTCCTGCTGTAATGCTTTGACTCCAGCCTTTCCATGAAAGGACACGGGTAGGCCCAAATGTGCTCACAGGAGATCACATTTGGGACTTGCCCTGTTTTATCGTATCAGAAATATTTTTTCTTGTGATGGACCTAAGAGTTACACTCTAGCATTGAAAGAATTCTTGTATTGATACAAATGCCACCATATTTAATTAAGGCTTTCCAAGCAGATTATTTCTTTCCTAGATAACCAGCATGATTTTCAGAGACTCTTGTTTCACCTTGAGTGGTTCAATGCACACACTAATTATCTGGACAGAAAAAGTTGCCGAGTCAAAGAAGACATTTACGTGTTCCTGGACATTTTGAGTCCAAAGCAGATGAAAGATGAAAAGCATAATTTTGGTGTCACAGAAATGGGAAGCAGTGTGTTGAAGACATCTGCGGGCTCAGGCCTGCAGTATGTCAGCAGCAGGTTTGTTGGCTGTGGTAGAAAAAATGAACACCGTGCTGATTAACCTAAGAATCAGGATCAAGCAGAAACACGCCCACCCATGACATCAGAAATCTGTTTTGTGGGGTTTGAAACTGTATTGGAAAAACTATTCAAAGTTTGAGCCGAAATTTAGAAGACAGTGGTGCCATAAATAGAGAGCAGGTCCACATTGTGTCAGCCCTCCACTGTGGAAGAGACAAAGGCAGAGATAATAAGTTGGTGAATAATCCTCGAAGAATGTTTGCCTGACATTGAAATTCGTACCACCTTGTAAATTGGCTTTATATCTGAAAACATTTCTTTCTGAAATCTATAGAAGCTTTGTCTTCACTCACTGTATCTGGAAGTGGGCAGAGGTGCTCAAGTGTCGAAGGTTTTTTTTTTTTTTGCATGCAGATAAAGAATTATGATGGGTCAAGTAGATAAGATTTTTTTTCAAAAGAACAATTCCATAAGTTAATAAAATAAGCCCTTAAAATAGGCTTTGTCACAAAAGCAGGGCCTTTTCCATAAGATAATAGGAGGACATCAAGCTAAAAATAACTGAAAATTGTTTTTCTCTTAAATATCCATGAAGTGTTTTTAATATTGGAAAATATCAGCTGTCGATTTGAGAAATATATAAAATCATTTGATCAGGTTCTAGTTTTATAATGTATACTTCAAAGAATTCTATGGTTATCTTGGCTGTTACTAATCCAGACTGGACTCATTCTTTGGTCCAAATCTTCCAATAACTCTGGCTTTTAATAAAGAGATAAATTTTCTAAATAAAAGTAAGGCCCAATCTCTGTAAAATTTCCCAGTCTTAGCCACAACAAAATAGCAAAAATTAAAATAGCACTTACTAAGTGTATTCTGAAGATCACTAAGTGGTAGAGGCTCTTGAGGAAAAAAATCCTCTGGACAAATAATTTTGAAAAAACTTGCCTTCTATATTTCTGTCTTAGAGAGTCACAATTCACATTACCATATTGAAGACTTTGAAAAGCTTTGAGTTAGGAACCCTAATGTCCAAGGGCCATGAATTCTCAGGTAATGTATATCTGGTAATACAAGAAATCTTGATAGCTGACCCCTGTGGTCTCTGGAAAAGCATTTCCAAGGATAGTTTTCAAGTTCTACCTGGTGTCCCATCCCAAAGATCTCTGGCCTCTCACATGAAACCTGAAACAAGGTTTTAATGTCTAAGTTTTAACTTAAGTTTTTAATTCCTCTCTAGCCTCCAGTTTTTGCCGACCTTCTCCTGCCCTGTGATGTCATGTTTGGCAGATTTGTGACAGGCACTTCCTAACTTGCCTGTCCTTCTGGGGCTTCCCGAGCCCCACCCCTGGCTGGTATGCACTATTCATGGCCCAGGCTCAAGTCAGTCCTATTCGATGGGACCCTCATATAAAATCCAAGGTTGTATTTGGCAAATATCATATGAGAACTGCAGACTAAATGTCACAACATTTTAGCAAAGGGAGAGGCCCCTAGGTGCTGGCTAGGTCAGTGACAGATGCACAGATGACTTGGCAATAGGACAAGCCTTAACGTTTCTTCTTAAAGGCAGAAGTGGGGCCTACATGGAAGAGGAAAGGAATAGATGTGGATGCTTCAGGCTGGAGGACCACAGCAACCCAGGTTGGGGATGGGGATATGCGAAGTGAGTTACAGACAGCGAGGCTGAAGTGGGTAACCGTGAAAAGTAGAACTACACGGTACGTTAGGTGTGAGACACCAGATGTGAGAGCCTTGAACTGGACATATGCACCTGAATTTTATTCTCTAGGCAGAGGAAACCATCAAAAGAGAAGTCCGCTTCCATCTGGAATTAGAGGAAAAACAAGTGATGGAGTGTTGTCCCCCTCTTGCACATCGTTTTAGTGTTTGCTTCCTGGTGCCGGTGGGAGAGAACAAGAGCTTCTGAGAAATAATCCTCTGGATAACCTGCCTTGGCCACTTATTGCCACTTTCTTTTTTTTTTAATATTTTATTTACTTATTTTTAGAGAGGGAAGGGAGGGAGAAAGAGACACAGAGAAACATCAATGTGTGGTTGCTGGGGGTCATGGCCTGCAACCTAGACATATACTCTGGCTGGGAATCGAACCTGCGACACTTTGGTTCACAGCACGCGGTCAATCCACTGAGCTACGCCAGCCAGGGCCTATTGCCACTTTCTTTATGATGTTGAGAAAGTATCTTAATCTCACAGAAGCTCAGTTTCCTCATGTATAAAATGATTTGCTATCTCATCAGGTTGTTGTGAGGCTTAAACATGAAAAGTGCCTATGCTATGGGAATAAAACACAGCTACAGACATACTTCCTAAAGCCTTGCACTTAGGGATCATTCCGACCTGCAACACAAGCACCCCCATTTCCCAGCGGCATTGATAGGCATGCTGCCTGGTCCTCTGTTTGCCCTTGGAAGCATCCCTGAGACCCCACAGCCCTAATTGCCCACAACAGAGAGAATCACACTGCTAATGTATTTTTTTCTTCTTGAGTTGCTGCCTTTGTTGCTATTGAGGGCTTATCTCTCCGTTTTCTTCATTAGGGTAGTGTTAGCTGTCAGCAGAAAGGAGCAGCCACCTGGGCTGGCTCTGGGAGAATGACCGCTTGAAACCCAATCTGCCCAATTACTGCCCAAGCAAAGAAGCCAGTCAGGGGGAAGTGAAACCAATTGACCCCAACCTGGCTACTTTTGCCTAGAGCTGGAAAACTGAAATTCCCTTTGTAGCTTCTCCCTTTCTTCTTTTTAAAGTTAGTTAATTGGGGGAGGGAATGCCTTTTGTGAATTCACACGAATATCTCTTATCTGGACACTTCTTGGGCTCTAGTCCTGGAAAATAACTAAAAGTAAATTCTTGTATGTGAACATTTATTTTTAACTACAAGATGCTTAACAAATAGTTATTACTAGCCAAAAATTTATTTATGTCTTTTGATTTTGTTTCTCTCTTACCCTGTTGCTATCTGTTGGGATCTTTCATTTTAACCTCCTCCCCTCAACCCAGACTCTCTGGATTGAAGACTTCCTCTCACTTTCTCCTCATTGGTAGCTCCTTCGTCACATGTCCATTTGGTTTTCTGTCTCTGACCCTACTGCCACACACCTGCCTCCCCACAGGTATGCCCCCAGCATCACAGTCTGCTCCAGGTGGGGCTGCACCTGGATATGGTTCCTTGGGAAAGGCTTGAATAGGCTCCCGGTCATAGGGAAAGAGCCCCTGAAGAGGGAGACAAAGGAGAGAGACAATGAAGGAGAGGGAAGAAGAGACAGAAAGAGACTGATTCTGTGTTATGGCAATGTTTCAAAGGAGAGAAGAGAAAATAGGCTTGAGAAGGTCATGCACGGTGTGGGAGGGGGAATTAGAAGGACATCTCTTCTAATTGTCCTTGGTGGTTGAGGGTAAGATTGAGTGTGGCTAAGGGTAAGTAGGTGGTATTGATACAATCTCTATATTACTTTGCAATTACCTCCTTCCCTCCCCTTCCCTTTAAGAAATAAAAGCATGGGGCCAGGATGGTTCTGTGCTTGGTGTAGTGACTCTTGCATCTGGTGTGACTGACTATCGATTATGTGGAACCTGGTCTTAAGGAGACTGGGGTAATTTTCATTTCTCATCCACATGTTAAATCTTGTATGTCCCAGAAGCCCAAGTCCTGTTACAATTCTAAAGGCTGTATTTTTACCTTTTCAAATTTCCTGCTGATTAATTGCATTTATAATGAAATATCAGATCTTTCAAATCAACATGAAACCAGCAAGGTCGCCAGACTATCTGCCTAGATTTACAAATGGGTCTTCAGAGGCTTTGAGTGCTGGCAATAAGCAGCCTGAAAAGACCTGGATCAATAAATAATTTGTGGAGCAACTAATTTGTTCTTCACAGAAACTGGTGGGAAGGTTCTCATGAATTATCACTGCAGTGAATAAAACATTTTTTTAAAGTTTTATTAAGAACATTAAATAGCTGGAAGCTGCACTGAAACTTTTGGGATACATTACAGCCACATTTAGTGAACTGGAGGTTAGACAACAGCATCACATGATTGTTAAATTTCTTGAATTTGATAACTACTGTGGTTAGGTAAGAGGGTATCTTTGTTCTCAGGAAAACATTGGTGTATTCAGGGGTAAGGGGGAATAACTGAGTATAACCTACTTTCAAATAATTTAGGGGCAAATATACATCTATAGAGAGAATGATATGATATGATAAAAATAAACATGGACCAACATTAAAATCTGATTTAACTGGGCAAAAAGTATACGAAAGTTCTATGTATTTTTGGCAACTTTTCTGAAACTGAAATTATCTCAGAAGTTTAAAACTATGTATTTATAATATATATATCTACATTATGGCCACATGTGACATATATAATACACACATATGACACATCCATGTTTTGAATTTAACCTTAGATTGAGATAGCTCTGCCTGACATTTCTGTGAAAAAAGCTGAGTTCGCTGATCCTAGTTTCAGGACCATTTGCAATCTGCACTCTGTGTTGTGTTGGGGTGGCTACTTTCCCACAAGGCATGCCAGTGCATGAGTTTCTGACTGGGAGCTGGAGTTTGGTTTCCTTGTTTATTGAGCTACCTGCTTATCACAGAGAGAGAGCATGCACGGGCTCCTGCTCTAGGCACTCATTGCAGAATGCAAGCCTAGGGAGCTGATTTGCAAATTGTCAAGGACAACTATTAGGTTATTTCTATACAAAGACTCCTGTGTAAACAAGTCTTCAGAACCTTCCAGATTCAAATTAGTGAACTGATATAAGCACAACCTAGGCATGTGCCCTGACCAGGAATCTAACCAGCAACCCTTCACTTTGTGACATGATGCCCAAGGAACTGAGCCACACTGGCCAGGGCAGTGAACTGATGTAAAAGTACTTTGACAAGTGAACAGCTCCTGTTCAGGAGCCTCTGTTCTGAGGGATCTGGATAGTGGTTTCGTGGGTGGGGTGGGGTAAGAGTAAAATGTGGAGATTCCTGTCCTGATCCTGTTCTTTCAAATGGTTGAGACCTTTAACAAATACCTTCACCTTTATCTCAGTCTCTGTGGCCTTTCTTCTGGTGAGGCTCTGACATGTTGGGACTAGATTACTAATTTTACCCAGTTCTAAAAGCTCAGAGGAGACTAGTGTGCTAACAGGAAGCTCCTTATGGGAGGAGATGATCCTGAGGGAATCAGGTGGAAAACGAACAGAACTCATCTTTTACTTTCACCGTGCCCTGGGCACCTTCACTTTCTACCGTGTGCTCCTGCTCTCTCAAGTTTCATAGTCTTAAAGGAAATTCCCATGGGATCTGCTTAGGGACTGAAAGATATTCTCAAAACACCAAAGACCTTGAAAGAAAAAGGGCAGGTTTCTTTTCATACAGGAGTTGGCAAAAGTAGGTTTACAGTTGTCCGTATAGGAAATAATACAACAATAAATAATAATACAGCAATAAACCCCATGTTTTGCATACTCACACCTGTAAACCAACTTTTGCCCACTCTGTATTTAAATTGGAATAATTTAAATGGCAAAAGCAAAGCAAAGCAAAATGGAAACCAACCAACCAAACAAACCCAACCCTCCTTGACTAGAAAGTTTAACTGGTTATGAGAATTTGATATCTTCAGGGCAAGGGCTAGCTGCAGGCACAGTTGTGATGTAGGTGAGACTGTTCTTTAGGGACCCCTGCCTCCTCGCAGTGCCCTGGCCCTTGGGGAACCATGGACTTCAGGCTGCCTGGCCAGAGCACCCCTTCTAGGCCCACCCCAGTTCCCTGCCAGTGTCCTTGGGTGCAGTGGGCTCTCTAGCCAGGTTTGCTGAAAAAAAAAAGTGTTAAATGAAAAAAATTATTCATGGCACTAATATAAGACCTATAAAGCTGACTTTCCTCCAGGAGGAGCTCTCCCCATGTGTGTAGGGAACACTGGAACAGGGTTTTGCAGTGGGGGAAGAGAGACTGGGCTCAACTCGGAAACAACAAGAAAAGATGGGAATTTATAGCCAAATAGCAGCATTGGAGGGGGGGTCAGTGGATGAAAAATTACTGAGTGGAAACACCAGGGGTAAGGGACGTTCTGGCTAAACTGACCTAGCAGGATTCTTGTTGAAGGCAGGTCAGAATGATCAGACATCACCTGGAGGAAGCCGAGAATGAGGGAGCCCGACCAGATGCAGAGCGTGAAGGATTCTGGCTTAACTGACTTAACAGGATTCCTGCTGAAGGTGGACAATGCAGAGACAAGCCCAGAGGCCCAAGAGTCAATGCCTTGTTGGGAAGAAAGTTCCGAGGGGCCTGACTAGGGTTTGGTCAAAGAGAAAACCTTTGTTAAATGGCCAGTAATTGTTTACAGAAGGAGTAACATAAATGATAAGTTACTTCTTAAACCCTTTCATTCTCTCAGCTCTTTGGTCATGACGAAGACTCCATCCTTGATCAAACTTCAGTCAGCCTTCTTGAGCCCTCCTTTCAAACAAGCCTTGAAATTGACCCCCTTGCTATCTTTGGCCTGCCCAGTTCAGTCCTTAGCAAAGAATCCTGTGAAGTAAATTTAGCAAGAATTCCTCAATTCTTGATGTCCCTTTTAGTAATAGCCCATTTCCTGAACTCCGCCTCACTCTGCTTCTTGGCTATAAATCCCTACTTGCCCTTGCTGTATTCAGAGTTAAGCCCAATGTCTCTCCCCTCCTGCAGCAGTATTGAATAAAGTCTTCATTACCAAGGATCAGAAACATTTTTTCTTAACAGTATCCATTAGGTCCCAGGCCTTATTTTCATAGAGATAATAAGACTGATCCTGGGCTGGACCCAACTGCTGACAGACCTAAGGGAGAGGGAGTAGGTTGTGGAAAGAAGGCGTGCAGACAAATAAATGACAAGGGTAATAGGAGTCAGAACAACCAACCCTGAGTACATACATTTGAGCTGTGTGTTAAAGAATGAGTAGAATTTCACCAGGTAGAGAAACAGAAGAAAGAACACTCCAGGAGGAGAGCTTTAAATAGGGACCCTCCATGTCTTGGCCCAGACTAGTGATTGTGCTAGAAGGACCTCCAGGTAGCTGAGGTATCCCTCGAGCCTCTCTACGTAGTGCACAATGGCTGTGTCTACTGATGGCAATCTGGTTACTTCAGGGCACCTGGAATTCCTGTCCCAAGGAAAACTCTCATTTCAGTAACTCACATGTGGCAGCACCCTGCCTTTGCTATTGTAACAGGATTTTCTAAAACCGAACATTGGCCCTTTGGTATTAAATGTCAAAAGAATATTTCTATCTTTACAAATGAAATATTTATTTTGGTCCTTCTGAAAGTTACTGATAAGACCAAAGGGAGTGAAATAGGGAAAGAAGAAGGAGAAAAGAAACCTTGGCACTGATGCCTGGAAAACGACTCCCTGTGGGTGGAAAATGTTTCAGTCCTTTCTCCTGAGCAAGACTAGAAGCAAAGAAATCATGCAGAAAGAGTGTGGAAAATCCCAGCAAAATATTTTTAGCTAGTTGACCTTTTAGTGAGAGTAGTATCTCCTTTAAAAGGAAACATTATCAAAAGAATGTTATGATACTAATACTTGGAAGGGAAGCAGGAGGGGGGCGATAAGCCAAGTTTGTGGTATACACTTTTGGGGCTTGGGTGCCCCTAGCAGCTCATCTTTCTGAATTGGATGGTACCAGAACTTTGCTTCTGCATCTGGTATAACTATATCCCTTGTCGGTTGGAATGTGTCTGCAGAACCATTTCTCCAGTCTCAGGATGTCCCCACACAGCTCCCTCCCTTTTTTCCTCCTTTCTTTCTTCTCATTTTTCTTACTGCGCCCAGGAAAAAGCAGCACGTGGGAGAGAAGAGCACGCACTCGGCCAGAATCTGAGTCTGGACTCTGCTACTTACTCTGTGAGTGACCTTGGACAAATTACTTAATTTCTCTGGGCCTCAGTTTCCTCATCTGTAAGATGGGAAGAATAATAGTACCCACCTCACAGGGTGGTTGGGATGATTAAATGAGAGACCATTATAACACGCTAAATAAAACTGAATTATCAGGAGAAAGAGAGGAGCTCAGAGAAACCTGCTATCTACCTGAGAGGAGATGACTATAGGGTAAGCCAGCTAGTGAGGACACCCACTCTAGATTTCCCTTGATTTTCATACTTTCCGTTTTCATTTTACTACTCCCTGACTTTATTCTGCTGTACTTGGTTGGATTGCTTTGCCAGAACACTCTGAGTTAATCCCACTCTGTGTTCTATAAAATTCTCTGAAAATAAGTTCTTTCTGCAAATACTTCACTACCACCCTCCTGCCCCGCCGCATACACACACATGAAGTCAACTCCAAGGAAAAATATAGAGCATGCAGGGTTTTGTTTTTGTATTTTTTTTGTTGTTTCTCTCTAGCTCCTCTTTCCATAAGTTTCTCATCTCTCTTTTCTCCCTCTGCCCTCTACCCTAAAATCCCAAGTACCCACAGGTCTTGTCTAGAAGTCTTTATACAGCAGTCTGTCCAGTTCCACCGTCTTCCTTATTTTCCAAAATGCCCTGGCTTGTGACCTTCCACTGCTCTCATTTACTGGGATGGCTGACATCGGCTAATTTTTAGGAATAAGCATAGGGCTAAGCCAATCTGCAGGTGACTACAGTGGGTGGCCTCCCTCTTTACTATGCTTCTCTTCTCGTTTGGATTTAAAAGGCACATCTCTAATAGTGAAGTAGGTACCAGCTCCAAAGCAATAACAAACTTCACCCACACACTTAATTGTACCTGTCACATAGGGAGTTCCCTGCTCTTCCTTGCTGTTATGTGGGCTCCAGCCATGACCAAGGTCATGACTCCCAAGAGACTCACAATTGGATGGGGGAATAGGCTATGGGGTTGAAAGCCAGACAGGTCACAAAGCAGAGGTGGAGGAGTGGGCAGGCCATCCCTACAGGCAACAATCTGGTTGTCAGAGCTCTTTATTAGCCTGACTTTGCTGCTTGGAACAATGCTTGGAATCTGTACAAAGTCTTTTCCTTTTCTCGGAAAGTCCTGTTGGACTCATTCTTCTCTGAACACGAAAAGTTGGATTATTGGAAAGCAGTGTGCCTCCAGGGCCTGCATGCTGTTATTTTAAGGGCTCTGTAGGCTCCAGACCTCCTGCGAATATTAACATTCTTTCCTATTTAACCAGTGAGTGGTTTCCAAATCTTTCTACTTCTGCCAAGACCGAGTCCCACCTCTACTGCCCCTCCTACCTGATGCCCTCCCTCAGCAAATGACCTCGATTCATCCCAGGGCAGAGTTCCCTCGACTTCTCTCACCTGTTTGCTATCTTTACCTGTCCTTTCCTCCTTCCTCCCTCCTCTTTTAAGGAACCATGTATTCTGCTTCTTCTCAAATGCCCTTTGTCTCTGACCTTGATTTTGCATCCACCTACAAACTGCATTGACCTACACCATCAGTGGTGTCTTCTCTTGCTTGTATTGTGATTCTCTCCCTTTGTGTTATGAATAGCCTCACATCTCTCTAGTCTCCTTGAGTGAAAAAATATATTTGAGCCCCATTCTTCATTTAAGCTGCCAGCAACATCTTTCTCTTCCCTCCCAGGTGCATCTCCACTCACAGCCCTCTTGATAGATCTCACTCTCATACTCTCACTCTGACTTCTCCCTCCACAGGGTTCCCAGGGGCAAACTACTGTAGCATAAAATTGCAATAGCAACTACAATAAAAGGTGGTAAGTGCTGTGATGTGGGAGGCACAGGATATTATGGGAGCACCTAGCAGGAACATCTGATCAGAATGGGGGTGAAGAGTGTGAGGAAAGCTTTTCTCTAAGGAAGTAGCATTTAGAAGTAGATCTGAGGAAGAGGAAGAGAGGGAGGAGGAGGAGGAGGGGGAGTTGTTAGAGAACTGCAAGGTAGGGAAGATGTTCTCAGATCTAGAGGACCAAGGCAATGGAGCATTTCTGCCACCATGTCACCTCTTATTTGTTCTTGTAATCAGATCTTCATCTTATTTAGGTGATAGACACTGGGACAGGTTTCAAAATGCAGTCATTATTCCTTTCAACTCCTTCCATGCTGCCATCTCAGGGAGTCACATCAGCATCTTTTCCGCGTGTTCATACGTCATACCTGACTCCGCTTGTTCGCTCACCCTTCACATTGGTTTTAACTCTGCAATGTCTTTCCCCTCCTTCTCCTCTGCCAGTCCCATTAAAAAGTCCCCTGTTCTTCTAGCCCTTCTTTCTTAGAGAAGACCTCCAGTCTCTTCCTTATTCAATGAACCCACATGATTCTACATACAGGTATTTTCCATTTTGAACCATATCACTCTCTTCCTTAAAAACTGCCAATTCACTATAAAGTAATGTACCCAATTCCGATGTCGTGTACTTCTACCCTTTAATTCAACCAAATTCTTCAACTTTTCTCCTCATGGCTCATCCCTGTGGTTCCAATTTCTCCACAACTTCACCAACACTTCTTTTGTCTTTTCTTTCTTATAGCAGCCATCCTACTAAGTGTGAGGTGCTTCCACAGTCTGCTTTTTAAACATTTATATTCCTTTAAAATTAGTAATGGTTTGTTGGTATGTTTATTACTTAGTGATAAAGACAAGACATACTCATGAAAACTAATGATAAGTTTCCTTTAAACCAAAAAGGAAGGAAAACAACTGGGCGCAAAAGTGGTTATAACATTACCATGGACTCTTCCCACAAACCTCTCCCTTCCCCCAAACTCCTTTGATGCTTGCTCTCCTCTTCCCCAAGCTGCACCCCTGGAAGTGGGGATGATGTAAATGGACATGTGCCAGCCTGGTTGTTTACAGTGTGTCCATTCCTACTGGTTATTGCTTGTATCTTATTGATTTTTTAATATTTAGAATATCAGTCCTGCCTGGGCTTCCGCCCTCCTGGAAACCTCACAACAGTGCAAGAGAGGAGAAGTTCTAGGGCAGCAACCATGAGCCAGGGGAAGACCACCCTGATGGACTTTTCACTTGGCTCACTCAGTGCTAATCCCAGCACGACCCTGCCCACAAGGCCCAGGTGAAAGAAGCTGAGCTCCCCACTCTCTTCCTACTTCCCCACCCAAGTAAATCACTTCTTTCTTTGTGCTCCCAAAGCACTTTGAGTATGAAATAAAATGTTTTTGTCATTATTAAACACTCTCACTTTTATTATAGTTATGTGCATATATTTATCTGCATCTTTGAAAATGTTGGGTTTTCCCTGTCTTTGGTGACAGCCAAGATACTTTGCATGTAACAGCCATAAGATATATGTAAATGTTAGCAAGTCCAACTGCACTGAGACACTGCTATGGGAGGCACTGGTGATTGCATCGCTGCCTGCACTTGAATGAGCACATGTGCAGTGTTGAGCTATTCTGGGGCCCTGTGTGAGTTCTAGCACTTTCTCCGTGCAGAAGAGTCTGACTGCGACCCTGCATCTGACTTGAAATTGAGAAATGACACCAAGGGCTCCTTCTTGGGGTCTGTCACCAGAGTCACTTTCTGGGACTGGGCCTTCCTGCAGAGGGAGCCCAGGAGGAGAAGCTATGTGTCAGGGAAGGACACAGTGATGGGGAATCTGGTTTTTTTCTGAGATTATTCCCATCAAGTCCCATCCTCAAGGCATCCCTGAGGGTGAAGCCCAGCAATCCTGGTTGGAACTCAAAGCCCGGCGTTTCCGGCTTATGATCACAAGCCACAGTCACATATGGGTTATGAGTGTCCAGGCCTGAATTCCTCAAATCTTGGGCTCCCCATCCAGGCAGGAAGTTGTCTGAGAGACACACAAGTAAGAGTCCTACTCTGGAGAGCTGGGCCTGAGCATATATGAGCTAATTAGGATTGCAGAGCATCGAGTGACAGAAGAAAAGTAACAAAATAATCCAGAATTCACCATACTGAATGGAGGCAGCTGCCAGACAAATGACTTGTAATACATTGTGGTAGAGCTGAATACATCTGATACTCTATATGAGGTTGGATAGGCTGCCTGCATAAGATAGCTGATGGCTCAGCTTCAGGATGTTACCTAGTTTGTAGGGAACTGAGCATGCAGTTGAGATCAGCCTTGTCCACAGGGCAGCCATGAGAGAAAAAGCTTTTATTTGAAGGGAAAAATTTAGCCCCTAAAGAAAGCAGTAATAGCAGGATGACTTAAGCTAGCTGGGAAAGAGGGAAAGAGGGAAAGGAGATATGGAAAGGGAGAGGACATAGGGCCCAGATTCTGTGCTTTGGTGATTCATTTGATTTTTGTCATGGTTAGGGATGGCTCAAGGCAGGAGAGCCCCAGCATCTCTCACTATCACAATCCCTAGACCTTGTCTTGCCTTTAAAACTGTTGTTATGTCTCTTTAGAAGGCTGAGTAGAAAAATATGAGAATAAAAACCCATGCTACCTCTGAACTTAAAATAATTTTTTTACCAGCTTCTAGAAGCTTCCTTTTTGAATAATCTGTTGATCATCTTTATTTTAGAAACTTGGAATGAATAATATAACTACAAAGGACTCATCTGATAGGACTTCTTGGTCATTGGGGAAGATATATAAAGCCCCCACTCCTCCCTAGGACCCTGGGGCTGACCTCCAGGGGTCTCATGTAGAGCCCTCCAGCAAAGAATCAGCTCTTTTCCTTGGCCTGGCTGCCGGGAGGGTGGGGTGCATGGAGCCCTGGGAAAGGAAGAAAACAGGATTGCAATACCACTTGTTTCTCCTAACACCCTCCTCTTTTCCCACTCGAGGTTGTGCACTCAAGGGCACCATTTGTTCTCATACAAAGGAAAAAACAGCTCTGTTGTGAGTTCCCTGAGTGCCTGACTTGAGTCCTGATGTTGGGATGGTTTGTTTTCTGGGATGCCTAGAGCTGTACATGTTCCTTTCTGGGGGGAATGCTTTCTATAGACATAAACAGAGAACAAGGTTGCAGGGAAGAAACCTGTAGCTGCCTTTTCTTTCTCTGGTGCTACATTCCTGCAAAGATAAATATACAGAAAGACAGACAGGTTAGAAAGGAGGAAGGATGACCTGTCAGCATGAGGGCTCTGAAGAGAACAAAAGAATTATCATATGCAGATGCTGAAAATATTACATAAAGCTTTCAGGACTGGGGAAACAATGGAGACCTACTGGAGAACAATCTGCAAAGAAACCCTCACTGTCCTCCTCCCCAGGAACACAAGCCCTGGGTCGGGTGGGGTGAAACTGAAACTTGAAAACCCACATTGAGTCAATGCTATTGCACAGCCACGGGGAAGCCCTGCCTTCCTGTGTTTGCTCTGAGCAAGGCACCCTGGCCTTGGACAAAGGGCTTAATTAGATGCTGCCGGGGGTTTAATGCAGTGTAGCTGGGGCAGGTGGGAGAGTGGGGTAGGTGTTTGAAATGAGCCATGCTAACAGGTCAAAGAGAAAGATGGCAGTAGAGCTGCTGTGGAGTGCATGTTTCTAAAACGAGGGATGGCACATTCATTTTACATTTAAGACTAAAAAGCAGATGCTCTCCCCAACCCGCTTCAGTTTTTTGGCAAGCTTGCTAGAATCCAGTGAACCAAGTCAAGGCTGTCTAGCCCTTATCTTGTGCAGGGTCTTTATTTCTTGGCAGATAAGCAGCTATGTAAACCTTACTGAAGAAAGGTCATTTCTCATTTTAGAATTGGTTTCAATGGGTAGTTAACCTCTGAGTGGACCAAGTTTGTTCCCACATTCAGCTTCCTCCCCCTCGACAGAAGCCCTTGCTTACCCTCCTGCAACAGGGTACATCTTGTTTACAGGCCAGGGGCTGGTTTAAGCTCCAATTGGCTGCTTGCCCTCTAATGACAGCAATCGCCTACTGTACTGTGTTCAGAGCAGTCGCTGTGAGTGCAGAGGTCGAAGAAAAAAATTAAGGAAAGGAAGCTGCCCTTTAAGAAACCTCAGCCTTCTGATTAAAGTAATACACAGCCATCATGCTTAGTAGGAGTATCTTTGGGTTTGCTGTTAACTTACCCCCAAAAAAGGCCTCTGCTAGATTCAAGCCCAGTACTTCTTCATCAGTGTGCCAGAGTTGAATGCCAGGATTGGTTCCTCTGCTGGAGCAAAATGGTTTAAATTTTGGACACCTGTTTTCTGCCTACCTCTGCTAATGTGTATTTTCAAGGTGGAAAGTGCCCCCAACAGGAAGTCTGCCTTATTCTGAGTTTGCCTTTGAAAGCCAGAAATGACCCTCCTTTTCGAATTTGATTCCAAATTTAATTCCAAGCTATCTCTGACTATAAATAGATTTGTATAGACTTTTGTTGTCATTGGTGAGGATGGGGATTTATTATTTAATTAAGAGTGGTCCTTCTTCTTAAGATTACTGTCTTAAAGATGTGAAATATACAGGATGTTTTGCTCTACCCACCAGTATCAGAAGAGACCCTCCCATGCGTCTTTGTGACAACAAGAAATCCACACTCACAATTCCATGGAGGAACATCTTATTCAGCGAACCCAAAAGTACTTTAAGGATCTCACTACCTTTATTGAAACAGACAAACAGACAATATGAGGAGTGGGGAGAAGGAACACTAGTTTGCATCAGCTATGGGCTGGGCAGGTGGGCAAGTGGAATAGGGATTTAGTAAATAGGATGGCATTTAAGGTCTCGGCCCCAAAGGCATCCTGCTGTGCTCCCCACAGATGCCGTCTCATAGCCTGGCTCCAGCTCTTGTGTGTCGTGGCTCCACAAAGGTCTTCATCCCTATATCACAGTCCACAGAAAAAGCTACAAAATGAGCTGTGCTGATTTGAGAAATAATCCGAATGTTTCCAGGAAAAGGTGCTACAGCTCTTCAAGAATTAAAGTGCATTTGGTAGAAACCAGTGCAAGTGAGCTGAGCAGAGCCAGCCCACCCCACTCCAGCCGTTTTGCCTAGGCCGTGAAGCTTGGTTTTTGACCTCCACCTCACCCTTGCCATCTCTCCTCGATCTAAAGGGCCCCTTTCACGCCAGCCAGTGCTGCTTGCATTGTCAGGAGGTTTGATGTGGGGTGAATTCCTGCTCCACAAAATGGACTGAGAAATTCACAGAATCTCTTTGTAAGAGAGCCTGGGAAGCTTGGAAAGAGTCTTTCTGTGTGGCCTGTGTCCTACAAATGGGCAAATGGAAACTGTTTCCTCCAGATAACTAGCTTTAAAGATGTCTGAGAGTGGAGACCACCCAGAGGTGTCCTCAGGGGCTCATCTGTGTTTCGTTCCAGGTGGGCTAGGTTCTTCCATTGGTCCTATTGAAATCTGTCCTGTTTGTTCCACACCCACCCTGACACCTCTTCTGTCAAATCTTAATTATGGGTTTTTGAGTTGTCTCTTCTCCAGAAAGTAGCCCCCACCCTTGATACCAACCTAGCCTTCCATTTAGATGCACAGTGACCAGATGGGTCATTGATGCCATGTAAATAGCTGGCCCTTCTGAATTTTGGAAATGAGGTAGATGCCTTCATTCATTCATTCATTTATTCAAAAATTAATTTTGAGTGTGTAGTGCATGTCAGTCACTGCTCTGTGTACTGGGATATATAAAGGAACGACAAACAATTGCTGCTTTGAAAACTCATGTTGTAAGGGAGCAGGAGGAGTGCGAGAGATGATAAACACTAAATAGTCAATAAAATGTGTGACACATTAGACATTAAAATTGCTATAGAAAAATTGAGTAGGGAAAGAAGAATTTTGGTGTGCAGGTAGAGTGGGGAAGGGAAAATTGTAATAAAATTTTCAAGTGCAACTTTATTGAACAAGTGAGAAAACTGGAAAATGTGAATTTTGTATTCCCTCTTAATTGGTCTCACCAAGAAACAAGTATTGGGATAGTGAGACACATACCACTATCTGCAGAATTAAACTTTATAGTCTTCAGACATTTATATTTATTTATAAAACAATGTTCAGAATATTATTTTATAATTGTATATACATTATATATGTATGCATATATAGACATAATAATATATAACATAATTTAAGAATAATATGTGCCCTAAAAGAGCTTTGATACCTGTTAAATCAGGTAGACATATAGATAATTTCTAAGTTCCCCAAATAACCTTTTTGTTTACTCGGAAGAGCATTCTAATTTGACCGGTTTACATCTCTTAGTAACATGAACCACAGAAGTGTCTCCTTGCCTTTTGACTCTGTCCTACTGATCATGCTTAAAGCTACTTCATGCTGGCCTTCCACGCAATGCGGCTATTCGGAGCAAAAGGGACTCAGGACACAGCAAGAGGAGGCTCATGCTGCCCTTGGAGAAAGAATGGCATCGGGGAACACAGCCATCACAACACATTAGTTTGTACATTGTTTTCCTGCTCAGAAAACCAAGTCAGAACTCCAGTCTCTCATTTCTTTGAAAGTCCTTGGTACACAAATAAGCAAACGGGGTATTAGGAATGTCCAGTCATTGTTTAAGGACTTTCTGGAATTTGAAACATTGTGATTTTCATTGTATAGAAAAGGCTTTGGTTGCCTGTTTATCATACAGTGCAGGCTCATGAATAACTTCCTGGGGGACTGGCCCACATTCTTGGCCTGTTGGCGTCTCTTGCCCAGCAAGGCTCATTCAAGGCGTCTTCCCAACATCCTGTCTGAGAATGACCTTCTTTTCTTCACTTACTAAGCTCTGAGTCCTTATTGAAATGATCTCTTGCACAGGAAGGTCTGCTGTCCGCTGTGGCGCCTGGCAAGAGAAAACAGCCCTGGTTTCTAGGAAGTTAGATACACACACACACACACACACACACACACACACTGGAAGTCTTGTTCAGAAAAAATGAAATGTTTGTATTGCTCCACAGGCCTGATACGGAACACCAGCAGACATTCCAGCAATGTACAGAACAGAGGTGAAGACAGGTGCAGGAAACACAGCTGGAAACCAGAGAACACAACAAACGTCATGTCCACCGGCCAGCAGCCTTCGTGATCAGGCAGGCGGACGTGGGCACTGAGACAAAGCCAAGGACATGCGCGCATCTGTGCATATGTGTCTGTGAGTATACTCAGACGTAAAAACTACCCAATGGAAAGCCTGAAAAGCTCTCAGCGCTTGAGAGAAAAATAACCATGAAATTCATTTTAACGTCCAGAAAGAATTTTGTCCTTGCCAAATAAGTTCTAAAGTCCTACAGCTATTAGGCTTTTTTTTTTTTTTTTTGCCTTCTCAGTGACACCAGTGAAAGCAGGGAGACCCCAGAGAAAGGTGCAGGTGTGTTCTTTAAATTCATTCTAGGACTTAAATAAGACCCACTTGCACATGATAAGGAACTCTAAAGAGCACTCTCACTCTGGTAGAATGGCACAATTTTAGAAACAAGGCCTTGTAAATATTTTATACAAGAGAAT
Source organism: Phyllostomus discolor (assembly GCF_004126475.2). Taxonomy (NCBI): domain Eukaryota; kingdom Metazoa; phylum Chordata; class Mammalia; order Chiroptera; family Phyllostomidae; genus Phyllostomus; species Phyllostomus discolor. The sequence continues at coordinate 84,448,711 of NC_040907.2, read as the reverse complement.
CATTGCATAAGGACTCTGATGACCAAAGAGCTCCATGCCCTGCCCCTGGTCATCCCAAGGGGTAAAGCACAGTTATAATGCAGAGTCCTGACTCCCACTTCAGGGGGTTCAGCATGCCGGTGCCGCTCTCCCTGGGCCTGGTGATGAGGGCCAGTGTCAGGGGCGGTGACCTGTGAAGTTGCACGGACCCTGCTCTCAGAAGGGACTCACACCCAATTTAACGCTGTGCTATTGCCATCTTGAAATCCTTAATGTTATCTTTGAACTTGTGTTTTATAATTGAAGTCTGTCGGAACAGTGGCACATGCGTATGAGCTGAATATTTAGTTACACACAATATGGATGTCCATTTGTGTGTAGTGTTCCAGACACCCTGTGAGCACAGAATTCCAGACAACCCATGAGGCATTGGAGTCCAGGAAGACTCAAAGCAAGGTAAGCCTGTCTATGACCAAGTAAAGTGGGATGGGGGCAGGAGGGGCACTGAGTCCCAGGAGGGCAACTTTCCATTTGAATCAGAGCTTGCTGTGAATGCAGAAAAAAGGCAATGGTTTTCTAAGAGACATAGATGACCAAGAATCCCTATCATGTCTTTTCTTACTCCTATTATATCTCTGTGTTCACCAAACATTTATGCTAAAAATGAAGACACGAGAAAGGAGAAAAATAGGGCAGTCCTTCCTTACTCATTAGTAGCCAAAGGTAGAGACCATTGGTAGAATGTGCTTATATCAAGAAGTGAATAAAAATATCTGAGTTAGTTTTGCTCATCATTCCCACTGTTCTGAACAAAATACATATGCATGCAGGAGCTAAAAAATATGAATTATGTAATTTCAGAAACTCTGTACATGAGTTACATGCTTTTATATTTGCATTTAAAACTGACATTGCGTAATATAAAGATGAATGGTAAAATTCATGTTAATAGTTAAAAAATTTATTTTTTCTTTACTTAGAATGACAGTAAGGAACAAAATTTTAAAAAATACCATGATAAGTTGGGAGAATACAGAAGAAAGGAAGAAGCTTTATATATACTATGTTTAATAATTCTTTTTCCCCTGGTTTTAAACAATTTTCATTCTTCCCTGGCCCCCTTACCCCCAAAATACAAATGTCTGCAGAAACATCTAACACGTTAGACTCAATCCTGATGATAGATTTGTATAGTTAAGGTCTCCTAGTGTTCACCTCACATTGTATTAGGATTTAATTTTAGTAATTGTGTGTATTTAGATACCCCCTTGCCCTGGCTGGTGTAGCTCAGTGGATTGAGTGTGGGCTGTGAACCAGGCATCACAGGTTCGATTCCCAGTCAGGGCACATGCCTAGGTTGCAGGCCATGACCCCCAGCAACTGCACATTGATGTCTCTCTCTCCCCTCCTTACATCTCTAAAAATAGATAAATAAAATCTTAAAAAAAAAGAAATAGATACCCCCAGACGCATACCCAGAGGTAAAGATGTAAGTGGAAGTGGGGGACAGGAGCTTAATCCTGTTGGGAAGCCCTAGGAGACACTGTTCTGAGTTCCTCCAAAGGAAAACCAAGGAAGTTGAGTTACTTGCTTCACAACTCCATCTGCCATTGCTGGAGGGCTAATTTTGGGACCATTCAATCTTCATCATCTCTGGCTTGTTCTGCTTACAGCTACTGTGGCCAGAAAAACACTACTAAGGAAGAGCATCACAGGTATGGTAGGCAGGGTACCAAAAACATCTGTTGCATTAGTCAAGCAGTAAAAGATTTAATACAGATTAGTGAGACCCCATGGAGACATAAAACGATAAATTTTTGCTCTTCCTGGGGGGACTTCAGAGAAACACGATCATAAGGGCCCTTATAGAGGAGTGTTCTGAATGATGCCATCATCTCTGTTTCTGTGCAAAGTGAAACTTTTGGGATGGTAGAGAAATACAGGGGTCTGAGGGAAGCTGCCTAGGGAATCTGCAGCTAACACATAATTTGTAAGGGAGACTACAGCCCATCAGTAGACCTGGAAAGAGAATCTTATATGAGTGCTGCTTCCTGAAGGCCAGCTTCAGACCTTAAGGTTTAGCAGGTTTAGTCCCTGCTGACTTTGGCCTGGCTGTTGGTTTCCTAATGCCCTAGTTATCTGGGGACCACAGGTATGTCACTCAGTCTCCTACAAACTCCCACCAGAGCATATGACTCATACGGTTCAATGTATACCCAGCTCAAGGTTACATTTACTTTTTACCTTTTCAGTTTTCTCAGGAATTGATTATATTTTGACTTTCTTGCATTATAATAGTTCTCTTTATTAATTTTATTATTATTTTTTAAGTTAAATAATAAGATCCTTCCTGAGCAAGCTCTGTGTCTTTTTTCCTCTCTCTCACAGTACCTAGCCTATCTGAGCACAAAACAGATGATCAGTAACTTCTTGTTCATTGGCCTCATCCACCAGGGCCAATGAGCTTCACTCAAGGCAGCTGCTGACAAGTTGGACAATCCTGGGAGGCTCCATGGCTCTGAGACTAGGGCAGCTGTAATGCTGTTAGATGCCTTGAGGGTTATTTCGAGTCCTGAGATGTTTTCTGGAATTAGAAGCATGCCAGGAGAGGCAGGGCCACTCCCAGAAGGCGGAGAATGGCTGCAATGGTGGGAGTCATGAGGCCTGGCATGGGCTGTCCAGGCATCATGGAGCCTGGGCCTGGCTAGGATGGAGTCCCTCATGGCTTGTCAGAGGGTAGGGAGGGGGCTGCTGATGAGGCACCATGCCAGGTACTGGTGTGCCTAGCAAGGGCTCTACCCATGCTGTTCCCATTCATTTGCTGTGAGGTTCACCATTGAGGGATTTCACCTGTTCCAATGTGAAGTTCTGGAGTTCAGTAAGCAACTACTATCTCAATTGTTCTAAAGCCTCTGTCTCTCTCCATCATAGTTTTCAGCTCCTCACAGTGTCAAAGTTTGATTTCCAGTTCCTTTATTTGTGCCTCAACCAGGAGAGTGACCTGCTCTCTCTCTTCCCCGTGCAGGCAGGTGCTAGGTTTTGGTTGCAGTTGAGGCTAGAGCAGCTGGTGCAGCTGTGGCTCCACTTCCTTCAGAAAGACATGTTCTACTTTTTTCTTCCCCATATGACTTTCTCTCTCTTTACAAGTATTGGTGACTTTCTTGTTCTTGTCAGCCTCCCTGTCTTCTGACTTGGTGTCTTCTCTAACTTCACTAGCCTGTTCCTTTTCACAGTTTTTGTATTTTCTCCATCCAAATTTGTGCTTTATTACCTCGTTCCATTCCCTTTTCCTTTTCCTGCCTTGTCAGGCCACTGACCAGCAGGATCTGTTTCCAGTTTTTCCTCTTCAGCTTCTTCAAACTCCTTTGGCTCCCAGGGCCCTGTGCCTACAATACAGCTGCTCACCAGGACTGAATTACTAATAGTGGAATTTCCACAATGCATTGGTAATTGGGGTATTTATTTAGGGGCATGAAATCAACTTACACAGAGAGTCAACACAGGAAATATATGTGAATAGACAGATATATAGCAAAACCTCATGATTTGCTTTTTGTAAATGCACATAGACACTTGTAAAATAATAGTGGTTCAAACAATACCATGGAGGGGAGGATGCTATTTGCAATCCATTTGTTTTTGAGAGTTTATATTAAGTAAATGAAGTGTGAGCATATGTGTGCATGCACTCACCTGAGCTCCATCTGAGATTTTTTCAAACACCAGACCACTTTTACTTTTTAATTCAGTTTTTGCTCCTGTATCCTGCTGGTTTTGGGTTTGATTTTTACCATATAGACAAGGTAATAAGTTAGCCCATTACCTTTCCCACATGCTGGCAGAAGGCACAAGACTCTTGCATCAGAGAAAAAGGACTATTAATGACAGCATAGCAAACAGTATATGCTACCTCTTACCAGAGAAACACATGTGGCCCAAATGGGTGCTGCTCACTCAGTGAGGCTGCATTATAAGCAACTCTGAACTTGAAGGATCTGCTGCTTTCATAGCCAACACTAAGCCAATCTGCCCCTTGTTCAGGGAGAGATGTTGCTTCATTTCTCAAGGTGGTCAGCTGCAAAGCAATCCTGAGAGTCATAAAAAGGTGGCAAGTGTGTAAACCTGGCTTATGGTGGGAAGAGTCCTGAAGATCAGCTCTGCCACTTAGTGGATTTTGACCTTAGGTAAGTTAATTTCTTGGTGTGTGTGTATCTGAAACTATAAAATGAACTTCATGATAGAATGTGTATTATAGAGATGCCATGAGGATTAAATGAGAAAACACATGCAAAGTGCTTAGCACACAGTAAGAACTGGACATATAACATCCTATTGTTTTTCTGCAGACAATAAAAGTTCTTCAAAGACCAGCATCATGTTCTCTTCTGCTTTTGAAATAAACTGGAAGCATTTCTTGAGTGTCTCTTGAGTTTGTCAGTCTTTCAATTCAAGAAACCAGCCCTGGCTGGTGTGGTTCAGTGGACTGAGTGTTGGCTTATGAACCAAAGGGTTGCTTGTTCAATTACCAGTCAGGACACATTGCCTGGGTTGCAGGCCAGGTCCCCAGTTGGGGACACGCAAGAGGCAAACACACACATATTTCTCTCCCTTTCTTTCTACCTCCCTTCTCCTCTCTCTCTAAATAAAATCTTTTTTTTTTAAGATTTTATTTATTTATTTTTAGAGAGAGAAGGGAGAGAGAGAGAGAAACATCAATGTGCAGTTGCTGGGGGTCATGGTCTGCAACCCAGGTATGTACCCTGACTGGGAATTGAACCTGCGACACTTTGGTTCGCAGCCCATGCTCAATCCATGGAGCTATGCCAGCCAGGGCCTATAAATAAAATCTTTATTTAAAAAAAAGAAAAAAAGCAAATGTGTGGGGAAGTTGAAGTCTAATTAGGGAAAACCAAATTCACAAAGGAAATGAGGAGGAAAGAATGTAGGTTGCATCTTTGGATGCTTACTATATGCCAGGCATTGTGTTATGCATTTGATTTAATGTCTAGCTCATTTTAATCCTCCACAAATGTGTGAGATAGAAGTCTTTACCTGATTTTAAAAATACGAGAATTGGTAGGCAGAGCAGTTAAAAGATTTGTCCAAAGTCTGGTGCCAAATTAAGAATCAAACCCAGGTGTAAGGACTACAAACCCATCTATGCAATGACTGTTAGAATAACACCTGCTCCCAATGACTTTCTTAATAACCTTGGGAAGCAGGAAAAGACCTATTGCTAATACCATCTATGTCTTTTAAAAAAATGACCCAGAAAATACTGAATCATCAACATGCACAATATTCTTGACCCAGTGAGGTTTATTTTGGTGGGAGGCAGGGGTGCTATTGATCTGATAATTAGGTACTTAGATACTGTTTCCACATTCAGTTTTAGTAAGTGACTCTCAAGGTGCTGTCCATGCACTGTGGGTGGATTTGACCTTGCAGGGGATTTTGAAATGCTACTTTTCTTATGTGGAAGACATTCCTCAGTGTAAGCCATGACCTGAGGGCAATGGGAGGGCAGTGGACCCAGCACACATCTTGGGTCAGAAGACAGAGTTCTGGCTCTGGGGCACTTCACTTCTCTTGGGCATGGGTTTCTCGTCTGCAAGTTAAAGAGAGAGTGCTGGATGATTTCTGAAATGTGTTGATCGTTTTATTCTGAGATTTAGAATCTCTGGCTGGCCCTAAAAGACTGGTAAAAAGTCCATAACCATATGGAGACAGAGATTTGCCCCCTGCCATCTCAGCAAGAAGGGAAACCCTCACCCTGGGCAGTACTTTTTTTGGCTAGGACTGGAGAAACAATGGCACAGACAACATCGGGCAGCCAAGTCCTTATTAATGTCTTGGTTACAGAACAAGTCTACTGGGGACTTAAAAGAATCTAATTTGTACTCCAAGGACCTACGAGTAGAAATCCTTCATGAACTCACTGGCTACAGAACAGAGAGTACTAGAACAAAGCCTGTTTTGATCTTTTGTCTTGGTCAGGGGTGATACCATATCTCTAGCATAAACTACGACGCTTGTATTGTTTGTGTGCCAGCAATAAAAAGGAAAACATAACCGGGTGGTTTGGTTAGTTTTGGCAGGTGTAGTTCAGGGTGGGAAATTCCCTCAGATTCTGGCTGATCACCTAGTATTTAATTTTTTTTAAATATGTGTGAGTGTGTCAGTTTCACAATACCAGAGGTTCTTGTTGAAAGGTAATCACAAAGAACTGGACATCCTGGTGTTTGGGACAAACATTCCAGCTGATTGGCATTACCACCCTTACTGTAATACCAACGATAACAGCAGTGACCTCGCTGCAGTGTGAGTTCCCTGGGGATTCCCCAGGAGAAGCCTTTCCATATATGGTCAAAGTCAGTAAAGAAGTGGGAAGCTGATGTTTAAACCTAGATGGTTTGTGCAAATGGCAGCGCTTCCTAGGTATTCCAGGGTTAAGATTGGTGAACCACAAGGAACTGCTTTAAGTCTTGAAGCTCTGGGACCTTGACCATCAGTTATCCGACCTGGATTTGGAGTCCACTGTCTGATTTTAGGCAGATCTTGGTCTTAGCTTTAGGAAGCTTCTGACTTACTGGTTTAAGCTCCACACAGTCATGGGGTCTCTGGGCTTGGATCCCTAAATCAGAATGCTTGATGTGATACCTTGTCTGATAATAGTCTGGGCTCTTGCAACCCACAGTTGGTCCCCAGACTAGCAGCATCAACACCCCCTGGGAGCTCGTCATAAATGCAGAATCTCAGCCCCATCTTGAACAGACCTAACCTGAACCTGCTCTTTAACAAAATCTTACCGTGGTTCACTTGCCCATCTCAGTTTAAGAAGCCCTAAGGTAGACTACCTGAAACAGCTGCACCACCCTGCACATCCATGTAGTAGGCACACCATTCCCTGGTCCAGGGTGTTTCAGTTGTAGGAAGAAAGGGCTTCATTCAGGAAATGCAATGGGCACAATTGAACTTCATTTCTGCTGTAAGGTGTTACCACTTTTTCAGCCAAAAAGAAAGATTTCTTTTCTGTTAAAAAATATATATTTGCAAAAAAAATAACTGAAATGATACACAAAAAAAGAAAAACACCCTTGATACCACCACTTAAAATTACATGAAGTTCCTTACAAGTTTCCCTGACACTTTTCTGATCCCACCCACTAAAGTATCCACTATAAGCCAATTTTGCTTGTATCTCACACAAGATACTCCTGTACTTTCATTTAAAGTCTGTTGGCAGCTCTGTTTGAGAGCATCTTTCTTAAAGAAAGGAGGACAAGGGACCTTTGGTAAAATGGGACAACATGAACCAAATGGGAAGCCAACAGGTCAGTCAGATGGCTAGCAACCTCTGTTTCTTTTCTGCTCTCTTCAGGTCTCTCTGCCAACTCGCTATAACAGGGAGGACACTCTCAGGTGATCTACGTCCTCCTGAAGTTTACAAATGTGGCTCACATGTGGTGGACAGGGCCAGCTGAGACTATGAGGTTCAGGCTATGCTCTTGGTATGCGGGGTCATGAAAGAGCTCCAGACTCCTTTGGGGAGGGGATTGTGTCTTAACAAATAGTTTCCAGTTGCTGTAAGACATCTTTAATGTGTACTAAATTGGGGCTTCTATTCCTTCTTAGAAGGCCAGGACATAATTCAGTTGAGGTCACCATTTTCCAATTCCTCTCCAGTATTTGTTTGAATAAACTCTTTAGCTTCCTTGATCCATTTGTAATGTCATCAATCTGAGCACTTCTAAAATATGTACCAAATTGACACTTGAGTTTAACAATACTGAGGACTTACAACTCTTCATATAATTTAGTATAATTTTTTACACCCTAAACCTCTACCAGCTTGCCTTCTTCCTTTTATGTTCCCAGACTTAAGTTGTGGTCTTAGAAGGAAGGTTTGGGGTCCATGGTGACTCATCCATGGTGACTTGTACACGCCTGCTCTGAGGAATTGACACAGTCATAGGCCCAGGAGACTGCATCTTTTCTTCTCCATGTGGGGTTTGGAGGGAAAGAATCCTCTTTCCCTTCTGGAACTCATAAATCCATGTTTCCTTGTTTGTCTATGTATTGGTTTCCTGTTGCTGCTGTAACAAATCATCACTATCTTAGGGGTTTAAAGCGATGTTCTATCTTATAGTTCTGGTGACCAGAAGTCCAAAATCTGTCTCAAAGTGTGAGCGGGGCTGGCTCCTCATGGAGTCTCTAAGGGAGAATTATTCCTTGCCTCTTTCAGCTGCTATAGGCTGCCAGCATTCCTTGAGTTATAGCTTCACCACTGTTAGCTCTGCCTCCATCATCCCACAGCTACTCTGACACCCCTTTTTCCCTCTCATAAGGACCCTGGTGATTACAGTGGACTCACCAGATAAGTCAAGATAATCTACCCGTCTAAAGGTTTTTAACTTCATGACCTTTGCAAAGTCTCTTTTGGCAATATAAGATAACATAGTCTTAAATTCTTAGAATTAAGCTGTGTGCCTCTTCAGGGAGCCATTATTTTTTTAAGATTTTTTTTTTATTTATTTTTAGAGAAGGGAAGGGAAGGAGAAAGGGAGAGAAACATCAATGTGTGCTTGCGTCTTACATACCCCCTACTGGGAACCTGCCCTGCAGCCCAGGCATGTGCCCTGACTGGTAATTGAACTGGTGACCCTTTGCTTTGCAGTTCAGTGCTCAATCCACTGAGCCACACCAGCTGGGGCAAGGGGCCATTATTCTGTTTACCATAACTTAAAAAGCAAAACCACAGAAATCGTGACCTCTCAACATGTTCCATCAGCTAAGCTGGAATTTTACTTATTGCCAATAGCTTCAACTGCTTGAAATCGCCACATAACAATTCTCAGACACCTCTGAGACAGGGAGTAAGACCATACCTTTGACAGACTTTACAGACATGTTTTTACTAAAATGGAGTCAATGAGAAAAAGTGAGAAGGTATAAAAAAGAAATGTGGAAACAAAAGAATGCAACAATCATCATAACAGCTATGACTTACTGAATATCTACTGTGTTCCAGCCATAGTGCTAGGTACTCTGCACACATTATCTTCTTTAATCTGTTCAACTGGCCAGAGAAGCAGGCCTTAGTGTCTTTGTCTTGAATGAGGATACTAAATTGTATAAGCATTATGGACTGTTTGTATAGCTTCCATTCTAGGTGGGTGCCAGCTACTACTACTTGTCAGTTGAGGTAATGTTTCTGAATGTGGCTTTTAATAACTGGAGTTACCATCACTAAAGAAAGTATGTTTATAGAGTTCCCAGAAACTCTCTGCTGTTGGTAAATGTGGTCTAAGCCAAGAGCATCTGCAGAATGAGTCCAGCCATCAGTTAAAGAAGATAGTGTTTATCCAGCTTTCTGTTGTATTGCTCATTATTTTTATTTCCCACTCAGTTGACCAATAGCCAGATGGATCTGCTTGACTTTGATGAGAACAGAAACTGTGATGTCCCCTAATCATTGGAATTCAAGACCTTGTGGTAGAATACATTCATATTTGTTTAACATTTATTGACTACCTGTCATGGGCTTTGGGTTGAGTTGGGTTCCTGGTTCATAGCTGAATATAAGTTTGATAGTAATGGTGCAGTGCTATAGACATGGTATTCCAGTAGTTAAAAGGTCCAGTGGCTGAAAGTGATAAGGAGACCTTCATCGTCTAGCTATTTCCATTATTCACTGACCTGCAGTAGAAGATCCAGATGACCAGACCCCAACTTGGTTTTAGAATTTTAACCTCTTATCATCTAGTTCTATGAAAATTCAGTTTCAAAATATGTCTGTCTATTGTCAAGCTAGACTCAGCTATCACAAAATTTTGTGTGTCTTAAGGAGAAATTAAGAAACAAAAACATAACATAGAAATTTAAAATTATTTCATCCAATTTTGACATTTTCAGGTTATATTCAATTGGTGGTTTGCTATTGCCAGCTTAAGTTAGTGCTCAAGAGCCAACTGCATGCATGTCTTCCTAAGTCCCTGTTTGATGGTTCAGTAATGCCAGGCTTTAGCTTGAAATTGACCATGGTAGGGCTACTTAAATAATGAAAATCTGCAAATGCTACAAAATCATGGATTTCTTTCCTTCCTTCCTTCCTTCCTTCCTTCCTCCCTTCCTTTCTTTCTCCCTAATTCTCTCTCTCTTTTTAACTCTCTCTCTCTCTTTCTTTCCTGAAGAGCCACTTTACCAGCACATAACAGCACATACATGTACTCAACACTTGCATTTTGTGTGACTGTTAACCATAGTCAATTAAAAATGTAATCAAGTAATTAGATAAAGTAATATTAATATTTGTTAGCCTAAATAGTTTAACAAAGCTTAAAAGAATAATATTTTAAAATCATAGGTCTGTCTGTTGTCAGAAATACTAGAGATCAGCCAGAATATTTTTCCACTTGCCAGATAAGGAAATGGAATTGATCCTGTATAAGAAGAGCTCTCTATATTTCTCCTTGGATGATCCAAGCCAGATCCTCTTGGAATGTCTTTCTGTGTGTTTCCCTAAAGTTTTAGCTCTTAGGATTCAAAGGCAGTGGGTATATGCAGGGACAAGGTATTTATTAAAAGTGTTACTGTGGTAGGGTCAGGGAGGCAGAATGAGGGAGTAAAATCCAGGATGAAGGGGTTTTGGTGGACATGTCAGTGACAGTTTACCTCTGTCTAGACTTGTGATGGTTAATGAGAAAAATAATTTCTGTTTTTCATGAGTTTATTTTTTAAAAAATTCTCGATCCCTTTGCATGTTAAATATGGAAATCCTCTGTTCAGAGCTGGGTCAGCCACTGACCATTACTGGCCTCTCAGCTACAGAAACTCCTATGACATATGCAAGGACATGGTCTCAGGAGAAATCCAGGCCAGAGGAAGGTGATTTTTATCATACCAATATTGTTCAAGAAAGATTCTTCCATGGTTAACCAAACCAAACAGATTAATTTGCTTTAAAAATTTACATAAGCAGAAAATCTACCACAAAACAGACTGTAGGAGGGAAGCATTTTCGTAATTAACAACTGGATAAGAACATATGAATGTTTCTTCTGTCAACATTTCCATGCTCTGCACTTCCTGCCTTTTCTTGCTGGCCCCAGCCCCACATTGAGCTTGTTGAAGCATGAAGCTGGGGAGGTCAAGCATCTCATATGGACTAAATCACAGATGTCACTTTTTCTTCTTCCAGTCCACAAGCCACTGAACCATGCAGGGTGATGTTTACAATTATAGTTCTTGGTGATTACTCTGTGCTCCTGGGAGCAGTCTTCTCTCCCCATGTCCCTCTGGCCTCTACATGTCACCCCCTACCCCAACCCCACCCCACTTTGTAACAATCTTTGTGAAAATAAATGAACAGGAAAGATGGTGTAATTACCAGTTTACATATGATCTTTGGTATGTTGTAAAAGCTGAGTACATATGTCCAACAACCTAAGGCGAATCTGACTGTATGTATTTTATAAAGTAGTAACTGGAAATGGGCTTTCTGATTCCAGAAGATACCACAGAAATGGCCATAGATGAGTGTCACAGATATTTTCAGCAATTTTATTTGCTCCTCACTCTCCCTCCTTCTACAGACTTCTAAGCCATTGCTTGTAGGCACAAGTATGGCTAACCTTTGTACTGTTGGTTCAAGAGCCTTAGAAAGAGTTTTTGAGGCTTGACAAAGGTGAGTCTGGCAGCAGAACACATCACGTGATGGAGTGGAAAGGTCAGAAGTGGAGAGACCAGTCAGGGTTCCCAGGTCATGGGCCCTGGACTGAACTGTGATGATGATGGGCCTGGAGAGAATGATATGGGAAAGGCAAGTGAAAGAAAAGATGGAAAGGAGTGTGTTCCTGATCAGATTTAAATATTCAGACATAAGAAACAATCAACTATGACTCCAAGGGCCAGAGCCCAAGCCATGGGAGAGTAGAGGTACCACCGTCAAAAGTGGGGAAGAATAAAATGGGATCAGTGCTGGGGCAATGAATTCATAAGGTAAAGACTCTAGGATGGCATGAGTTTACTGGACATGGGTTTTGTGGTGCCAGGCCATGGGAAAATACTGCTATTTTCATGAAAAGAAATACCAATTAAGCATTGACATGCCTAAGGCTATTGTGCTGAATGCCAAAAGAAAACAAATTAAAAAGGGTTTGTTTTTCACCAATACCACCCCTGCCCCACCTCAGAGGCTTGTTATCATTGACAGGCTACTACTGCTATGCATTTGTAGCCTTTTGGGACACAGCAACATTTTTGGCAGCCACACTGATAAGATTCTCTGGCAAAGTGAGACCACCTGGAAAGTATGAGTTCCAGAAAGGTTTATTCTGACTCGTTCACTGATTGCACAAACACTGACCCAGTATCTTGTAGGCCAGGCACAGGGCTTTCCCTGGGAGCACAGGGTAAACAAGACAGTCCCTCCATCATGAACACTCAGAGGCCTCTTAGGACTTTGGTCTCCACAAACAGTGTATTTGCCTGGTAGAGCTTCCATGATGGAGTACCACAGACTGGGTGGCTTATGCAGCAGAAATTTATTTCTCCACATATCTGGAGACTGGAAGCCCATGATTGGGGTGTGGGCAATGTTAGCTACTTCTGAGGCCTCTCTCCCTGGCTTGTAGGTGTCTGTCTTCTCCCTGTGTCTTCACATCTTATTCCCTTTCTGTGTGGCTGTGTCCTAATCTCCTTTTCTTATAAGGATAGCAGTCATATTCAGTGAAGGTGCACCCATACAACCTCATTTTATCTTAAATACCCCTTTATAGACCCTGTCTCCAAATGTACTCACATTCTGAGGTACTAGCTGTTAGGATTTTACCATATATATTGGGAGGGTAGCATCACAATTCAGCCCATAACAGATTGTTCTCTGACTGCCTGCCATGCCAGGAACTGTTCTGTGAGATTCACTGCAACTAATGCCCATCCCACCTACTCATCCTGGGAGAGGCCATCTCATGGACACAGGGCAGCCAGCATGTCTGACTGAGCTGGCTATGAAGACCCTCTGACCAAGAAGAAAACCCGTCTGTGGCATGGGCATGCCTGTACCTCTGCACAGGGATCTATGGCTCTTGTTTATTTGTAGAAATTTGTGGACAGAACCAGGCATTTTGTTCACACAAACGAAGTGCTTGGCATGGTGTCATGATGTGCACGTAAGGGAAAAACCACCGACTTCAAATAAGACGCCTACCCTTGTGGCCCTGTCTCCAACTCAAGAGACACTTAGAGGAGTTCTTCCCACCTCCACATAGGGTCTAAAGCCTTTCTCTATCTCTGATCATGTCCCTGGTCACTGATGTACCACTTGCCCATTTTGTCCTCTTCAACTATTAGTCTTTGCTATTTTCTCTACTTGAGAAAAATCTCAGTATTGACTGAAAGGTGCAACTTTTTTTCTGTAGTCATTTTCAGTTCTGTTTATCATGACACCAAAATCTTTCTTTTAGAATTCTTGCACACTGCTTTCAGAGACTGAGAACCTTCTTGTAGAGTGTCTTCTCTGTGTCACGGTTACCTAGGCTAAACTCAGTGACTTCTCAGGACTCGGCCTGTGGAATTTCCCTGAACCAAATTCAGCTCTCCTCTGATCACTTCCTATGCTCAGGTCCGTGGTACTGAACTCACTCTAAAGTTTCCTCATTTTCCTCTGAGCTCACAGGTCTTTGTAGAGCTCTTAAACATGATTACGATTCTTTCCTATGACCACTCACCCAGAGCTCTTAGCCTACCTGGGCAGCATGGAATTCCAAATCATGGCTCCATGACTCAGACAAATTTTGGCACAAAACCATTTAATCTAAATTATATATAATTTAGATTATACTGCCCTAAACAGACTACATCTGGTTGTAGATACACCTATGATTATGGGGGTGCACAAACATGTTTGTGACAGAGTGTGTATACATGGGAACTATTTTTCTCTGTAAGATTAAGTTTCATGAGCTTACTAGATCTTTTTTATTTGTTTTCAAATCCCAATATTCATGCCTAAATTGCTGGGAAAAGAAAACCAGATCTTTTCCAGGAGAGTTGGCAACAGTGTTTAAAAGTCCATAAAAGTCAGACAATAGGTTGTTAACATTTAAGCCAAGTACTAAAAAGTTGAAAGCCAGTGGCAGGCTAAGAAGTCACTGCAGGCCTGGGCTGTCAAGCCAGTACCGATTTTGCTAAAGGCCTGGTTTAGTGTCAATGCTATTTGTACAAAACTACTTTATAATTTAGTTGTTTAAAAGGAAAATAAGTCTTTCCTTGTAAAATTTAGAATGCCTTAATGTGAGCAGTTTAGACTGCCTTAAGTGCAGGATTAGCTTTCTGCTTCTTACATGTTATAATTGGGACAACTCTGCCAGTTGGCTTCCCTGGAAGCAGATGCTGAGATGACTTGCCTGCAGGGGATTGACTGAGGAGTGCTGTCAGGATCATCATCTGCGGGAGCAGGCAGAGAAGTTGGGCTAATGCAGTGACCTCAAGGTGTCAACCCCAAGGGTGGGAGAAGCTCAAAGGTGGGGCTGGCCCTGCAGAAATGTCCTGAGCTGGGAAGAGAAACCACACATTTCTACCTACATCAGCCACTTATTAGATGTGTGCTTCCCCAGGAGGAATGACCACTAGTAAGTGGCCCTTTCCAGCAAAGCTAATTCCCAAAGAGGACTGACATCATTGGACAGTAGCACAGTATTTGTGACATTCCCTTATGCCTTGTGGAAGATAACTGAGAAATTTTCTGATTTAAAATAAAATATATATGTATATATGTGTGTGTGTATGTGTGTATGAATAGTAATGTTAAAATAATGGCAGATATCAGAAACACAAATATCAGAAGACCTCACTACAGCAGGTTAAACACAGAGTGGCTCATTTTGTATTATGCATGTTATGCAATAAGAAGTCTGCAGGTAGGCATATAGGAATGGTCTAACAGGCATTAGCGGTATCAGGGACATAGGCTCTTTTTACCTTTCCATGTTACCATTTTCTGGCTACCCACCCCTTGACCTGTTCCCTCATGGTTGCATGATGGCTGCTACCTTCTAAGCAAGAATGAGGAGAGGGGAAAAGGGCTTTCTTCTATCTATACCTTGCTTTTTTTAATTAGAGAAGACACATTTTTCTTGGGGACTTTCACCTACAGCTCATTGGCCAGCATTTTGTCACATGGTCACTCCTAACTCTGAGGGAGGTTAAGAAATATAGTAATTTTAGCTGAGTACTTTGCTTTCCCAGAGAAAAGTCACAATTCTGTTAACAAGGAAGAAAGGAAGCATCATTATTAAGCAGGCAACCAGCAGTGCTGGCTCTAACTCCCCTGGTGCAAATTGAACCTCTGGATTACTTCAGAACTTGGTGTTTGAGGCTTAACACCTGAACTTCTTCTCTCCCTTCCTCCCTTCCACCCTTTCTGTTTTCTTCTGTCCTTCCTTCTCCCTTTTAAACATATTTATTCTGTGCCTATTTGATTGGATAAGAGGATACAGGAGAGAAAATCATTGAAGGTGATTTGTATATTTTTTCTTTGGGAAGTCCAAGGAGCTCAAGTCTGGCCATGTTAACATTGCAGTCCTGTGGGATATCCAGGTGGAGATGTCCAGTAGAGCTATGGATAACAGGTGCAAAGCTAGGCATGGTTAGAGATATAGACCAGAAAGTCATCAACCACTTAATTGGGTAAGACATTGTATGTTGAGGTCCACCCTGCCTGGTCTCAGGAAGCTGTAACCCCCCCGTGGCTAAGGCTGAGTAAGAGGCCTCCAAACCAGGAGACGTTAAGGAGACAAAACTTATTTCCCTGACATGAATGCTGCCTGTTCTGTGCCGGCCCCCAATGCTTGATCAGTTAGCCAGTGATGAGTAAGATTTCCCACTGGGGGAATCGCCTAAGACAGACATGATCACATGGAGGCCTCAGGGAAGGACTTGGGGAGCTGTGGAAATGAAGGGGTGATCGACATTGACCCCTGCCCCCTCAGTTTTGTCAAAGCCTGAGTCCTTGTTCTTAGCAGTGAGAAATCCAAGTCTCCTGGCTGTCTTTGTCTCCTCTGCCCAACTCAGGCCCGCAGAAATAACAGGGGTGGTGCAGCCCAGACCAGGGTCATCAGACCTGGCTATTGTGGCTCAGTTGTTTGACATCTGGCCTGTAAACCAAAGTATTGCCAGTTCGATTCCCAGTCAGTGCACATGCCTGGGTTGCAGGCCTGGTCTCCGGTTGGGGGTGCTGGAGAGGCAACCACAATTGTAGAAGTGTAAGAAGAAAAGACAGCCAAGAACTCTCAGAGAACATTTCTTCATTAAATCAAATCCTAGCTTTCCCAACCTTTCTCAAAGCTTCCTCTAGGGCTACCATGTCTTCCCCACCCATCTGACACCAGCCACAGCCTTCCTAGTGTTAGTATGGATTCTCCCCAAGTCATACCAGCTCTGTGGTTATGTGAGGGCTTGATACTTATGGGTAGCAACAATTTCACGAATTTTCCTTCCTTGTGCTCAGTTTCTCTCAGCATTCTCCAAGGTATGTCTACTGTCTGTCACCAATGGAAGATGGTGGGAAAGGGTGGGAATCTGAGAAGCCTGGCAAGTGGAAGGTGGGATCCAAATTGGACATTTTGGAGACTCTATCAGATGACAAGATAGGGTTCAGGAACAAAGTGAAGAGAAGTTCAGTGATCTGAGGTGCACGGTGGACTCAAGATGAGGAAATTGTATAAAGAGTTATTGGTACCAAAAAGGGTCATTTTGGGGATGACCTAGGTAAAAAGCTTGGTAACTAAGGTAATTTCAGGGATTCATGGTTGCCCAGGTTAGACCAAGAGGGAGAGTAATGGGATTTCCAGGCCTGTTAGGTTGAAATGACGGGGGCACAGGCAGGCAGGTAGGTTGGTACTTTTTGAATTCATTCATTTTTCATTTCACTTGTGAAGGCTTAGGGAGAGCTGGTTACAATTATTAACAATTAGTATTAGTAAGACTTCCAGCCAAAATGAAGGTGTAGGTAGATACATTTTGCCTCCTCGCACAACTGAAAGAAGGACAACAACAAAATCAAAACCAAAAAAATAACCAGAACTTCCAGAAAATCGAACTCTTTGGAAGTTTGACAACCAAGAAGTTAAAGAAGAAATATTCGTTCAGACTGGCAGGAGGGGCGGAGATGGGAAGCCAAGCCAGAGAGGACATGCAGCAAGGAGGCAGCTGGTGGAGCTGGTGGTCCCACGTTTGAGTGTGAATAAATCAGAGGAACAACTGGGGAGCAGGGCAGACTGCACAACCCAGGGTTCCAGTACAGGGAAAGAAATCCTCAAAAACTCTGTAAAAACCTGTGGGGGGGTTGGCAGTGGGAAAAACTCCCAGTCTCACAGGAGAGTTTGTTGGAGAGACCCACAGGGTCCTAGGATGTACACAAACCCACCCACCTGGGAATCAGCACCAAAAGGGCCCAATTTGCTTCTGGGTAGCAGGGGAAGTGACTGAAAACTGGAGGAGAGCCAAGTAAGAGGCATTGTTTTCTCTCTGACCCCTTCCCCATGTATAACACCACAATGCAACAACCTGGGTTGCCCCACCCTGGCGAATACCTGCAACTCTGCCCCTTATAATCTAACAGGTATGCCAAGACAAAGAAATATGGCCCAAATGAAAGGACAGATCAAAACTCCAAAAACAGAACTAAGCAATGAAGAGATAGACAACCTATCTGATGCAAAGTTCAAAACACTGGTAATCAGGATGCTCACAGACTTGGTTGAGTATGGTTACACAATAGAGGTAAAAGTGAAGGCTATGCAAAGGGAAATAAAGAAACACATACAGGGAACCAACAGTGAGAGGAAGGAAAGCAGGACTCAAATCAAAGATTTGAAGCAGAAGGAAGAAATAAATATTCAACCACAACAGAATGAAGAAACAAGAATTTAAAAAAATGAGGAGAGGCTTAGCAACCTCTAAGACAACTTAAACATTCTAACATCTGAATCATAGGGGTGCCAGAGGGGAAGAGGTAGAGCAAGAAATTGAAAAGTTATTTGAAAAAATAATAAAGGAGCACTTCCCCAATCTGGCAAAAGAAATAGACCAGGAAGTCCAGGAAGTCTGGAGAGTCCTGAAGAAGTTAGACCCAAGGAAGCACACACCAAGGCACATGATAATTACATTAGCCAAGATTAAAGATAAGAAGAGAATCATTTTTTTAAAAATTTTTTACTGGTTATGCTATTATAGTTGTCCCATTTTTCTCCCCTTTATTCCTCTCTGCCCCGTACCCCCCTCCCACCATCATTTCCCTACCTTAGTTCATGTCCATGGGTCATACATATAAGTTCTTTGGTTTCTCTATTTCTCATAGTATTCTTAACCTCCCCCTATTTATTTTGTATCTACCATTTATGTTTCTTATTCCCTGTACCTTTCCCCCCATTCTCCCTCCTCCCCCTCCCTGCTGGTAACCCTCCATGTGATCTCTATTTCTCTGAATCTGTTCCTGTTTTAGTTGTTTGCCTTAATTCATTTTTGTTTTTGTTTTTGTTTTTTTATGTTTAGTTGTTGATAGTTGTGAGTTTGCTGTCATTTTACTGTTCATATTTTTTATCTTCTTCCTTTTCTTAGGTAAGTCCCTTTAACATTTCATATAATAAGGCCTTGGTGATGACAAGCTCCTTTAACTTGACCTAAGAGAAGGAGAGAATCTTAGAAGAAGCAAGAGAAAAGAAGAGAGTTACCTCCAAAGGCGTTCCCATAAAGACCATCAGCTGATTTCTCAGAATAAATGTTGCAGGCAAGAAGCAGCTGGAAAGAAGTATTCACAATCATGAAAGTCAAGGACCTACATCCAAGAGTACTCTATCCAGCAAAGCTATCATTTAGAAATGCAAATAAAGTGCTTTCCAGATAAGGTCAAGTTAAAGGTGTCATTCATCACTAAGCCCTTATTAAATGAAATGTTAAAGGGACTTATCTAAAAAAAAGAGATGATCAAAAATATGAACAGTAAAATGACAACACACTCACAACTATCAACAACTTAACCTAAAAAAGCAAACATAAAAACAAAAAACAAACTAAGCAAACAACTAGAACAGGAATGGAATCACAGAAGTGGAGAATACATGGAGGGTTATCAGTGGGGAAGGGGTCAGGGGAGAAAGGGAGAAAAGGTATGGGGAATAAGAAGCATAAATGGTAGGTACATAATAGATGGAGCTAGGTTAAGAATAGTATAAGAAATGGGAAAGCCAAAGGACTTTTATGTATGACCTATGGACATGAACTAAGGGGGGTAGGGAATGCTGGTGGAAGAGGGGAGGGTGCAGGGTGGAGGGGAGTAAAGGGTGTAGTGGATACCGGCCTGCAGTATCCATTTCGGCTGTGGATGTTTGTCGAAACATGCTAAAAACATACACAAAAACAACCAGGTCCTGTGGGAGAATCGGAACATAAGGGCCACTCCTCACATGGGGAGCGCCTTGGCCACCCTCTCTCCTGGAGGGTGCCATGGCCACACCTCACGTGGGGAGCGCCTTGTGTCCATACCCAAGCCGCTTTTTATTGACAGACTTAGGAAAACAGACTTAGTTTGTGGATTCACAGTTTGGCAGAAAAGATCAAAAGATGTAAACAACTTACAAAGTGGGGGAAGCACTCCTGCTGAGAATCTGGGGAAGGTTTGGAATTTTTAACATATGAAAGAGGTACAGGTTCCAAAAGTTTCCTGCCTGTGTTTTTAAATTCAAAGATAATAACATCCTCCAGCAAACAGATCTCACAGGATCTTGCATATTCTATGTCCCAGGCCTAATTACCCTAGGGGTCCACCATTTCTGGACTGGGCTGTTTTGCCCCTGCAGGTCCCAGAAGACAAAGGCAGCCAGGAGACTCAGATTTCTCACATCCAAGAGCAAAGACTCAGGCTTTGACAAAGCCAAAGGGGGCAGGAGTTGATGTCTAATCACCCCTTCATTTCCACAGGCCCGCGAGTCTTGTCCCTGTCATTCCTTCGTGAACGCATCTGTCTTAGTTTTATTCTCTATCCAAGAGAATTGTTACCCATCAGTGACTGCTGTTCAAGCCAGGGAAATAAGTTTTGTCTCCTTTAGTGGCTCCTGGTCTGGAGGTTTCTCACTCAGCCTAAGTCAAGGGGGATAACAGCTTCCTGAGACCAGGCAGGGTGGTCCCCAACAAAGGGGAGAAAAAAAATGGGACAACTGTAATAGCATAATCAATAAACTATACTTAAAAATTCTTAGTGATATTTATAGTAACAATAATATAAAATTATCAATAACCATCTGCTCATTAGATTCTTTTTTGGCATTTTTGCTTTATGTCCATGTTTTTTCTTCTCTTTATTTTATTCTATATTCGCTTCAGGAGTATAGCATAGTGCTTAGACAATTAAATATTTACAAAGTGGTGTCCTTGATAATTCTAGTACCCACCTGGCATCCTACATAGTTGCTACAATATTATTGACTATATCCCCTATCTGAACTTTATATCCATGTGACTATTTTGTAACTTCTTACTCCTTTCACCTTTTTTACCCATCCATGCACTGCATCTCTTCCCAAATCTGGCAATCCTCAGTTTATTCACTGCCTTTGAGTCTGTTTTTGTTCATTTATTTTGTCCTTTAGAACCCAAGTATAAATGAAATCATATCTCTGACATTTCACTTAGCATAACACCCCCTAGGTCCATCTGTGTTGTTGCAAATGCTAATTTCATTCTACTTTATATCTGAGGATTATTCTATTGTATATGTGTACCATGTCTTCTTTATGCAATCAGCTATTAGTGGGCAAATGGGCTGCTTCCAGATCTTGGGTATTATAAATAATACTGCAAACAACATATGGGTAAACATTTTTTCAAATTAGTGTTTTGGATTTCTTCCTATATATTCTCAGAAGTGGAATTGCTGGGTCATAAGATAATTCTATTTTTATTCTTTTTGAGGAACCTCCACACTGTTTCCACAGTGGCTGCATCAGTTTGCAATCCCACCAACAGTCCAGGAGGGTTTCCTTTTTTCTACACCCTAGCCAACACTTGTTTGTTGATTTATTGATGATAGCCATACTGACAGATATAAGGTGCTATCTCATTGTGGTTTTAATTTGCATTCCTCTAATGATTAGTGGTGTTGAGCATCTTTTCATATGTCTGTTGGTCATCTGTATGTCCTCTTTGCAGAAATGTCTGTTCAGGTCCTCTGCCCATTTTTTTTAATCGGATTTTTTTTCTGATGTTGAGTTGTATGAATTCTTTATAAATTTTGGATAAATGCCTTATTAACATTGTAACATTGGCAATGACTGTAACATTGGCAAATACTTTCTTCTACTCAGTATATTGCCTTTCATTTTGTTGGTTTTCTTTGCTGAGAAAAATATTTTAGTTTGATGTAGTACCATTTGTTTATTTTGTTTGTTTGTTTGTTTCTCTTGCCTGAGGAGAGATATCAGAAAAAATGTTGCTAACAGAAATGTAAGAGCATTTACTGCCTATGTTTTTTCTAAAAATGTTATGGTTTGAGGTCTTACATTTAAGTCTTTAATCCATTTTGAGTTTATTCTTGTATATAAAGTAGGAAGGTGCTCTAGTTTCATTTTTTGCAGATATCTACCTAGTTTTCCTGATACCATTTATTAAATAGACTGTCTTTACCCCACTGTATATTCTTGCCTCCTTTGTCATATATTAATTGACTAAATAGACATAGGTTTATTTCTGGGCTCTCCAGTCAATTCTATTGGTCTATATGTCTGTTTTTATGCTAGTACAATGCTGTTTTGATTACTATAGGCTTGTAGTATAGTTTGATATCAAGTACCATGATACCACCAAATTTGTTCTTTCTCAAGTTTGCTATGGCTATATGAGATATTTTGTGGTTGCATGTAAATTTCTGGATTATTTGTTCTAGTTCTGTGAAAAAATACCATTGGTATTTTTATAGGGATTGCACTGAATCAATAAATTGCTTTGGGTAGTATGAACATTTTAATGATGTTACTTCATCCTGTCCATGAGCCTCCAGTTATTTGTATCTTCTTTAATTTCTCTCTTTCTTCAATGTCTGATAATTTTACAAACACAATTTTTCTCACCTCCTTGGTTAAATTTATTCCTAAGCATTTTAGTTTATTTTTTAATTTTAGAAAGACAGAGGGAGGGAGGGAGGGGGGGGGGAGAGAGAGAGAGAGAGAGAGAGAGAGGGAGAGAGAGAGAGGGAGAGAGAGAGAGAGAGAATTTGTTGTTCCACTTATTTATGCATTCATTGGTTGCTTCTTGTATGTGCCCTGACTGGGGATTGAACCTGCAACCTTAATGAATCAAGATGATTCTTTAACCAACTGAGCTATCCAGCCAGAGCCTTGTATTTATTTTTTGATGTAATTATAAATGGATTTGTTTTTAATTTCCCTTTTATATAGTTTATTATTGGTGTATGAAGTATAAATGATTTCTGAATATTAATATTGTATCCTGCTACTTTACTGAATTCATCTATCAGTTCTAGTAGTTTTTTAGTGGTATCTTTAGAGTTCTCTATATACAGTATCATGTCATTTGCAAATAATGACAGTTTCACTTCTTCCTTTCCAATTTGAATAACTTTTATTTCTTTTCCTGCCTGATTACTGTGGCTAAGACATCCAATACTAAGTTGAGTAAAAGTGGTGAAAGTTGACAATTTTGTTTTGATCCTGATCCCAATTAATTAAACACCTAGTTTTTTCCTGTTGCATATAAAGTTAGCTGTAGGTTTGCCATATACAGCTTTTATTATGTCCAGATATGTTACCTCTTTTCCCAGTTTGCTGAAAGTACTTTTTATCACAAATGGATGCTGGATTTTGTGAAATGCTTTTTAGGCATCTATTGATACAATTATATGATTTTTAGCCTTCATTTTGCTTGTGGGGTGTGTCACATTAATTGATTTGTGGATATTGAACCAATCTCACATCCTAGGAATAAATCCCACTTGGTCATGGTGCATGATCTTTTCAGTGTATTGCTGAACCCAGTTTGCTAATGTTTTGTGGAGGATTTCAGCATCTATGTTCACCAGGGATAGTGGCCTATAATTTTCTTATTTTGTAGTGTCTTTATTTGGTTTTGGAATTAGGATAATGTTGGCCTTGTAAAATGAGCTATAAGCCTTTTGTCCTCTTAAATTTTTTGAAATAGTTGGAGAAGGATAGCTGTTAGTTCTCAGAATGTTTGGTAAAATTCACCTGTGAAGCCATCCAGTCCATGGCTTTTGTTTGTTGGGAGTTTTTTTATTTTATTTTATTTTTTTATTGCTGCTTCAATTTCACTAGCTGTAGTATATCTACCCAGATTCTCTGATTCTTCCCGATATTGTTTCAGAATACTGTATGTTTCTAGGAATTTATCCATTTCTTCCAGATTGTCCAATTTGTTGACATGTTTGTAATATTTTCTTATAACCCTTTGTATTTCTATCATGTCCGTTGTCACTTCTCTTATATTTCTAATTCTGTTTGGTGCTCTCTCTCTCTCTCCCTCTCTCTCTCTCTCTCTGATGTACAGTAGCTGGTTAAGTGTTCATCAATATTGCTTATCTTTTCAAAGAACCACCAGCTTTCGGTTTCATTGATCTTTTGTATTGTTTTTTTTTTTACTCTATTTTGTTTATTTACATTCTGATATTTATTATTTCCTTTATTCTACTAAGTTTGGACTCTTTTTGCTGTCCTTTTTGTCATTCTTTTTGGTGTAATGTTAGATTGTTCAGTTGCGATCTTTCTTGGTTTTTTTTTTTTTTTTTTTTTTTTTTGAGGTAGGCCTGTATTGCTATGAATTTCTCTCTAAGGACTTATTTTTTCTGTGTCTCATAGGTTTTGGTCATTATGTTTTCATTTTTATTTGCCTCAAGGTATCATTTAATTTATTTTTTGGTATCATTGTTAACCCATTCATTGTTCAGCAGCATGTTATTTAGCCTCCCTGTGTTTGTGTGTTTTTCAGTTTTTTTCTGGTAATTCTAGTTTCATGTAGCTGTGGTCAGAGAAGATGCTTAACATGATTTCAATCTTTTTAAATTTATTCAAGCTTGTTTTGTGACCTGACATGTGGTCTATCTTGGACATGTTTCATGTACATTTGAAAAAGAATGTATATTATTCACCTTTGGGGTGAAATGCTCTTAAAATGTCAATTAAATTAATCATATCTAGTGTGTCATTTAAGCTCCTGCTTTCTCATTTACTTTCTGTATGGAAGATCTAGCTATTGATGTCAATGGGGTATTAAAGTTCCCTACTATGACTCTATTACTGTAAATCTCTTCTGTTATGTCCCTCAATGTTTGTTTTATGTATTTAGGTGCTCCTATGTTCAATACATAGATGTTTACAAGGGTTATATGCTCTTATTGGACTGATCCCTTTATTATTATATAACTTCCTTTTTTTGTCTCTTATTATAGCCTTTGGTTTAAAGTCTATTTTGTTTTATATAAGAATTGCTACCCCAACTTTTTTGTTTTTATTTTCATGAAATATCTTTTTCCATCCCTCTACCTTCAGTCTGTCTGTGTCTTTCAATCTGAAGTGGATCTCTTGTACATAGCATATCCATGTATATGTATCTTGCTTTTTTATTCTGCTACCCTATGTCTTTTGATTGGAAAATTTAATCCATTTACATTTAAAGTAATTATTGATAAGTATGTAGCTACTGCCATTTTATTATATATATTTATGTTCCTTCTTCATTCCTTGTTATTATTTTATTTTTTAATAGTCACCTGAATGTTACAGAGCAGACCCATTGGTTGGAGGGGGGGAACAAAATACTGTTACTGAATGGAACCCCCTTCCCTTGGAGTCCCCCTGTACTAGGTTCATCTTGCCCACCACCAGGGAATTACAGCTCTCAATGCCAGAGACTGGTAGAAAGGAAAGTAATTGTTTATTCAAAAGTTTTACAGACTTAGAAGAATGACTTAATATCTTCATTAAAATCCCAAAGTCCCTTAAAACACCCACAAATGCACACAGTCCTTCCTTCCCTGCTTTGCACAGTCTGGGGTACCATAGCTCAGGAAAAGAAATAGAAGTCTGTGGCTCAGGTAGCCCCCGGTCCTTCCCAGTAATCCATGCTCGGCTGGCAGGCCTCCCATGTACCCAGCACCATCAGCTGTGTCACCACCACTATCTCCGGTTCTTAATGCAAACCTGCATGGCATCTTCTCCTGGCCCACCAGCAAAAGTCCTTTCACCCATTTCCTTCCTGTGATGTCTCTCCTGCATTCTTCCAAACTGCTAAGAGAGAGCTCTGCATCACTGCTACATCTTGCTTTACAGCTCCCTAAGCTGCGTGGCAAAGGGAGCCCTAAAGCTGCATGCTTCCAAACCTCACTAAAGCCATGTGGTTCTCCCTTGCATGGCTGCCACACCTGGGTTTAAATCCCAGCAGCAATCTTCTTCTGCATCTCCATTTCCAACTCTTCCCACAATTGGCTACACCTGCCAGCATTCCCATATTTTTCCAGCTTTTCTGGGTTGCCATAGTGCATCTGGGCAGGCATGGCCCCCTGGCATGAAGTGAGTCATCTGCAAGTTCTCACACAGGCACTGTAACCAGGAGAAGTTATCTCCCAGTTGCATCCTGGGTGGAAGCCACTCCCATTTCCCTGGCTGAAAGCACAGTCACATCCATTTAACATATCCATGAAACCAGTTAAAAGTTACAAATATGTTAAATGACGGTTCTAGAGGTGATTTGTAAAACTGTTGGTATGCAAAATAACTCAGTGGCCCTGCTCCATGTGTCCCATCCCCCAGTTCAGACTTTGGGGTTGAGAACATCCTATATTTTTAATATTTCCTCGGCAACCTGAGTTCTGGACCCCATTACAAATCCCTCTTTGGAGGGGGGGCATGGCTGCATCCTGTTACACGAAGACATGTTTATTGATTTTAGAGAAAGATGAAGGGAGAAAAACATTAATATGAGAGAGAAACATCAGTCAGTTGCCTCTTGTATGTGCCCTGACTGAGGATCTAACCAACCACCTAGGTATGTACCCTGAAAGGAAATCTAACCTGCAACCTTTTGGTGTAGAGGATGACATTCCAACCAACTGAGCCACCCAGCCAAGTCTCCCCTTCTTCTTTTGAAAGAAGTCCCTTTCAGATGCAAAAAAAATCACAAAGAGGTACCACTTCACAACAGTCAGAATAGCCATCATAAACAAATCAACAAACAACAACTGCTGGTAAGGCTGTGGAGAAAAGGGAACCCCAGTACACTATTGGTAGGAATGCAGACTGGTGCAGTCACTATGGAAAACAATATGAAATTTTCTCAAAAAACTAAAAATGGAACTGCCTTTTGACCCAGCTGAAACATCAGTCTAAAAGAACCTATGCCCAATGTTCATAGCAGCATTATTCACAACAGCCAAGTGCTGGGAACAGCCTAAGTGCCCATCAGTAAATGCATGGATCAAAAACTATGGTACATTTACACAATGGAATAGTACACAGCAGAAAAAAAGAAGGTACGCCTACCCTTTGTAACAGCATGGATGGAACTGGAGAGCATTATGCTAAGTGAAATAAGCCAGCTGGTAAAAGACAAATACCATATGATCTCACCTGTAAGTGGAACCTAATCAACAAAACAAACAAGTGAGCAAACTAGAACCAGAGACATGGAAATAAAGAACAAACTGATAGTGACCAGAGAAGGGAGGTACCAGGGGAAATAAGGGGAAGGATCAAGTCAAGGAACATGTATAAAGGACCCATGGACAAGGACAACATGGGGATAGGGAAGATTGAATGTGTGAGGTGGGGTGGAAAGGGCAGGGGAGAGTAATGGAGGTTAAAGTGGGACAACTGTAATTGAACAACAATAAAAATAAAGATTTCTTGTAATACTACTTTGGTGGTGATAAACTCCTTTAGCATTTTCTTATCTGAGAAGATCTTTACCTCTCCTTCAATTGTAAATGATAACCCTGCTGGGTAGATTAGTCTTAGTTGTAGGTCCTTGCTTTTCATCACTTTGACTGTTTTGTGACAGCTTTTTTGGTCTGAAAAGTTTCTGTTGATAAATCAGCTGGCAGATTTATGGGAGCTCTCTTGTAGGTAACTACTTGTCTTTCTTTTGCTGCTTGGAAGACTCTGTCTTTGTCTTTCAACTTCACCATTTTAATTGTGATGTTTCTTAGTGTAGGCTTCTTTGGGTTCTTCTTGTTTGGAACACTCTGAAGTTCCTGGACTTGTTTGTCTATCTCCTTGTCAGGTTAGGAAAATTTTCAGTCATTATTTATTTAAATAAATTCTCAGTCCCTTGCTCTCCTTCTGGTATACCAACAATGAGAATGTTGGTAGGTTTTACGTGGTGCTAGAGGTCCCTTAAACTATCCTCATTTATTATTTTTTTCTTTTTGCTGTTCTGAATGGCTGTTTTCTGATACCATGTTCTCTAAATTGCTGATACAGTCCTCTGCTCCATCTAATTTTCTGTTGGTTCCTTCTAGTGTATTCTTCCTTTTGGTTATTGTATTCTTCATTTCTGACTGGTTGTTATGCTTTCTATGTCCTTTTTTATGCTTACCATCTCTTCATTAAAGTTCTCACTGGTTATCCTTATAACCGGTATTTTGAATTCTGTAACTGGTAGATTTCTTGACTCCATTTCATTCAATTATTTTTTCTGGAGAATTTTCCTGTTCTTTTATTTGGGACATGTTTCTTTGCCTCTCTGCTTTGGTCACCTCTCTGTGTTACTTTCTTTCTTTTAACTTTTTTAAATTATATTTTATTGTGTATGCTATTATAGTTGTCCCAGTTTTTCCCCCTTTGCTCCCTTCATCCCCACTCCCCCACTTCCTCAGGCTATCTCTGCACCATTGTTCATGTCCATAAATCATGCATAAATGTTTTTGGCTACTCTTATTCCTTATGCTGTACTTTACATCCTATCACTATTCTGTAACTACCAATATGTACTTCTTAATCCCTTCACCTTTTCACCTATCCCTCGCCCCACATCCCATTTGGCAACCATCAGAACATCTCTGTATCTATAATTCTGTTTCTGTTCTTCTTATTTATTTTGATTTTTTAAAGAATCAATTGTTGATAGATATATATTTATTGCCATTTCATTGTTCATATTTTTGATCTTAAAGGAGAGACTTTTAACATTTCATATAATACTGGTTTGGTGGCAATGAAATCCTTTAGCTTTTTCTCATCTGGGAAGCTCTTTATCTGTTCTTTGATTCTAAATGATAGCTTTCCTGGGTAGAACCCAGGAAAGCTGGGTTGTAGGTCCTTGCTTTTCATGACTTTGAATATTTCTTGCCAATCCCTTCTAGTCTGCAAAGTTTCCTTTGAGAAATCATCTGACAGTCTCATGGGAGCTCCCTTGTAGGTTACTAACTGCTTTTCTCTAGCTGCTTTTAAGATTCTCTCTTTGTCTTTAACTTTTGACATTTTAATTATGATGTGCCTTGGCATGGGAGTCTTTGTGTTCATCTTGTTTGGAACTCTCTGCACTTCCTGAATTTCTATGTTTATTTCCTTCACCACATTAGGGGAGTTTTCTTTCATTATTTTTTCAAACAGGTTTCTAATTTCTTGCTCTCTCTTCCCCTTAAGTGTACCATTATCTAATGCTGGTACACTTGAGGTTGTCCCAGAGGCTGCTTATACTATCATCATCAAAAAAATTTTTTTCTTCACTGTTCTGATTGCTTGTTTTTTACCTCCTTATATTCCAAATTGCTGATTTGATTCTTAGCTTAATCCACTCTGTTGTTTCCTTGTAAATTGTTCTTAATTTCATTTAGTATATTCTTCATTTCTGACTGGATTTTTTTTATGATGTTGAGGTCCTCACCAAGTTCCTTTTAGCATCCTCATATCCAGTGTTTTGAACTCTACATCTAGTAGCTTATTTATTTTCATTTTGTTTCGGTTTTTTTTTCCTGGAGTTTTGTTCTGTTCTTTCATTTGGGTCATGTTTCTTTGTTTCCTCATTTTGACAGCCTCCCTTGTTTATATGTATGTTATTAAGCAGAGCTGTTAAGACTCCTTAGTTTGCAAGAGTGGCATAATGCAATAGGTATTCTGTAGAGTCTAGTGGCACAGTCTCCCCAATATCCAAGCTAGGTGTTCAAGGTGCAACCACCATGTGGGCTGCATACACTGTCTTGTTGTAGTTGAACCTTAATTGCTGTTGACACATCCAAGGTCAGTCACTGACTGTGTTCTATTCAGGATCACACAGCATAAACTAAAAAGTGATCTGTAGATGGCTGCTACTTGTGCTGGCCTTGGAGGTGGCCAGGCAAGACCAGGCTGTGATTCAAGTCTGGCTGCTGCTAGTGCCAAGTCTGAGACAACTTAGTAAAAGTATAGGGCTTTCTGGAGCTAGATACTGCTTATTTGAGAAAATTTAGGAAAATAGGAAGCATGGGCCAAGACAAGGCATTTATATGAGAAAGCCACTGTAAATAGCTTTGGTGGGCCAGAATTTGTGGGCAGGGTGGGAGGGTGGGAGGCAGGGTCTCAGGAAAGTACCAGAGTGGGGAAAACAATTTAAGCCAATGGTGCTGTCTCAGATATGGTACCCACCTGACTGCTCTCACTGCTCTGGGGGGAGGACTCAGAAAAGGAACAATGGCCTCTGCCAGCACTTCTGTCTGGGAAAAAGCTGTCCCCCAGGTCTCACCCTAATGCCAAATGATTCAGTTCCTTCTCATATATGTCTGATGCCTTTTAATGGCTGTCCGCATGCTAGAGCTCAAAAAAAAAAAGTGAGCCTGAGTAATGTCTGCAGAGAATCTTTAAGAGAAACTACCTGAGACTCTAGCAGTTTGTCTTCCACAGCCTCAATTCCTGCTGGTTTTTACAGCCAGAAGTTTTGGTGACTTTTCTTCTTAGAACTGAAACCCTGAGCTGGAGGTCTTAGTGTGGGCCTGGGACCCTTTGCTCTTGAGATATCCTTCTTGATTTTTATCAGTGCCATGTGGGTGTGGGTCTGGTCTGATATGCATCTCTGCCCCTCCTACCAGTATCACTTTACTCTTTAATTCTATAGTTCGATTTTTCTTTAATTTTGTAGTTGCAGGACTTTCATTCAGCTCTATTTCTGATTATTCTGAATGGCAGTTGTTCTATAGTTTAGTTGTAATTTTTAAGTGGTTGTGTGAGGGGTAAGTGGTGTTTACCTGTATCACCATCTTGACCAGAAGCCCTTGTGTGTTTTTTCCTGTGTATTAGGTAGATCTTCTACATTTCCCAGTCTTGCCAAGGCAGCCTCACGTAGTAAGTGTCCTATTGGTTTCAGTGGCACAGTCTCCTTGATCACCTGGCTTTCAGTAGTATCCCTTGTATGGGTGTGTGGCCCTCCTGTTGTAGCTGAGCCCTGATTGCCACTGGCATAGCAGTGAGTGATACTGACCCTTAGGCCAACTGACTATGAGAATTGCCCATCATCCCAACATCTGAGATGCTGTGTGGAGACTGACCCCACTGAGCAGGATTTGCCCCAAAGGTTCTGGTGCCTGCCAAGACTTCCTTTTGGATATGCCACTTGTAGAGCTAATCAGGTATTCTGTTGTGGTCTAAAGCTGGCCACCAGTGTGTTGGTTCTGGGGCCTCTTGGGAGGGACTTTGGTACAAGTCAGTGTCAAACACTGCTTGTGACCAGGCCAGGGCTACCTGTTTGGAGCTATAAAGTGATCCACAGTTTGTAGCTGCCTGTGTAGGGCCTACATGAGTATATGAGGGTTCACACTGTGAACCAAGTCTGGCTGCCACCAGTACTGGACCTATGGCATGTTAGCAAAAGGCCCAAATCACCCCAAGACCTGCCACTGCCTGCTGACTACCCATATGGCTCAGCTGCTGACAGAGCTTCAGGCAGAACAAAAGCTGGGTGAGGCAGTGTCTCAGGGAGTTGTCAGGGTGGGGCTAATGCAGAATCAGGGTTGACTGTGTACAGGCAGGGACAATGGTGTAGTCCTTCCACCCCTTGCCCCAAAGACACACAATTCAGTTTCTCCCAGTTTGTCTACATCCGCCTCGCATCACCCTTCCCAGGTTTGATGTGATTTTTTTTTAAAGAAAGATTCTGACAGTGCAGGTCCATGCTGTCCCTCATGAGACTCTTTTTCCTAATCTTTAGCAACTATGTATGTTAAGTGGGAAAAAAAGGCCAATAAACATGTCACTGCCATTAAAGTGAGACATTTGAAACTTTGAGCTTTATAATCTCCAAATTTTTTTTGAAAATAAAACTATTAAGGGACACTATTTTTGGTATGCTCTTTAAAACAAATATCTCCTGTCCTTCACTCATTAGGATAACAACAACAAAAAGCAATGTGAAAGCTATTTTTGTTTCTACCCAGTACTGTAATTTGCTTTGCTTTGAAAATTTCAGAGACCAGGCTGAAATGCTAAAAAAAAGTCTGTACTCCAAAACTGACACTGCATCCTCTTGGAGCCTCACAGATACAGGTAGAGGAATTCCTGTTCTGGCACATGTTCCTCTCTCTGTCATTTACAACCTGCCCAAGCTGCCTTTTTAGTTCAGAATAATTAAACAATGGGAAGTGTGGTGGGTCCCAATTCCTTCTTCCAGAGAAGGGCCATTTGTTGGCGTCTGAGTGAAGGTAGTTTTCCATGAAGTCCATGAAGCTTAGACTCTTGCAGGAGCTGTATTTCTACAAAAGGCCCTAGCAGTGTGTTTATAAGTCATGTTTTTTGGAATTTGTAGAGGAAATATTATCAAATTATTTTCCTAAAAATAGTCTCCCAAATTGTCTAAATTCCAGGGTCCACAAAACCTAGATCTGCCTGTGTCTCTGAGATGACTTTGTTGACAAATATTTCTGGATATTCAGCAAGTGTGATTCTTTTTCCTCCTTACACGTTTACCCCATTCCCTCACTTGACATTTTCTTCTTCATAGACCTGAAGCTTGCTGGCCAGGCAGGATAGGAAGTCATTCTTTCATGGTTGAATTGGGGTACTTTCCAGCTACAGGGGCATGCACAGACAGCTGCTCAGTGCAGAGTGTTGACAGAGGAAAGCCAGGTGGAGGATATCTTCACCACTATTTTATTGGAAGCCAGGCCAAATACATATTTTAATGTGAGTAAACTCTCTCTGGGAAAACTTCCCTGAAAACCCATGCTAGCTGTGGATAATCTTGTCCATGTGTCCTCTGATCCTATTGGCTTCATAAGACCTGGTATGTTATGTTGCAATATCTCTCATATATTTCATCCCCTATGCTAACTCATGAGCTTCTTGAGGGCATTTATACTTTATCTTCTCTATGCGCAGGACCAGGGCTCACCTGAGTGGTTGCTAAACAGTGGGTCCTGAAACCATTTGCTAAATGAATGTCTCTCCTCTCCCCTCCTTGCCCTCCTACTGGCTTTCCCACAAGCAGGTGGTGGTTTATGAAAAAGGATGCTGACACTGTCCAGTAATTCTCTGGTGAGGCTACTATAATGGGGACCTTCTTGTACATAGTGCTTTGTACAATGTAGGACAGCATTAGCTTTTTGAGTAGGTGCTCCAAGTAATTACTGCCAATGTGTGATTTTTGGGGGGAAATCAGGCAAGGATTCTTGACTTCAACTATTCCATCCTCCCTGATTACCTCCCCCATTAGAGCTGTTTTCTTTTAGGTGTGGGAATTGTCCAGACTTGAGTTCTTCATTTGAAATGTAAATATCCTACCTTGGTTATTAATTAATGCTTTAGTGGGATATTTAAAGAAGTGAGAAACTGGACACCAAGAGGATTAGGAACAGAGAAGAGGAGGCAGCAGCAAAGACAAATACTTGCTCCATGAGTGACCCAGGCCATTTCTGACTAGCTTCCAGTTTGGGGGAGCCCATCCTCATACTCTGAAAACCTCCAACCTGGGCAGAAGCAGCCTTCAGTCCTGGCTGACTGACATCCATCCTAGGGTTGAGAAAAGCCACTGAAGGTCAACACACGGACCCCTGTACAACATACTTGCTTCTCGGATGGACCCAGTTGGTGATGACAACTCAGTAACCATTTGATACCTACAATAGCATGTGTCTCTGAGAAAGCCCAACTGAGGAGCACAGAGAGGTGAAGTAAGTCCACTCTCACTTGGTTAATCAGAGTCTCTGGCAAAGAATCAGCAAGTATTTGTTGAGCATTATTATGTGCAAGACATAAGCTAGGTTTTAATGAATCAGACTGTGAATCACTTTCTCTGGGTCTTACAACTTCAAAGATCAACAGGATGCCTTGGAGTCAGTGTGAGACAGACCAGAGACAGCGAAGCCAGCACTGGGATTCTAGAGGTCAGAAGGAGATAATGTTTAAGTGGAGGAAGATTTTGTGTGTGCACTTACCTCCTAGAGTCCACATTTAAATACCTGGCAGCCTAGCTCTGGCTGTGACTGGCATCAGATGTCAGATTAACCTGGTTTCTGAGGTTTATTTGATCACAACTTTATATTCTATGCTGTTACAGGTCTTATTTTCTGCTCACATAGCATTATTGTCTTTCAACTATCACAACACAGAGTAACAAAGTGATTCCCAGGGAGCTCTAAAAAATAACCTGTAGCAATACGTGTTAGTTACATTAGGAACACCACATATTGTGGATTTGTTACTCTATTTGGGGTATCATCGACATATCTTATTTTTCTTTCTATGAAATTGGAATAAGCCCTATTGCACAGCATTCTCATGAGGAATAGACAATTGACTTTAAGCACAGGGCTCAGCATATTGTAAGTCTTTAATAGAATGCAGTCAATAATATAATTAATACTTTTATTTGATCTTATTACTAATAAAAATTGCAATATGCCAAGGGAGGGCATTGTGAAAGAAGGGGCCACCCAGGGGATTTCTGAATTGATGTAAGATTTTCTTTATGGGACCAGATAACTGACTGGCTTGCTCATTTCAGGGATTTCTACGGAAATAAAAGTCAGCTGGCTTCAGGATGATGCTCTTTCAGGCCATTGTTTTCTTTAAGGAGTGTGCAATTTGAATGGAGAAAAAAATCCTTTCTTATTCATGTTCCCAGAAAACTGAAGTAAAACAGTATATTTTGATTGTTGGGACAAAACTCAGCTCTTATCTATTCCCAACACTCCTTACTGCACCCCAGGGCAGGACGTCTTTTAAATCCCTTTTCTTTCATAGAAAATGTTGGGAAAGAGCTTTTGTCCCCTGTTAGCCCTGGCCAGTGGCCCTGCCTGGAGAGCAGTGAACTCCAGAGTCCACTGGTAGATGGAGTGCCAAGGGGGGCTTCCATGGGCCTTGGCTAAATTCAAGAAATCTCAGGCTCCCCAGGCTCAGACAGGAGCAAAACAGGGCCCTTCCACAGACAGATGTCTGCTTTGCCTGGGAGCAGGGCCAGTGCACGGTGACCTGGTTATCATTGGCTGACACCTCCACCCCAAAGCTCTGACCCCGGATAAGGGGGTAGGCATGAGAGGAAGGATCCACAAGGCCTCTGGCCACCATGAGAGCCTGTCTTGACTTGTGGGCTTTGGCCCAAATGTGAAACATTTGGCTTTGAAACTGCCTGCCTTTGGCTATTACGATTCTGGTATCCATTTGCCTTTATGTTAAATATGTGGTTATGAATATTGAGACCTAGAATATTTTTACTTAAAGCCTAGCCCTATGGCTTGTTTAGAATTTTTTTTTAAAGAGAGAGAAGAAAAGAGCATTAAAACCCTCCTGTCCTTTGAATTTCACTAGTGACAGTCTACTTTGTAGGGGAGAACCCTTAGCTGGTCCAGACAACTTGTGAGCATAGTATATTGGGATTACCAATTTGACCATAATGCTGCCTCATTTGTCATTCTCTCTCTCAATTATTTTTTATTTCAACCTGTATCTATTAATTGCCCACTGTATGTCAGGCACTGTTCTAGGCACCAGGAGAGTTCAGGCACTATGGTGACCTTCAGAGAGCCCACAGTCTGGGCTCCCTTGTCTTCATTACACTTGACATCTTGTGTGTACTGATTCCCCAGCGACAGTCTCAATACCTCATCTCCCCCCTTTCTTGTTAATATGAATTATAGAGTAGACTATAAAAACAGTGACTGATTTTCCCTTGTGTTTGATGAACCAGTTATAAGCAAAGTTCCAAAAGAACCATTATGATTAGAATGAACACATACCCTTCTGTGGTGATTACATTGGGGGACACTATGTAGCTGCAGACAAGAGTTCTGGTGTGTTGGTGAATAATCAAAATGAAAGCAAACCTCACCTTGTACAGGTAGAATGTCTTTGACCTATGTGACTTGAGGGACATGTTGGTTGATCCAGAAACTTCTTTTGTGAGATAATGTTTCAGTCTGTAACACTGATCATTAGCTGGTGCTAAGAAATCTCTGTAATCATACTTACCAGTAAATATCAAGATTGGGCTTATATAATTTATTCAACCAATGTGTTTAACATACTCTTCCTTCCTTGATAAGTGATAGATTGAGAAAAGAAATAATCCATCAATCCTTTTTTATCCTTGGCATTAATTGTGTGCTGTCTGATGATGGGATGGAAGCCAGAGTTTCTTCTTTCCCACTACCCTGGGGGTTGCTGAGCAGCACTAGTATAATGTGGGCACAGATGAGAAGGAAAGACATGAGCTTTCTTTATCCAGAGAACTCTCAGAACAGTGGAGTGTCCTCTTGGCTTGGGATCTAAGAAAACTGCTATGCACAGAAGACATTCTAAAAATACCTCCACACAATCCAAGATGGCAGAGAAGTAAGTGAAAGCTGCACTAATCTCCTCCCAGGGCCAATCTGGAATTACAGCTAAATTGTAGAGAAATCATCTGAATACCCAACTGAACACTAGCTGGAGAGAAGCCTTATAACCAAGGACAAACAGAAGAAGCTACTTCACCACAACAAGACTGGTAGGGAGTGTGAAGGAGGCACGAGAGGGCTGGCTGGGTTCCCATGGGCAGCAGCTGAAGTTCTGGAGGGATATTTCAGTGGCTGGGGGTCCTTCCTGAAAAGTGTGGGGTCTAGACGTAAGTGAGGCTCCCCAGCCTATAGCACCAGAGCTGGAAAGAAATCCAGATAATATCCAGCTGTGAAAAGCAGTAGAGTTTCTGAATGCCAAGAAGAGACAGCTGGAGATTCATAGTGCCTCTTTAAGGGCCAATGCACAAAATTCCATTTGCAGTCACCTACCCTGGCCTCCAGCAGAGAGAGGGCAGAGCAGACTAGAGAAGCTTGAGGAGAGTCTGGGGTTTGTAGCTCTGGGGAGAGAATTGAGGGAATAGGGAGAAGGATTCCTGTGCTAGGTCATTCTCTGTATTGAAGAAACCATCTTGCTCAGGCAGAATATTCCCATCCAAGTGGCATCAGCCTGAGGAGAAGCAATAGTCCTTCTCACAGAATTACTCTGCCCCAACCTGTGGAACTTAAGCCTGGCTGCCGGTTACAGTTTGAGGCTTAGTTTAACAACTAAGGTGGATCTCTAGGAGCTCTATGAGACTTTGGCTGATCCTCCTCCAGGCCCATGCTGATAAAAGCTGGCCCTGGTGCACAACTTGGTTCTTTCTGCACACACACAGGCCAAGCAGAGGGAGCCACATGCTGTGGATCACTCTAAGCTCCAAATAGGTTGCCCAGGGCCAGTTGCAGGCAGGGTTTGACTTAGGCATGCACCGGGGTCCTTTAGATCTACCTACTACATAGAAACAAATACAAAGAAACAGTCAAAATGGGAAGCCAAAGAAATAGACCCCAAATTAAAGAACAAGATTTCCAGATGAAGAACTAGATAAAATTGAGGTAAGCAATTTATCTAATAAAGGGTTTAGAGTTATAATTATAAGGATACTCAATAGCATGAAAAAAAGACATAGAAACCATAAAAAAGGACCAGTCAGAAATAAAGAATGCAATATCAGAGATAAATAATACACTGGAAGGAATAAACCGTAGGTTAGATGAAGCAGAGTATCAAATTAGTGATTTGAAAGACAAGGTAGAAAAATACACCCATGCAGAGCAGCAAAAAGTAAAAAAATTAATAAACTGAGGAGAGCTTCAGAAACATTTTT
The DNA here is from genome assembly GCF_004126475.2 of Phyllostomus discolor. NCBI lineage: Eukaryota > Metazoa > Chordata > Mammalia > Chiroptera > Phyllostomidae > Phyllostomus > Phyllostomus discolor. Next base: position 84,411,604 of record NC_040907.2, on the reverse strand, counting down.
GAACAACATGAAGCATAACAACATCCATATCATGGGAATACCAGAGAAGAGAGCAAGCCAAGAGATAGAGTACCTATTTAAAGAAAAAAATGACTGAAAACTTCCCTAATCTTGTGAAGGAAAAAGACATAGAAGTTCAGGAAGCTCAGAGGGTCCCAAACAAATTGAATCCAAAAGGACCTACACTGAGACACATAATAATTAACATGACAAAGCTTAAAGACGAGGAGTAAATCCTAAAACTCACAAGAGAAAAGTAGGTAGTACCTACAAGGAAGCCCCAATTAGACTGTCATCAGATTACTCAATAGAAGCATTTCAGGCCAGTAGGGAGAGGTGTGAAATATTCAAGGTGATGAAAAGCAAAGACCTACAACCAAGGCTACTTTATCCAGCAAGGCTATCATTTAAAATTGAAGGAAAAATAAGGAGCTTCCCAGAAAAGAAAAGGCTAAAGAAAGTTGTTAACACCAATCTAGTACTGTGACAAATTTTGAAAGGCTTGCTTTAAGAAGAAGAAGAAAAAGAGAAAGAAAAAAACAGATGAAAATAATTTACCAATAAAATGGAACTAAAAATGTATTTATCAATAATCATCTTAAATGTAAATGGCTTAAATACTCCAACCAAAAGACATAAGGTAGCTGAATGGATTAGAAAACAAGAGCCATATATATGCTGCCTCCAAGAGACCCACCACAAATTGAAAGATACACAGAGACTAAAAGTAAAGAGATGGAAAAGATATTTCATGTAAATGGAAAGGAAAAGAAAAGCTAGTGTAGCAGTATGTATAGCTGACAAAATATACTTTAAAACCAAGATTATAGTAAGAGACAAAGAAGGACACTACATAATGATAAAGAGAACAATCCAACAAGAAGATATAACCTTAGTAAATATTTACACACCCAATAGGGGAGCACCTAAATATGTGAAACAAATCTTGATGGACATAAAGGGAGAGATGGACATAAATACAGTCATAATCAGGGATTTCAACACCCTGATTATGGATAAATATTCCAGATAGAAAATCAACAGGGAGAGAGCAGCCTTAAATGACACACTAGATCAAATGGATTTAATTAATATCTTCAGAGCATTTCATCCCAACGAGCAGAATATAGATAACTTACAAATGCACAAGGAACATTTTCTAGGATAGACCACATGTTAGGACACAAAAAAAGTCTCAATAAATTCAAGATGATTGAAATAATCTCAAGCATCCTCTCTGACCACAATACAATGAAACTAGAAATCAGTCACAAAAAGGACACTGAAAAACACATGAAGGTGCGGGAGCTAATAACATGTTATTAAACAATGAATGAGTTAACAATGAAGTCAAGGAAGAAATCAAAAGATACCTCAAAACAAATGAAAATGGGAGAATGATGGCGGCTTTACTCTAGGCAGTGTGTTTCTCGGCTTCTGTGAAGAGGAGGGAAACTCACGGATCAGTGGAGAAACAGAGCAACTGGCCTAGGTTACTGAATCATTTTTGAAAGCAGGACATCAAAAATTATTGCGGTCATTGAAAAACCAGACAGTAAGGAGACTGCTCCAGGACAAAAGGGAACCAGGGATCAGCGTGGGGACCAGGGGGGTTGCAGCCCCCAGGCCCGGTGCTCCTGGGTCTGCCTCGGGGCTCCCGGGAGAGGGGAGTCGCTGCTCCCTTCCCCAAATACAGGGGTTGAGCAACTCCAGGGGAGAACCTGTTGCTTGAAGGCACTGAGAGGCCAGTTGGACTGAGAAAAAAATTGCCCAGAAACTGTGAACACCCACCCAGAGCTGTGGGAGAACTGAGGGCATCCAGCCAGCATGACCAGGGGCGGCCTGGAAGAATGCCTGCACCCCTAGCCCGGTGGGAGTGTGGATCAGTGGAAAACCCAGAGCCGGGAAGGGCGTGGCAGTCTCAGGTTTTGGGAGCCTGAGGTGCTGAACTGTGGAGGCGCGCCCCAATGGGAATCCTGACTCTCATGCTGTGATCCCGGAAGGGACATGATGCTTAGGGCATTCCTAGATCACAAAACTCAAAAATTTGGTGGAGAGGCGCGCCCTTCTACAATTCCCAGGGAGGGCACAGTGAATCCCAAAACATCGCAGGTGCCTCCTGAGATCATGGAGTTGGAACCCTGCAGGGACCCCGGAGTCCAGAAGAACGCAGCAGTGAGATCCGGAGAGTGACTGTGCTCAGGAGCACCCAGGGTACCTGAGAGTCTTGCTGAGATCTGGCTGGGAAGAGTGATAAGCATTTCAAAGGTCCCTCAGCCAGCTGAAGCCAGCAAGATCAGAAAAACTGGTCTGGCCAGTTACAAACCAGCAAGAGGATTTTTTATGTTTTGTTTGGTTTGGTTTGGTTTGGTTTGGTTTTTGTGGCTGTTGTTGGTTGATTGATTTTATCTTGTGTTTTAAGTGACATTTTATTTTTCAATTCTTATTATTTTTATATCTCTCAATCCCTTATGTTTCTCTTCCATTCATCCTAGTATTATTCTTTCCACTCCAAATTTATGTCTTCTGAACTCCATTTTCTGCTTTTTTTCCTTTTTTTTGATCTTTCAAGTTACTGTAAATTTGTATTATCTTTTTCTCACTTTTCCGACTATTTATTTAATATTATTAAATTAAATTTTTTATTTTAATAGTATTTTGGTATTCTTTTTCTTTCTGTATAATCTTCTTTGCTTGACTGGTTACACTGTCATTTGATAGGATCCCCCTGGTATCTCAGTCACAGTGTGTTGATAATTTACTATCCTTCATCTGTGTTTCATTAATACACCTCTCAAGGTTCTATACTCTTTATTCTTGTTATCTAGATCTCATCGATTCTACCACAAGACTGTGACTTTACTATTACTGTAAGACTTAGTCCATACAATTGTAAATACTACTCAATACCCCTACCTGATCTCAGCCCACTTTGCAATTTCCTGAACTATACTATTGTGGGGGTTGTCTCTATTGTTTTACACACTACTCCTATTTACTAATCTTTAATCCAACCCTACCTTAGAATCTGACCTCCCACAGCCTCACAGCTTTCTAGATCCAACTAACAATCCTCTCGTCCCCAATAAGAGTCTTACCTTCTTTCCATCCTTTCTAAAACGTGGATAGTGGGGTGGAGGATCACGGTTAACACTATAAGGAGCCAAAGGACAACCCATCTCTTTTCTACTGGCTGCTAATGTAAATATCATAGTATACTGTCTTGCTGTCTTAAACCATTTCGCCTTACTCCTCCAACTGATCACAAAAAAAAGAGTAGGGGGAAGCTATGAACATCAGGATACACGAAGGAGATTGCACCACTGAATCTCACAAATATTCTACCACAGAAGTTCACACCATAATTACAGGAAACCAGAACAGATCAATTTAAGAAACAGAGGCTAACAAGAAGAAACACATGAACAATGAGAAAACAAAGAAACAATCCCCAATTAAAGGGAAATGAGGAAGCCTCAGGAAAAATGCTAAATGAAATAGAGGCAACTCAACTATCAGATAGTGAGTTCAAAACAATGATTATCAGGAAGTTCAATGAACTCACAATGAGCTATCAGAAATTAGAGGGAAACTACAACAATCTCACTGCAAAGTATATAAACATGAAAAAGGAAATAGAAACTCTCAACAAGGGCCAAGAGGAAATGAAGATTATTTCTGAACTGAAGAACACAGTAGAAGGAATGAAAAGCAGGATTGATGAAGCAGAAGATCGGATTAGCGAGCTAGAGGACAAAGTAGAAAACAACGCCCAGAAAGAGCAAGAAAAGGAAAAGGGGCTCAGAAAGAATGAAGAGGGATTAAGAGGAATGTGAGACAATATGAAACATAATAATATCTGTATAATAGGGATACCAGAAAGACAAGAAGAAGAGCAAGGGATTGAAAACCTATTTGAAAAAGTAATGGAGGAGAACTTCCCTAATTTGATGAGAGAAAAAGTCACACAAATCCAGGAAACACAGAGAGTCCCAATCAAGAGGAACCCAAAGAGGCCCACCTCAAGACCCATCATAATTAAAATGGCAAAATTTCAAGACAAAGAGAGAATCTTAAAGGCAGCAAGGGAGAAACAGGAAGTAACATACAAGGGAGCCCCAATAAGGCTAACAGCTGACTTCTCAATGGAAACACTTCAAGCCAGAAGAGAATGGCAAGAAATACTCCAGGTAATGAGAACCAGAGGTCTGCAACCAAGACTACTTTACCCAGCAAGGCTCTCAATCAAGATAGAAGGCCAAATAAGAAGCTTCCCAGACAAAAGAAGTCTAAAAGAATACACCTCCACCAAACCAGCTCTGCAAGAGATTCTAAAGGGACTGCTTTAAGGAAGGCAAGGAAAAGAGGGAGAGAGACAGAGGATCACATGTACATAAAGGACAATGAATAAGTACCTATCAATAATAACTTTAAATGTAAATGGATTAAGTGCTCCAATCAAAAGACATAGAATAGCTGAATGGATAAGAAAAAATGACCCACATATATGCTGTCTACAAGAGACCCACCTCAGGATAAAAGACCTACACAGGCTGAAAGTGAAGCGCTGGAAACAAATCTTCCAAGCAAATGGACAGGAAAAAAAAGCCAGAGTAGCAATACTAATATCAGACAAAATAGACTTCCAACAAAGGTCCATAAAGAGAGACCCAGAAGGTCACTTCATAATACTCAAGGGAAGAATCCACCAAGAAGACATAAATATTGCAAATATATATGCACCTAATATAGGAGCACCCAAATACATAAAGAAAATCTTAGAGGACTTCAAGAAAGATATTGACAGCAACACAATTATTGTGGGGGATTTTAACACCCCACTATCAAAAATGGACAGATCTTCTAAACAAAATATCAACAAAGATATTTTGGCATTGAACAATACCCTTGATGAAATGGACTTTACTGATATATACAGAGCCCTCCATCCAAAAGAAGCTAAATATACATTCTTTTCAAATGTACACAGAACATTTTCAAAGATAGACCACATGATAGGACACAAAACAAGCCTCAAGAATTTCAAGAAAATTGAAATCATACCAAGCATTTTCTCGGACCACAAGGGACTGAAGCTAGAAACCAACCCCAAGGAAAAAAACCCAAAACACTCAAAATCATGGAGATTAAATAGCATGCTATTAAATAATGAATGGGTCAAGAATAATATTAGGGAAGAAATCAAAAGGTTTCTGGAAGCAAATGGAAACAAACTCACAACAACCCAAAACTTATGGGACACAGCCAAGGCACTCCTGAGAGGGAAGTTCATAGCAATACAGGCCCACCTAAAAAAGTTGGAAACATTCCAAAAAGACAACCTAACCCTACGTCTACAAGAACTCAAGGAACAACAGCAAAGACATCCCAGAGCAAGCAGAAGGAAGGAAATAACCAAGATCAGAGCAGAATTAAATGACATAGAGACTAAAAGCACAATTCTAAGGATCAATGAATCCAAGAGCTGGTTCTTTGAAAAGATAAACAAAATCGACAAGCCTTTAAGCAGACTCATCAAGAAAAAAAGAGAGAAGACCCAAATAAACACAATCAGAAATGAAAGAGGAGAGATTACAACAGATACCACAGAAATACAAAGGATTGTAAGAAATTACTACAAAGAACTGTATGCCAAGAAATTTGAAAACCTAGGTGAAATGGACAAATTTCTAGAAAAATATAATCTTCCAAAACTCAATGAAAAAGAAGCAGAAAGCCTGAACAGACCAATAACAACAAAAGAAATTGAAGCAGTAATCAAAAAACTCCCAACACACAAAAGCTCTGGGCCAGATGGTTTCACAGGAGAATTCTACAAAGCATTTGAGGAAGAACTAACCCCTATCCTTCACAGTCTATTCCAAAAAATCCAAAAAGGTGGGAGACTCCCAAACTCTTTTTATGAGGCCAACATCATCCTAATTCCAAAACCAGATAAAGACACAGCAAAGAAAGAAAACTTCAGGCCAATATCACTGATGAACATTGATGCTAAAATCCTCAACAAAATACTGGCAAACCACATCCAACAATACATTAAAAAGATCATACACCATGACCAAGTGGGATTCATTCCAGGGATGCAAGGATGGTTCAATATTCGTAAATCAGTAAATGTAATACATCACATAAACAAAAGCAAAGACAAAAACCACATGATCATATCAATAGATGCAGAAGAAGCATTTGATAAGGTACAGCACCCATTCGTGATAAAAACACTCGGCAAAGTGGGAATAGAGGGAGCATTCCTCAACATAATAAAGGCCGTATATGAGAGATCTACAGCCAACATCATACTCAATGGGCAAAAATTAAAATCTTTTCCACTAAGATCAGGAACAAGACAAGGCTGTCCACTTTCACCACTTCTATTCAATATAGTACTGGAAGTTTTGGCCACAGCAATCAGACAAGAAAAAGAAATAAAAGGCATCCAAATTGGAAAGGAGGAAACAAAACTGTCACTGTTTGCAGATGACATGATGGTGTACATAGAAAATCCTATAGACTCCACCAAAAAACTGCTTGACCTAATAAATTTGGCAAAACAGTGGGATACAAAGTCAATATCCAGAAATCAAAGGCATTTCTGTACACCAACAATGAAACAGCAGAAGCAGAGATCAAGGAAAAAATCCCATTTGAAATAGCAAAAAGAAAAATAAAATATCTAGGAATAAACCTAACCAAAGAGGTAAAAGATCTGTATTCAGAAAACTACATAACACTCAGGAAAGAAATCAAGGAAGACACAAACAAATGAAAACATATACCGTGTTCATGGATTGGAAGAATTAATATCATCAAAATGTCCATACTGCCCAAAGCAATTTACACATTCAATGCAATTCCTATTAAAGTACCAATGGCATATTTCACAGACATAGAACAAACATTTCAAAAATTTATATGGAATCATAAATGACCCTGAATAGCTGCTGCAATTTTGAGAAAGAAGAGTAAAGTAGGAGGGATCACAATACCTGACACTAAACTATACTACAAGGCCACTGTAATCAAAACAGCCTGGTGCTGGCATAAAAACAGGCACATAGACCAATGGAACAGAACAGAGAGCCCAGAAATAAACCCAAGTCTCTATGGTCAATTAATATTTGACAAAGGAGGCAGCAACATAAAATGGAGTAAAAATAGCCTGTCGAGTTTCAAGAAATGGTGTTGGGAGAACTGGACAGCCACGTGCAAAAAAATGAAACTTGAGCACCAACTTACACCAAATACAAAAATAAATTCAAGGTGGATAAAAAACTTAAATATAAAACGTGACACCATTAAAGTCCTAGAGGAGAACGTAGGTAGGAAAATCTCAGATATTTCACGCAGAAACTTTTTTACTGACTTGTCCCCTAGAGCAAGGGCCGTAAAGGAGAGAATAAACAAATGGGACCTCATCAAAATTAAAAGCTTCTGCACAGCTAAAGAAAACAGTATCAAAAGTAAAAGAGAACCAACTGTATGGGAAAACATATTTTCCAATGATACCTCAGACAAGGGTTTAATCTCCAAAACATAAAGAACTTACACGACTCCACTCTAAGAAGACAAGCAACTCAATTAGAAAATGGGCAAAGGACTTGAATAGACACTTCTCCAAGGAGGGCATACAGAAGATCCAAAGACACATGAGATGATGTTCAATATCGCTAGCTATTAGAGAGATGCAGATTAAAACCACAATGAGATACCACTTCACACCAGTTAGAATGGCCATCATAAACAAAGCAACCAACAACAAGTGTTGGAGAGGTTGTGGAGAAAAGGGGACCTCAGTGCACTGCTGGTGGGACTGCAGACTGGTACCACCACTATGGAAAACAGTATGAAATTTTGTTAGAAAACTAAAAATGGATCTGCCTTTTGACCCAGCAATTCCACTGCCAGGATTATATCCTAAGAACCCTGAAACACCAATCCAAAAGAACCTATGCACCCCAATGTTCATAGCAGCACAATTTGCAATAGCCAAGTGTTGGAAGAAACCTAGATGCCTATCAGTAAATGAATGGATCAAAACACTATGGTACATTTACACAATGGAATTCTATGCAGCAGAAAGAAAAAATGAGCTCCTACCCTTCTCAACAGCTTGGATGGAGCTGGAAAACATTATGCTAAGCGAAACAAGCCAGGCAGTGAAAGACAAATACCATATGATCTCATCTTTAACAGGGACCTAAACAACAAAACAAAGAAACAAGCAAAATATAACCAAAGTCACTGAAATAGAGGACAGGCTGACAGTGACCACAGGGTAGAGAAGGGGGAATTTCAGGGGACAATGGGAAGGGTTCACAGGAACAAACTTAAAGGACACATGGACAAAAATTAGGGGGAAGGTGGTAATGGGAGGGAAGTGGGGAGGGTTGGGAGGGGTGGTGGATTGGGAGTAAAAGGGAGAAAACTGTATTTGAACAATGATTAAAATAAAATTTAAAAAAAAAGAAAGAATCAGAGAAGGTATCCCAGAAGACGTGACAATTAACTAAGTCCTGGAGAATGTAAAGGTGAGGAGAAGGAGAATATTGTCCCTAACAGAGGGAACATGTAAATGAAAGATCATGGCATGAATAGAAAAACATATGTTCAACTTGTTTTAAAAGATACAATGTAATATTAAAAGATTAAAAAACTAAGATATAGAATTTGAAAATCACCATTGAAAAGAAAAATAGAAACAGAAAATTAAGAACTGTGGGGCATAGAAAATCAGAAAACAAACAAGATGAGAGAAATAATACTAACCAAATAATTTACTACAATAAATATTAATGGGTTAAACCCCTGCCATTCAATGACTCTGGAATTGAATCAAATTGAAAATCCAAATTGTGTTTTTTATTAGATAAATATTGAAACAAAAATGACATAAAAATTAAAATAAATTGATATACAAACAAAAAATGTAGGGATAGTAATACTAGCATTAATCAAAGAAGAATTCAAGGCAAGAAGTGTCTAATGACACAAATTTATGTACCTGTTACTGTTCCTTCAGCTGTAAAATGATGAAAATTATAAGGTATAATGAGAAAACAATGGGAAACATAATAAAAATAAGTCCCGTTTGACTATAAAAAAAATGAAAATGAGAACACAACAATCCAAAATTTGTGGAACACTGGGGAAGCAATCCTAAAAGGGAAATTCATAGCATTACAGGCCTATCTCAAAGCAAAAGCAAAAACAAAAAACAAAAAATGACAAAAAACAAGAAATAGCTTATATAAACAATTTAACTTTACATTTAAAGGAACTTGAAAAAGAACAACAAAAAAGCACAAAGTGAGTAGAAGGAAGGAAATAATAAAGATCAGAGCAAAAATGAATGAAATAGAGTCTAAAAAATGGTATAAAAGTTCAGTGAATCCAAGAGCTGGTTCTTTGAAAAGATAAACAAAACTGACAAACCTTTAACCAGATTCATCAAGAAAAAAGAGAGAGGACCCAAATAAATAAAATCAGAAAGGAAAGACAAGAAATAGCAATGGACACCAAAGAAATGCAAAGGATTTTAAGAAAATATTATGAACAACTATTTGCCAACAGAATGGACAACCTGGACAAAATGGATAAATTCCTAGAAACACAAAATCTTCCAAAACTGAATCAGGAAGAATTCGAAAATCTGAATAGAGAGATTTCACCTGGGGAAATTGTAGCAGTGTTCAAAAAGCCCTGGACTGAATGACTTTACAGGTGATTTTTATCAAACATTCCAAGAAGAACTAACACCCCTCCTTTTCAAACTATTTTATAAAATTCAAGAGGAAGACCCCCAAGTCTTTTATGAGACCAGCTCATTTTATGAGACCAGCATTATCCTAATTCCAAAACCCAATAAAGATACTACAAAGAAAGAAAATTATAGGCCAATAGCAATAATGAATATAGATGCTAAAATCCTCAACAAATATTAGCAAACCAAATACAGCAATGCCTCAAAAAGATCATACACCATGATCAAGTGGGATTTATTCGAGGAATGCAAGACTGGTACAACATTCACAAATCAATAAATGTGATTCACTGCATAAACAAAATGAAGGATAAAAACCACATGATCATATCAATAGATGCAGAGAAAGCTTTTGATAAAATCCAGCACTCATGGTAAAAACTCTCAGCAAAGTGGGAATAGAGGGAATATACCTAAACATAACAAAGGCCATATATGACAACCCGACTGCCCACATCATGCTCAATGGGCAAAACTACACACATTCCCCTTAAGATTTAGAACAAGACAGGAATGTCCATTTTCACCTCTTATTCAACATAGTACAGGATGTCCTACCCACAGCAATCAGACAAGAAGGAATAAAAGGCTTCCAAATTGGAAAGGAAGAAGTAAAACTGTCATTATATGTAGATGATATGATACTGTATATCAAGAACCCAAAAGATTCTACCAAGAAATGACTAGAACTGATAAATGAATTCACCGAACTATCAGGATATAAGATTAATATCCAGAGGTCAATTGCATTTTTATATGCCATTAATGAACTAACAGAAAGGTAAATTAAGAAAACCATCTCATTCACAGTTGCTACAAAAATAATAAAATACCTAGGAATAAACCTAACCAAGGACGTAAAAGACCTGTACTTGGAAAACTATGAGACACTAAAGAAAGATATTGAAGAAGATACAAATAAATGGAAGCACATACCATACCATGTTCATGGATAGGAAGAATTAACATTATTAATATTTCCATACTACCCAAAGCAATCTATAAATCCAACGCAATTCCTATCAAGATTCCAATGATGTATTTCACAGAGCTGTAACAAATATTTCAAACATTTATATGGAACCACAAAAGGCTCCACATAGCAACAGTGATCCTGAGAAAGAAGAACAAAATTGGAGGCATCACACTACCTAATATGAATCTATACTATAATGACATAGTAATCAAAAAGGCATTGTACTGGCACAAAAACAGACACAGATCAACGGAACAGGTTAGAGAGCCTAGAAATCCACACCTTTATAGTCAATTAATATTTGACAGAGGAAACAAGCACATACAATGGGCTAACGATAGTTTATTCAATAAATGGTGTGAAAACTGGACAGACACATGCAAAAAATGAAACTAGATGACCTTTTTATACCACATATAAGAATAAATTCAAAATGGGTCAAAGACTTAAATGTTAGACCTGAAACCATAAAAATCATCTAAGAAAACACAGGCAGCAAAATCTTGGACATTGCTGTACCTCTGTGTTATTGGATATATGCCCCCAGACAAGGGACACAAAAGAAAAAATACATAAATGGAACTATATCAAACTATAAAGTCTTTGTATAGCAAAGGAAATTGACAAAAAAAAGACAACCCATAGAATGGGAGAACATATGTGCTGATATATCTCATGAGGGGTTAATATCCAAAATTTATCAAAAGTCAACACCAAAAAACCAAATAACCCAATTAAAAAATGTGTAAAGGACCTGAATAGACATTTCTCCAAATAAAACATACAGATGGCCAACATACATGTGATAAGATGCTCAATGTCACTAATCACCAGAAAAATCCAAATTAAAACCACAATGAGATATCACCTCACACCTGTCAGAATGGCTGTCATCAAGAAATCAACAAAAAAACAAATGCTGATGTGGATGTGTAGAAATGGAAACTGGTTTTGCACTGTTTTGGGGTATGCAGATTGATGCAACCACTGTGGAAAGCAGTATGGAGATAATTCAAAAAATTAAAAATGGATCTACCTTTCAACCCAGCTTTCCCACTTCTAGGAATATATCTGAAGGGACCCAAAACACCAGTTCAAAAGAACATAAGCATCCCTATGTTCACTGTAGTATTATTTGCAATTACCAAGATATGGAAGCAGCCCAAGTGTCCATCATTAGATGAGTGGATAAAATAGCTATGGGACATTTACATAATGGAATACTATTCAGCTGTAAAAAAGAAGAAAATTTTACCCTTTGCAATAGTATGGATGGACCTGGAGAACATTATGCTAAGTGAAATAAGCCAGTCAAAGAACAACAAATGTCATATGATTTCACTCATATGTGGAACCTAATGAACAAACTGAACTAACAAGGTGAATAGGGATAGACTCATAGATGGAGAGCAGGATGACAGCTGTGGGGAGAGGTTAAGGGGTGGAGGGATCAAGGAAAATGGACTCACATACATGGACAACAATGTGGTGATTGCTGGGGGAAGGCGGTGTGTTAGGGGACTAAATGGCAATGGAATAAAATAAAAAACAGATTAAATAAAAATAAATAAAATACCTCCATTAAAAAAGAGAAAGAAACCCATATTTCTTTAATGAATGAAACATCCATGAAGGAGAAATTGTGCCTTTTTACCTACTTTTCATAGACACTTTAAAGATAAATAAAAGATAACATTTATTTTTGTTTTTGGGTGATCAAATTTAATTAGTAATTCAAATTAAGTAAAGAAAAATGTAGGGGAGATAAACAAACAGAAGTAAATAAACCCCTCTCTAAAGCAATCCTTCCTTGTTATCTTCTAGGTTGTTCTGCAATGTTTGTACACATGTGTGAGTTTGTACCCAGGCCTGTTTATCTGTGTGTACAGTTTTCTTAAACCCACCCTGCTCCAGGATGAGTTTAAGAGAAGTTGACTCAGGTTTGCCAGACATCTGTTTGTATGAAGAAGAAAATAGGTGCTGGCTGAAAGCTCCTCCCGAGGGGAGACAGGCTCAGGGGTGCGTCTGCCCCACAGCAGGAGTGGTGGTTGTGCTGGGGTGGGGGCTGCTGGGCCTGTGTCCACTGCCCCTGGTTTGTCTCACAGTCTGTTCCTCACTGTTCTTAAGCTGCTTCAGCCTTCCTGGAGCAGAGCAGAACTGGCATCTTAGACTTAGGAGTGGGTCAGATGAAAGACACCTCAGGAACTCCTAAACTACTTGAAGATGACTTCGGAATACTGAGAGTTCCATATTAGCAAAGGGGGCACATGATCAGAAATTTTAGGTACTAATTTTAAAGTTACTCCATTTCTTCCCAGACACTGAGGTGGTTTAGGGAAACATAGGTGTTTTATGCGTATGCGTGTATGAGTGTGTATATGTGTGTTTGCTCAATAAAATGGGTTTATGCTGCATTTAGTGTTCTATGATAGGTTATTTGTATTTGTTGTATACATCATTACTTTGTAATAAATACAAAGTACAACGGGCTGTGAATGTTCATGTCATCCTTCCTCTGTGTTGTGTGCAGTCCAGTGTTACTGAGGAAAAGACACTGCCTTTGCTGAGGAGGAATTTAAGAACATCTCCCTCTGAATTTGGGCTGCCCTGGGTGATCATCCCACACTAGACAGAGAGAATCTTGGCACTGAGCTCCCTGTCTCCCTGGATTCTATGCTTTTCAGGGTCCCTCATCAAGACCATTTGCTTCTGGCAGATAAATCAATTTATTCTTTCTCTTTCCCTGTCTTTAGTTTTATGGAGTCATGATTTCTAAATTCTTCTTTCTAAATTGCAGACCTCAACTAACCTTTCTATTCCCTAGGGAAATATTACAGGGTCTCATTACTTTCTGTCTCTCAATTACTCAGTAATGAAGCTATTAAATCAACTAAACTTTAGTAACAAAACCCTCTTTCTCCTATTCTAGACCCTCTGTGCCAACTTCCCTGCCTTCCTCCAGCTTTTCCTCTCTGTACTGTGGTACCCCATTTTGGGTGCTTGTAGCCTAAGTAGTGTATCCCATTGCTTTCCTTTAGCAGGGCCATGAGGGAAGCAGGTACCAGGCTGTGAGGCTGTGAGGGATCAAGGCCCTTGGGCAGCACACAGGGAATGGTGCTTGTGTGTTCTGGTAAATTAAGATGCACCAGTGAGTGAATAAGAGATCATTTTGGAAACACATGTGTGAAACATAGTAGGCTCCCATAGCGGGAGAGGGGAGATCACAGGAGGAGACTGTGGGGCTGTCTGCTGTGCTGGCAAAACCCTTTCTCTACATGAGAAGATCCCTCATTTCCTTTGGGTCCTGGAGACATGAGCATCCTGGCAGAGATTGCTGAGGAGCAGCCAACAGGAAGATGTGGCTGCATCTACAAAAGAGGCCTCACCAGCTACATGCCTTTAATGTTAAGACATGAACTGGAGTTTCTAGAAAAATCTGGTCCCTGCTGCTGCCACAGTTCACTTGGAAAAGTATAACCTGTTGGTCACCACTAAGCCAACTATGGATAGTCCCAGTTTCAACCGTGCCCCCTAGCTTTGGTAGTTTACTATCTTCTAAGACCCCCAATGGTGAGTTGCTTCAACTCATTAGGTTCTGGCTTTCTCATTTATGAAACTGGACTTGCAATGAATATGCTTCGAGTCCTTTTCCCACTGTAAAGTGTTTTTCTCTTTTCACCTCCCTTTTCTCAACCACCATATCATCATGTAAGCCTCATTCTTCATAAAGCTGTCTCATGATGCCCTAGCTTATCATCTGAAATTCTTCCCTGGGACCTCGGTCAAAGAGAGAGAGAGGCCAAAATCTTGAAGGTCTGCCACCCCTACAAAGAAGGAAAATAGCATGTTGTTTGGAAAGAAAGAAGAAGAAGAGGAGGAGAATAATTAAAGCTAATTATAAAAATAACAAGTTAGGTAGATACCCTAAGAGGGAAAAAACACAGGTCCCATTCCTTGGTGGGTGAGGAAATCATTCTGGTTTGAAAGTCTAGCTTCCCTAGAGAGGTTTGAGAGTGACCAGCAAGGGTCAGGGAGCAACTAAGAGCTTTTAATTTTAAGCCTTGGTAGTATCAACAACTGTTAAGAGAACTGGAGACCAGGGTAGAAAAATATTTATAAAGTTAGCTGGGCAAACTCCATGAGGGCAGCCTCATTCTTCCCAAACCAAAGCCACTTCTAGAATTCCTATTTTCCCAAATACAAGGGAAGAGAGATGGTTTTCATTAGTTATCAAGGAATTAAAAATACATTGAACATGACCTGCCAGCGCACATGGGGGATTGGTAATCAGTTCATTATGGTCTTACTGCTGTACTGAATCCAAGCAGTAAATAGTTCAGGAATGGGAGGATTTTAGCAATTACCTAGTCTTTGCTGTGGACACTATTCTTAAAATAAGAGAAGATATGGATAGTCATGGGAACACAGATGAAGCAGCTCTCCTGTGCCCCAGCACACACATCCACTGCGCCAGGCCCCAGAGCTCCTCTGGGAAAACCTTATGTCTTAGTAAAATCCCAGTTCAAAAACCATTTGGGTAGTCCAGTCCTCTTATTTGTTCAAAAAAGCATTTATTGAGCACCAACAATATGTCATGATTGGGGCTTTCAAAGAAAACTAAATATGGAAAGTCAGACATCCTTATTGATTTCTCCTTTAGCTTTGCTTCTATGTTTGAAGTTTCTTGGAATTTGCAACTTCAAACCACAAGCAACTAAAGAAGGTGGAGAGCAAGTGGTTTGCACCATCCACTTTTTTTCCTAATGTCTTCAGAAGTATAATGAATCTCAACCCTTCCCCATGTCCATTCTCATAAAAGGCTCCTTCATGCCTATTACCATCTCATTTATAATTGTGGGATGGTCTGCCTGGGTGTTTTCTCATCTGCTCATAACTAGGGCACCTGGCCAGAAACTGTGAATTGACAGTTAATACTGAAGGAGAAAGAGATCCTGATGTGTGATAATAGAGCTACAAAAAAGTAAGTTCATCTTT
Source organism: Phyllostomus discolor (assembly GCF_004126475.2). Classification (NCBI taxonomy): domain Eukaryota; kingdom Metazoa; phylum Chordata; class Mammalia; order Chiroptera; family Phyllostomidae; genus Phyllostomus; species Phyllostomus discolor. The sequence goes on along the minus strand of NC_040907.2, from coordinate 84,395,852 downwards.
TATCCCTAGCACTAAGCTACTTCTAAAAACCCAGGAAATTGATTCTTTATTTTAAAACTGATTTCAAAGGTAAATCAAACTGTCAGCATTACCTTCACATTGAGCCAGATTGAAGGTTGTTTTTTCTAAAAAGAACAACTGAGTTCTCCACACTCTAAACCTGGTGTGAGTTTGGGTCCCAAGAGGTCAGGTCCACTGAGTCTCCAAGCAGGAGACCTGAATGAAGTGAGGAGTTGGGTGTTTTCAGTCCTTCTGCAGTGGGGTTGGACAGCCATTCCCAGAAGACTCATGGAGTGTGCTGTTGTCACTTGACCTCAGAGGAGACAGATGACTCCAATAGGGGTAATCTAGGAGATGAAAGACACAAGGATGGTCTGGCTCATTTTTGGTCTGTGTCTATGAATCTGCCTTTCCATTCTCACTTCCCAAGTCAGAATGTCTTTCTTTAGCATTTATAAGGAGTATTGACACAGTCTCCTACCTGACTTTCTTGTCTTACCTGCTTCTTTCCCTTCTTCCCATTTCTGGCAAAGTAATAAAAAACAAAGATCTCCACGAATCTACAAATTAATAGCTTATGTGGGGTGGGAGGGAAGGCGGGAGTGGGGGAGGAGAGAGAGAGGACAGAGAATCATTTTATGCTTCCATGTTCCCTATGTCATATAGTTAAAATTTCTTAACATGTTGGTCAGTGTCTTTCAAAATTTGACTTGCCTCCTAAACTCCAACCACATGGGATCTCTTACTGCCTACTGAACAGCCCACACTCTGTCTCTCCTCTGTTTTTACCTGTGCTCTTCCTTTTGCTCACTATGCCCTTCCTGCTTCTTTAGTGAACCCCTCCTCATTGTTCTAAATTCAGCACAAGTGTTTCCTCAAGAAGAGTTAGTCTCTCCTTTAACTGTGCTTCCTCATATGGTTTTCACATACTTACATACTTTTCTTTACCAGATGTTTTTATTTGAACTATCTCTTTCTTTGCCTATCTCACTCACCAGAAAGGAGGTCAGTGTTCTATGATGCTGCATTCACAGTGCCTAGAAGACCACCAGTATTCACACACACACACACACACCTTTATATTTGTTGAATAAATGAATAGTCATCTCTGGCAGGACACCAAAACAATATATAATGAAGGATTTCTACATTTAAAAAAGGGTAGAATCATGTTTTAACTTCACTGAACTTTGCATCTGAAGTAGAATTTAGAAATTATTGGTTTATTATGGACAAAGCACATAAGGAGCCCATGAAACATGAGCATGGTTGCACCATCCCATTGGATCCAGATCCGTTTCTGTCTCTGTGTCCACATATACATGTGTGTATGGATGATGATATGTGTGTGTGTCTTTTGTTCTCTGGGAATGTTTTTCTTTTGAAATGCTCTTGTCACACAGTTTGTTCTAGGGTCCTTTTTCCTGGCAGTGGAAGCTTCTATTTTCCTCTTTGCTTGTCCTTATTTTACTTAATATGTATTCTTTCTCTAGACCTTTATAAATCAAGTCATTGGCAGTTATTTTTTCCTAACCCTTTTGAACTCATAGTGGGAAGAGAGAATTCTAAGTACTAACAGCAAATGTTTTTTAAAAAATATGAAGTCTTGAACATGATACAGCCTCTTCTAACACATTCTCCCTACACACAATCATGTACTTAATGGGGAAAAAGCTATACTGTATTTTGTTCACAGAAAACAATGAATAGATGAAAATGTAGGTAGTTGTTTTTTTACTCCCAACTGTTTTTCATTAGAAAAGAGATATGTGGAGAAGTGGAGGCTGAGGCTGAATTGTGAGTCAAAAATATTCCTATGTGACTGTAGCTTTGTAAGAGGACAGGGAGGGTCAAGATTGGCCATTTCTTTTGAGTGTTTTATGAAACTAAAAACCTAGATCTCCATTTTCTACTCATACACAGAAACACAGCCTGTGGGTTTGATTAAGATCCCAAAGGAACAGTAAAGTGACAGAGACACAGTGTCCAGAAACTAAGGGGAGAGAAAAGACCAAATAATGTCCAGGCAACAGGCCAACTTTCTGCAGCTAACTACTTGATAGCTCATCCCTTGGCATTTATTAGACTCATGATGTTGTGAAAATGATCAGAGACATTCTCATTGAGTTTCCCTTTTCTAGGCAAAAGTATTTCAGAACTGTGCCGGGAAGTTAGGGGCTATGGAAACACAGTGACAGTTATAGCTCTGTTAATCAACTAAGAACCCAGCGAGGAGAAATCATCATATGACTGGCAACTCTTTTTCCTCTCTCTTGACCCCCCACACTCTCCACTCTATAACTTAAGGGGCCCGTGGAACCTGACTCACTGAACAAATGATTGAGTAGCTGCATGTCAAAGGTAGCTGCTGCAGATCACAGATTTTCTGTAACTTTTCCCCTAGAAGGGGGAACCTTACTTTGTTGGTGAAACAAACAAGGGTTAAATGAACTGAGCCAGAGTCCTTCTTGTGTGTGTTCTGTCTGTGAGAACAAGTGTCTGTATTCATTTCATTTGACATTGAGGTGGACCCAATTGAGATGGCTACTGCTGGATCCCTCATGGTGAAAGGAATTGGCTTGAATAGTTTTTCTTAACTGGAATCTAAAGGCAAGAGAATGAACCCTGCTGTCATACAGACCCATCAAATCCTTACCCCTAGAGGCTATTTCCAATTACTCAGTGTAAGAATACAGTGGGAGCAAATGGAAATGCATTTTGTTGGCAAGGGGAGATTGATGACATCTTAAACTCTATTTGCAGATTCATAATATTCCTGTGCTCAAAATCCCTATGCTCAGAAGAAAATTATAATTTCTTTTGCTGTGACCTATTTTGATAGAATTGTAGAAGGTCATGGTTGGAAAAAACCTTGGACATAAACAAATCCCTCATTTAAAAATGAAAAAAGCAAGGCCTGGAGAAGTTTAGCCCCAGGTCACTGAGCTAATTAGTAGGTCCTGAGAGAAAAATAGAGTTGTCTTTTTTTTTTCCCTGAGGGTCCTGGTGGCTCCACTATCTGAGTTCACATTATAAGTGCTTATGTGTGGTGATATAAGAACTTTTTAGTAGAAAAGAAACTCTTTGAAATATGAAGCCAATTTTCTCCCTGCCAAGATAATTAAAAAACAACAGCAATGAGCTAGCACAACTGTCTATCATTGGGAATGTGGAAAGGCAAATATTTTCATAGAACCTAAGTGTTCAAACAAACATGAGTAGCAAATATGGTTTCCACTCCAGCTAGGATCAAGTGAGGATGGCTGGGGTGGGGAGTGGGGAGTGGTAGAGGGAAAATGGAGACAACTGTACTTGAACAACAATAAAAAAATTGCTATTAAAAAAAAACCCTCCAGCTAAGCCATTAAAACTTGGACAAAGAATCAAGGGAAAATGGAAATAGAAGAAGGTAGGTAGGAAATATAGGGTCCAGGATTCATGTATGAATTACATAAAAATAAAATTGACTCAAACTCAGGGTCTTTTTTTTAAAGACATGATTGCTTTAGAAGCTGATGGTCCATCATCATTGGCTTGTAGGATAGTGTATGAACTTGCAAGATTTTCCTTTGGAATGTAAGTCTGTCTGTGACAGGAATTGGTAGAGCTACCTATACGTTCAGAGGTTTGGGTAAGCTGAGCCAGGAAGAACCCTGCTCCTCCTTCAGGACTGGGGTGGGCTCAGACTTATCAGGGAGCATATGTTGGATCCAGGAGCTTTCAAATCAATTCAATCCAAGATTTGATTAGGCAAGCAGGATCCTGGGCAGAAGAAGTCAAGGGTGGGGAAAATGTAGTACTGGAGCAAGAGTGGCAAGAGTCAGGTCATTAGAAGTCAGACAAGGTAATTGGGTGAAGGGTCTTGGCCTAGATTTATTCTGTTGTGTGTTTGTAGCTGATAAATGGGAAAGTTTCAGGTGGGAGTAAGTAAATAACTTACTTTAAGTGCTTTTCAGGTAAGAGGTTGGGTAAGGAATAGGTCTTCAATCCCAAAGTGTTCCTTTGGTGATCGCCATACACCTTCCCAGAAGATGTGCCATGAGTTCAAGGTGGCCAGTGGGACTTGCCCAGGATTAATCAAAGTGGAAGCCCTTGGGATAACCAATGTCATCCAGCTTGGGTTCTGACAGTACAGGCATTGAAACTGACCCCTTCTTTTTAGAGAAGAGCTGTGCTCTTTTTCAAATGAGGGGTAGAATTATTCACTATCCCTTTCAGAATGCTCTTGCTTGGATATGGGAGGATCTTGTTATCTTTAAAAATTTCAAGCAAGTGGCAAACTCAGTCTTCTGACTTAGGAGGAACATTCAATAGCCTATATGATTGACTTGAGGATCTTCCTTAAAAATAGCTTCCCCAGACTGAGGCAATTTTTATTGGTATTCCAATATTAGAGATGCATTCTTTAGTATCCACTAGATCCCTAACAATGTGGCTTGCTTTTAAAATGTGGAATACTGCTAGAGATAAACACCACATTGCTTTACCGTGTTTATTAATTCATCAGTTCAGGGACTCAGGGCCCTATGACATCTCTGGGTCAGGATGGGCAGGGGAGAAAAACTGAGAGGTCAGAAGCAAGAGGAGATTTTTCAAGAGGGGAGAGGTTTACTCATTTTCCGTCATTGCAGAGAGCAGTTTAGGGAAAGTGTTGCTTGTCTGTTTCCGATAAAACATAGAAGAATCTGAGCAGACTCGGTATCAGGCAACAGTAGTGTCCAAGAAAAGCACAGAAGAAGAAGCCTGTCCTAAATTTGGGTTAATTTCATTAGCAGAATCACCGTGTGTTTATACTATAATCCACAATTGCAATGTGCTTCCATAATTGATATTTCATTTCCTCCTCAGAGTACTGCAATGGAGTACAATGGACTACTATGACAGGAGATTTTACTGAAGACGAAACTCGGCAGTTCAGGGGTGATCTATTGACCACTTCGGTGGATTCTGGGAGACTGACGGATGAAATTGGTGGTAGTGGTGATAATTACCAGGTCTATAAACTCTCTGAAATGGTATATAAAGATTATGTTGTACATGTGCATATGTGCATTTTTATTGAAGAGATTTTCATGACATTCTCAAAGTGCTCCCTGAACCACAAAAGTTTAAGATCTTCAGGCTTTTCAATGTGTAACTGGAGTGGTATGGGAAAAATTCGCCAAGCACAACCTTTTTGCTAGGTGAAGTGGAGAGTCCAGGCTGGGGAGTCACAGTCCCTTTGCTCCCAACACTGCTTAAAGGACATTATGTCACTAGGTGGATATCCACATTCCATCATCATTACTTATTCAGAAGGCCCTCCTTGTGCTCACAGGCTTGCCTTGTACAGTGCCAGCATTTTGTCACACGTAAGCATACCTTTAAGAAAAACAGATTTAGATTAGAATCCAGGGAGGAACTCCGCCTCAATTTCAAATCTCCCAACCCTGGCTTCGAACCTTGGATCTTCTTTGGACCTCAGATCTTAAGAAAGTAGAAGGAAATAAAATATAAAGCTTGCTGAGGCCGGAACCCACGTGCAAATCTCTACCCCACTAGGGTTGGGGGTGGGAGGTTGCTATGTGCTCTTCAAACAACCCCATAAGCTTCTAAGATAAAGGTGAAAACATTCAACCAGTTAGAGCGGGGTTGCTGCCACCATGCTTACTATGGTGTGAAATTGGAAGGAAAGCTTCCCACCAATAGAAAAGAGCTGCAAACTTTCAGTGTCTCTGGGCCACGCTGGAAGAAGTGCTGTCTTGGGCCACACATTAAATACATTGTAAACATATAATCATAAAAAAAACTTACACTGTTTTAAGTAAATTTATGATTTTGTATTGGGCTGCATTCATAGCTACCCTGGGCTGGTTGGACACCCCTGCCAGTGAAGACCAACCACTACACACTTAGGAAATGATTAGGTATCTTGACAGCACCCTCAGTTAAAATGGCAACCTTAGTTGCTTCACTGATTTGGAATCAGTGCCAGGGAGCCTTTTTCCTTCAGGCTCCAGAATGAGCTGGAAAGGATTTTAAACTGCCACAGCAGAGGAACAAGTGGTGAGAGTCACCACAGAAGTAGCTGGGTCAGGAGGAAATGCCCCTCCAGCGATGAAGTTGAAGCGCTCACCTGGCATATGAGGGAGCAAGGTCTCCTTACTCGGTACTTTTGTGTCCCTGGTGACCCATTTGTTTTGGAGCATGAGGGAATTTGGGAGGGTCAGGTGTTCCTCTGGTCTCTTAGCTGCCTTTTGGGCAGTTTTTTCACTTCAGGGAATTTCAGTCTCCATGTAGGTTTGGATCCAGACTCGAAGAATGATTTGTTAAGCCAGAATGAGTGATAGCGTCATCGCAACGTTTGTTTTATTGACCACGAACTCAGGATGCACCAGAATCGACTGCCAAATAAAGTGCAACCTCAAGACTTAAAGTGCCACACTATAGGTGCCACCCCTCTGCTGAAACAATTAGAGTAAGAAAGTGGACTTCATTTGTCCCAGCACCTGGGAGGTTAATTCCCAGTGTTCACAGTTGTGGAAGATGTTGATCCTCAAAAGGCTGCATTCCTGCATAAACAGCGGATTTTACATAGTTTAATTCCCTTATATAAATTCTCCTACACTAATCTCTGAGTGCATTTATTGCTGCTAAAAAGCAAAATGCGACTTGCTGTGGAAAGTGGGATAAGACTTCAACACTGAAGTGATTTTCCCTACCTTCCTAGCAATGAAAGGAACACAAGGAGACCCTGAAGTATTTCTTGTCCAGTTCTGTCAAAAATTCAATTGCCATCTGAGAACAGAATGTGAAGTATTGTGAACTGGTTGGTTCTGAGGTATGTTTGAAAACAGTCTTCCAGAAACTATTTGAGAAGATTTCACCTGTCTACCCTTATTCTTGCAAATGGAGCAGAGATCAATACAGCCATAATTGGAACCTGATTTCAGAAAACTCTGACTTATTTCAGCTTGTTATGAATCAATGCATTTAATATTTCCTGGATGGCTGCTATGTAGACTGCAGGCAAAACGGACCATTATACAACTATTACTGAATTTCTGGTCTGTACTCTGTAGCCTTCAAAGTGTGGATGTTTCTTATGCCATAAATGCAATGCATTCAAAAGCTTTGTTGAGGCAGGGTCCACAAAACACCTGGGGAAGTTACCCAAGGGGAAGTTGACTTATTTATATTTCTGTAGGCATTTCAAAATTCATTTATCAACCACAAGGTTGGCTCATGTTTCAACACCTGTAGCTTCAGCCCATACAGATAGAAAAATGAACATTCTGTGTTATAAATACCTTATTGGAATGTTAGCATATTTGACAGAACAGCAATTTTTCAAATTGAGTGAGGCCTTGTGGGGATTATAAGGTATGGTTTATATACCTTTTTCTCATTGATTATTTGCCTAATTGCTACGCTGAGAGGAACAGGAGGAGAAATGAGCATCCATCTCTGCATCTGTTTTTTTTCATAGTCTCTTTGGAGTTGCCCAGATGGAAGCTAAGAAGGATCAGAAGAAAAAAGAGGTGGTAGTGGATGGACCACAGACAGGTGTAATAGTCACGGTGATCTGGGGTGCCAGTCTCTAGACAATGCTGAGTTGTTAATTTATTGGCTATCTTTCTAAAACAATATGTAATGTTTGTCACAGTAAGTCAAACTTTTAGGATTCAGATGAGATATTGCTAATACCCAATTTAGATCTTTAAAACCTTTAATTCCTTTAAGTATTTTAGACTTGAGTTCAGACAGAATTTTTGTCTTCTAAATACATTTTCCAAGCATCATTTTTTTTTGGTAGAAAACTAGCAATAAAAAGCCCTCTCCAAAGAAAACTAAAATTAATATAATTTTAAGCTACTAATGTGGTTCTGTTTTTATTGTTGTTCAATTATTATTGTAATGATAAATTAAATATTCACTTTTAAAATAAAAAATGAAGAAAATAAGATTTTTATAAATCATTTAAAAGATAAATATGGAGTGAGAAAATTCTTTACAGAATGATGTAAAGTGTTTTCAAAGAGGCTCAACTTATTATAGTGTGAATTTCCAGTCTTATTATGATACCTATAAGTTACATAGAAATGGCTGAATAAAAAGAGCATGATACTCTGTGCATATTACTTTAGCTTAGGTCAACCCCCGGTTCATCAAGAATGCCTAGTAAGGGCCCTGGCTGGCGTAGCTCAGGGGATTGAGCGTGAACCAAACTGTCGCAGGTTTGATTCCAGTCGGGGTATATGCCTGGGTTGCAGGCCATGGCCCCCAGCAACCACACATTGGTGTTTCTCTCTCTTTCTCTTTCTCCCTCCCTTCCCTCTCTAATAAATAAATAAATAAATAAATAAAATCTTAAAAAAAAAAAAGAATGCCTAGTAAGGAGGTGGCCAGCCAGGGTTACATCAGAAGGGCCAGACATATCTTTTATAAGACTTCCTTGTTCAACTACCATTGCTTTGCTTTTATTGCATTAGGTATCAACAAATGTGGTGTCATTGATCAAAATAGTGTCTTGTTACTTAATTCTCATTGGTAAAATTATAGAGATTTAAGGTGTATAAATAGAGTATAGAGGTACCTTTTCTCTGAATGAACAAGGCTAAGAATTCACTCAACCATGGCCCTGCCCTTTCTGGGGATATTTTAACCTGAGCTCCAGTTGGCCTGACATCCAGTCATCGGTTTAAGACATGAGAGAGTGTCTATTACAATGTTTTGGATCTTGTCCAGGAATATGGCTGTGGTGGTTGAACAAACATTTTACAGTACATGTTTGGGGCATCTAAAGAGATGACAAAAAGCTGGTTTTGTGTTTAGAGAGCTGGTTGTGTTTAGAGAGCTGGTTGTGTTTAGAGAGCTGGTTGATAAATTGTTCTGAGCCTACTTTGTTAATAAATATTCATCAAATAGGTGTCTGTATGTGTATGAGAATTTGGCCTAAGACTTGCTTTCATTATGATTTGCTAACAAGGTTGCAGAGGAAAGCTATTTATTGCCCACTCAAAGGTTCTTGAAGGCTACTGTAATCTACAAAACTAAACAAAACTCTAAAAGTTGCCCATGACCAAACAAATTGAATTAAGTAATATGCAATAATCCTATTTTTCAGAGGGCTGCTAATTATAAATGTAACACAGAATTTACTTACAAGGACTCTGAGCATTTTTATTACTCCAGAAAACAGTGTGAGGAAGAAAGACTACCCTAGAAGAGGATTTGGTGAGGTGAAGAAGGGTTGAAAAGGCAGGTATTAGATTAAGGCTTAGAGGAGGTCTTCAGAGTGTAGATGAAGATTTGATCTAAAACACTGGAGAGAGAGGGGCACAGATGGATGGAGATCTTATTTCTGGACAGATTAATGGAAACATTGGACAGAAGCATTACCCCTTTCCCTGCCCCCAGTAGATAAGTTAGAGAAAGAAAGTGATGACTTCATTATTTCCAGAAATTCTTAAATGTACCTTGAGAAAGATTCTAACTGGCATCACCACATTTCTTGAAATTTCCTATTCCCATTTTCAGAAATCTGTTTGAGAACTGTCAGCATTTTACTTGTCTCAGGATGTTGGTGTTGACCACATCTTTATAAGTGTTCTCTGAGTTTAGTGTTTAGCAAAGCCAATTAAATGCTTATGGGATGTCTGTTGTGACTGTGCTAGATACTTAGGGGGATAGAAGAGAAACATTAGACTCAGTTCTGACCTCAACAACTGGTTTCAGATGCTGATTTCACAGACATTAAATAACTAGTGACCCATTCTGTGTATTTTATGCTCAGGACCATTATGACAATGGATTTTAGAGAAAGAGGATATCAGTGTTGTTAGGGTTTGAACTGAAGCTATAATTTAAGAGGATAAATATTTGTTCTGATGTGGAAAGGAAGCCTTTGGAACAGAGCCAAGGGGCAGGGCATGGAAAGAGGGAAAACAGTCTCTTCATTAATGCAGCCCTGTCACCCATAAGTGAGGACTTGGGAGACCAGAGGCCCTCTTCCCACTCTCTGTGGCCAGTATTGGATGAATTACATTGTGTCAAGCAGGCCAGTGATTTATGTGGCAGTTTGGTGAAGATAGTACCTATCCCTGCTATCATTAAGTCCCCCAAATTCAAAACTATAACAAAATTTATGTTCAAAAAATAAGTTAGGCCATGAGATGATTCACCCACAGGCTAGGATTAATCTGTAGGTGTATGTGGTGCTGGGCTAGCCACGTATCACACTCAAAATCATACAGGAAAGGCACTTAGAAATAATAGCAGTGCATCGGTGGGAGAGGAGGACTGATAGGTCTTATTTAGAGTGAGTAGGAAGGGCTTTCCAGACCCTGCACAGAGCACCCTGAGATTTCACTAGTTAGTCCCACAATTCATAACACAGAAATAGCCTATCATGCTAATTTAAAACACTTCTCCTTCACTGAAATCAAACATAATTAAATTATTATTTAAACTACCCAGTGGCATTTTTGGTAGAATTTTAAAAAACAAGAAAAAAATATGATAAGTTCAGAGAGTTCAAAGGACAGTCAGATGATTTTATCAGCACAGTTGGTTAGGTCATTGTTACTTGAAAGAATCAGGGGTAAGAAGGTCCTCAGAGGACATGTGTGTACCCTCCTCGTTTACAGAGGAGGACAAAGGTCAGAGACTTAAGAGACTTACCCTAGTTACTTAGCTGTTTAGAGAAGGATGAACATTAGGACAAGACTGCAGAAATTCTGGGTTTAAGTCCTATATTCTTTTAATAAAATTTGCCAACAAATTATGAGCATTTAATTAACCTCACAATTAAAAAAGTTTTGTTGATATATGGTTCACATAGCATACAATTCACTCATTTAAAGTTTACAGATTCATGGGGTCTAATACGTTCACAGAGTCGTGCATTCATCACCATGCCCAATTTTAGAACATTTTCATTACCTTAAAAAAGAAACCCCACACTCCTTAGCTCTCAGCCCCAAATACTTTCATTTCTCCATTTCTTAATTTTCTTTTCATTTCTGTTTAGATACATTAGTCCCTCAGCCCTAGAAAACCACCAACCTACTTTCTGTCTCTATCACTTATTAATTCTGGACATTTCATAAAACACAGTCATAAAATATTGGTATTTTGCCACTGGCTTCTTTTACTTAGCAGGTTTCAAGTTTCATCCATGTTGTAACATGTTTCTGTACAGTCATGTGCCATTTAACAATGATGAGGTATTCTGAAAAATGTATTGCTAGGAATTTTGTGGTTGTGCAAACATCACAGAGTGTATTCACACAAACCTAGGTGGTTTAGCCTACCACACACCTACACTATATGGCATACTACTGTCATACATGTGGTCCATTGCTAACCCAAACAGCATTAGTCAGTGTGTGACTGTATTTTATTTCTTTTTATTGCTGAGTAGTATTCCATTGTATGGCTTATACCATATTTTATTTCTCCATTCAACAGTTGTTGGACATTGGGTTGTTTTCCTTTTTTGGCTGTTATGAATAATGTTGCTAAACACAAGTTTTTGTGTGGAAAAATGTTTAATTTCTATTGGGTATATACCTGGGAGTGGAGTTGCTGAATTACATGGTAACTCTATGTTTAACTCCCTAAGGAACTGTCAGACAATTTTCCAAAGCACTGCACCACTTTACCTTTCCATCAGCAGTGTAGGGGAGTTCCCACTTCTCCACCTTCTCACCAACACTTGTTATTATCTGTCTTTTTTTATTAAAGCCATCCTAGAGACATGCAGTGATATCACATTGTGGTTTTGATTGTCATTTCTCTGATGGCTAGCAATGTTGAGCATCTTTATATGTGCTTGTTTGCTATTTGTATATCTTCTTTGGAGAAATGTCTATTCAGATTCTTGCCCACTTCTAATTGGGTTATTTGTCTTGAGATGTAATAGTTTCCTATGTATTATGGAAACAAGTCCCTTATAAAATACATGATGTGCAAAAGTTTTCTCTCACCCTTTGGGTTGTCTTTTTAATTTTCTGATGGTCTTTTAAAGCATATAAATTTTAATAATGTCACAGTTTTTTAAATGGTGAATTTTTTCACTGCCTTTGGGACATTTATAAATAATACATGTGTGATCATAAAATATTTTCAATAGAACATCTGTGGACCAATCTATATTCAATAGTTTCAACTTGATATATAGGGTAGTAAAAATGGATAGAAGCAGTAGCATTAGAGGAAGCAGCCGAAAAGTAGGATGTGGTGTCAGAAGGCATTGTAGGCCCTTACAGGGATTACCCCAGTTACCTAATACCTACAGGCCCCTACTCAGGGTCACCATGAGAAGAAATAATATCCTTCAAAAGACATTACTTTTTGTAATTTTCTGTGTCTTCCTGTTTGTAATAAATAGAGTCCCCATAGAGATAACCATTTATTAATGAAGCCAGGTATACAGTTACTTTCAGCGTAACACAAGATTTTTCATAGATGTATGCGTATTTGTGTATGAGTGATCATTTTTATTATGCTTGTGGATGAAGCCAGATTTCCAGGTTATTATCATTATAGCATAAGTAGAATGAAATTGTTTATTTCCTTGTCTTTCTCCCTTCACCTCCCCCAGTCCTGCTACTTCCCATCTAAATACAGGAATATACTAATCAGGGAAATATGCATGGTGTTTAGTAAAAAGGTCAAATCCATTTGGATGGAATTCCAGGCTCAACGTGAGAACAATGGCAGGAAACTGGGTCTTCGAGCTGGCTGCAGCCAGGAGCTGTTGAGGGATAGATTGTTGAAAGGGCCAGCCCTGGGGTATGCTGCTTTGGCTTGCTTTATGTTTGGAATGCTGCGATTGTTCCAGACACAATGAGGGGTCTGTCTGTCCACACCAGACAAGTTGTAATTACAGGAATAGAAGCTCAGTTACTGCTTCTTAATTGCAACTGATTCCATGGCAGTCTGTATACACCACTGCTAATTTGTCCTCTGGACTGTATAGGGACAGGAAGGATTTTGAGTTTAATGTTTTTCGTGATTAGGGGAGTATGCCTTACACCTTATATCTACTTTATTCATGTGCAGGTGCTACAAGGATCCCTTCTGGACTACCTGTTTTGTTGATTTTGATGATGCATACCTGTATGCAGTATTGTCTGTGTTGAGAAGGACAGGGTGTTGAAAGTCTCTTTGTCTTTGGTGTCCTAAAAACCTGATGCATTGTGATTATAACATCATGTTGAGAAGTCTTCTTGTGTCACATAGGAACTATTTCCTAATTAGGAAAGAAGGTTGAAATCTGGCCTTGCCATCACGGTCTGGAAAAAATGCACCTACAACAGATGAGAATTTGTAGCCACACATAATCAGCATGTGGATATTCTTCGTGAACTGTAATAGAAGATCTTCATATCTATTAGAAAGCACATTAGGAAAATTCACCACTATGAATAGTTTATAACATTAATTTATTCATTCATTCAACAAATGTTATTTGAGAGCCTATTATATGCTGGGTATTTTATTAGGAATAGGATGAAAAGTAGCATAAGAAAAGATCTACTTAGGAACTTAGAGTCTCAGTAGGGACCAAAACATGTCAATGAATAAGTCATTGTGATAGTATTATGACAAAGTTATGCATGTTTCATGATCTACAGATAGGTATGATGAAGAACATTCACATCCTGGAGATAGCTGAAAACCTTTTCTCACATGTCATTGACGAGGATTAAGATGTGGACCAATACTAAACCAGTCACTGGTAAAGTGAATGGACTGACTCTTAGACCAGTCAGACCCACTTGAGGAGATGGGGACAGGGACAGCTCCCTGCAAGGAACAGGGAAAGGAGGGAGTTATGGGTATCAATAAAATCCAGGATCTGTTTGAAAGAAGACAGGGAAATGATGCTAGGAGACAACTAATAATATCCACGTTCTTCGACTGACATGTCAGAGAGCTCAGTCCTGTAGCAGTGTAGAGAATGGGGTGGTGAGAGCAGAATGAAGACAGAGAGACAGTGAGGAGGTGCCACAGTCCTTGGGGAGAGGTGATGAGACCTTGAACTGAAGTGGTGATGGTTACTAAGCAGAGGAGGGAGCTTCTGGGAACTGTGTGGAAGAATTTATAAGTTATTCTTAAACCTCAGGGAGGGAATGTATCCCTTTGAGAATCTGATGCAAACAGTTTTAGATTAAATGTCAAGATTTGCTCCAGTTTAGCATCAGCATGACCTGAATGGCAGGAAAGCTGCACTGGTGAGCCCTTTGTATAGGCCACAGTTCTTGTTTCAGGAGGGCGCCAGAGATTCTAACCTTATTATGGGGGTTGAAGAGAAAAAGAATGAGAAGTAGCATTTATCAAGGGCTGACTACTTATATCATGCCCTGAGGTCCACCAAGAAGATGGGCAACTGAGGCATTAGATACACTACCCTACCCCTGGAAAATGGCAGCTGTAGAGTTTGATCATGAAGTTGACTGTATCACAATCCCAAGCAGCTGCCTACCGGTGCTGCCATATTTGGTCCACATGTGACTGACTGTGATTACTACTTTTTTCTTTCCTGGAATCCTTCAGTGACCTCTGTTTGTGCAGCTGAAGGAGACATTCATGACCTCATTCCTGACAGTTTTAGGAGCTGACAGCAGAACATTCAAGGAATGACACTGAGTAACTTTTTCAAGGTCATTTCCTGTCAATGATCTCTGCAAAGATCACATTCCTTAGGGATATGTGGGGGTTGGAAACAGACCCTATTCTGTCAGGCCGGGGATGCTTGGGGCAGCTGTAATAGGCAGACGAGTGTGTAAGTCTACATCCTCTTTGACATGTTTTGCTGGCACAACCGCCCCGACCCGCCCCACCCCCCCCCGCCCCCCCCCACCCCACACACACACATTTGACTAAAAACAAACCAGGTCTGCTAGGCTCCATGACTCATGCTTCATGAAGTCTTTACCCTGAGTCAATAGTTCACATTTTAGAGGCAAATGAGCTCTACATCTAACCAGGTTACACTGGCTGGAGTAGCCCTGTGTATTAATTTAGCTTATTAGAAACAGCATCTTCTGAGGTTCTTGAAGCAGAACATACCTCTGCCCCTTTTCCTATCCAGGTCTCACATAAGCATGGGTGTAGCTGTGGGTGCTAGGACAAGGAAGCCTGGTGAAGTGAGCAGGTGGTAGGGTTTGGAATCAGGGTGTCCTGGTTTCACGTGTGTTTCTGCCCTTTATTATCACTTGATGGTGGGTAATTTACCCTTCTAAGCATTAGTAAATCACCTTTGAAATGGACGTAATCACGCTATTTTGAATAGTGTTTATGGGATCTGAAGACAGTGTGTGCAAGGACCTGGGCACATACTGCTTGCTCAACAACATGGGCAGCAGTATTTGCTTTGCTGCATGCCCTCTGCTTAGCTGAGTTGTTTTCTCACTTATCCCTTTATTTCACATACAGGCTTTATTTATTTTTTTAAAGGAGAAAGACATCAGTCCGAGTAATGTGTTTTACCTATACTCATAGGTGTCTTTTGCCACTCCTCCCATCACCTTTGTATTTTGCATCACCCTGCAGCAGGATGTTGGTTACAGTAAGCATGGTGATGAGGAAGAAGCAGAAAGTGTAAAATCAGGAGACCTCACATCCATCCATCCATTCACCTGTTATCTATCTGTCTACCATCTATTTCTTCTAGCTCTGCCTATGGAAAAATCATCTAAACTCTTGAGACCTCCACTGATTGGTTTGTAAAAAAAGGGGCTTGAACTAGAAGATCTTTCAGACACTTCAGGCTCTTGCTGGTCTGTTTCCAGGGGCTCTTCCCTTTGAAGTAACTTAAATTCTGGTGATAAACTGGCCAGTGCATGAAACACTGCCACTTTGCCAAGTCTTATAGATGTTTTCCTGCACTGGCTGATACTTAGAATCAAATTTCCTATAGTCAGCAAAACTGGGGCCAACACACTCAGTAACACCTTTACTGTGAATGTTCCTTTGGAGTATGAAATTAATCAACCAACACATTTCCAAGAAAATTACTTTTTCTCCTGTTCTCCATACACGTGGCTTGTTTATGTGCAGATGTTTTAACACAGTGACTTACAAGGGTGTGAATTACTCTGAAACATAAATTGTGTTAATTGTACTGGCTAGTTAAATTGGTATCAATGCTTGAGCTTGTTCAGACATTAAATATCTTTCCTCTTGTTTTTCTCATACTCAGGAATGAATGGTAGGTTAAGAAGTACAATTCCAGTTCATAAAATATCAGAGGGACTAACTGGGTCTATTTATATTTTACCTAAGGACATGGAATTTGAGACTCCTCTTAGAGTGAAAACTAACCAACTGGATAAATGTTCCCAGGCCAAATGTTTACAATGGAAACATTTTGAACCTTCTTAGAATCCTAGTAATGTTAGGGATGAAAGGGGCCTAAGAATTTCTGAGCAATTCCTTCTCCTCTCACTTGTCCCTCTTTTAGCTTAAAAATGAACAGAAAGACAAGTGTGTAGAAACAATTATTGCCTCAAGTGGTGGAGTGTCTCAGAAGGGATTCTTTTCAATAAAAATATGAAATTTAAATTTTTTATATTCTCAAAAATTTACCAAATAAGTTGTATCAGGGTTTTTTACTATCTTCTTTGTTTAAGACAGTTATACTATGTGAATGCTAAGAAGTCAGAATGAATTTTGCCAGCAGGTGGCACTAAATGTTTTCATTAGAAAAATAACAGTTTTGCATCCTCTCTGTTAGGGTCAAAAAAAAAAAAAAAAAAAAAAGGCCTTTTAAGTGAGTGTGTGGTTCATTCACCCAAATTCAGGAAATGTGCTTTTCTTATTTGGTGGTTCTTTGGCAGTACGCTGGTGCAGTTCAGGGTGAGTTATTTCCTTCAAGTTTGTTAAAAGGGAAGTGTGGTGAAATTAAAGACTTTAAAGCTTTATTAGGGTTTTGTAGACCAATTAAAATCCAGTCTGTCTGCCCACAAACCCTCCCGTAGCTCCTTCTAGGCCTGCAAATGCACAGGATGCTGAAATGAAGGATGGTGAGGTTTCCCCTTTTTACTGATCGCTGCACAATCTTCTCTTCCCCAGATCCCAAGTCTGCTTTTATACCATGGTTAACATTTTGCCCTTTTTGGGAAAGGGGTATCAGAACGGAACCTCACTGATCCAGGCCCTGTTTGAAAAGGGCCCACCTACACCTTCAGACGTGTGTGCTGAGGGGGATTGTTTTTCTTCCTCTGCTCGTAGTTACCAGAAAAAAGTGCTGCCAGGCAAAAAATATTGAAAAATATTGACCAATTCATGCCAAATTTGAATTCTTTTGTTTTGCCATTTTAACTATTTTTAAGTTTACAGTTCAGTAGTGCTAAAGATATTTACAATATTTTTCAACAGCTCCTGAAAAATATTTCATCTTGCAAAAGCGAAACTCTCTCCCCCTTTTCCCCACCCCAGCCCTGGTAACCATCATTCTATTTTATATTTCTATGAATTTGACTACTGTAGATACCTCATAAAGTGGAATCATGAAGTATTCAAAATACTTTGCCTAACAAATCACATATAATTATGTTAGTGTACAATACTGGGAAGATGGCTATTTTCATTCCAATTTAAAGAAATTATTTAAAAATATACCTAACCTTGTATCAAACTATTTATATTTCTATATGTCTTAATATGTGATGCTGAGACAGTGTGAGTAGGTAATAATATAGTTTTATGTAAATATGTAAATAAGTCATGCAATATATAAAGCACATCTATAAAAATTATTTCTGTGTATTTTTTCCACAGAATGCCTCTAAAAATGCCTCTATTTTGAACTTTGACACTAATAAAATAAGATTTTATTTTCTTTTTTGAATTTGAATATTTATTTATTATGACACTTTAAAAATAAAAACACATGTAATTCACTTATCTATTCATCATCTGATAAATATTTATTGAGTGCCCGCCATGCTAGGCATTGTACTTAGGAGCCAGGAATACAGGGATGAAGAAAAATATGAGGCTGAAACTCTTAGGGTGTTTGTCATAGAGTGGAAGACCCAGGTACTGAGCAGCTCATCCATGTGAATGCACAACAGCCTGAGGAACGACTTTGAAAAAAAGCAACACGGTTCCATGACGTTGTTGAAACAAGGAAGTTGACCTTGATTCTTAGATTCCAGGGGAGATGGGAGCAAGCAAGTTTCCTTAGGGAGGTAACCCTCCCTAGAGCTGAGATTGGAAAGATAAGGAGGAATTAAGTAGGTAAAAGAGTAGGAAGAGATAAGAAGAAAGTTCAGACCTGACACTGGAGGGAGATTAGAGAGTTTGAGACACAGATACGGGCAGGTAAGGAACTTGGCGATGGAAGGGGAGAGTCAGTGCTGTTACATAAACAAAAACTCATCACAATTCTTACATTCTTCTCTATGTTTATTATACTTCTCCCCTGGGAAAAAATGGCCAAACACACACATGCACACACACACATGCACACACACTCCATGATTGTATTAATCACCTGACCTCTATTAAGTCCCCTGCTTTTTTAGTATTGTTGGCTTAAAAGCTAGTGTCCAACTATTTCTGAAAAGTTTGGGAATTTTCCTTGACCCAGTACAGTCACTCATGTAAATGGACACAAATATATTTGAGGAAATCTAGGAGGAAAATTCACAGAATATACTTGCAATATTGGTAGAAACTGATTCTTTAGCCATTCTCTTTCCTTTCTAAAGGGGATGTAGATCTGTGAACTGACTGGGATTTACAAATGGTTTTAACTTTCTGATATGGTGGCTGCCTTGATTCGCCAGACCTGGGTTTTTTTTTTTCTTTCAGTTATATACATCAAGTTGGGCAAGAAACCCCATGATTAATCTACCACACCCTAAGATCCTACAGGTCAGTCTATTCTGATGAGCCCTAAATGTCTATTGAGGTAACAGTAACCATTTGTATCTGACTGTTCTTGTGTAGCTACTTGTCCTTTTCCACTTTGGGACTTTACTATGTTCATCATAATCAAGGAGCCTTTTTCAATGTCAGCATCTTCTACCAGTATCCCCACCTAGAGAATAGCCACTATGTGCTCTCCCAAGGTGCTAGTGTTTCCTCACTGGTGTGTATTTCAGGCTTTGACAATGAGATCATCTATAGTGCTAAAACTATAGCCACCATCCTATCTCTCAATGTCTTTGAATTTTTTCTTCTACTGAACCTCACCATTTCTAACATCTCTGCTTTCCCTTGACTGAACTTTCAATTGAAACTGTTTCATCAGAAGAAAAGAAGTGGTGAGTGTATCCATATTTATCCTGATCAAAATTATGTTTGTTTCCCCTTGATCAATAACATCAGGATCCCTTTACTCATACATTCTCAGATCTTTGCCAATCTATACGTGAGTAAAGTCCTGTTAGTCTTTTGGTGAGTAAATCTCCTACTGGGTTGAACTTGGTAAATCTCCCTTCTCCCCTAGGAAGTGCTGGGCTCTGACTTTAGTTACTGTTCTGGGGATATCAGGGATCAATGTGTATGAATGGTGGTGGGGGCAGATAGAGAATGAAGAGAATCTGCTCCCTCTTCCAAGGTAACTAATGGCCTTTGGAAGAAGGTAGCAGTGTCCTTAGGTCAGACATGAAGAGCCTAATCACACAGGAAGAAGGGGGTGCTAAGGAAGGCAAGAGGTGGGGGTGGCTAAGAGTGGGTTGAGGGCTAGAAAAACCAGAGGTCTCTAAATCTTTCCATACATCTCCACTTCAGCTCTTGTTTAATTAGTATCATTACACATACAAAAGAAATATGTTGGAGTATGTTCATCTGATAGTGTAATTCACTAATGTCAGATCAAGCCCTGCTTTGCTTTCCAGCTACCTCAGCCCCATTCTTTTGACATAGCCATAGAAATATTTGATTAAAGTCCACGATTTATGCTTTTATCTGTCTTTCAATGTCTGTGTCCTAACTATGTCCCTTTGACCCTTCTTTTCACTTCAGTGCACACACACCAGACTGTCAGCTACCAGCATTTACATCTCTTTACCTGAAGGCTTTCTCTGGTCTCCAGAGCTGCACTACTCATGCACAGCAGACTAGGAAGGCAGTGAATTAGCATCTTAGCAGCAGCACCCAACCAATGACTGGTGGGAATTAGAGTACAAATTCTCCAGCTGCCTTGTCCCTTAGGTAGATAATCCTGGTGTATGCCTTATTCTCTTTCCTAGAGCACCTTCATGGGCTCAAACTCTAGCTGCCCATGATGGTAACTGGCTTGGTAATGCACCCATTGTTTGGCTTCCTTCTCCTCCCTGTTTCACTTTCCTACTCTCCTGGTTTTTCTTGGGATCACTTCCCAAGTAAACTACTGGCACTTAAATCTTTGTCTTAGTGTCTGCTTCCAAGCAAATCCAAACTAAGATAGGACCTTGCTGGAAAAATCCCAAGTAAGTCACAGATGAATAAAGAGCCAGGCTGTAAAAATGGGTAGGGGACAAGAGACCCCGAGGAATAAGATATACTGCCATTATTAGTACATGGGAACATTAAGTTGGGATATTCTGCTGCTGGATCCCACATCTTGTAGACCATGCATTCTCATCAGGGTGATATCACCTTCCTCCATGGGAACAACAGATAGGCATCCTACTCTTCATGTATAAAGTATGGACATGCATACAGTACTTATATATTGTGTGTCTGCTGTCTTAAGATTTCATGGAAGGGCAATCTAGAGAAAGATTTCTAAACTGTATCCTTACAAAAGCAGTAATGATAAAAATTGAGAAAAATAGCTTGAGACACTACTGTCA
Source organism: Phyllostomus discolor (assembly GCF_004126475.2). Lineage (NCBI taxonomy): Eukaryota > Metazoa > Chordata > Mammalia > Chiroptera > Phyllostomidae > Phyllostomus > Phyllostomus discolor. The sequence goes on along the minus strand of NC_040907.2, from coordinate 84,375,072 downwards.
TAAATGTCTTATTTCTGCCCCTACTGATACTGCCTTGAACTTTAAACTGAGTATCACTCACTTAGGGTCATGGTCAGATGAGAATATCTGATTGGCAGAAGACATGTCATATGACCCAGTTTTAGCTGTCAGGGTAGGGAGAGGGGACATTTGCTTCCTTCTTCTTCTGTTGCAGCTGGCAGAGTCCAGCTTTCCTTGAAGACTCACAAAATATAGAAGTTCTCTCAAAATTTGAAGAAGGTCTAGATGAGGGGCAGCCCCCAAATGATAACTGTTCACCTCTGAACAATTGTGGACCTTGAAGAGTTTGAGGGCTCTGTCTTGGGAACTCCTGGCACTGCTTCCTTCTAGAGCATAGAATTTACTCAGAGGTGCTTGTGGAGAGACATCAAGAAGGCTTTGGGTTATAAAAGTACCAGAGGTTTATAAACTATTCATCAGGGCAGCTTTTAAAATAGGAGTCAGTCAAGTTTGGTGTTCTTGAGTAAAAAATACAAGATAAGAGAGTTGTCCTTCTTGACATCCTCTTGGTTCTGGACCTTCAAGTGCATGCATGTATAAATTTTGGGCATTGGAACTTAGATTACTAATTCACCAGCCCTCATGGCATGGGGGAAAGATTCCACCACTAAGGAGATCTCAGCATTGCCAATGGCCAGCAGTGGGTCACAAGCAAGTCTCTTGTTTCTCTTGCTTGTATGAGGAAGGCATTACACTGAAGAATTTTAGGGTCTCTTCTATTTCTACTATTTTATACATCAAGAAAGGTAGGAATAAAGGGGAAGGGTCATCAAGGAACATGTATAAAGGACCCATGGACAAAGGTAACAGATAGGGGAGGATTGAATGTGGGAGGTCGGGTTGAGTAGGGCAGGGGAGAGTAAAGTGGGGGAAATGGGGACAGCTGTAGCTGTAAACAACCAAAAAATAAAAATTAAAAAATGAAGGTTAGTAGACAAATAAGAGGAAATGTAGGAAGAGAGGATGGAGGAAAAGAAGGAAGAAAGGAAGGACGCAACACAGAATTTATTATGACTTCATACGTTATAGCCCTTTAATTCTTCTCATAATACCAAAGGGAAGATTTTACTATTTTCTGCATGGTGAAAAAGTGGAAGTTCAGAGAGGTTAAGTCATTTACCTAAATTCATCCAGAAAAAAAAAAACAGCACTCAAACCAGGATCTGCCTGCTCTGAAAATTATGTACTTTCCACCAAACCACACTGTCCCATGCTTTAGGGGGAATATTAGAGCCATTGAAGGTATGCTTTAGGTGTTTTTCCTTCCCTGATTATGGATGCCCTCTCCTGGATGCCTGGGTGTCTCCCACATTGCTCAGATCCTAAGCTACCTCATCCTGGTATGCACGTCCTTACCAGTGCCTTACATTCACCCTCTTTCCTCCACTATTTTTAGTGGATATTTTTAGCTTTCCTCATTTTTTATTGAAATACAGTTAAGATACTGTGAAATGCACTGAATGAACTACCTAGGCTTTCAGGACTGAGTACTGATAGCTTGCTTGTCTAGTAAATACATATGTTAATTGGAGAAGGATAAAGCAACAGGTCTTTCTGCCTTGAAGATGTGGAATGAATTTGATGCTCCTTTCAACCCTGTATCTCTAAAGCATATAAATGATGAGTATAGAGCTGAACACCACTAAGTCACAGAAGAGTAACGCCCCATCATTTCACAATTTTACTTTCTGTGCTTTCAGTTACCTGCAGTTAACTGCAGTCTGAAAATATTAAATGGAAAATTCCAGAACTAAACAGTTCATAAGTTTTAGATTGCATGCCTTTCTCAGTAGCATGATGAAATCTCACACTGCTTGCTGTCCTGCCCAGGATGTAAATCATCACTTTGTGCAGCTCATCCATGCTTTTATACGCCTGCCCTTAAGTCACTTCGTAGCTGTCTTGATGATCAGATCCATTGTTATCACAGTGCTTGTGTTCAAGTAGCTCTTATTTTACCTAATAGTGGTCCCAAAGCACAAGGGTAGTGATGCTGGCCATTCAGATATGCCAGAGGGAAGCCATAAGTGCTTCCTTGAAGTGAAAAGGTTTGTATGTAAAAGGTTCAATACTACTGACATTTCAGGCATCCACTGGGGGTTTTGGAACCTATGCCCTGAGGGTGAGAGTCACTACTGTAGATATTTGCTTCTAGTATATTAGCAAAAGCCCTGGGCTATGGATTGGGAAAGCAAAGTCCTAGCACCAGCTCTTGCAGTTAGGAGAGTGCAGTGCAGAATAATAAGGAGAGGAGAAGGAGAGGTTCTGAGCAGGCTACTCACTTAGCCAGGAATCACCTCCATGGGTGGCCACCAGGTCAACCACAGGGCCATTTGCTAGTTTTGTGTGTTGCCCTGACAGGAGATTAGGACATAGATAGAATTAAAATTTTGGAAGTTGGATTAGAAACAGATGCACCTTTACAATTTATGAAAAGGTGTGATTTTTTCCCCTCAACATTTAAAGAGTTTAATGATTAAAGGTGCCCTGTGGTAATTCAGAGGCAATCTGGTCTGGTAGGGAAAGCCAGGTATTGGGAATCAGAGGACCTGGGTTGGGGCCTTGGTCTTCAGCAAATCAGGTAAACCTTCTGAGGTTCTTCCCATCCTTCTTTCCTCCCCTTCTTTCCTTTTAAATCAGCTTTTACTGAGGTGCATACAATAAACCGCACCTATTTTAAGTATACAGTCCATAAGTTTTGATAAAGGTATGCATCCTCTTTAATCATGATATACAACTTTTCCATCAGCCCCAAAATTTCAGTCTTGCCCCTTTGCAGTCAATCTTCCCCCTCTCCAGCCCCAGGCAAGAACTAACTCATCTGCGTTCTGTCACTCTAACATAGTTTGGCCTATTTTAGAATTCTATATAAATTAAATTACACAGTATGTATTCTTTTGTATTCCACTCAGCACATTTTTAGAATTTATTCATGTTGTTCTATCTATCAATAGTTACTCCTTTTTCTTATTCCTGTTTATTGCTGTGTAATATTTCATTATATGGCTATGCCTTAGTTTATTCACTCACCTATCGATGGTCATTTGATATTTGTTGCTTATAAACAAAACCATTGTAAACATTCATGTATCGGTCTTTTTGTTGGCATGTGTGTTCATTTCTCTTGGGCACAAACCTGGGAAAGAAATCATTGGGTCTTATGGTAAGTGCATATTTAAGTTCATAGAAAACAACCACACTTTCCCAAATTGTACCATCCTGGCTGAGACTGGTTTTTGTCAATAGTTTAAATTTTCGTTATTCCAGTACATGCTAAGTGGTTTGTAAAGTGCACTGTGATTTTAACTTTAATATTTTCAGTGACTGTAGCTTTTAATGAGCTATTGACTATTTATATATATTCATTTTTGAAGCATATGTACATACATTTTGACTTTTTTGTTATTTAGCTGTAAGAGTTTTTTATGTATTCTGGGCATAAGTCTTTGGTCAGATATATAAAATACCAATATTTTGTCTAGCATGATGTTTTTTAAGTATTTGAAGTTTTAAATTGGATAAAATTCAATTTATCAATTTTATTCTTTTACAGTTAGTGATTTTTGTGTTTTCTCTAATGAACTTTTTCCTACCCAAAGGTCATGATGATTTTCCCCTATGTTTTCTTCCAGAAGTTTAAAAAATTTTTACATTTAAGTTTATTGTGCATTTCAAGTAAAATTTTTCTGTATGAGGCAGGTAAGATTGGGGTTAATTTTTTTTCATATACATATCCAGTTCCATTTCCACTTTTGAATACGGTCATTCCACTATTGTGTTAGGTAATTGCCTTTGTTGAAACCAATTTACCAATAGCTGTGGGTATAATTTTAAATTATTTATTTATCTGTGTGTCTTTCTTTACACCAATACCATACTTTCTTGATTATTATAGCTTTAGGGTAGTACATCTTAAAATCAAGTAATATAAGTTCTCTAACTTTGTTCTTTTTCAGTGTTTATTTGGTAATATATATGATCTTTGCATTTCCATATAAATTTTAAAATCAACTTGTTAACTTATTCGAAACTTCCTATTGGAACTTGGATTGAAATTGTGTTTTAGTCATAGATAATTTTGGAGTAATTGGTACCTTAACTGTATCAAGCCATTCAATCCATGAGCCGAAATCTCTCCATTTATTTAGATTTTCTTTAATTTTTCTGAGTACTCTTTTATAGTTTTCAGTATATAGATCTCACATATATTTTGTTAAAGTTATCCCTAAGTATATACAATTGATTTTTATATGTACCTCATATTCTGTTATCTTGCTAAATGTTTTAGTAGCATTTTCTGTAAAATTTTCTGCACCTATAATAATATCATACATTAATAAAGACAGTTTTATTTCATCCTTTTTCACATGTATGCCTTTCATTTACTTGTCTTATTGTTCTGGCTATAATTTCCAGCCCAACATTGAATTGATAGAAGTGATAGGAGGTTATTCTTGCTTTGTTCCTGATCTTGGGGAGAAAATAATTCTCCATTAATAAGTATGACAATGGTGTAGATTTTTTAGGGATGACCTTTATTAGATTGAGGATGTCCTTGGTAGTCCCCTACATCACAGGTAGTTTTTATCAAGACAAGATATGAATTTTGTTAAATATGCTTTTCTGCATCTGGACCAATCATGTTTTCTTATAGTTTGTTAACACAGCAAGTTACAGTCATTTAAACTGTGAGTCTTAAACCACCCTTGTATTTCTAAGATAAACCCTCCTTGGCCAGAATGTATTTTCTTTGGTATATTGTTAGATTTGACTTAGTATTGCTCAAAAACAATTTTATTCTGTGTAATGAAAGGTGTTAGTCTATAGTTTTTATTGCCTGTGTTTTCTTTTACTTATTTTGGTATCAAGATAATGCTGGTCCCATAAAGATGAGTTGTGAAATATTTCCTTTTTCACTATTTTCTGAAATATTTTAATGTGAAAGAGTTTTTTAAAATAACTATTTAGTTTCTATAGTGGTTATCTAATTATTTTAGTGAGTTTTGATAGTTTATAATTTTTAAGAAATTTGTCTATTTCACTTTTGCTATCAAGTTTATTGACATAAAATCACTCATAATATTTCCTTATCCTACTAATGTTTATAAGATCTTTAGTGATGTCTGCCCTTGCATTCTTTATATTGGTAATTTGTATCTTCTCTCTCTAGCTCAAGGTTATCAATTTCATTTTGAAAGAACAAGCCTTTGGTTTTTATTAATTTTAAAAAAATTGCTTATTAATTTTCTTTTTTGTCATTTCTGCTTTTATCTTGACTATTCCTTCCTTCTACTTCCTTTAAGTATAATTTGCTTTTCTTTTTCTAAGTTATTAGGTGTAAATGTGGATCACTGATTTCAGATTTTTTCTAATACAAATAATCAAACATATATTTCCCTTTGAGTACCATTTTAGCTGAATCCCACAAGTTTTGATATTTGTATTTTCATTAAAATTCAACTAAAATATTTTCTAATTTTCTTTCCAGTTCTGGGTAATTTTGTAATTTATTGTTTGATTATAGAATACTTGGGTATTATCCAGACATCTGTTGTTACTGATATCTATTTAATCCTATCATAGGCAGAGAACTACTTAGTATCATTTTAATTTTTTAAATTCATTGAGATATGCATTATGATCGAATCTATAGTGTGACTTGGTGAAAGTTCAACATGCACTAAAAAGGATGTGCCCTCTGTAGTTGTTAGGCTTAATCTTCCATAACTGTTCAGTCCAAATGGTTAATCATGTTTTTCAAAATTTACTGATATTTAGGGTTGTGTGCCTACTAGTTTTATTTATTAATGAGAAAGGATTATTGAATTGTTGATCTGTATATATAGATTTATCTCTTTTTCCTTTCAAATTTATCAGATTTTGTTTCATGTATTTTGAATCACCTATATTAACTGAATATAAATTTAGAATTATATCTTCTGGATGAATTGACCCTTTAATCATTTTGAAATATTTCTTTTATATCTGGTAGTATTACTTGCCCTAAAATCTACTTTTCTGATATTAACATAGGCACCTTTCTTTTTATTTTGTTTTTTTAATTTTACTTTTTTTTAAAGATTTTATTTATTTACCTTTAGAGAGAGGGGAAGGGAAGGAGAAAGAATGGGAGAGAAACATCAGTGTGTGAGAGATACAGTGATCAGTTGCCTCTCACATTCCTTGAACTGGGGACCTGGCCCGAAACTCAGGCCTGTTCCCTGATTGGGAATCAAATCAGTGACCTCTAGGTTGGAGGCTGGCGCTCCACCCACTGATCCAACCAGCTAGGGCAAGTGTTTTCCTATTTTTTTCTTCCTGCTATTAGTCTGTCTGCATCATCATAGTAAAATGATTTTCTATAAGCTGAAAATAGGTGAGTCTTGCTTTGTTATCCATTGTGACAATCTCTATCTTTCAGTTAAAGTGCTTAGACTCTATACATTTAATGTGATTATGAATAAATTTCAGTTTAAGTCTATCACCTTGGGATTTGTTTCCTATATGTCCTATGTGTTCTTCACTTCTTTCCTCTTTCCCTGACTTCTTTGGATAAATAACTTTTCAGTTTTCCATTTCACTTCTTCTATAGGCTTGTTAGCTATATCTCTTTGTTTTCCCTTTTGAGAGGTTGCTCTAGGATTTACAATATGCATCTTAAAATTATCACAATGTATGTTCAAATAATATTATTGCTTCACTTATGATACATAAACTTTAATCACATTTACTCACATATTTACCATTTGTGACATTCTTTATATCCTTCTATAGAACTATTTCCATCTATTTGTATTTTGCTTCTGCCTGTGGAATTTTATTCGATATTTCTAATGGTACAGATTTGTTAGTGATAAATTCTCTTGGCCTTTATTTTACTGATGAAGATTTTCTTTCAATGTCTTCTGTCTCACATTGTTTCTGACAAAAAATCAGAAGTAATTCTTATTTTTGTTCTTTGTGGATAATATGCCATATATTTCCCTTTGGCTGATTTTAAGACTTTATTTTTCTCACTGGCTTTTGAGCAATTCAATCATGATATACGTTGGCATGATTTTGTTTGTGTGAATCCTGCTTGGGGTTCATTAAAGTTCTTGAATCTGTGAGTTTACAGTTTCCATCTAAATAGAAATTTTTTATTCATTGTTATTTTAAATATTATTTCCATTTCCCCATTTTATTTTTTTATTTCCTGAGACTCCTATTAATATATGTTAGATTGTTTAATATTATTCCACAAGCCACTAAGGCTCTATTTGATTTCTTTTTCAATGTTTTCTCTCAGGGATTTAGTTTGCATAATTTCTGTAAGTATGACTTCAAGGTCACTGACCATTGTTCAGTTTGCTCTTAATCCCATCAAGTGGTTTTTAAAGTTTTTAGACATAATAATAGAACTTTTTCAAACCAGTTGGAAATCAACTCTGTTCCACCCAAATACCAATATGACTCCCTGCCTAGGTTCTATGCAGAACCTTATTAAAAGATGCCAGCTGAATTACAAGTCATATTCAAGTAATCTTAAGCATACATGAGAAATCTTGACAGTCCTAGACCTAGCCCCAATCTTATATAAGGCATAAATTGAAGTAATAATAGCCTACCACAGGAATTGGAATTCTCTATTCTCCTGTTTTGGCTTTTCATCAGTTGGTTCCACCTTTTACAGGCAGGAAAGAATTCAGAATTTGAAAAATTACATTATGTTTATCCATTTGCATTATGTTTAGATAATGTGGAGCAGTCATTTGTCTCATTCTTAAAATAGGTTTCTTTGGAATATGTTTCCAAAATTACACATTATCTTTGAATTCTTATATTTACTTGCTTTGATTTCTCATATTTTATGTGTAAAAATACTCTAAAAATCTGTTACTTTTTATATTGCTTAAAAATTAATTAAGCTTTGCTGAATGATATATCATATTCTAATTTTGAAAGTAGATATATTATAATTGAAAATATTGTGAATTTATTTGTATTCATAGACATGATTGCCTTATTGTCTTTATAAGCATCTGTTCAAAAACATTTTTACTAACATATTTATAAAGTAGAAAAAAGTTCTGTTATGAAAAAAGTTTCATTATATGAATATAAATGATCAGCATATAGGTTTACTACTATAATTTTTGTGAGGTTAGTAAAATAAAAATGTAGATTGGAAAATGCTTCAAAATTACATATTTCTGTAACATTTAATATGGTTGAAGTTATTCTTCAAAATAAATAATAAATATCTGTTCATTTGAATTTGATAGCACAAAGACATAAGTTTATAAAATATGATGGAAAAAGCTTTCACTGATATTATAAAACAAGAGTGTAATGCATAATATTAGAGAAATACTCATAAACATTATAAATTCTGGGTGAATGATGCTAATAGAATTAGAAAAAATGTTTTGGAATTAGCAGGATTTTAAATGACTAAAAAATATGTATAATGATGTACAACTGTTACAAATAATTATTCAAACACTACCCTATGTTGCATAAATATGTACTGCTTAACAGTTTATTATAATTTTAATTTCATATTTTTACAATTTTAATTTAGAAACTATTGTCAATATTGTATTATATTTTAATTTAAAATGAGCATATTTTTAAGTTTGAAAACTTTCATTAAAAATTTGAGTCTAAATTACATTCTAGAGAAAATAAGTAATCTTTAGTTATCTTATATTTAAATGTTTTCACAAGATAAAAGTATTTCTACTAATGTTAGGGAAAAACAACTTAAATAAGAACTATAATATGTTGACATAATTTCGAATTCTCTAACTTAGTTTATTAAATTATTTTATTAAATATCCTTTCTCAGTTTTTTACACTTGTTTGTTGAGGACATCAGTGGAAGAGGAAACTGCATATAATCCTGTTGAATAAAATAAAAATGTATAAAATCATACTATTTCTGTAAGCAATTTTGAGATATTTGATAATTAAGTTTTAGTGACAAATATCTATTAAATCATCAATTATTTTAGAGAAGAAAGTGTTTTTAACTATCCTATATACTATTTAACATAAAAACATTGAAATTTATCATTTATATATTTACGTCTAAGAATGTTATTTTATACTGTTACCAAAAATCTTGCTTGTGTGCATAAGTGAGTTAGTTTTATACCCAGAAATAGATTAAGTCTGATACCTAAAATAAAATTAAATATTAAATGGTACAGAACTCCTAAAATGTGGGGTTTTTAACTTTATAAACTACTAAACATGCAAACAGCTATCCACTGCCCTTTGTATATAAGAGCCATAAAAAAAAATCTCTCATTAAAACAAAACAAAACCCAAAGTCCTCTTCTCTGCTACTTGAGTAAAACCCTGAATCAAGACATAAAGAATGTATTAACATTTGGTAGGTCAAATTTTTGCTTAATCACCTACTGAATTTTGACAGTAACATGGAAGAGGTGGACAAGAAGCACAAGGGGCTTGGAATTCCATCACCATTTAAGTGAGTATTCCTAAAAGGTTAAAGAATAGAGATAAGAAACCCAGGAAAAGCCACTCTCAGCACACTGTGGTGTTGTCCTCCCCCAAGTGTGTGGAGCTTGACAGGCTAATGAGTCACCATGTAGAGAAGGAGGTGAAGCATTTAGGTTGGCCAAGGTACAGATGGGACACCTGTAGGAATGAAATCCTGCATTTCATAGACAGTGCAGAACCCACCAGCTCCCTAACGTTTAACTCAGGATTTATTCCCCAATGATGTGATCAGCCTGTGTGCCCACAATATCAAGCTGGCCTGGATGGATGGGGAGGACACCATCCCAAGGTCCCCATCCATGAAACTGCAACCATCTCCTACTTCCCAGATGATGCCTTGTACATAGTGCTCCTGAAAACCACCCAGGACTCTGGCATTTCCCCAACCAGACTCTGTGGAGAAAGTTCCAGAGGCCTCACTGCAGGCTTCCAGTCTGAGAGCAGAGTATGGCCTGTGGGGGGGTTACCTAGTGACCCTGGACATAGAGAAGCAGGTCTCTGGCAAGCATGCTCCCTGCCTGGCCAAGTCTTCCAGATTGTTTACATAGAGTTCACCACTGACTTTCCAAAGAGGTCAGTATGTGATGTGGCTTCAACAGCCACCTACCACCAGTCCCTCTATTATAACTGACTCCCACAAGAGTGGACATGAGGAACCCTAGAGACCAAGGCTGGCATGCCCTCCTGTCCTGAGCTGCACATGCTGGTGGCATCCTGTCTTGTGCAGCACTCGGAGCACCCAGGCTACCATGCTGCTGGGACCAGTGCTGGTGCTCCACAGGCTGCTGCATTGCTGCAAGAGCACCACCTCTGGCCGTGTCTCAGAGTTTTATGTCAACCTGAAGCCTCTCTCTGTGTGGACAGCTGTGTACCTGCTGCTGGGCCTGAGAACTTCATCCCTGAGGAGGAGAGCCAGCACTTTGAGACATTCCTGGTGACCATCTGGTGAAGGACACCACAGCATCATCATGGTGGAGACTGGCCTGGGTGCCTCATCATTTTCCCTTACCCTGTTGGCCTTGGGAAGTGGTTCCTGGGATCTTAGTGCTTCTGTCCCTGGGCTGGGGTTGGGTGAGGGACTCCAGGCACAGGTGGCCCTCACTGTGAAAAAGTGCATATATATCAAGAAATGATGTATCAAGTATCATAAAATGATAACTCATTTTATCACCATAAAAATAAATATATAAATAAATAGGATAAAAATTTTTTTAGATATTGGAGTTTTCATCTCTAGAAGTTCCATTTGGTCCTTTTAAAATATTTTTTATTTCTCTCATTATACTCATATTTTTCTTTAAATTCTTGAGCACATTTATCATAGTCGTGTTAACATTTATCAGATAATTTCATCATCTTTGTCATTTCTGTGCTTGTTTTGATTTACTAATTTCCCCTTGATTATTTGTCATATTTTCCTGCTTCTTCACATGTCTAGTAATTATTTATGGAATGATGGAGGATATGAATATTATGTTGATGAGTGACTGGATTTTGTTTCTTCTTTTAATGACTTTGGATTTTGTTTAGGCAGGTATTTGTTTTGTGGATCAGCTTGGTCTTTTACAGGATTTTTTTTTAAGTTTTATTAAGGCAATCCAAGTATTGCCTTTAGTTTAGGGTTAATTTAGCCCTACTTCTGAGGAATCACTCCTCTGGGGCCAGTACTAATGCCCTGGTGTTCAGTGTGCTTTCTTCACGCTAGCTGGTGGGAATGCAAATGTTCCTATGGCTACAATGAGCTCTAGGAATTCTTCATGTTCCAATCTATGGCAGTGATTTTCAACCAGTGTGCTGCAAGGATTTTTAGAACACACACTACCTGACTATTTAGTCAGGGGCACTGACTTCTTTTCCCCTATTTTGTCAAATAAAAAAAAAATGACAACAGCAACACAACAACAGCCATCCAATGTGAATGAATCAAATTTATACCTTTTTTGGTCAGATTGTTAAAAAATATATTTTTAGTATGCAGAATTTTAGTAATTAGTTTATGTGTCCCATGAGATGAAAAAAGTTGAAAATCACTGATATATGGTAGTTACTCTATCCCTGCTTTGTGGATATCTACCCGACATGCATACAACTTAATATTCAGCAAAAATTCAAGGATAGTCCTATTCAGATTTCGGAAACAGTTTCTCTGTGTGGCTCCCTCTCCGCCAATACTCTGACCACTCAGCTTCCCTGAAAACAAATCTCTATTCTCTGTCTGCTAGACTGCCATGTGCAGCTGGGGCTCCTGGTCATGTGTCAAGACGCAGGGACCTCCTACAAGAAGAATGCAGAAAACATTGTAGTGCTCACATTGCTTGCTTTTGTTCTGTCAGTGGTTACAGTGTTGCACTGCTTATGCTCTTATAACTGAAAACAGTTATTTCATACATTTTGTCTAGGTTTACATTCGTTTACAGTGGAAGAACAAGTTTATTACTATATAATTCAATTTGGATGGAAGTGGAAGTCCTCTGAGTCTATTTCTTATTCAATAAATTACAGGTTCTAACAATATTTCCTGGCCTGTTTCACTAAATGGTTATGAAGATAAAATGAAATAATGTACATGAAAGTGCTCTGTAAACTATAAAGCATTATACAAGCCAAAGGTATAATAAGATAACAGCAATAACAGCCATGATTAAATAAATCACCAAGGCCTTCTGTAGGGCACAATGCTTGGTAATTAAAGAATTACAAAGAAATGTCTCCCACCTAGAGAGTTATGACTTATACAGTAAAAACCCACAACAAAATAAGATGGCAAATAGTATGTGCCCTCTAATAACACCATAGTTACACTTCATTGAATACTTAAGCTATACTAGCTAAGTTCTTTATAATTATTTCATGTAGCCCTTAAAAAAATCTTAAGAAGTAGGTATTAGTGTCTCTTTATAGATCAGGAAACAAGGTTCAGGAAGGTTAAGTAGTTGAGAAAGTTTATATGGAATATGATAAGGTTGTAATTTAGACATACTATTGCATTTTGATTCTCCACTAGGAGGTTACAGCATGAGTTTTATGAATTAGGAGGACAAAAAGAGATGTGTTGGCTTGAAGGCCAAGGGACCATTTTGTACAGGGTGGGGGGGAGTTTAGATAGATTTTGAAGAAAATTTGAATAAGAGTAAATAGGAATTCAGTGTTAGCAAGAAGAAGTGGATTACAGAATCAAAGAAATAAAAATAATGTGTTCCAAAGAAAGTCATTACAATAGTTTTACTAGTTTTTAGGAGTACTAACTAAGGTTGTAGCCGTATTATGATGGTGATGGATTACATATAAGGCATAAATCCATTATTTCAATCTTAAGATATCTTCAAGAGTAATACAAGTATTGGTTGTTATTCTTGTTACTTTGTTTTCCACAGACATTATCCCATAATCTCATATAACATTCATTTATTTCTTTAATGTTTGTGAGTGTCTGCCCTGTGTTAGACATTGTACTAGGCCTGGAGGATACGAAATTAAATCTGATACTGCCCCTGCTTTCAAGGAATTCACAGTTAATTTTCAAATGAGAGGGTCTGCCAAACAGGTAGAACTTTGGGGTAGAGTTTCAAGAAAAGTCAAGGTTAAAAATGTAAATTTCAGAGTTGCTGACATATGCACAGGGAACTGGTGCATTTTCTTTTTTTTTTTAACCTGTGCATTTTCTAGAAAAAAAACAGAGGCAAGATTTAAGGGAGCAACTAAGGGCAACAGGAACCTTTAAAAAGTTTCTGAGTTGTGTACAGACACACACACACACACACACACACACACACAGTTATTTTAGCTAATCTTAGAACAAGGAGGTAATGAGAAATGTTATCTTGAGGTCGCAGAGTGGTTATTATCATGACACACACATTTCCATGAATCAGTGGAGTCGTGTGTAACTGTGGAGAAATGGATATCTGTATTACATAAGTAATCAATATCTTTTTAATGATTATGCTAAGATAAAGGCTTCTGGGCTTGAACTGAGTTTTATTTTCTTAGGGAAATATGGCTCATTTCTTAGGGCCCTCAGTCTTGAGATAGATTAAAATAGTTCATTCTCAGAGGTAGAGCTGAATTTTATTCACTGTGTTTGGGATTCATCTCCATTTCTACTGGAAGACAAAGATTTTGTAGGGAACAGAAGATGAGAGCTGTCTCAGGAAGGCACTGAGTCATAGAGGATGAGGAAAGGGATTCCATCAGAATCAAACACAGTTAAATAAAAGAGCAAAACAAGTTTTAAAAAGGTCTTAGATTTACTTTTGAAAATTATTAGCAAAATTTTGGAATTTAGTTGCTGACCTTAACTTTCTAAGATTACCAAGGTGCCTGGTTAGTTTCTTCTGTTTCTAGAAGCTTATCCTTAAGCTCAAATCAATTTATATACATACAAATAAATGAGAAACACACATTTATTACTTAAAGGTCCATTTACATAAATAAACATGAGATAAAAGATGTTAAGCATTCATTGTTTATAACAATCAATAACAAGTTCAGAAGCTTTCTTAGTCCAGAAGCCAATGGCTCTTCCTGTATGAGCCAGAGCCTCCTTCTCCCATCTGGAAATCAGAGCCCTGCCCTTTGAGCTTTGTCTCCCCAGACTCTGCACATTCTCAAGGCAGGCAAGTACCCTGAGCCCCTACGTTCTTCTGATCTGCATGCCTCTGCCTATTCCTCCATGAGACTGCTTTTGATGCATTTATTCAACAAGTATTTACATGCCTTCTGTTTACGAGGTAAGGGGGTTACTATGAAAACTAAGATGGCCATGGTCCCTGTCCACTGTGAAACTTGACATCTCGTGTGGGAGGAAGACATTAAATAATAACACACACAATTCTGTGACTATAAGCTGTGTGCAGAAGAAATTGATATAAAAGCATGAAGGTTAAATAAGAGGGTTTGGATCCAAATTGAGGGTATCTCTAAGCCAAGGACTGAAGGGTGTATAGGAGTTAACTTGGTAAAAGGTGGAGTAAGTGTCAGAGGCAGAGAGAATAGTGGGAAAGCTGTAAAGAGAGACTGGAGCCCAGAAAAATAGGAAGATATTAGCACAAGATGGTGAGATAGGGTGGATTTTGCCATGGCCTGGGCCAGATAAAGGCTTTGATTTTTTTTTTACAACTAATTGTAAAGAACTGATAGATAGAAGCTTAGGAATTAGACAGTCATATTTAAGTTTTAAAAGAGTGTCTTGAGGCAATATATATGAATACAAATTATTATTATATAGTATCAACACTAAATAAAATGAAATATAATTATACACTATGACCGACTGGGGTTTATTTGGAGAATTCAAACCCGAGTCAATTTTTGAAGACCAGTCAATGTAAACCACCATATTAACAGGTTAAAGGAGAAGAACCACATGATCACATCAATCAATACAAGATAAGCACTTGACAAAATTCAACACCCATTCATGAAAAAAAAAAACTACCAGTAAAATGGAATGAAGGCAACTTCCTCAATGGTTCATAAAAAACCAATAACTAACATCAGACTTAATCACCATTAAGACCAAATGCTTTGAAAATAAGCAAGGATATCCATTCTCACAACTGCCCTTCAACAAAAACCTGAAAATTCTAGCCAGTATAGTAAGGAAGAAAAGTAACTAAGAGGACTGCAAAGGGAGAAATCTAAAACTGGCCTTATTTGCAGATTACATGATATTCCACACAGAGATCCCAAGGAATGAACAAAATAACTACTATAGCTATTAAGTGAGTTTGGTATGCATACAAGATTAACCTACAAAAGTCAATAATATTTCTATATACTAGCAATCAACATGGAAACAAATTAACATACAATACTACCCTGGCTGGGTAACTTGACTGGAGCATCATCCTGTACACCAACAGGTTCTGGGTTTGATTCCAGGTCAGTGTACATGTCTAGGTTGTGGATTCAATCCCTGGTCAGGGCATGTATGGGGGCAACCACAACCAATAAATGTTCCTCTCACTTCACTGTTTCTCTCCCATCCTCTCTAACATATCCTTTGGGTGAGAATTAAAAAAAAATACTATTTATAATTACTAAAGAATAAAATATGTAAGTGTAAATCTAACAAGATATTTATAAGATTTATATGCTTAAAAACTTCCAAATAGTGGTGAAAGAAATAAGAAAATATCTAAATAAATGGAGAGGTATTCTATGTTCATAACTTGGAAGAGTCAACAGAGTAAACATGTTAACTAATACACAGATTTAATAAAATTCTTATCAAAATATGAGTAAGATTTTTTTGATGATATAGATGAAACTAGCCTAAAATACTCATAGAAAGGCAAAGGAATTAGAATAGCTAAAGCAATTCTAAAAAGATATAAATAAAATGGAAGCATCCACTTTACCTAGTTTCAAGACTAACTATACAGCTATAATTATCAAGACCAGTTATATTAGTGGAGGAACAGTGGCATAGATTAGAGACTCAGAAATATGCTTTACACAAGTACACCAACTGACATTTGACAAAGCTGTAAAATCAATTCAATGGAGAAAGGATGGGCTTTTAGTGTTTTGTTTTTAAACAGATGGTGTTAGATATCCACAAGCTAAACTATAAACTTTGACCTAAACAATATGTAACAATTAACTTAAAATGCATCATAAATTTAAAGGTAAGACATAAAACTGTAAAGTTTTTAGAAGATGATATACGAGAAAATCTTTGAGACCTAGAGCTTGATGCAGAGTTCTTAAACATGACACTAAAAGAATGACACACAAAAGAAAAAAAAATGATGAATTTGACTTCATCAATATTAAGAACTTTAGCTCTGCAAAAAAGCTCTGTTAGAAGGATTAAAAGACAAGCTACAGACTGGGAGAAAACATTTGCAAATCACATATCTGATAAGGGACTGAGATCTAGAATATATAAAGAATTCTCAAAGTGCAACTTCAAAAAACAACAATAACAAACGATCCCATTAGAAAATGGAAAAAAAGTTACAAAGAAACATTGCACCAAAGAAGACGTGTGGAGGGCAAATAAGCACATTAAAAAATATTCAACACCACTAACCATGAGGTAAATAAATGCGAATGAAGACCAAAATGAAATATCACTACACACCCATTAGAATAGATAACATAAAAAATGGTGATAGTACCAAAGGCTGGCAGGTATGTGGGAATGTGGACCTCTCATATACTTCTGCTAGGAATGTAAAATGGTACATATAACTACTTTGAAAAGTGGTTTGGTAGTTCCTTATAAAACCAAATATACATGTACCATACGACCCAGTAATTGTATTCCTGAGCTTTTCAAAGAAATGAAAGTTTATGTCCACAATAACACCTGTACACAAGAGTTCAATGCAGCCTTATTTGTAATAGCCAGAAACTGGAAACAACCAAATGAATTATATGAATTCATTCATTCACAGCATGGATACTACTCAGCAATAAGAAGGAACAAACCATTGATATAAACAACAATTTAGGTGAATCTCAAAGCATTGTATTGTGTGAACAGAGTCAATTTCAAAAAGGCACATGCTCTGTGATTTTTATGTATTTAGTATTATGGAGAAGACAATATTATGGAGATGGAAAACAGATTGGAGTTTGCAGGGGTCAGAGATGGTGGAGGCAGTCAGTGAAGAGTGGTAGGGAGATCTCTGCAGTGGTGGAATGGTATCTTGATTGTTGCACCGGTGGTAACATCAGCCTATTCCTATGATTAGGTGACTCAGAGCTATATGCATATTGTATCAATGTCAAATTTTTGGTTTGATACTATACCGTAACTATGTAAAATGTAACCATTGAAGAAACAGGGTGCAGAATACAGAATACAAGGGTCTTCTCTGTACTATCTTTGTAACTTCATTTGAATCTACAATTATTTCAAAAACAAAAAGTTAAAAAAGGAAGGCACTTTGGATGCAGTCTAGAAAACAGACTGAAGAGCAGAAATGGTAAAATGGTGGGTGCAGGGAAAGTGATGAGAAACCAATTTGGAAGTTTTCTGCAGTCATTCATGAATTTGTAGTCATTTATTCTAACCAGGATTATAGTGGTAGAAATGGATAAAAATGAGTGGAGATAAGAGGTGTTTAGGTAGCAAGATGAGAAGTAGTTCCCTGGTGTGGGATATGGGATAAAGGAGAGCAAATCGTCAGCAAACCTCACGGTTTCCAGATGGCACAACTGCCAGGATGGTGGTGAGGTGGTAAGGTTCTAACCCTGCAGTGGGGTTAGACTGGGACACATGTGCAGGGATTTGGGGGTGGTGAGTGAATTACTTTTGTACGTGTTGAATTTGGGGTGCTTTTGAGATAGCAAAGTGGAGTTGTTGAATTGACGGTTAAGTATGTGGTAGATCAGAATATATAAATAATATTTAATGATGGAGGAGGTTCCTTAGGGAAAGAATAACAAGTAGAAGAATTGAGATCCTAGGATTTAGGCTTCAGACATTCCATAATTTAATAGGCTGTGCAGACAAGGATAAGTAGGCAGAAGGTATTGAGGCAGAGTTGCCAGAAGAATAGGAGAAAAGCCCAATGTTGATAGTAGCAGCAAAGCTGAGACAGGAAGTATGGGAGAGTGACCCACAGTAATCAGTGGTCTGAGAAATCTAGGTAGATTAGAATTGAAAATAACCCTTGTGTTTCACACAAGGGATTTAGAGGTTATTAGTGGCCTAATTGAATATCTCTTCCCCTCCCATAGCATGGCAGAGTAGATGAAGGAGCCAGGGAAAAGGAAGACAATGGATATAGCAAAGTATATATAATTTTCCTAGAAGTTTGGCTGTGAAGGGGTAGAGAGAGCTATGGAGTGAGGTTTTCATTTGTTTGTTTCATTTCATTTGTCATTTGCTTTGAGGTAGAAGAGAAGAAATGTAAAGATGCATAAATGCCAGAGGAAGAGGACTTGTGTATAAAAATGCCCAAGTAAAAGGATAAGTTAAGAGCCATAGTTTCCAGAACGCACAGGTAGAGGCATAGCAGGTTATTTTTCTTATCGAGAGAAGTACCTCTCATTCAGCAATGGCAAGCCTCTGGTTGTAATGGTAATGGTGGCAATTGGTTTTAGTCTGCATTCTTTTGTCTTTATATATATTTTTTCATTAAATGATAGGTTATTAAAGTTAAAGAGATATTGGGAATGACTTAGCTTAGCTACCTACTTTCACCAAATAGAAAACAGCCTGGGAGGATGAGAGGAGTCATTCCTCCCAATAAGTGTCTTGGATTTAGGCTTAAATCACTTAAATCATCCCCTTTCATCTTTAGCAGGTCAGTATCCCTTGAGACCAGAGTTCCTCATGCACAACATGGACCAGAATTGCTTTAAAGAGAGGGGTGTCTTTGGGGACAATTTGCTTTTTTTGTTGATACTACTTTGAAAAAAGATTTTATTTCTCTGGTCACCAGTTTTTCTGTTTGCAGCTGTAGGTATGGACAAACAGCTTGATTACAGCACAGCAGTTTGAGTTGGCACCAATGCTATATTTGAAATACAAACATGTGACTGGTTTTTAGGTGTCCGTTTAAAAAGGACTGTTGGTTTCCTTGTATTTGGGCAGAGTAGCTCTGCTCTCTGGTTACTTTGGCTTAGACTTAGTGTTATAGAACAGAAAGAATCCATCCACCCAGTGCTGGCAGAGACAAACACTAAACACCAAGAACTGCTGCAGGGAAATACTGACTATTTTTTACTGACTTTTTTTTTTATGAATGGTGCCACCTAGAAGAACTGGAACCTAATGCTTATGAGCCAAAATTCCCTAATGGCTTGTAGGTTGAATATTGTACCAGGCAAAAATCACAGAACACTGTGGATTAGGGGTTTGGAGTCATGCTGAGAGCTGATTGGTTGGAAGTGAGGTAAGGGTAATGAATAATATCTTCTGGTCTTGAGGACAGTTCTGAGATCTTTTCCAGATGCCCTCTCTCTGGTCTTATGGGAAAGTAGTAGTGGGTGGAGGAATATCATTCCACCTTAGGGCTCCGGAACTGAAATAAAATTTAGGTCAAGATGTTATCTTTAGCCTGCCAGAGGTCTGGAACCTGTGACCATTAGTCAGGTCCAGGCTACTGTCTTCTGCTGCCTTGGGGGAATTGCTGATTATTGGGAAGAAGGAGGAAAGGGGAAGAAAGTCTAAGTCTGTGAGAGGTGTGTATATAGAGAGAGGTATATAATTTCTAGAGCTAGGATTTAAACTAAATTTATTCAAAGTCATAAAGACCCTCTGTTTTGTTAGGCCTATACCCAATGGTAATAGTATACTCCATAATAATTAAAGCTTCTGGACCCCATCTGCAGAGCTGGTGACTGTTCTGTGCTACCACTGTTGTATCTGCTGAGACCAGTGTCAGTGGTTCTGTTCGTCTTCTATTAATATTATATAAAAAGAAGAACTGCATTATCTTGAGGAACCAGAGGCTCAACAGGATCAATTCTGTTTTTCCATTCATCTTATTTTTATGCTTTGAACCAACCTTCCTTGAAATTTTAAATACCACTTTCTTTGCATAGAAATTGCCTCCCTCTCATTTTATGTATTCATTGTTTATGTTTTGTGTTTGTCTATTAATTTATTTTAGGGATGTTTTAAATATTTATTCTGAAATAATTTCAGTCTTATAACCAAGTTGTAAAATAGTCCCAAAAGTTTTCATATACTTCTAGCTCCCACAAATGTATTCATAATACAATGATCAAGGCCAAGAAAATAAGTACTGTATATGTAATACCTTTAATTAATTGATAGGCTGTATTGTTCAAACCTTGCCAGTTGTTACACTAATGCTTTTTCTGTGTTCTGGGATCCAAGCCAGCATCCCACAAGTGCATTTAGTAGTCATGTCTCCAATCTTGGACAGTTCCTCTGTGTCTTTTTTCTTTCATGATCTTGACACTTTTGAGACCTGTCTCTCAATTTGGGCTTATCTGATGTTTTCTCATGCTTAAATTCAGTTTTGCATGCCTCCCCCTTTTAAGCACCCAGTCTTGAAAGTTTGGGAGCTGGAATTCTTATACTACTGGTTCATGAGCACATTCATGTACAGGAAAAAGAATCTGCTTCTGGCTCCATGTCTGGAGGTATAAAATTAGTTCTTAATGCAACTAATATAATACTATGGTTCACCTTCTGAGTTTTCACAAAATATTATTTAAGGCACATGTACTTTAAGTGTTGTAATGTTGAATGTGCTGTTTAAAATAGCTAGGAACCTGAGGATGTCAATTCTAAATCCTTATCATTAGTAATTATCATTAGTCTTTATTAATTCACAAGGAACACAGCTAAATCTTCAAAAGCTAATGTTTAGACCTATTACTGAATCAACCAAAATTCCTGAAGACTAGAGTCACCCATAAAGAACTTCACAGTATTATGGCTCATTAGATCAAATGTACTGGTAACCAATCAATGGGCATGGAGGGACTGACTCTTCAGGAGATTTACAGGTTGGTTACCATTACTAACATCTCCAAAATGAATATGGAAACTGACAGCAGTCAAAAAGTTTCCTTACTTATTACTGTGTCACTGGAGTCAAAGATCTTAATTTCATTCATTTTTGAAGATTGTGGAGTTTCTTCTCTGTGCTCAACTCTATGCCAGGCACTGGACATCTTATGTTGAGTCAAAATAGTTAAGGGACGAATTGACCCAAAGGGGTAAAGAATAGTGTTCTAGGTAGGGGAATTGTGTGAACAAGAGCCTTTGGTAGAGTGAGATTTCTAAAAAGAAAAAAAGAGACCACTGTAGCTTGCTGTCAGGAAAAGGAGTGAAAGTTGGAAAAGGTAAGATGTCGGGATGCACTCAGGCATTTTAAAGAGTTTTGTCTCATCCTAATAGCAGGGCAAAACCACTAATATGTCTTTAGCACTACAATAATATAACCAGCTTTGGTGTTTGAAAGATCAGTATAACTATGATGAAAACCATAGTTTGGAAGTAGGCATACTAGCTATAAGGTAGTTCAGACAAGAGATGACAATAGTTTGAACTTGGGTGGTAATGTGGAGACATAAGGAAGTGAGGAGAAGTAGTAGTGCTTCTTTTGGATCTGGTTCAGACTGCTAGTTTTCAATCACTAGGCTCTATGAACTTGAAAACTGATTTTACATCTCTGTGTCTCAGTTTTCTCATCTGTAAAATGGTCATAGTAAGGTTTCCTACATTATGAAGTTGTTGAAAGGATTGAATTAATAGAAATAAAATAATTAGAAAAGTATCTGATACATAATAATCAAATATACTACACATATATGAATGCATATGTACATATATACACAACCACACATATAAACTCACATTATTATCATTATTAAAAAGATGTTTAAGTGATAAAACCAATATGACTAGGAGATGGAGTATATGAGGTAAGGGAAAGGTAGTTGTGTAAATGTAGAGCTCCTGTTTGCAAATAATTGATATTTACTCTGTCTCAGTTAAGTTGAAAGGAATTGATAACAAGGGTGTTGGCAGACAGAAGTTCTACTTCCACCAAAATGAGGTAATAGGGACCAGATTTCCCTTCCTACCTGAAACAACTCAGTAACTAGACAAAATAATGAAGCAATAGATTTTAAGACTTTGGACATTAAGCGGTAAAGGACAATTATACCTAAGAGATGATAAAAAGAAAATATGAAACAAGCTTCACAAATGGCCAAGCTTCCTGCCTTGAGTTTCTAGGCTGCAGTGCAGGATGGTGAACCCTGAAGGAGACTGTAAGACACCCTGAGTTGAGGAAGAGGAGTCTCCAGAGAGTTCAAGGTAAGTAGATTTTTCAGGATGAAGTACCAGAGAGGACAGAGCTACAAAGAAGGATAATTCTGGAGATATGCATAAGGGTCCCCATGAGTAGTCAGGTGAGTACTGAATAGGACTCCTGGATAAGGAAACTACCTGAGACCAAAGAATGAGCACCTGAAAAGTTCTTTGGGCCACTGAGTAGAATGGGCCTTAGAATGACTCTTACCTCAATAGTGGGGAAGAAATTAGCCTTAGACTAAATTACTAAGAAGTAGACTGTGATAAGTAAAAGATGTATAGTATAAACTGCAAATGCTAAAGCAATGCTAAAATAACAAAACAAAGAGACCTAACTAGGAAGATCTCTTCCTAGTTAGACATCTAACTAGGAAGTCAACAAAACAGATAAAATGGAATTGTAAAAATGTTCAGTTAATTCAAAAGAACACAGAAGAGGAACTATGTAACAAAGAACAGATAGAAAAACAAATGGCAAGATGGTTTCTTTAAACTTAACCATATAATTATCACGTTAACTGCCTAAATGCTTCAATTTAAAAAAGAGAAATTGTCCAATTATATGCTGCCTACAAGAAACCCACATAAAATATAATAATACAAATAGATTAAAAATAAATGCATGGAAGGAGATATACCATGCTAGCATTAATTAAAAAGAAAGCTGGCGTGACAATATTAATATTAAAGCAGATTTCAAAGTAAAGAATATTACAAATGATAAAAAGTTTTTTTATAATGAAAATTAGTAATAAACTGAAAATGTTTTCTAGTTTATCAAGACATAATAATCCTAAATTTTTATGTATATAATGACAAAGCTTCAAAGTACATAAGCAAAGAGAAATAGACAAATCTACATTTTTAGTTGCAGATTTCAATATCTACCTCTCAATATTTGGTAAAACAAGAAGACAGATAATCTGTAAAGCTATAGAAAGCCAGAAAACTACTGTCAATCCATAATTAACACTGATAGAACACATCACACAACAGTAGAATAGACAAATTTTTTAAATGTATGTGGAGTGAATACCAAGATAGACAATATTTGACAATATTCTGGAGTATAAAACAAATACTAATAAGTTCTAAAGGATTCAAGTACTACAAAGTATGTTACTTGACCTTAACAGAATTAAATTAGGAATGAACAAGAAAATATCTGTCCCTCTAAAAGAAAAAGAACTCATGGACACAGACAACAGTGTGGTGATTATGGGGCAAGGGTGGAAGTGGGAGAGGGCATAAGGGGGATAAATGGTAATAGAAAAAAATACAATAAAAACAAACTATTTTAAAAAGAAGATATCTAAAAAAGTACCCAAATATTTGGAAATAAAATAATACTTCTAAGTAACTTATGAGCCAAATTAAGAAATCAAAAAAGAAATGAGAAATTTTGTTAAACCGTTTGAAAATGAAAATACAATTTATCAAAATTTGTAGATGCCACTAAAGTAGTACTTGAAGGAAAATTTATGGTACTGAATACCTGTGTAAGTAAAGATGAAAGTTCTTTACTTGTTTTAAAGCTACAGTAATAAAAATTGGCACTAAGATAGATAAAAATGCCAACAGAACAGAACAGAATCCAGAAATGGACCCACACATACTTAGACACTTGATTGTCAATAAAGGTCCAAAAAAGAAAGAATGTATTTTCAACAAATAGTACTGGAATAGTTAAATACCCTAATACATGAACACACGTACACATAAGAACCGCAGTCCATAACTCACACCATATACAAAGATTAACTCATAAATCATAGAGCTAAGTAAGTAAAACATAAGATTATAGAAGCTTTAGAAGAAAATATAGGAGAAAATCTTTGAGACCTTGAGTCAGGCAAAGATTTCTTTAATGTGATACTAAATGCAATTCATAATAGAAAAAATATAAGTGGGCTTCATCAAAATTGAAAACTGCCTTTTAAAAGACATTAAGCCCTGGCTGGATGGCTTGGTTGTTTGGAGCATTGCCCTGCACACCAAAAAATTGTAGGTTCAATTCCTGGTCAGGACAAATATGTAGGCTGCAGTTTTGATTCCTGGTCGGGGCATATACGGCAGGCAACGAATCCATGTTTCTCTCTCACATCAATGTTTCTCTCTCTCTATCTCTCCCCCTCTCTCTAAAATCAATAAACATACTCTCAGGTGAGGACTGAAAAATAAGTAAAAGACATTAAAAGAATAAAATGACAAATCAAAGGCTGGGAGAAAATGTGGAAATATCTGGACCCTGAATATGTAAAGAGCTCTCAAAACTCAGTAAAAGAAAGCACACAACCCAACCCAATTAAAAATCAGCAAAAGATTTGAACAGAGACTTTAGCAAAGAATATATATGAATAGCAAAATAAGAACAGGAAAGATACTCAACATTATTAGTTATTAAGGAAATACAAATTAAACCATAATGAGATATCACTTAATACCTATTAAAAAGGCTACTATTTAAGAAGACTGGCCATACTAAAGGTTTCAGAGAATGTGAAGGAACTAGAACTCTCATATTGCTGGTGGAAATGTAAGATGGTACAATTGCTTTGGAGAATTCTTGGCAGTTTCTTTGGTTAAATGTTACCTACCATGTTATCCAGTTGTTCCACTCTGGTGTTTGCTTGGAAGAAATAAAAAAGCATATGTCCATACAAAGACTTATACATGAATCTTCATAGCAGCTTCATTTGTAAAAGCAAAAACCTGGAAACAACCCAAATGCCCATCAGTAGATAAATAGATAAATTATAGTCTATTTATATAATGGAATACTTCCTAGTAATAAAAAG
The DNA here is from genome assembly GCF_004126475.2 of Phyllostomus discolor. NCBI lineage: Eukaryota > Metazoa > Chordata > Mammalia > Chiroptera > Phyllostomidae > Phyllostomus > Phyllostomus discolor. The sequence continues at coordinate 84,349,983 of NC_040907.2, read as the reverse complement.
GAATTAACTATTGATACTTCCAACAAGCTGGATCTTGAAATAATTATGCTTGGTAAAAAAAAAAAGCAGACAAAAATGTACATTTTTTTGTATGATTCTGTTTACATAAAATTTCCGGAAAAGTGCAAACTAATCTGTAATGACAGAAAACAGCTCAGTTGTTGCCTAAGGTACAACTGAGTGAGTGAGAATAAGTGGGAAAGAAAGATTACAAAGGAGCATTAAAAGTCTCTTGGAAGTGATGGATGTGATCACTAACATGATTGTGGTGATAGTTTTGCATATGGACATGTATGTCAAAAATTATCAAATTATATACTTTAAATATTTTAATTTTACTGAATGTCAACTACACTGTTAATTTTTTTAAAAAAATGTGGAACAGTGAGATGGAGTATCAGTAGCTCAGATAATCTCCCAGAGCGTTACTACACCTGGAGGCTGTACAACAAGGAACAGTGCCTCAAACTGTCTTGCAAAAGTGTCTGGTCAGCAGTCCACTGCTGGGCACTAAATGTTGGCTTTTGCACTACCAGCAGCAGGGTATTTGTACTAGAGATGCTTCTGCTTGAAATTGCTGTCATTGCTACTTAGATGTAGCTGTACCTTCTCTACTCCAGAATGGCCTCCTCTAACTTCTGGTTCAAGTCAGGGGCCAGAGGTATTTCAGAGGTGGGTCCTGGGTCATGTTTCTATGTTGTAACTAAAATAGAGGCTGGGAAAAATGTACGCCTCATCGGATGCAGAATTTTCTAAATGGCACAACAGTAATCTGATGTTGTGCAGCCAATTAGTGGAAGAGTGACCAACATCAGGAGTCAGGGTTGCCTTTAAGCTTACCCTTGACATCCTGGTTTCCTTGGCTAAGAAAGGTGTATCTCAAGGTTTCTGTGACAATCAAATGAGATTCCACATTTGGAAATACTTTTCAATTTTTAGTATAAATATAAAATATCATTTTTAAAATTCATAAAACTTTGGAACTAAACTTTTAATTTTGGCCAACTAAAGCCTTAAAGAAATAAGCGACAGTTAAACAGCCAAGGGAGATGGCCCAGTGAACAAACAGCCTGAGATTCTGGGAGGCAGAGAAAGGCCCAGATACCAGGTTGTGAAGCAAGCAGAATAGAGCCCAAAAGAAGGAAAGGACAAGGAGACTGACTCCCCAAAGGACATTCTTTCCATGGCTATTTTTGTAGCTTTAGAATGCAATCATGGGTGTCTTAGCAAAAGTATTAAAGATAATACATTTACTAAACTTTTGCACCTGCCTATTACAAGAGAGGTGAATAAGAATATACTTACAGTTGTCATAAAATATTTTATATCAATGTGTTTGCATCTGTATAACATATTGCCAATTCAAATGTGGGAAAATGCTATCACTTCCATTTTAATTTGTTTGATCAACATCATCCTACTGCACCATTTTGCATCTTCATCTTAAAAAAAAACCCCACAAACTTTGAGCATATAAATTGAATTGACTAGATACTTAATTCCACACAAAAGTCTTAAGCCTTGGCCTTGCTTTTAGTTTGTACTAAAGCACTGAAAATAAAAGCATTTATCTTATGGGGGCACACAGATAAAGAACATAAACTGCATTTTGAGGGCTATATATCTAATGGCACCTGCAATAAAATTTTAAGGTAACGTTAATTACCTTAGGTAATTATTTGCTTTGTTTTTAAAATAAATTTATTTTAGAACAGTTTTAGATGTACATAAAAAAAACTGCGAAGATAAAACAAAGTTCCCCTATATTCTATACCCAGTTTCTCCTATCGTTAACATCTTACTAGTATGGTGTAAGTATGTTAAAATTAATGAATCAATATTGATACATTGCTATTAACTATGATCAGATTTCATTCAGATTTTCTTAATTTTTACCTAATATCTTTCTGTTCCAGGGTTCTGTCCAGGATACTACATTGTATTTAGTCAGCATGTCCCCTTAGGCTCCTCTTAGCTGTAAAGGTTTCTCACACTTTTCTTGTTTTTGATGACTTTGACAAACAAAGTCATCACAAACAAAGGTTTGCTGGCCAGGTATTTTGTGGATGGTCCCCTAATTGGGATTTGGCTGATTTTTCTCCATGGTCAGACTGGGATTTTCTGTTTTATGGGAGGAAAAATAACAGAGATAAAGTGGCATTCTCATCGCATCATATCAAGGACACCTGTTTTCAATATACATCATAGTGGATGTCCATCTTGGTCACCTGAGTTAGATGTGTTCTATAATGTGTGCTGTTTGTATTGTAGCTGCTCTGCAATTTATTTCTTCACTTTTTTGCCCACATTTCATTATGACAATTTAAAAATATATAGCAAATTTTAAGTTTAAATTTTTATAATAATACCTTATGGGTCTATCCAGGAAAAGTCCAGCCATTGTTAATATAACAAGAATGGTTTGCACAACATCAATGTAACCTGGTAGCCAAGGCGAGTGGACTGGAATGCGCATGTGTGAACAATGATGACTTCACTGTACTGTAACAGTTAGTGGAGGCAGTAGATGCCATTCAGTGAGCATGTGTACTGTGTGGCTATCACATTCAAAATGACTAATCAAATACAGCAACCAATCTGCATCAAATTTTGCATTAAGCTTGAACATTCCTCCATGGAAACAATTTGGATGATTGAGAAGGCCATAGCTATGGACAATGGCAATGTACCCACTCATATATCACACTTCATGCAGATTTTTGGTGAAACATCAAATCACCCATGTGACTCAGGCTCCCTACAGTCCAGATTTGGTGCCCTCTGACTTCTGGCTTTTCCCCAAACTGAAATCACCTTTGAAAGGGAAGATATTTCACACTGTCAATGAGATTCAGGAAAATAGGATGGGGCAGCTGAAGGTGATTGGGAGAACTGTGAGAGGTCCCAAGGTGCCTAATTTGAAGGGGTTTGAGGCATCATTGTCTTAATGTAAAATGTTTTTTGTATCTTGTAGCTTCTTCAATAAAGGTCTCTATTTTAATGGATGGATACTTTCTGGACAGACTTTGTATACCACCCCCCAACATAGACCCTCCAATGGCCTTTTACTACTCTCACTTTATCACTTACCTCTCTGTCTAGCCATTCTGGCATTCATCACATCAATCCGTGTATACTCTGTTTTGGATTCTGTCATTTATTTTATTCTGCCATTTTGTCCCCCAATATATGAGGAAATAGAACTGGACATGCTGCAATGAAACAAAGAAAGAGAACTATGTTGGATTTTAAAAGCCGAGTTTTACAGATGTGGGAAAAGGGGCACATTTAAGAATATAGTGGAGGGTAAAAACAAGACTGGAATTTAGTAGCTGGTAGAAGTCTTAAACATTATGAAGTGTGTCAAAAGTATCACTGTAACCTCAAAGACTGAAAAATGATTGCATGGAAAAAACTAAAAACTCTGGCACACGTCGTAGGTGACCTCAGGGCATTTGAAGAGAAAGGAAGACCATTTTCTAGTTTTGGATGCCAGGATCATGTCTCCAAAGGGATTATGCTAGAAGGACCTGGAATTGCATTCCCATTTTCCAGGAACCCATCCCCAGCACTCAATAGGGAATGCCTGGAATACTGCATTTTAGTTAATTGCTCCTAATGCGAAGAATGAGACAATGAATGTCCCTTTGCCTCCTTATCTATGTTGTGAGAGTTTTTCCAGGAGAATGGCCTTTGTTAGTTGCTAGGGCTGCTGTGAGAAAGTACCACAGGCTGGATGGCTTGAAGAACAGTAATTTATTTCTCACAGCTCTGGAGGCTAGAAGTCTGAGATCAAGGTGTCCACAAGGTTGGTTCCCTTTGAGGGCTGTGAGGGAGGATCTGTTCCATGTCCCTTTCCTTGGTTTGTAGATGCCCATCTTCTTCCTATGATGGGGAAACTCAAGAAGCTAAAATTGTTTAGCTTTAAGTTATAGTTAATAGGCTTAGTAATTAATGCATATAGAAAGGTATTTTTCCAGGGCCTGGAATGTATGACTGGACCTACCCTGACTCCTTGATACCCACAAGCAATTTGACCTCTGTGCCCAGGAGGACTGCAATCAATCAAGGTGGTATCTGAGATTGCGCTCCAGGGAGAGGCTGCTAGGGACAGATAAAGAATCTCAGGTCAGTGAATGAAAGGATACTAAGAAAATCTCTGGGCTACAGCTTTTATCTGATTAACCTTTTCCCTGAATTCCAAACCTCTTACCTACCCTCTTCTTCTCCTTGTAAAAAATGTCAGCTTGAGATGACATATAAAATGGTCTTTAGGGTACATAAACTGCAGTCTCCTGAGATCACTGGCCGTCTGAATAAAGCACCCATAGAGGTTCAATCCTTGTCTCGACTTATTTGTTCTGGCAGTAACAGGCAAGGCAGACATTGGCTTTCTCCTTTTCTCCTGTATCTCTTCATATTGTCTTTCCTCTGTCTTGTCTCTGTTTCCAAACTCCTCTTTTCTTAACGACACTTCTAGGGCCCACCCTAGTGACCTCATTTTAACTTGATTAGCTCTATAACAACTCTATCACCAAACAAGGTCGTATTCTGGTGTACTGGGGCTAGGACTTCAGACACATAAATTTGGGGTGGACACAGTTCAACCTGTAAGTCAACAAATTTATTTTTTCTTGTATAACCCTTAAAAGAATCTGGAAAAGCTGTGTCCCTCTCACACAGTTTAACACAGACATTTAACAATTTAAAACATGGGTTAAATCAGTTCTAAAAAGATAAACTGGTGTCTTGTAAATACTGACATATTAAAATAATGTTTACTCTTTTAAGTGCATTCAAAGGAATCTAAATACCATAATTGATTTATTAATCATAGTCACCAGAAATTATGTACATAATTTCCTATGAAACATTTAAATCTTTTTTTCTGTTCCAATTTTCCCACAGAATTTTATCTTTGTGTAATATATTTTCATGTCAGAAAGTCCCTCTTTTGACCACCCTGTTATACCTTTCTTTGAAAAATTGTGGATGAAAATTGAAATTTTTAAATATCTTCTTTCCTGAGATCTTAAGAATGTGTTTAAACCTTCTCTTAGATGGAGTTGTTGAAATTGTTCTTGTTACATGGTGGATCAAGACAACAAAACTATTATGAAATAACTATTATTTTGTAACTTATTAAATGGAAAAATAAAATTTAATTGAAAATGCTTCTTTTGAAATGATATGAATGGCGCTTCTCTCTTAATGAGTTCATGTGTCCATCGATGAATGGCTTAATGCTAGAACAGCACAGATTTCTGCATTGATTTTATTCTTGCCTCTCACCTTTTTAATAGTGGTAACTGCTGAGAAGACTTATTTATGGTAATAAATAAATGGAAACAAAAGGTATTTGTTATAACAATTTTATCCAATTCTTTCAATTCCATCCAAATTATATGCCAAACATCACCTAGGAATATATCATCAAAAATTATTTTTAGTGGTCTCTCTGCTAAAAATTCCATTAAGTTACTCAACCTGGTGAAAGTTGAAAATCACATGACATGCAAGACATCTGTTTTCCAACTTTGAGAGCTATTAAGTCTCAAGTTATGGAAGATATACCTAGACTTACTGAATGCTCTTAGGTATACCTGATGCTCTTTCACTTGAGCTCCTTGTGTAGATCAGATTGGTATCTTAGTTTGAGTTCTCTGAAAAGTAAACTCTAAGATAAAGTAGATCTTATGTTCCAGAAGTTTGAGAGTTGGACCCACAAACTCTGTCTCAATAGGGATTTCCTGAGTATCTGACAGTTCTGAGGGCAAAATGCACCTCAGAACTGTCCCACCAAAGGACAGGGAAGTTGGGAATTTATGTACTTTCATTGCTTGCTCCTGTCTATGGCCAAGTACCAGAGAGAGCCCTTCTTAGGTGGAGAAGCAGAAAGACTTGGGCCCTTAAAACTAGTAGGTTCCATGAAGTCAGAGGTGGGTCATTTAGGATATGCAGTGAGACATCAGCACTGTCTGTGATTGCAGAACAATAGAAACACTTTTAATTTTATCACTGATAAAATATTTATCTTACTATGTTTAAAAAAAATTTAAATCTTACAGTTAGCAAGGGGGAAAAAGGTGGGACGACTGTAATGAAACAACAATAAATTAAAAAAAATTTTAAATCCTCACGTGAGGATGTGTTCACTGATTTTAGAGAGGTGGGGAGAGAGAGAGAGAAAGAGAAACAACAATGTGAGAGAAATGTGGATTAGGTTGCCTCCTGCATGCACCCCAGCTGGCAATCAGACCTGCAGCCTACAAATGTGTCTGGACTGGAACTGAGGTGGCGGCCTTCTGGTGTGTGGGAGGATGCTCCAACCGAGTCACCTGCCAGGGCTATCTCACTAGATTTTAAACTATAGTTTTAACAAAACATAAGCTGCAGATTTACTTCACTTAATTTTTAAAAAGATCCTCCCTATATTGACAAAGCCTATGCCCTTCGTTAAATCTATCAGCAAAATAAGACTTATTTTCTCACACAAATAATTCACTTTAATTTTTAATTCAAATAAGTGGTAATATAAGAGTCAAATATCTCTTTGTATTTCTTGAATTTAATTTGAATTTAATATTAAATAAGTATTAAATACTTCTGAAACTACTGAGAAGTAAATTTCAGAATGCATATTGTAGATATTTAAATGATGTACATATAATTAATTTATTCACTTTATAACACATTATGCAAACAAGAAAGTGAATTGAGATGTTGTTTCTCATTAATGTATAATAATGGAGTACACTATTTAGCTAAAATTATAAATTATTTTTGAAGTGAGATATGTGATTTAAAAAGCATGACATTGTTTTGGCACATGTGTGGGTGCGCATATATTGATTATTGGTTTTCTGCTATGGGGAATAATTAAATAAGAGCCAAATATAAATACCATAAGTAATGCCATTATTTTCTATACCTGAGGATACAATTTTCCTGGTATTTAAAGAAAGAGACTGTTACCTAGTGCTAAAACTCACTGGTCTAGAACAAGCATATAATTATATTTTATTCATTTTAACAGAGATGTAAAACATTAAGTGTTTCATAAATATAATTAGATTGGAATTAACTTCAACTAGAATAGATGTTTAATAGTATGTTCTTTTAAAATTGCCCTGGCTGGCGTAGCTCCGTGGATTGAGCACAGGCTTGCGAACCAAAGTGTCACAGGTTTGATTCCCAGCCAGGGTACATTCCTGGGTTGCAGGCCATAACCCCCAGCAACCGCACATTGATGTTTCTCTCTCTCTCTCTATCTCCCTCCCTTCCCTCTCCAAAAATAAATAAATAAAATCTTTAAAAAAAAATCCTCACCCAAGGATATGTTTATTGATTTTAGAGAGAGAAGGAAAGAAAGAAAACATTGATGTGAGAAAGAAATATCAATCAGTTGCCTCCTGTGCACACCCCAGCCACAGATCAAGCCTGTATGTAACCCAGGTATGTGTCCTAAATGGGGATCAAACCATTTGGTATACAGGATTATGCTCCAACCAACTGAGCCACCTGATGAGGGCAATAATAGGTTTTATAATGTGTTTTTTAAACTGCTTTATTAAAGAGCATGGCCCAAATCAGAAAGAAATTATGAACATGCTTTATTTGTGGATTTTTATTCAGCTTATTTTAGGAAGGTTGGTAGTCCCAGAAAAACATTTCAGGTGCATTAAAAAAACATGGAGTCACTAATGTATATTCTTCTGATTATTCAAAAGTATTTTTCCTGCTATTGATATGTTTTAGGCATAGATATTGAGGATAGCCTAACAGAATAATTTATATCAACATACATGGCAAAAGTCATAGTGTATTAAAACTATTTTACCTACTCTTTGTTCTCATGAACTCTTCCATCCCCTCCCTCCAACAGAGTTGTAATTTTTAACATTAGTCTGGAAGTAATAGAGCCAAAATGGTAAAATGAACATTGTTATCACTTTTACCACCCTCTTCATGTAACTGAATATTCCATTTTAACACAATGCTTCACTCTTAACAGAAATGTGTGTAATATAGGAAGGACCAGAAGACCAAAGGCTTTCTGGTGCCATAAATAATCATTCAAGGAGGTTTCTATTTTGTTTGGTTACCAAAGGTTTTGAACTCAGGAGCAATGCACTGAAGTAAGAATTGGGATGGCTGTGGATAGAAAGGGCTTTGAGAACACAGGCAGGCTCTTGCATCAATCCAGCAAGATTCTCTTTATGAATCCTTTGAGTAGTCCTTGTGTGAAAACCACCAGGTTCTTAGATAGGCATATGTCTAATTTTAATAAATATTGCAAAATTATGCCCAAGGTGTTTGTACCAATTTATACTTCTACTACCTGTGTAGGAGAATTCCTAACACTTTAGATATCTGACAACATTTGATATGATCAGACTGGAATTTCTGCCAACTTAGTAGGAAAGAAATGTTCCTTCATGGATTTTTACTTTGCATTTTCCAAATTATGAGTTTGAACTTATGTGTTTATTGACTGAGTTTCCACTGCAGTGAATTACATCTTTTTATTTATTTTTATAGTTGACACTACTGTAGATGTCCCCATTTTCCCATCCTTTGCCCACCTCCACCCAGGCCCCACCTCCCCTTCCTTCTGGCCATCACAACACTATTGTCTGTGTTTATGGGTTATGCCTATATGTTCTTTGACTAACCCCTTCACCTTCTTTCATCCAGTCCCCACCTCTTCTCTATAGCTGTCAGTCCGTCCCATGTGTTCATGCTGCTGTTTCTATTTTGATCATCAATTTATTTTGTTTATTAGATTCCACATATAAACTAGATCATGTGGTATTTGTTTTTCACTGACTGGCTTATTCTGCTTAGCATAATAATCTCCAAGTGCATTCATACTGTTGCAAAAGGTAAGATTTCCTTCTTTTTTGTGGTTGCACTGTATTCCTTTATCCACTCATCCACTAAGTTGCATTTTATTTCTTGTCCTCACTTTAATGTTATTTTCAGAAATTGAATTTTGAAGTTTTTCACAAATTTTATATGTTAATTCTTTGTTTATTTTATATGCTGCAAATACTGTCTTCTAGTCTGTCACTGTCTTATAATTTTAATTATAGAGTTGTTGTCATTTTAATACCACTAATAATTATCATCATTTTCATATTACTACTACTACTAATATAATTAAATTATATTGAGTGCTTATTCTTGTGCCAGACCTACTTAAATACCTTATGTGTATTCCTCATTTAATTCTCACAATAGGCCTATGAAGTAGTTGCTTATTACTATGAAGTAGTTGCTTATTATAGATACAGAAACTGAGGACTAGAAAGGCCTAAGGAAATTGATCAAGATTGTTCAACCACTAAGAGGCAGAATCAGGACCAGCACAAAGGCAGTCTAATTCCAGAGCACTCATCCTTAATTATTATACTATTTCATATAACTTTAACTTTTCTTTAACATTTTTTAGATTTTATTTATTTATTTTTAGAGAGGGGAAGGAAGGGAGAAGGAAAGGGAGAGAAATATCAATTTGTGGTTGTCTCTTACACACTCCCTACTGGGAACCTGGCCTGCAACCCAGGCACATGCCCTGACTGGGAATCAAACCAGCAACCCTTTGGTTTGCAGGCCAGTGCTCAATCCACGGAGCCACACCAGCCAGGGCTCATGTAATTTTATCTTAATACAATACAAATAGCATTGCACTTGTCAAATAATTTCTTTGGTATAATATAAATGGTACTGAGTTTTTTATTTAAAAGCTCTAGTCCACTTCATTTTGGCAGTTGACATTAAGCTCTCACAATGGGTTATACACTAAGAAAGAGAGAAGGGGAAGTGGGAAGGGAAGGGAAGGAAAGAAGAAAAGAAAAAGACACAGTATCTGCTCCCAGAGAGCTTAAAATGTAGTAGGAAAGATAGCATGTGAAGAGCACTGTAACAGGATTCAGCAAAGGGCACTGCGTGATCATATAAGTAACTATGTCACATGAGTGATTGATACTGAATCTTCAGCCAATAAAACTGCCTCACCTCTATCACCTGTGCCAATTTCCTTTATCTTATATGTTAGGCCTAAATATACTAATTAACCTCATTCGTTTGCTTGTTGAGATCTGTTTGGACTTTGATTTGTGAATAGAAAGTTTAGCTAGCAGTTCTACCAACATGCCATTTCAGTTTGTTTAGGACATTGGTGACATCCTTATTCAAATAATTTGCCCTCAAAAAATTGATAAGATCCCTAAGATAGATTTTGCAGACAACTCTGGGAGCAACAACCAGGCTGCTGAGCAGCATTCTTAAGGTTGTTCATCCAGTTTCCTTTCTACTCCTAGAAGACAGAAGGGTGGTAAGGGGGAGTGAGCACAGAGCAAGATGAGGAGCTTCATGATAAGCGACTGTGGCAGTGGAGGTGGGGGGTGGCAGCAGTAGCAGCTGTGACAGTCACTGCTGCTGCTTTTACTGGGTGGGCCAAAATTCCATTTAGCTTTTTCCTTAAAATAAAAAAACACATTTTTCATTTTCACCAATAACTTTATTGAGTTGGATATTTTGAGTATGTTGGGTATCTCCCACATGGTATAACATTGATTGTTCTCAATATTGTCTTGACTTGATCAGTATCAACTTCAACTGGTCTACTGGACTGTGGAGGATCATCCAGTGAGAAATCTCCAGCTTGAAACTTTGCAAACCATTTTGACACATTTGATCAGCCACAGCACCTTCTCCCAACACTGTACAAATATTTTTTTTGAGTTTCAGTGTGTTTTTACCTTTCTTGAAATAATAAGCATTACATGCCAAAAAATGTTGCTTTTCTTCCATCTTCAATATTAAAAATGGCTACACAAAATTCACCAATAAGTTTTTTCAAATGCATGCTGATATGACAGCTGTCACCACACAATCTAACAAAATTGTTTCAAATGAAGATAAAGACAACTAAGTGCTACTAGAGCCATTTACACAAAAACCATGCAAACTTTTTGGCCAATCCAATACTTTCTCTTCTTATACTCCCCTCCTCTTCCTAAAAAGCTGCATAATCACTGCAAGAAATTAATGAAACTTTAAGTTTTTAATTGAGCTGAAAATTATGAGATCTTACTAAAACTGCTGGCACCTCAATTTATTCTTCTTTAAAAAGGAAAAAGAAGTACTAGACATTAAATGAAAAAATTTAATTCATTAGTATGTTTTGGAGGGAAAAAAGATTAACACATGCAGGAGATTAATTTTGCTTTTAAACATTTGTGGTACAACAGGGAAAAAATGTATCCGGCAGCAAAGCCATTTGTGACTTCATACCAGGACAAATATTGTTCTATCTGGACTTTTCCTATTATGTCATTCCAGAGTGGTTATTTTTAAGCCCATAAGCACAAATATTTATGTCTTGGCTGCTAGTCTGTGGTCTCATCTAAGTTGCTATTTTAGTGATTGTCCTATAAATGGACAGTGCAGTGATCTCACAGGGTGCTGTGGAAGAGGGAGGGTAAAGGGGCTAGCAGGCATGATGACATGACTAGAAGGAAAGCAGAGAGTCTGCCATGCATGCTGTTAGCCAGCAGAAGTGAGAGGGAAAGAGAGCAGAAACGCACTCTGAATGTGCTGCCCCAGGGGATGGGCTCTTTGCCATTTATGGGAAAAGAACGAGGTTCTTTAAAATGATGAAGTGAAGCTGGGTGGCACTGACAACAATGTAAATGGACAAGAAGGAGCAAGTCCCTTCTCCCTCCATCACCTCTGTGTGGAGGAGGCAAACATGGAAGGAACTGGCAAAGCAGAAAGGGAGTTTGCATAGTCAGTGCCAGAATTACCACACTGAAAATGGAAGGATGAGATTGCAGCTGGGCGAGAATAGTTTAATCACTAACACGGTGCAATAGTGTGAAGGCTTAGCCACTTTATCATTTAGCACACTTACGAGTTGTGGTCAGAATCAGGACAGTAATTATGGAAGTAGGAGAGGACATATACTTCCCCTAGAAAAGAAATGATTAGTTTCCCTATGAAATGTTTCTTTTTAATATAGCCTCTGTGGGGTTACTCCATACTATGAATGCATATTTATTGCACACACATTTATTTAACACATGTCAGGGTATGCCTTCCAGGTTTATGGTGTTTGCTGCCCAGAGATTCTGTGGATGGAAAAGAGGTTTCATTAAAGCTGAACTTGCCACTCTGAGTGTAGCAAAGCTGTCTGAAGTCAGCCAGGGTCTTAGGCAATTTTCTTTTACCATACTCCATTCTTTATCACCAGGGGGCCTCTGGGTGAGAATGTGGGGGGATGTGTATAAATTTTAAAATATTAAAAGTATATCAACACTACCTCATCCTTGATACTTAATCCATTTTTTGCAATTTCTCAGGAAGTATTTGAGAGGGAAGGAAATTTAGTCTCTCTCTCTTTAGGCACTGATTATGTATGGTGAAATTAATTTTCCCAAGTGGTGCCTGGAATCCATCTCAGTGCTTTACAGTCATACTTCTGCCTCACTTAAGTCTATTTGCATCTAGCTAAGCACACAGAGTAGGGTGTAGCTTAGAACAGGAGAAAAGAGAGAGAGAAATAGGAAGGTAAAAGGAAAAAATGAGGGCAAAGAAGTGGACAGAATAATTTATTTCTAAGTTCATCCTTCAAAAGGAATCAAACCACTAGGGTCTAGTCATTCATTCAATAATACAACATTTATTGAACATTTCCATGCACACAACGTAATATAAAACATGACCCCTACTCTCAAGAAGCTTTCTGTCCAGTGGAGAAGCTGCAGGAGTAGAATAAGCCTCACTCATCAAGAGTTCTATAGAGATGTGCTCAGGGTGCTATGGGAAAAGAAATGTAGGGCTTCAAAATCACACCAGCAATCTGGAAGTCTTCCTGAAAGAGATAGTACTTTTAGCTGAAAACAAAGCAAAGAAGATTTTCAGGCAATAGATGAGGAAGCAGCACAGTACAACTAGAGCATAGGGTGAGAGACAGAACAAAAAGCAAGTGGAGATGGCGCTATCAAAAACTGTGAAGAGTATGGAATTTTCCCATGTTTTCAAGCTAAGCTAGTGTGGCACAGTTTAATGGCTGCTGGCAGATGACATGAGACTCCTAGGTTAGAGAATAAGGACTTCATTATTGATGGTATAGCAAGCAGCATGAACATCAGCATTTATTCATTGGTTCCCTTCTTCCCCAAGTCCCACGTGAGTGATGTAATGGACCCAGATAGATGCTGTACATTCAGTGGAAGTGCATTGCAGCCGAGGAACCCAGAGCCAAAGGCACAGTACTTTTTAAGCAAGCAGCCTGCTATCCAGACCACCTCTGTAATGGACCAAGTAGTTACACAGTAGCTGTGCTGTGGTCATCTTGATCTACTTAGAAACCTATGTGACTAACTAAAGCAACTGCTTAGTGTTAAGAGATGAATGAGTCTTGCAGCCTGATAGGCTCAGTAAGTAAAGTGCAGAGATACTTAATGCCCACAATGAACTGCCTCTCCCAGCAGGGGCTGGAGAGTTAATCAGGGGCTGTACCATGAAGGGCATTTTAGGCAATGCTAAGGAATTTGAACATTGTCTAAAAGCATGGGAGCCACTGAAAATATTTGACCAGATAAATGTGATTTTTACAGCTGGAAAATATTACTCACCTAGGTATGTGTGGAAAGGATTAGACAGATAGTTGAAAGAATGCAGAAAAACTAGTTAGGAGGCAATTCCAAAAGTCTATGCCTAACTGGTAGCTGGAAGACCACCTTCTAAGGTCTCTGCATCTGTTTTCTCATCTGTGAATAAGAATATAAGTAGTATCTACTTTACAGAGAATGAGACTAAATGAGCCAATACATGTAAAATGCTAATAAAATGCAGGACACACAGTAAGTTTTATCAGTAATATTACTTATTCAATTTTTTTTCTTAACTGTCTTCTTTTTAACACAGATATCCTTTAGATCTTACCTCAAAAAATATCCTTGGGCTTGCCAACTTTCCACACCCTTCCTATACTTCACACATTATCTAATTTTCAGATGTATAACATTATAATTTGATGTGTGTGCTGTACCCAAGTTTCTGTTTTATTAGCCTGTTTTATTCTGTAGTATTTTGTTATGGCAGCCAGACAAGACTAAGACAGCCCAGTTGAGTATGAGGCATCTGGGGAACATCTGAATGGTGTTTCTAGTAGGTATTATAATACATGAATTTAAACTCCAGAAGGGGGAGACTTTTGAGAAGATTTAGGAGTAGTCATTGAATGGGTGGTAAGTGAAACCATGCATTTGGATGAAATCATTCTGAAAAGTGTAAAGAATGAGAGGAGTGAAGGGCTGTGGAATGGGACTATGAGGAACATGTGCATTTTAAGAGCAGGTAGAGGAGGAAACCTCCAAAGAAGACAGAAAAGGAGTGATCAGAGTGGTAGGATGGAGACAAGGTGAGAAGGCACAGAAGCCAAAGGAGAGGGCTTCACAAAGGAGGGAGTGCTGAATAACCTGCCTGAGACAGGTTTAGTAACAAAGCCAACATGTTCACTGAGTAAGGCAATTTGTAGACAACTTCTGAGTGTAAGGAAAATAGTTTAAGGTACTGGACAAATAGGGAGTCACTGAAATTTGAATTGTGGATGACAAGTTGAGATGCTCTATGTAAAGTGAGGAAGTTATGTCGATGATAAAGGCTTTACAGAATGTTTAGTCTGTGTTGGAGGAACACATGAAGAAGAAAAGGCAATAAAGTGACTGTAAAGTGACTGTCTTTTTTTTTTTTAAAAAAAAATGTGATTTCATACCTTTCTGGAAGCGAATACAGTTGGCTTTTAAGGTCATAGCAAGAATATGCATTCCTCTTACATACTGAAAAAATAAAATGGGCTTGTGTCCCAGATATTCTACTTGTGTTTCAGATAAGCTCTGGACTCTATTCTAGCATTCCTGTGCCTTGCTTTTCTGCAATACAAATTGAAAGCAAGGAGTGAAGAGAAGAGAAGAAAGCTGATTATCTTGTTGGTCATGATAAAATGTACTGTTGTTTTTAAAAGTGTTGGGAACATTTTAAGATAGCCACGAGCAGGGACATGCCAAAAAGACCAAGTAATGGAGACCTCTCTTATCTTTTACTTCAGCTTATTAAAAGCCTGGGAGAAAATTAGGAGAAAATATATGTTAAAAATTAAATAAAACATGGGCATAGGATCAAGCAGTGTGCTCACTGTAGAAGGTGATTGTTAAAATTAACGGAGACACGTATGGATGATGTCAGTTTGTGGGAGCTGTGCAAGTCTACTGTGTCTCCTATTCTTCTGTCCCCATACAGGCCGCTCCTCTCTTCCCCTGTTAACCCAGTCACTATGTGTACCGTCTTTGTATTTCTGGTGTGTGTGTGTGTGTGTGTGTGTGTGTGTGTAATTCTAGATAGCTTGCTATATAGCTATGGAAAGTAATTCTACAGTAGACAAATACCACAAAATAACCAAAGGGGTTGGATAATGTTCTTAGTTGAATGTAATCCAAAATGAGATCAAGTTCATGGTTCTCTGTGGTTCATGTGAAGTAACATTCTCCTATAGAGATGAGAGAGGAGGACAGTTTTGCCTTAATATTGACTTTTGCACATTAGCCTATTGAAGAATTACTGAATTTTAAAGTTGAAAGGGCGTTTAGAGATCCAATTTTCTAACATTTTATTTTACAGGAAGGAAAATTGAGGCCTAGTTAAACAAAATTATATCTTTAATGCCACACAATCAGATGGTGGCAAGGCCAAGGTTGGCACAAAGATTCTCCAGTAACTTCATTGTTCCTTGTTACACGTGACATACATATGAATAGAAGAGGTCAAATACATTTTTATGCGTTCAGGCACATTTGAATATTTTTTTAAAACTCTGCTCTACTACACACTTAAGTGTATTCCATGCACAGAAATGGATTTAAAGACCTATTAAGCATTTACTTATATATTCTTAGGCAACAAAATTTTGCTATTTGTATAATATCAAACTATATCATTGAGAACTTTGCCCCTTTTATCTTTCTATAGTCTGCCTTTTGAAAGCTTCTTTGGGAACATTTCAGGATGATGATGAAGGGAATAATAAACTCATATTCTCTTTGGTAATCCTGCTGAAGGAAAGATTCCTCTTGAGGCAGTGTGGTTTCTGCACCGTGAAGGGGGAACAGGAAGCATAAAAACATACCAAAGGGTAGGGAGAGAGAAAACAGCAGGGCCTTGGTGGCAACTCTAGCTTCTGCTTGGTCTTTTCTGGAGACCTTTATCACCTTGAATCTTCCCTTTTGAAATTTGCTATGTGTTGCTTCTTTTAAGAATAACAGTCATGTCACAGGTGCATGTCATTCTGTCTAACATCAAACAGACCGCTCGTGTCTTTGCTGGCATTGTGGCTTATGACTGTCCTCAAGTGGCAGGCCATGGACTCACTAATCATCATTTCTAACCTTTACTCTTCCTTTCCCATTTTCATCAAATCCTGTAGCATCAGTTGTAAAATTATTCATTGTCATGAATGTTTATGTTTATGTGTACTACTATTTATTTCCACTTGCCATTGGAAAGAGCACTGTCAAAAGTTCTAATCTCAAGCTTCAGCTCAGCCTCTTCTCAACCCTGTCGCTATAACCAAATCACGTAAATTCTCAGACAGATTTATATTTTTCCTCTATATAGTTGTAAATTTTATACCTAGCCTGCCACTCCAGTGAGATAATGTGGGAGGTGCTTGTCATTCTCTGGTGAGGGTGATGAGCAGAATCCCCACCCCCCGCGGTACATGCCCTGTGTAATCCCATCCTCTTGAGTGTGGGTGAGACCTACGAATATGATAAGATTTCATGCCTATAATCTAGTTACTAATCAGTTGACTATGAGTTAATCAAAAGGGAAATTATTATGTATGGGCCTGCTCTAATCAATCGAACCTGTGAAAGAGGAACTGAATCTTTCTTGAACGGAGATATGAAACTGGAGAGAGATTTGTGCTGGCTCTAAAGAAGTCTATAGCTTTGTTGTGAACATGCAATGAAAAGAGGGGACTCTGAATATGGCAAGGACTTGAGTGTGGCTTCCAGTAGCTATGAATGGTCCTTACCTAAGAACTAACAATAAAGCAGAGACCACAGACATACAGCTGTAGATGATTGAATGAAATCTGACACCATCTGAGGGAGCTTGGACACAGATGCTTCCCCAGTTGGGCCTCCAGATGAAATGGCAGCTCAGTTGCCACCTTGACCTCAGACTTGTGAGACCCTGAGCAGAAAGCCCAGCTAAGGCTTTGCCAGAATTTTGGTTCACAGAAACTGTGAGATAACAAACTAGTGTCATTTGAAACTGCTAAGTCTGCAGTAATTTATTATGCAGCAGTAGAAATTAATATATTTACTCACTATTGAACACCAAGACGTAAGGGGTGGGGAAGTGAATATTGTTTCTTCTTGCCCCATCCCCATCTACCAACAGCTAGGGCATAAATGTCCCCAATCAGATGTGCACACCTGGGACTTTGAATCTGGAACGAAGGACACAAGGACATAGGGACTACCAGAGGTGAACTTCAGAAGGTAGTGGTAGTGCTGACAGATGCCCAGTGTAGCAGAGCCTAAGACAGCTTTCAGACCAAGTGTGGCTGTGGCAGCACTTTGGCTGTGCTACATGGAACAGGTCCCATAGTTTGTGACTGATCAGCATGCTTTGGTATGTATGTAAATTTTGTGAACTGTCCATTGTTTATTCAATACATTTATTTCTGCTGCTCCTGCTATTTGTCACCAAGAAACTAGATTATTATAGATCATATGTGTTGAAGTGCCTTGTAAACTGTGACAAACACTACAAATGTTACCTACTATTTTCTTTGTTTTCACTTTTATTCGGGCTCATATATATGACCTTAGGCTCTCTCTGAGCTGTTGTAATTCTTGGTGCCATTCTGCATGCTTATATTCCAAAAATAAATGGAAATAATATGTAAACCTATGTGGAAATTAAGAGATTGTTATTGAAAAAACTGAGTGAGAACATTTGGAGACTAAGAGAGGGTCCATTTTCTGGGAGTTTGAAGGGCTTGTTTAGATTTAAAGGACTGGGCCTTCAGTCAAACTCAAAGGTCAAACAAGGCAATCTCTGCCTGCCTTAAAAAATTTATAAGACAAGTGTTTGCTACTGTGAGGGTCTCCAGAGAAGATGTTCCCTTAATCATTCTTCAAAATGGGCTTTAATCTTAGGAACACATTGTTCCATTGGGTCAAATTCATATCTAGGGTTCGCACTTTTTACTTTGAGTGAACCAGAAGTCTGTACATATCTTCATAGACTCCCCACATTTTGGCCACTGATAGAATGGTAAATAAATGGAATGAGAAGCACCATCTTCAAAAGTAAATAATCACAAAACAAAAATTTAAAACACACACACACACACACACACACACACACACACACACACAGAAACCACTGAATTATCCAAGCCATCTTAGGGGTCTTGGGGTTCAGGGAAAGACTGGGTGGAGTTTGGACAGCTAACCACACTCCTTGCAGCTATGTTCTTAGATTTACATATTGGGGTTTTGAAGGTATAAAACTTTTGAGAGCACCCAGTGGCAGATGCATTTGCTTTGACTATATAAATCCAGGGCCATTTGGTCAATTTGCATATGGCCAGTGGGTTTCTGGAGACCCTTTATGCAGAATGGCCTCTGCATTATAATGGAAAAGCCTACAACCTCAACTTTCTTCTCTCATCACATTTGCATCTAGAATCCAGCAAGCAGAAATACGTTTTTGTTTTTGTTTTGTTTTTGCCTCTGATCCTTAGAAAGAGATCTCTGGTGAAGTAGAAAGCTTACTTGGGGCTGGAAGCAGTCAGAGAAGACACGTTCTCTTTAGAGCACAGAGAAAGTAGTAGGAGGAAGAGGAGTTGGAATATTGTGTGGTATTTGCTGAGTATCTTCCTCAGTATAACCACCTGAGGTTTCTAAATAGAGAAAAAAGCTGCCCTGATGACATCAACAGAGAAAGCTTTAAAGGTGAATAAATAGAGTAGATGTGTCCATGCAGGTAGCATAGGAGAATGCTGAGCTTGCCCCCTCCTAAGGACATGTCAAATGTACACCTATATTTACAGCCATTCTTCCTGAGAGACAACTGAAAGCCAGTTGAACAGCCTCTGCACAACAAACGAGAGAGAGAGAGACAGAGAGAGAGACAGAGAGAGAGAGAGAGAGAGAGAGAGAAACTGCATAGAGAAGGTTAGGGAACCATAAGAGAAAGAGCTCTCTGGGAGCCAAGGGAACTATCCAGCACCAGAGAAATTGGTGAGCACCATTGTTTATGTTTCCCCTACACTCGATTGCAGGTGGAAGCTCTATCCAGGTTCTCTGGCCAACCTACAGGGCTGCTTTAGCACATCCCACCCTTCCCAGAGTTAGCTCCAGCAGGAACAGTAGGGTAGTGAAGCATGCAAACAAGAGGCCTCTCTACCCAGAGATTGATCTAGTGGGTAGAGCAGGGCACTGATGCATGCACACATTGGGATACATGCGCATGTCAGGCTACCCTGCCTACAGAGTGTGTGAAACTAGCAAAGCATTGTGGTACACACACACAGGACTGCCCCATGTGGTAATAGTGGGGTGCTGCTAGCACACACATAGGGCTGCCCCACCAGGAGAAGGTGTGAAACTAGTAAAGTGCAGCCATGTGCACATAGAAGGCTACCCAGTCGGGAGAAAGTGTGGAGCTAGTAGAGTGTGGCAACACTGGTACTCAAAGCAGCCCACCCACAAAGACCCTGCTCTAGTGATAGACAATTAAAGCAAGAGGACACACCATACCTGCACTGGGCAGCTGTTCCAACAATGGGCAGCCCTGCCCTGATCAGAAGGTCAAGGAAGTGCACACATAGCAGGCTACCTCATCTGGAACCCACTCTTGGCTAGGTGGCACACCAGACACAGCATGCAACCACCCTGAATACAACCAGTTTGCCAAAACCATCTGGCATCCATTTCCCACGAAAGCCAGTTTTTCAGGATGGGGGATATAGCTATTTCATCTAACTCTTAGGAACAAACACAGAAGGTCAAACAAAAGAAGAGACAGAATGCATCACAGAAGAAGGAGCAAGAAAAAACTCAGATAGAAACTCTAATGAAACAAAGATAAGTAATTTACCTGACAAAGAACTCAAAGAAACTGGTATAATGATATTCAAGAAACCTGAAAGTAGAATAAGGAATTCAGAAGGAACTTCAACAAATAATTAGAAAATGTAATAAAGAACCAATCAGAGATGAAGGATACAAAAACTGAAATGAGGAATATTTTTGAAGAAATTAACAACAGATTAATTAATACAGAAGAATGAGTTAATGACCTGGAAGACAAAGTAATGGATACCATAAAAACAGAACAGCAAAATGAAAGATTTTATTTTTCTTAAATAAAGATAATATATGGGACCTCTGGGATAACCTCAAGTGTTGGAATGTTCTTGTTATAGGGATTCCAGAAGGAGAAGAGAGAGGAAAGGGGGCAACAAGTATATGTGAAGAAATAATGGTGGAAAACTTTTCCAGTCAGGGAAAGGAAACAGACACCTAGTTCCAAGAAGCAGAAAGCTCAAAACTAGATGAAACGAAAAAGGCCTACAGCAAGACATATTGTAATTAAATGGCAAAGGTTAAGAATAAAGAGAAAAGTTGAAGATAACAAGAATGAAACAAGTCACATACAAGGACAGTCCCACAAGGCTATCAGCTAATTTCTCAGCAGCAAATTTACAGACCAGAAGGAAGTGGCAGGAAATATTTAAAGTGATAAAAGAAAGGAAACTACAACTTAGAATACTATATCTGGCAAGGTTATCATTCGTAATTGAGGGAGACATAAAGAGCTTCCCTGAAAAGCAAAAACTAAAGAAGTTCACCACCACTAAACTGGCTTTCCAGGATTGTTAAAGGGTCTTTTTAATGCAGAAAAGTGAAGTCCATGACGAGAACTAAGAAATATAGGAAAGGAGGAAATCTCACTGGTAAAGGTAAGTATATAATAAACTCAGTGAATCAACTAATTAAGAAGCTAATATAGCCCTGGCTGGTGTAGCTCAGTGGCTTGAGCACAGGCTGTGAACCAAAGTGTCGCAGGTTCGATTCCCAGTCAGGGTACATGCCTGGGTTGCAGGCCATGGCCCTCAGCAACCACACATTAATGTTTCTCTCTCTCTCTCTCTCTCTCTCTCATCTCCGTCCCTTCCCTCTCTAAAAATAAATAAATAAAATCTTAAAAAAAGTAAAATGAAAAACATTTTTTTTAAAAAAAGAAGCTAATATAAAAGTTAATGACAAAAATAGCAAGATTAACTATAACTACAATATACAGGGATATGCAAAACAAAAGAGTAGAAAGCATGACATCATGTAAAGAGTAGAGGAAAAAGTAACAATGTAGTGCTTTTAGAATGTGTTTGAACTTAAAAGCCTGTCAGCTTAAAATAGATTGCTATAGATATAAATGGATATATATGAAACTTATGATAACCATAACCCAAAATCCTTTAAAAAAATACAGAAAAATAAAGAGAAGGGGACCAAATCAAAACACTAAATAAACCCAGAAAATCAAAAGGAGAGATCAAGAGAAGAAAGTAACACAGCAACACCCTCACAAAAAACAAACAAACAAAAACTATTTAAAAACAAAAAACTGTTTAACAAATGGCCATAAGCACACATCTACTCAATAATTACTTAAATTGTAAGTGGACTAAATGCTCTAATCAAAACACACAGGATAAAGAATGGACCAACCCCCCCCCCCAAAAACCAAAATGCCAAAATGATACCCGGCTATATGCTGCTTAAAAAAGACTCATTTTAAATTTAAGGACACACACAGACTAAACATGAGGGGATAGAAAAAGATGTTCCATGGAAATAGAAACTAAAGGAAAGCTGGGGTAGCAATCTCATGTAAGACAACACAGATTTTAAAACAAAGAATGGAAAAAGTGACAAAGAATATTATATAATAATTAAGGGGTCAACCCAAGAGGAAACTATAACAATTATAAATATCTATGTACTCTAATTGGGAGCACCCAAGTATATAAAGCAAATATTAATAAAGGCAGAAATTAACAGTAATATAATAATATTTGGGAACTTTAATACCCCACTTATCTCAATGTATCATCCAGGCAGAAGATTAATGAGGAAATAATGGCCTTATGTGTCACATTAGACCAGATCAACTTAGTAGACACTCACAGGACATTTCATCCCCAAATTAGAGATTCCACATTTTTCTCAAGTGTACTGGAACATTTTCTAGGATACACAGATTAGGCCACAAAACAAGCCTCAATATTCAATACAAGAAGACTGAAATTATAGCAAGTATATATTCTGACAACAATGGTATGAAAGTAGAAATCAACTACAGGAAGAAAACTGTAAAAACAACATGCTAATAAAGAACCAATGGATCAAAGAGAAAATTAAACAGGAAATCAAAACCTAACTTGAGACAAATGAAAATGAAAACAAAACTTTGTAAAATTTATGAGTTGTAGCAAAAGCAGTTATAAAAGAAAAGTTCATAGCCATACAAGCCTACAACAGGAAGCAAGAAAAATCCCAAGTAAACACTCTAACTTTCCAAAATACATAAAAAACTAATACAACTCAACACTAAACAACAAACAATCCAGTTAAAAAATTGGAAGAGAACTTGAACAGACACTTCTCCCAAGAAGACATGCAAATG
Organism: Phyllostomus discolor; assembly: GCF_004126475.2. NCBI lineage: Eukaryota > Metazoa > Chordata > Mammalia > Chiroptera > Phyllostomidae > Phyllostomus > Phyllostomus discolor. The sequence goes on along the minus strand of NC_040907.2, from coordinate 84,327,204 downwards.
GCCAACATATGTGTAAAATGATGTTCAACTTTACCAGCTATTAGGGAAATGCATCCCCAGTATATTGACCTAGTAAATACTTGGTTAGTGTCTCCTGTGCACCCTTACTGTGCAAGCCTCTCAGATAAGTCAGTGAATGGAACCTGACCCTGCTTTCAAAGAGTTTACAGTCCAGTGGGGTAGCCATTTATAAGGATTATTCTAGTATATTAGTGCATTTTAACTCAGCAGTTCCACTTCTAAGTACTTCCCCAAGAGAAAAGGGGAAATGGGTTATACATGTGTTCATAAAAGTTCTTGTATAGGACTATTCGTAGTAACTTTATTTATAATGGCTCAGACAGAAATTGACCCAAATGTTTAAATGTCAGAAAATGAATCAATTGTGATATATCCATACATACTAAAAGCAATAAAAAGGATGAAGCATAGGTCAAAGACATGGAAAACTTAAGAACATCATGACCATGCTAAAGGAAAGAAGCCAGTACATAATGCATAGTATAACTTATACAAAATTCTATAAAAGACAATCCATCGACTATGGTAAAAGGAATCAGAAGAGAGTTGCTTGAGGTTGGAGGTAGAACAAGTATTGACTGGGAAGGGGCATAAGGGAGCTAGCTTTCTGGAGTGATGACAGTGTTTTATACTTTGACCAGGGAAGGGAAGAGGTGTGGGATAGGGTGCACAGGTGTGTGCACTTGTCAGAGCTCATCAAACAGAGAACATAAGATGTGTGCATTTCACTGTATATAAATTTTCCCTTAACAAAAAACCCCCTAAGTACTGTATGCTTTTATACTATTTCTTTTAAATAGTATTTTTGAAAATCTTATCTTCCAAATGTTTGCTATTGATATATATAGCAAGACAATTGATTTTGTACATTGAACTTGTATCTTCTAACATTGATAAATTCACTAGTTAGTTCTGAAGTTGTTTTTTTATATATATATTTTTTGGCTTCTACATATGGTAGACCTTTTTCAGTTTTTCATTTCTCTTAACTACCTTCTTATCCTTCTTTACGCTACAGTTGGGATGATTTCTTTTGTTCTATGTTCCAGTTCTCTCTAGTTTTGTTGACTGTTCTCTTAAACCCATCTATTTAGTTTTTTGTATTTTACTTTATTTATTTTTTATTTAATTGTTTAAACATTTTTAAATTAAATTTGCTTGGGTGACATTGGTTTATAAAATTACATAGGTTTCAAATGCATAATTCTATAATACATTACTTGTATATTGCAATAAGTTTTATCACCCAAAGTCAAATCTCCTTCCATTACCATATATTTGACTTCCTTTAGCCTTTACTACCTCCCCCTGCAAACCTTTTCCCTCTGGTAACCACCATACTGTTGTCCATGTGTATGAAATTTTGTTTGTCTTTGCCAATTTGTTGCTTTCAGTTTTACATCCAACATATGAGTGAAAGTATATATGTTTTTAATTTATGTTTTTGTATTTTTCATTTCTAGATGTTTTGTTTGAATCTCCAAATCTGCTAGGTCACTTTTACCCCAAGTTTTTGTTTACTACAGATATTTTTAATATTTATTTTTCTAAACACAGCTATTTTATAATTTGCCTCTGATTATTCCAGGACCCAGAGTCTTTCAGAATTTATATAGTGGTTTTTTTTGTTGCCTTTTCTTTCTCATTACAACTTAGTTTCTTGCCACTGGATTACCATTGACTTCGGCACTGTTCATTGTCCATGAGACATGATTTTTGTGAGTTGGGTGAAGCAGCACTTCTCAGAGTTTTGCATTTGCCTCTCCTAGGCTTTTAGGGGCCCTACCTCTTTTCAATTCAAATTGAAATCATGGTTTGACATTTTCTTAACCGCTCCTGGGTTTTAAATTTAGGCTGTTATTTGAAACTCAGGGAGATGGTCTCTGGATAGTTCTCTACTCAGGGACAAATTATGAGTTTTTTTCTTCTGCTTTGCTCTATTCAGCATTAAGACACCTTTATTTGGGGACTGTTTGTTTGTTTGTTGAGGGAGAGAGGCAGGTAGTTTTTACTTCTGTTTTATTTTTATTCTGAGTGTTCTTCCTTTGGGATTCAGATTAGCATAAGACAGGATGTCTAATATTAACCTTTCAACCTGGGGACCCTGAGCTTTGATTTCTGTCCTTCTTACTCTGTGAGATCTTCAAAATAGTAACCTAAATTTGTAGGGCAAAAAGCTTTGGTGGTTTTTCTTGCCTTTATGGGTCCTCAGAGTCTCTTAGAAATTGGTGTAGTAATTCCTTATTATCTTGTCATATTTTTTGATAATTTTAAGCAGGTTAGAAAGTTATCTTATGCATTTTTTAGTTGATTTTAGCAGGAGGCTTGGTTCAAAAGCCTAGCTCTTTATTATTAGAAATGGAGGAAAATGAAATTTCAATATTGTTTAATATAGGCATACCTCAGAGATATTGTGGTTTAGTTCCAGGCAACCACAATAAAGTAAATATTGCAATAAAGTGATTCATATGAATTGTGTGGCTTCCAAGTACATATACAAGTTATGTTTACACTAAACTGTAGCTTGTTAAGTGTGCAATAGCATTATGTCTAAAAAACAATATATATAGCTTAATTAAAAAATACTCTATTGCTAAAAAATGCTGTTAACTAAGTCTTCAGCGAGTCATAATGCTTTTGCTAATGGAGGGTCTTGCCTCAATATTGATGAAGCTACATTACTGCAAAACACAATAAAGTGAACTGCAATAAAACAAGGTTTGCCTGTAGTCTCTTTTTCATCATTTCTAAGTAACAATGTAATTTCCTCTGGCAACCATTCTCTCTCTGTATCTATGAGACTATTTCAATTTTGTTTGTTTACTTATTTGTTCTTGAGATTCCAATATAAGTGAAATCATATGGTATTTGTCTTTCTCTGACTGATTTATTTCACTGAGCATAATCCCCTCTAGGTCCATCCATGCTGTCACAAATGATAAGATTTCATTCTTTTTAATGGCTGAGTATTATTCCATTGTATCTATGTACTAACGCTTTTTATCCACTCTATTGATGGGCATTGGGTTGCTTCCATAGCTTGGCTACTATAAATAATGTTGCACTGAATATAAGGGTGTGTATTCTTTTGAATTGGGGCATTAGGACACAGGGTAGAAGATGTGAAGGGACTAAGACGCACAAATTGGTGGCTACAAAATAGTCATGGGAAAGCAAGTAAAGCATAGGAAATATAATCAATAATATTGTGATAACTATGTATGATGCCAGTTGGGGTACTGGAAATATTGAGGGAAACACTATGTAAAGCACATGATTTTCTAACCACTAAACTGTACACCCAAAACCAATACATAATGAAAACAATAATGGAAATAAAAAGAATCTAGTAAAGAAGTAATTTCCTAAATTGCTAAGTTTCATTATGTAAAAATTAAAAATTTTTTGTGTCAAGAAAGGAAATTAAAAAATCACACAGAAGACCAGCAAATAGGAAGAAGTATTTAAAACTTGTATAAAGAAACTGAAACTCAAGAGAAAACTTATTTTCTTAATGTATTTAGATCTCTATACTATTATTCATTGATGCATAACAAATTACCCCTAAATTTAGCAGCTTAGAATAACAAATATTTATATCTCTTGGTTTCAGAGAGTCAAGAAACTGGGAATAGCTTAGCTGGGTGGTTCTGCCTCAGACTGTCTTATGAGATACCTGTTAAGCTTTCCACTGTGGGTATAGCCTTGTCTGAAGCCTCACCTGGGGCTAGAAGGACTCACCTGGGGCTAGAAGATCCACTTGGAAGGTCATTTATGTGGTTCTTGGAAGTGTCAGTTCCTCACAACATGGCCTTCTCTATCAGTAGCTGGACAACTTGGCAGCTGGTTTTTCCCAGAGCAAACGACTAAAGAGAGAGAGCAAGAGTCACCGAGAGAGCCAGGTGCCTTTTACAAACAAATATGGAAAAAAGACATCATAATTTCTGCCATATGCCATTGGTCACTCAGACCAACACTGGTACAATGTGGGAGGCTACGAAAGGGTGTGTATAGCAGGAAGTGAGAGTCATCTGGGATATCTTGTAGGCTGCCCACTACAAATCTCTGCAGTTCAATAAGAAATAAAACAAAGCCCTGGCTGGCGTAGCTCAGTGGATTGAGCGCGGGCTGGGAACCAAAGTGTCCCAGGTTCGATTCCCAGCCAGGGTACATTCCAGGGTTGCAGGCCAAAACCCCCAGAAACCGCACATTGATGTTTCTCTCTCTCTCTATCTCCCTCCCTTCCCTCTCTAAAAAAATAAATAAATAAAATCTTTAAAAAAATAACTTCCTTGTTTTAAAAAAAAATAAAACAAATACTCAGAACAACAGACAAAAGACATAAAAGTCTGTTCATACAAAATACATATAATTAACACATATTAAGATACATATTAAACATAAAAAGATGTTTGGCCTTAATCAGAATTAGAACAATATAAATTAAAACTGTGTTGAGCTATCATTTCTACCCATAAGATTGTACAACCCACTGTATTTGGGGATTTGGGTAAATATGATCTCATATTTTGTCAGGGAGTGTAGATGCTGGTAAAACCTCTATGAAGAATAATTTGGCAATAACTATCAAAAGTAAAAATACACATTTCCTTTGGCCCAACAATTCCACTTCTAGGAATTTATCCCAAGTATATTCTGGCACATGAGCAAAATGATGTCTATATGATTGTCTTTACCGGAACATTGACTTATAATAGCAAAAGATTGGAAACTATCTGAGTTTTCATCAATAGGGAACTGATTACATAAACTAAAGTGATATGCATAGAATTCTATGCATATCTTAAAAAATTGAGGCAGCCCTCTTTACACTGATTTAGAATTTTCTCCAACATATATTGAAAGATGCAAAAGCATGGTGCAGAAAAGCACACCATCATTTGTAAAAACAATATGTATATGCTTGGACATGAATACAGTGTCTGTGGAAGCTTTTACAAGAGGCTAGGGTTGTAGCTGCTTTCGTAGATGGGAACTAGGAGATAGGGTGTGAGAGAGACTTATTTTTTTATGCATTCACTATTGTATATTTTGAATTTTATGGTCTATGCATGCATTAACACTCAAAAACAATTTTTAAAATATTTTAAAGTAAATTTTAATAACTAGAAATGTTGTGTTACGCCAAGCTGCTGTCAATAGAAACAAAGTAGAATGGGCAGGACACAAGGAATGACTGGATTGATGGGTGGAAGAAGGAAGAGTCCAGAATGATCCTCAGATTCCTGCTAAATGCACTGAATGGATAGAAGACACAGAACCTAAAAGCATATCTCTTCAAAGAAAATTTAGCATATTTCATAAAACTATTAGGTTTATAAGAAAAACCACATTTAAAAATTCAAGGCTGTTCCTTTCTGTACTAAACTATCATAAACTACTTGTAATTAGAGATCACATTTTAACTTTTCTAATATGTCTGACAATAGCTGGTATGGTGTTTTACTTGTTATAGATATTATATATTTGTTAGATAAATGTCTGAAAATTAAATTTCTAGAAATGTGTTTAATTTTTTCGGAAAGTAGATTAAATACTTGCCCAGATCTTCGCTGAACGTGAGCATCAAAGAGATTGAAAGATAAAATATCTCATCATCTCTTTACCCCAGGGTGAACAGACACAGGTGGAGACAAGATGCAGTGCATGCAGCAAGTTGTTAATTGGAACAAGGCAGAGGACATTCAAAACACATTATTTAACATCTCTAAGCAAAGGGAAGGGTCCATTTAGCCACCAGAGGGCTCTCAACATTCCTTTTAATTGTAGGCCTAGAATTTTCATGAAATACAGAAAATGCAGTTGCAAGTAGCAAAGAATGTATATTCTCCCCCCTTCCTTTAAAGTTAGTTACACTACCATTGTGAGGACATATTGCCAAGTCATCTTATTATAAGATGAGAGAATTTAAACTCAGCAAACGTGCTTCAAATACTCTATTTCCAAATGTCAAGCATGGCCTTCTTATCTTTTGTTTTAATTTATCTCGAGCGCCTTGTAATGCAAGAACTGCTCAGGAGGTATTCTCATATGCTGGGCGGCGAAAGAGAGGAGTCTGCAATGGGCTGCTCCCCTGAATGTGAGCCTACCTGAAGTGGTGTGTTTGTTGAAACATTAGTGCTTTATGGAGACTTACAGGATTCTTAAAACTAGGATTGTGGAGTCTATGGCAGTTACAAGTTTTCATTGCCTTCTCCCCATTTTTATTCTGTTGGGTCATATGTAAAGATCTTATTTGTACTTCAAATCAAAGAATGATTAGGACCCCATCATTGATTTTGTGAAGTTACACAGACAATAAGTTAGTGTCCATTCCATTATAATCTTCTGACCCCCTGAGACCCTTTAGCTGTTTTGTCCTTTGTAATTTAACACTAAATCTACGAGGTTCACAAATGATAACTTATAACTATCCCTCAGTGGATTAATAGAGCTTTTGAGTTAAAAGAGCCAAGAAGGAAAGTGATGTTTATTGACTACCTGACCCTGGGCTGTGTTCTGGGACCATTATGACCTTCCATTCATACATTGTAGTAATTCTAACACAAGCTAAGTATTTCTCCCATAATTTATATATGAGTAAATCCAGCTCTGAAACATTCAATAAGTCATCCAAGATGATAACAGCTAAAGAAATAGGACTAACTGAATTTTGTCAGCCTGTAAAGCTCATGCTTTTTCTGATGTTGCAGTAGCCCCTATACTATGAGCTCGTACTTTGGGCTTGCTTTATCCTAGGGCTACTATCCTCTCCCCAAGCTGTTCAGGGGTCTTTGGAACTGCAGCTCACTGGTGGAGCTTTAAGGCAGTGTGTTCTGTAGCCCCTGCAATGATTACTAGGAAGGTGGTTGAATGGTGGTTACAGAAACATCACACAGCCACTCCCCAGGTGCAGTAGCAAGGGGAAGGTAATGTCCTCCTAATCCTCCATCAACCACAGTTCAAGGGACAGTGATGAGACCCTTGCAGTTCTTTTGCAGTAACTGCCATGAGTTTGGCTGTGGCTGCTCTTCTTATCCCAGCTACTAATGGCCTCTGACCTGGGACGGCCTGTAGGTAAACACAGGTGGGGTTAATGGGCCACCAGATTGGTGCTGTGGACTTTGTGTATTGATCATTTGTGCTGAGCTTATATAATAATGGGCCTTGCTCCCAGGAGGAAGGCACAGTGACCCACGGTCAAAAGGACATATACTTATGGATTTGCAGTGGCTCCTTCAAACCTTCTCACCCAATTCACCTGGTAAGCAATGTTAGTGTGAGGTTGCTTGTAAACTCTGTAACTTTGGAGGGCAATGGCCTTTAGCACCTCAATCAGGAAGCCACGCCCAAGACCGTTTGCCAAACAGGAATCTGTGCGGCACAGACTCAGCCCTGTACAGCTGATCTCTAAGGCAGAACATTTTGAAACACCAAGTCCCTTTATGGTTATGTGTGGAACTGTTTCAAAGCAACACTTATAGAGGTTTTTTTTTTCCTTTTCTTTCTGTCTTTCTTTTTTTTTTTTTCCTGAAATCTGTTCACTGAATGAGCTCATCTGAGGGAGGGAAGACTGTTGTTTCCTTGATTGGATGATGTGGGATTTCAAGAGATTCTTGAATGAAGGGAAGAGAGAGACTTTGGCAAATGGAAGTTAAATGGAAGCTGAGGGCTTATTTTAGGTTTATGAGTCAGGGACTTCAGGCAAATGATCTGGAAGACAAGTGGCTGAGGGCAGGTGCAGAGCAGGGTGAGAAGGCAAACCCAGAGAAAGTTAGACGAGTATATTATTCAGGGTTATTCAGAGAAATGGAACAAATAGGGTATGTGTGTGTGAGTGTGTGTACACATATGTGTGTGTTTTGATAGACAGGTTTATTTTAAAGCATTGGCTTGTGCTATTGAGGAGGCTGGCAAGTCCAAAGTCTGCAGGTTGGACCAGCAGGCTGGAGATCCAGGAGAGCTAGAGGTTAAGTCCAAAGGCTGACTGCTGGCACAATTCCCACAATGAGCTTCTGCCCTGTTCCAGCAGCCTGGGCTCCTTCACCACTAGGAAAGTGAATTGGGGCCTATAGGAAGATGTGACAACACCCAACTAGAAAGCTCTTCAGCAACTCTGAACGATTCCCAGAGCTGGCCCTGCACTCTGCCTTAAAGTCATCTCTGGTGTTGCATCCAAAGGGACTAGGCAATCAGCCATGCCACCAGTTCTGCCAAACATCAGGATGGCTGGGCACCTGAAGGCAGCTAGGAAAGAAGGTTGTAGCTCTTCCAGGTGATGTTTAAAACAACCTGATACTCGATCAGACTTCAGCTATCACTTTCAAAATAAAATTCAAGAATTCTCAACTATCAATACTTCTAGTGTTGGCTACACATTGGAATGACATAGAGGTGCTTTTAAAACTCCCAGTGCCTAATCCATAGCCAGACCAATACAAAATCTTGGAGGAAGGACCTGGGTATTTTATACCCCAGGTGACTGCAAATATGCCGACAAGACTGAATAGTTTTGCCATGTACCCCTCTGGCAGCCCTTTGTATTTTCACCCCCTAAAGCTCCTTTGATGTCCATTTAACACATTTTCTTGGCCATTCAAGCTGCAAGGACTCAGGAAAGAGGGTTTTGCACAATAATGTGTGAGTTTTTTCCTGTTTTGTTCAGGGCCTGCACAATTTTTACATTGCCTCAGAAGGTTTGGAATAAAAATGTTTGACATTTCAACCTCAGGGAGAAAGAAGAAAGGGTTGATCCTCTAGACATCATAAGGGAAAGAGAAGTAGGAATTTGTAGAAATTATGTGACATAAAGGAAAGGGGGCAGGCACCCCAGCTGACCATGCTGGGCATGGGCGCCTTTCTTGTTGGATAATTCTCCTTGGGACAATTCATTAATCTCACTGAGATTTAGAGTCCTCATCCTTAACATTAGGATATCAATGTCCACCTTTCAGGGATGTGGGGAGGACTACAGATAATAAATGGCAGTGACCCTTTATAGTAGGCTCTCAATAGTATAAATTATTGTGACTGCTTGGTTAAGACAGACAAGTGAGAAGAAAAGCTGGAATGTGATATCCAATGACCTGTGACCTTTAATCCCCTTGTTTGTAAAATAGAGATAATGGGGTGGATTGAAAAGCACCTCCCCAATATTTATGTCCACTTGGAACCTCAGAATGTGACCCTTATTTAGAAATAGGGTCTTGTAGATGTGATTAGTTAGTTAATCATCTCATAGTAAGTTAGAAGTGATCATCTCCTCTAGTCTCATAAATCAAGGGGATACAAAGAAAAGGGGACACAAAGAGATCATGGAAGCTGGGAGTCAGATGGACTTGTGTGGCCCCTAGTTCCTGCCCTAGGATTTCTGGCAGGTTTCTTGGCTGACACAGTATAGTGGGAATGAACCATCCTTTCTGGAACTGAAGAGCCTGGTCCAGAAAGCCCCTCCTCCTCCTTCCATCATCGTAGGAAAAGTGGCTGGTGTCTCCATCATGTGGGTAGACTTAAGTCTTGGGCTCCTTGTCTTTCTACCATGGGAGTTAGTTCACTGCTCCTATGGCCAGAAAAGATGCACTGGGAGGTGGGGGACATCTCTGTGGTGGGGTGGTTTGAATGAAACACCCTGGACTAAGGATGGGTCATAAAACCAATGACTGGTATCTTTATGAGAGAAAAGAGAGGGAGATTTGGACACAGAGTCCCTCTATGATAAGAGTTGCAGAGACATACATGGTAGAATGCCATAAGAAGATGGGGACAGAGATTGGAGCAGTGCAACCAGGAACCAAGGATTATCACAAACCATCAGAAGGAAATAGTCTTTTGTAGAGCCTTCAGAGGGAGCATGGTGCTGCTGACACCTTGAATTCATACTGCCAGCCTCTAGAACTGTGAGAGGACAAACTTCTGTTGTTTTTAAGCCATCTAGTTTGTGGTCTTTTGTTATGGTAGCCCTAGGAAACAAGTACAGATAATAATAGCTACACTCCTTACAAGTTATGGCAACTACAAATGAATTTATGTTGTAAACATAATTCAATTTAGTAATGGTAAAATTTTAGCTAAATGTTAGTTGGGATTATTTAGTTATTGGGTGAATAACCTAGTCCAAAGATATTCTGTAATAGGAGTCAAGACCACTGGTCAAGGGTGATCATGTGAGGTAAAGTGAATGACAAATATTAAATGTAAAAGGGGACAAGGTATGGGGCAGTAAGACAATAAGCCAAAATCAAAGAACTGCCCTCCATGGGTGCCTCCACCCACCAACAAGCAAAAAAGGCCTGGTTGTTCTTTGATCTCAGGTGCAAAAGCACAACCCCTGGTAACACACACAAACATATTCATGCACAAATGGCTTACAGCTTTGCTGGCTTTTATCCTTGGAGACCCAACCTGGAGTAGTGCTTTCAATCTCTTTTCCACTGAACCAAGGTTCATGTGGCATTTGTACTCAACCCGCTAGATTGCCCAGAAAAGTCTACCTTTATCATTGTTCACACAGTCGCTCAGTAATCCTGTATTCCATGTAGAGTCTAAGATGTTGGGGACCACCCTGCCTGGTATCAGAAGCTGTAACCCCCGCCAAGGCTAGTGCTGAGGGAGTGACCTTGGACTGTAAACCAGCAAGGAGACAAAAGTTTATCTTCCTAACAGAAGCGCTGCTTCTGCTACTTCATTCATAACTGACCCCTAATGCTTGGTCGGTTAGCCAATGACGGGTAAGATTCCCCAAGGGGGGAATGACTTAAGACAGGCATGATCATGTGGGAGGACCCTGAGAAAGGACTTTGGGGGCTACAGCAAAAAGGGGTGATGGACCCTCACCCCTCGGCTTTGACACAGCCTGAGTCCTCATGTCTGGGAGAAAATCTCCTTGTCTCTTGGTTGCCTTAGTTCCCTTGCTCCACCTAAGCCTGAAACAATGACCGGGTGGTGCAGCTCTGTGCTGAAAAGGGCCGGTTCCCCAGGGGTTAAGGCCCAAGAAAGAATATGTAAAATTCTGTGAAACCTGCTTTGTTTAAAATGCTCTCAGTTGAATGACAAGGGTCTAGGAAAGAAGTAAGTTTGTTCCTTAAAGTTTTTTGCAGCTCTTTGACCCTGACTCAAAATAGGCCCTCAGACTTCCTTGTTACCTATTGTTTGATCCTTACTTTCTAGCAATGAGTAATGAACTTTACCTGAATTCTTATGCAAATGAAACCAATAAAAAGCCTCTCTGGCAGGGGAACAGTGCACTCTCCCCACCAAAGAGAGTGGCCATTCTGTTCCTACTTCCCCACAGGACCTGGTTGTTGTCTCTGTGTATGTTTCTCTTATGTGTTGACAAGCCATCTGCAGCGTTCCGTGCTCACTGTCGGCCGGTGAGCACGCGTCACTAAGATGGCTCCCAGGTGAGCCTGAGAAAAGTTCATCTGTGAATTGGAAGGATATTTTGCAACAGGTCTTTTCTTTCCTTCAATGTGAAGCTTACCCAGGAAATCCCGTTGCTTTGCAGGGAAATTGTGACTAATTTGGTTGCAGATAGATCCCTTGGCCTCTTGCTTTTAGTTTGGTGACATGTGAGGGCACTAAAAGGTCAGGATGGCAGGAAATCTAGCAGATGAAAGTACAGATAGTGCCAATACAATCTGTTTTATAATAAAAAGAATTGTATATACTCACATGACTTTAAAAATTGGCAAAGTTGAATTAATGCATGTACATAAAATGACATGAGTACACTTTAGTATGTTAGAAGAAATTTCAAATGGAATAAAAAATGCCTAGATTGAGAGTTTTCAGAATTGTGCACCAGATTTCTGGCAAGGTAAAATCATACAATATTTGTTTTCCTAACTCTACAGTCCTCTGACTTTATAATTCGAGGCTTAATAAAATTAAGTGTTGAGTGAAAACAAATCCCTAAAATGTAACAAAATCTATCTGCTCATGCCAGACTTAAGCCTCAGAGGAAGATTCTGTAAGCTCTTATAGAGGAAGTGTTTTTTTCTCTTCTTCCTGTCTACATCTCAAAGGAGTTCAGTCTAGTAGTGCAGCTGCAAATGAGCAAGCTGGAAAAACAGGGCTTGGTTTTACATTTCCCAAAGTGCTGCAGGATGAAAGGATGGAAACCTCCAATCCTAATGCAGATGACCTGGACGATGACCACCATGCTCCTGTCTCCATTCTATGGCATGCATATGGCCAGGGCCAAACACATAGTAGGCACTTTATAATTACTTATTCAATGAATCCTACAATATGATGGAGTGCAGTGTTGTTCAACTTATCAGTTGCAACCCTATTGTTGGATTAAGAAATCAATTTAATGGTCACAGTATATTTCAAATAATAGAAGATTATAGGGTAGAAAATAAATGGGTTTATCATGCAAACTAAAGCCTGTGTTTGTGTTTCTACTGGGTCATGATGTAAAATGTATTTCTGAGGATATCAGGAAATATCAAAAGCCATTTGTGGAGTGGAAACTACGGGGGTATTTGAGTCAGATAGATCTAAATTTGAATTCTAATGCCTGCATGAGACACATGGGCATGTTCCTTAAATCTTCCCAAGCATCAAACGTACATTTAAAGTCTACTGTGTATTACACACTATGCTCTGGGTGGAATATATGGTGGTTAAAAATGTATGCTCCTCGACTTTAATAACCGTCAGTTCTCCTATAACACTTCAGTGGCTTTGGAATTGGTTGGTAAGATATTTGGGGAAGAAGAAATGTTGGGCAAGTTCAACCCTGGCTAAATCTCATGAGCCAATGAAATTCAAATTTCTTTCTGTACTCTGTCACCTCTCTCCTTTAAAATGATGACAACCCAACACTAACTTCTCTCCTCAGCCAAAAAACAGGTTTAAATTCCTGTAGTGCAGGTAACCAAGCCTAGAAACAGAGTGACATGTCACAGCTGTGCTTCCTCTTTCTATTCTTCCAAAGGCATGCAGAATTTTGTTGACCCATCAGTGGCCAAGATCGCTGTCTAGTTCCCTTTTGGGGTACTTGAACCATAGGTTAGCACTCTCAGAGAGGTGTGGAGAGCCAAGATACATTCCCAGTCTTTTCTTGGCAACTCACATAATAAAATGTTGTAGAGTACGCAAGGTTTCTCCTTGAAGTCTGAAGCGGACCCTCTCCGCAGCTGTTCTTTCCCTCCCAACATCCTCATTTTCACTGTGCTGAGTTCGCCCCTCCATATTAATACTTGCTTTCAAAGCATGACATATCTTTCACTGATAATTGAACATGAATGAGTATAAGTCAATAGGTCACCTGTAAGTATTTACATGCTAAATTTGTCTCTTCATGTCTCTAAATGGTAGGCTTTACCCTGGTGTAGGATTTTTTTTATACATTAGCAAGATTTATAAGGTGACAGTAAGAGCAGAGACCCTTTCCATGGTCCTTGAAGAATCACACTCCAGCAATGGCTGAAGAAGCCTCTAGTATGATAAATTGAATCAGATCAGACAAGGTCTTAATAACAGCAGATAGCATCTGCAAGGAAGGAGCGAGCAGGCCCCTAAAGGAAAATAAATTGATGTAAAGATTTGTCTTCAGTGTTCCCCCTGTCCCATTTTCATCTTAAAAATCAGTCTCCCAATTTGAAGCCTTTTACCCACAGGCTATCCCTGGGGTGGTCAGGGCCATTCAGTTGTCCAGTCTGGAGCTTCACCTGCTGCTATCTTTATTCTCCAGGCCATTTGTCTCTTTATCAAAATTTATTTGTCCTGTGTTCCATTTTATCAATGTGCTTTCTACTGCTAGGTCACATGAAACTATAACTTGATCATCATTGTTAATAGGATTCTGGGATATAAGTGGAGAGAGCATCTTAAATGAAATAGGGAGTCCTGTTTTGAGAATTTCAGTTTCCAGGAGAGGAGGAAGATATTAGGTGAGGAAGCCTATAGGATTAAGAAGGTATAAGTATGCTTTACTTAGTTCGTATTTTCAGTGTGTTCTCATGGTGCTGAGTTGGGCCTTGTAGGGGATACAAACAACATGACTCATGGCCTCAATGGGTTTGCAGTTAAGCAGAGTAGGCTGAGGAATCTTGGGTGCCAAGCACTTGCTTCTACCACGTTAAATCTTATTGTGGTGGGTATTATCATGTGACTTCAAGAGACCAAGGCTCAGAAAATAAACTATTTTCCCCAAGTTCTATATAAATTGTGAGAGGTAGAGTCAGGATTTAGATTCAAGTTTGGTCTGGTTTTGAAGATTATGTTCTTTCCAGCAGTCCATACTGTCACAGAAACAAAAACCAAGAGGCTAGATGGAGAAGAGAGTGACAGAACACTGTGTAGGGCTGACATGGCCTACAGTGCGAGTATCAAGAAAGGAATGAACCAGTGCCCACAGAACAAAGAGAAAACTTTTTAGGATAACTGGAAAGTGATGCTCCACTAAGTTCTGAAGCCGTGAAGACAACACATTTATTCAATAGTAGCTGGAAGAAGAGAGGTCTTTCCAGGAAGGGTGATCAGTTTAAGGAAAGGCTTGGGAGTAGGAATAAAAGTGTTCTGGAGGCTGAAAGGGGGAAACTTTATTAAGGTAATGAAAATTATTCTTTGTGGGCCACCTACTCTTTAACCTCATCTTAATTCAACTGAGGGAAGAAGAGTGAATGCAGGAGAAGTTTCCCCTCTCAGGGACAGGAGCTTAGCAAACCCAACCTTTCTCTAAATCTTACCTGGAGCCACTGCCTCAAAGGAGGATGGTCCCCAAGGCAAGGGGTTTTTTCTCAGAAGTCCCTAGTGACACAGGTTGTGAACTTTCAGGAGGAAGGGTGAAGGAGCCAGGTGTTTCTCTTTCCGTTTTGGAATCCTGGCCCATTTCAATTTACATAACACAGCTTAATCCACAGAAACAGGAGCTAGAAGGCAGGTCCTTTCTCTCTCTCTTTTTTTCTCCAAGACATAGAAACCTTTATTTTCTTCCTATACTGTGAACCAGTGCTGTTAAATAATATTGGATAATTGCACCTGTCGTACTCCCCATATTGTGCTGAGGAAAAATAATTGCTGGTTTTCTGCTTTGCAGTTTAGCTGTGACTCTGTCATTTGACTTGGAGCATGTCATTTTCTCCTATTTTAGACTGTGTACAGTCAAACTCTGTGAAAGGACTCACAGCGGCCCTGCGTGTGTGAGTGGGCATGGGCCTTATTCAGCAATGGTTTCTAATTTATACAGCATTGAAAATCCACAGCTATAAATAAACAGTCCTGATGGGCTTTGCTGCCTACTCAAATGCTTTATTAAAAAAAAAATGCTCCACCAACTGCATGAGGAAGGAAAACAATGTCTGGATGTGAATTCTGGTTTCTGATACTTGGCCCTTGGAGAGGGGGACACCCAGTTTGGGGATGGGTTCAGTGCTCACCCAGTTTGGGGATGGGAGGCCTGGTCTCACCCTGTTTGTTCCTTGGCCTGCTCCCACTCCCCATGTGCAGGCACAATGTGTTTGGGGATTACAGTATATGAGACTGACTTCCTATTATGACAAGTATTGCAAGTAGGTGCAGAGGAGCTAGAAATAGCTTGAGAAATGTATGACTCTTTTGGAAGGGGTAGGGCTAATGTATTGTTTAGGCAAATATAATAAATCTGCTCCCAAATTCAAAATTGATTTCACACTTGAGACAGAGCCTCCAGAACATAATAAGCACAGGGACCTGTGAGGTCCATGAGGCAGTGGTGTTGGTCCTACCTCTGCCTGTATGTACAGGTGAGAGTTTCCACCAAGTTGGGGTCCCCTGACCACCTTCTTTTGCCTTGCAAATATATAAGCACTTTTGCTTTTGTAAATAAAAGTTTTCAGACTAGTTACGACTTTGCCTGTAAATAAAAAGAAGGTGGGCTCAGGAGGTGACCATCTGTGTAACCTTGGACCAGTACTTTCCCTCCTCTGAACCCAGTGCTGAATTGGAGCCAGTTCGTACAGGCTTGCAAGGACCAAGTGTTGTTCTTCTCTTCCCAACTCTGCATTCAGTGACTTGTTGATAGCTTGAACAAGGCCATGGTAGAGTGTTTATACCATGGAAATGGTCAAACACTATAAAGCAGAACCTTAACATTTTTTCTAGAGAGTTGGTTTGTAAACATTTATCAGCACATCAATATCTGAAACTCAGTTTACTCATTCAAAAAATAAGAACACAATACATTTTCTGCTTAGAAGATTCCTATGAGGATAAAATAAGATCATGATGGTAGGTATGGTTGTAAATCACATGACACTATACAAACATTATGACTAGTTATCTCATCCTTTGTATTGCTTTTTAAGCACTAATAACCTAATGCAGCCTTATGTAGGCACTTCCTACCTTTTAATGAATGTTTAATCAATGTTCTTATATGTGTTTTTGTTGCTTCTCTTTTCTAAAGTTATAGCAGCACCAAGAGCATTGTGCTCAATGGGAAATGGTTCTGAGGTATTTCTGGTGTTGGGATACATACTGCACAATGGCCAGTTGGGCAGCCATCAAGGTTTTAGTTGGCCCCGAGGACAGTAAAGCTACAAATAGAAATCTGCATGTTCATTCCAGCCAAGAGCTTACTACAACTTTGAGAAGCATTGAGAAGCATACAGCCATAGTCACCTTTGGGATGTGGAAAATTTGGATGATCCTGATGGGCTTCATATTCAGGGAATTTCCACTGTGATTACTGCTTCTGTGCTCCTGTTGAGACCATGTGCTCTGAGCAGCCAAGAAACAGCAAGTATAGGAAAAAGGGGTGGGGGGGTGTCTCCAGCTCAATCTGGAAATACTTGAGGCTCATATTATATATGAGTGTAGAGAAGTAGGGACCAACCAGGTTTCTTGGTGCCCATTCTAGTCGTCCCTTATACTGCCTGCCCTACAGGTTTAGCCTGCTCTCTTCCCTAACCCTGCAAGACCACTCTTGATATTTTTGAGGAATTTCTAGTGCTGGAATATATATTGCACAATGGTCAATTATGTAGCAATCAAAGTTTTATTTGGTCCCAGGCAGTTTTACCACATTTTATGCATTTTCACCAAATTTCTCCTGTACTATGTTTGGTTGTGAAGCCCAAGTACAATTTACCCTGGTGCCCAAAACCCGATCCCTGGGCCTCATGACACATTATTACATTTGACTATCTCTATTCATCACTAGACATTTATCATTTGTGTTCTTTACCAAATAGGCTTGTAAGACCTGGGAAATTCCACTAGAAAAGTCAAAACAGGGTTTATTAATGTGCTTACTGACAGTCAGCTTTGTTAAGTCATAAATTAACTCAGTAAAGTGATTTGCTCCAAAGCACTCTCTGCACTCCTCATAACCATATCACTTTCCCAGTTAGACTGTTCCCCAAGTAAAATATACACTTATTTGACAAGTTAATCAATACTTGAATAGAAGAAATTTTGACAGTGTCACCAGGTTCAGTATTTATACCTTCCCAGAACGTTGCCCACAAGGGGGACAGATTTCCTAATATTTTTTATAACTTATTTTCTCATTGTCCCAAATATCATGCCAGGTAGACAACTTTAGTAGCTGCCATCTCCCTACACTTCTATCCAGATTGAGGGGGAAAAATAACAGATGAGCAGTCCATGAAAATAGCTAGCTTACGAAAATGCTTATTTTTAGGAAAGTTGGGATTATTAAAAAATGGCACAAGGCTGGGAATTAACATATCTGGGAGACAAAAGCTCTTGTCTCAGTTCTCACACTAAGTCTTTGGCCTCATGCAGGTAACTTCTCATCCAGGTCCACAACTGCTTCTGTGAGGAGTTTAAATGATCCTGAATTCTTTTCTCTGTGTAAACATTCTCTAACACTGAATTATGAGTTTCTTTGGCCTATGACCAGATTTTGACCACAGACTGTCCTCCACAGAGATCATATGAAGGTAATAAATTCTGAAACAGCAGGAGCTATTTTTGGCATGTCCAGTAAGCCTTTCAAAACCCAGGAATCCTCAAATTAATCTACCTTCATAACCCTCTTATTAAATTTAAATATTGTTTACTGTCTACTTTCTTATGGTTCTCCACCACCTCCCCCTACCAAATAAAAAAAAAGATTAAGAAAACTTTCATGTTGTCTTCCTTTTTAGTTCTTGCAAAACAGCAAATAATCACTTCTTCTTTTTCCTTGACTGCCCCAGGTCACCTGTGAAAATAAGAACAGAGAGAGACTTCAGACTTCAGGGTTTCGTAAACAGGAGTTCTTACATAGGACGACATTCATTGTGACTTGAGGCAGTGGAAAGTTGAAGACACATTTCCAAGGCAAGAGGATGTAATTTAAGGAAATCTCTCACATACCCACCAATATGCTAGAGAAGGCACTCTCCTCCAAAGTGTATCTGTGTGGAACTCCAACAGTTGTTTCCTTCTGTATAAACTTACATGGTGTGAATATAACAGAAATAATATTTTCTTTTTTTGTTTCTAGCAAGTGGGGGTGGGTCCTTAGTCTTGCATTCTCAGGGGGCTGAGCAGTTTCTAGGCTTCTTTTAATCTTCAAAATTCCTCTCTTACCATGTTTCCACAGTGAATGGCTAGAGATAAGAAAACTGTTGACTTAGATCATATTATCTCATCCAGACAGAGTTCATAAAATGGATTTCAAATTTTGGGAAATAATGTTGTTTGTTATTATTCTTTTCTTTTGATGGGAGGTTTTCCTATTAGAACACCTCCTATTTGGTGGTTAGGGAGTTAGGTCCACTTTTGAGTTTAGTTCTTTCTTTATCCTCTGTTAGTACTAAGGAGTAGAGATAGTTTAGGTCAAACATTTAATGGTCATCTTATATAAGATCCAAACATTTCTACTGGCATGGTAAAGGAACCATAATCAATATTACTATGGATACCATATATAATTATACATCTTATTATTCCAAGAGTCAGAACATAGGATGAGTGAAAACATACAATTCACAAAGATTTACACCTATGTATCTACAACTACAAAAGCTACTGCTAGACTTTGAATTGAAAATTTGAAGAACATGTGCCTTGTTTTAGCTAGCTGGCTTGAAAAAGGGTGAGAAGGCAGATGGTTAGGGGGGTATGAGGTGTTACAGGAATGAGATTTGAGCACTGATGAGTACAGTCACAGTGCAAAAGTTGCAGGAAATAAATGGAGCAGAGGGCTGCTGGAGAAAGCCTTGTGGGGAAAGAGGCCAAGGAAGAGGGATAAGGAATAATCTAGAGGAGACTGTTCAGGGGGAAGAAGTTAGGACAAGGAAGGCACAAGTGCTTTAGAAATACATGAAGAGTCATCCCATGACAAGATTCTTTTGTTATGAAATGACCAGGGACAACATGAAAGACAGACCTTGTAACAAATTTCTTCATGGATAAAAGCAAGAAAGTAAACTAGATGGCCTCTAAGCAGCTTTTAACAATAAAATCTCCTTTTAAAAATCTGCTCTAGAGCAAGTAGTATTAAAGGAAGACCTTAATTCATTCTTCCCAAAGCACCATCATGAGGTGACTTGGCCAGACTGAAATTTTCACTTGATAATCTATTCTTAGGAGGAAAGGATCTATGGTCTTAGACCTTAGCCCATATCCCTCCTGGATGTAAGTAGAGGGGTCATGGGCTCCAAAACCAAAATAGAAGGCCTCCTATATGTAGTAGGTACAGCCAGGAGGCAGTCAGTTCATTGTCCATTACTTAGTATTAGTATTTCTAAACTTTGCCTAGTTATTTCATAATGTACAGTCAAGGTCACAAACTACCGCTAGAGAGATACCTGCATATTAGATGGGTTTTGACTGATACTTCTTGACTGCTTAGTACTTGGCTAATGACTCCCAACTAAGGGCATAATGGGTCTCAGGATTTTATAAGCAGAGATTCCAATTAATTCTAGCTTGAGTTAGCTTGACCTCCTATTTCACAATAAATTATTCAGGAACTGCACCATTTCTGTCAATTTGCGTTCATTTAGGTGGTTGTTGCTTTTAATTGCCTTAGCTAGGGAAACTGGTAATTTATGCATAAATTAGCAGGAGAGGATTAGAATATCCACTTAGGAGAGAAGGTTGCACATTTTTGCTGAAGAAGAATGAGATCAACAGCAATAGTGACTAATTCTATGTGCTAGGCCCCATACTTGGCACCTGACACTTCCCAAGTCATTTATATATGGTTTTCCATTATCCTAGGAGGTGGGTACTAATACTGTCTCCATGATGCATAAGAGAAAACTGAAACAAAAAGACACTGAGTGCCTTGCAAAGTGTCAGAGATCTACAAGAGTATAAGATCTCTTGTAAGTAAGTTCTGGGTTAAGAACAAGTTAAGAACCTAGGCAGTCTGGCACAGAACTTTCTCCTAACCACTGCTTCCACAGCATCACCAATACACTCCTTTGAGTTTCTGTCCTCATCAAAGGAGTCTCAGGCTGTGGAAGGAGGTGAGAAAGTAAAATTAGTGCTGAATTTGGACAGGGTAGGTGGCTACTTAGTAGGTGTTCCCATAGATCCAGAAAAGAAGTTTTGGAGAACTCAGGGATAGAGGAACCATACAATTGACTGTCCAAGCCTAGACAATGTGATACCACATGTCCATGGACACAAAACTGAGACATGTAGTTGCCCTTACTTAGGAGTCATCTGAATGGTATTGACACAGGTAAATGATTGAGGGAAGCCTTAGTGTTTTAAGCAGACTAAGACATGGCAAAATGTCTTTGCATAGATAGCTCTGTTTAATTTTAGGCAATTTAAAAGTATTCACTGCTATTGCAATTTTAAGTGGTCTAATTTCTCTCTTTTAAAAAAAATTATTGATTTTAGAGACAGAGGAGAGAGAGGGAGTATGTGTATGTGTAAGAGAGGGAGAGAGAGAGAGAGAGACTGACTCAACCCGCAACCTTGGCATTTCAGGAGGATGTTGTAATCAACTGAGCTATCCAGCCAGGGTTCTGATTTCTCTTTTAACATTGATTCAACAATTTGTAATTAAGGTGTGTTCAGAATTTAACACATTTATGATACTACTGTGGTGCTATATAGCATGAATGACTTTTTATTCATTCTATCCTTAAGGAGTTAAAAATCAGGAGAGAGGAGAGACACAACAGTCTCCACCTCTTTACAGTAATCTGTCCCTCACCCAAACATTCACAGATACACAATGCAAATGAAGGTCTACATGGTGATGCCAGCCTGTTTGCTCATGGGTCCTAATTGTGGTGAAAAACTGGATACAGTACTCAAACAACAAGGCTTATTAAAAAGAGCTTGGTGTTGAAAATAGTGAATCAATAATATTAAATATAGTGAAAATTTTGTTTTGTAATTTAACGTATGTTTCAAAGTCACTGTTTAACAATTTAAAAATTAATCATTATTGAACTAAATACAACTGATTTAGTAAAAAGTTATTGTTCTCTGAGCTCTGAGTAATTGATTTTTCTCTGCACATCTTTATTTGCCCAATTTTAAATGGATTAGTTTCTTTTTTCTTCTTCTTCTTTTTTTTTAAAAAAAATAAAGATTTGGGGAAGGCTTCAGAAATCTTTACCCAGAATTTCAAGGAGCCAAAACTAGTTAGAATTAGATGTCAACACATCTGAAATGTTAACACATTTTTTTTCTAGATAGTTTCCTGTGATTTGGAGTCCTGATTTTGGGAGTAATTTTTAGTATTCCATTTTTAAGTGTTTGCTTTCAAGGAGGATATTGCCTTTGGGACTTTCTTAACTGGTTAAATTTTCCACAAGTAGAAAATATGTGAAAAAGCCAAATGCATGCTGATTTATCCAGGGCTTCATTCTCTTCTCAGAAATGTACACTCTTGTGCTGAAACTTCTGAAAATGTTGTGTTTTTTTTTCAGACACAGCTTATGTTTTCACACTAGTTCATAGATTGGGCGGAAGATGCCACTTCTGCCATTTCTATTTTGATAGAACAGAATGGCATGTGGGTGTGTGATGTGGGGGACTGTATGTGACTCTTGCCTTCCTTATATACAAAATCAGGGTACAGTTCTTGCACTTCTCCTTGGGTAGGGAAAAAATTGTGGGTATTTTGCAACCTGACTTTTTGATGGTTAATTTTCTAACAAAGTAATATTTGGGGGGGTTAGGGTAGTGAGCAAAGCAGGGACAATAAAATTTTTCATTTTAAAGTCACCTAAGATTAATTTTTCTTATGAAGAAGCAACATTATTCTACCCACCAATAATTAGAAAGCTTAGCTTGCTGACATATTCACATTGCCCTGTCTAAATGAGAATTTCAATCTCAAGTACAGGATGTGATCTTTTCTGGTAAATGCTTTACTAAAGTTTGAAAAGCAATCTAATGGGAGAGGGGAGGGAGCTCATCTGGGAAAGCACTGCTGAGATTGGAAGAGCTGAAAGGATAATTTCCTTCAAAACCAAACCAAACCAAATTAAAACAAACAAACAACAACAACAACAACACCTTGACATTTAAACATCTTGTATCTCTCAAGCACTCACTTAAGGGAGGGAGACTGAGAATCCATTTGTTCATGCTGGGAGTGGTGACACTTTGCTCTCTGGGTCCTAAGTTCTCTAAAGGTTATTTTTAACCTTGAAGTTAAATGAGGTGTCATTTTTGGTAGAAGGGGAGACAATTTCATGGGGTTCTCTGATAGAGTATGAACTTTCCTCAGTCTTTTCCTTTGCCTACTTGACAAGATTTGTCTGAGTCCTTGGGTAAAGGCATCAAGCATCACTGCTTTCTGCTTTGAACTAGTTTCTCCTCTGTTTCCAGGAGGAGTGGAGAGAGTGTAAGGAAGAAGTATCTCTAGGTAAAATACAAGTAAACTTACCCCATTTCCAGTGGTTGAGCTTCTCTCCAAGTAGGTAGATGCTGGCACTAAAGATGTAGCTCAAAGAGAAGAAGACTGCTAGACCCACTGCACTGAGTTTGGCAAACACCGGATACACCCATGTACCAGTCCTTAAGTAGATCCATAGAACCCTGTAGAAAATGACAAGTCACAATGATTAGGACAGTAAGGGGGAAAGCTATTTTATTTTTAGATCAATGAGTTCTAGCTCAAGCAAATTAAAAGAAGGCATGGGGGATATTTGTCACCAGTTAACATGTTCCACAAACCTGTAGAAGTAAGTCTTTTCTAGATAGACTTAATTCAGTGAGACATTCTATTTCATGGACTAGGCTTGGCTAGTTTATGTAATCAATTAAATTCAATGATGGTGAAGAAATATGGGAGGACATTGAACACATAATTAATCAAATACAATATGGGAGAACATGAATTATTCCTTTCCTTGAGGGATATGACCTGCTGAGACATGGAGCCTGCTAAAACGACATCCCTTTGCTGGGTCTCAGCCAGACAAGTGGGTTTGCATTTCTGTACCTAAGAGTCATGTCTAGTTTTCCATTAGTTCTCCAAGTCCATTGGGGCAGGAAGGACAGAGATTGAGCATTATCACTCTAACACAGTATGCCTGGGGTTTAATTCTTGGCCTTAATTTTACCATATAGCAATGGATAGAGTGTTAAATAGGAATGGATGGAATTACAGGAGGCTCAGGCCTTCCTTGTGTGAGGATAGAATATAAGTCACTTCTATAAGCCAAGAGAAGGAAATAAATGCTAGGAAAGAAGCCATAATGTCTAACTGAAACCTAAAGATGCAATTTTCTGAAAATCAACTGCACTAGAAGATCCCAAAGCCTGAAATAACTTTTAAAATTAAATATGAGGAAGATGATATATCAGCTACAGTTTATAATTGATTAAGAGCATAGAATCTGGAACCAGGTTTCCATGATTCAAATCCTAGCTCTGCCAACTGTCAGTCATGTTGCTTTCAACAATTTATTCAACTTTTCTGTCCCTTTCCCTCATGTGTAAAGTCGGGGTACAAATATCATGCACCTTATTAAGGCCATTGTAAGGATTAAGAGAGTTAACACATGTAAAATAGGATATTGCTTCTTGCTTGTTATTGCTTGTTAAGAGAGTTAACACATTGCATAGGATATTGCTTCTTTCCTCTAGGGATAGCACAGTGGGAGTCTTCTTAGGAACATTTCTTTTAAGGTTATTTATTTCTTGTTACAATTGGGATAAGCATTGTTTATATGTTATAAAGGACATTCAAATTTGTATACCCCAAGTTATCAAAGGATAGAAGAATAAAATTCTGAAAGCTTAATTGAACTTACAGAACCCCAAGTGTAATCATAATTGTTTCAAATACTTGAAGTTTGTCAAATACTTGTGGAAGAGGCAAGGGCTAATATTGGGCCAGGACTATGACGAGGCAAGGGAGGCACCTATGGCATGAAATTTAAGAGGCCATTTCTGTGTATCAAAAGACACAATCAACAGAATGAAAATGCAACTTATGGAATGGGAAAAATATTGGAAAATCATATATCTGACAAGGAATTAATTTCTAGAATATATACAGAACTCCTACAACTCAACAATCTAATTAAAAATCAATAATGGACTTGAATAGGCATTTCTCCAAAAAAGATATAAAAATGTCCAACAATCACATGAAAACATTTACATCTTCATTTCATTTGTATTTCCCTACAACATCACTAATCATTAGGGAAATGCAAATCAAAACTACAATGATATATCACTTCACACTTATTAGGATGGCTACTATTAAAACTGCAGAAAATATCAAGTGTTGGAGAAGTTATGGAGAAATTGGAACCTGTGTGCACTATTGATGTGTATGTAAAAGGGTATAACTGCTGTGGAAAACAACATGGTAACTGCTCAAAAAGAGTAAACATAGAATTACTATATGACCCAGCAATTCCACTTCTGGGTATGTACCCAAAAGATTTGAAAGCAAGAATGCAAACTGATATTTGTACATCTATGTTCATAGTTGTATTATTCACAATAGCTAGAACATGGAAGCAACCCAAAAGTCCAACTATGGATCAATAGATAAATAAAATGTGTATACACCCAATGGAATATTATTTGGCCTTGAAAAGGAAGGATATCCTGGCACATGCTACAACATTAATGAACTTTGGAGGATATTATGTTACGTGAAATAAGACAGACACAAAAGATAAAATATTATATGATTCTACTTATATGAAGTACCTAGAGTTAACAAATTCATAGAGACACAAAGTGGAATGGTGGTTCCCATGGGGGAAGGGGAAAGGGGAAATGAAGAGTTACTGTTTAATGGGTACAGAATCTCATATTGGGAAGAAAAAAGTTATGGAGATGGATGGTAGTGATGGCTGTGCAACAATAAAAATGTACTAAATGCCACTAAACTATATACATAAAAATGGTTAAAACTGAAAAATTTTATGTTATGTGTATTATATAAACACAATTTTAAAGCATATTTAAGGAGGCATCACTCTTAGGGTCATACAAGTGTTAGATTGGCCCTTGGTCCCTAGTTGTGGCCCTACTAGTACCACTCTGCTGTCTCAAACTTGTCTAGGTGCTCCTCTCATGTAATGAAAACTTTACTAGATTAAAAACAAATGATAATTATTATTTCCAATAGTTAAATTCTATGAATGTGCAGCCATTAACAAAGCATTTTAGAAAGACATCCATAGCACTTCTTTGCTCCAGGGCTGTCTCTCATAACAGCCCAGAGGATGTAGAAGGGACAGGAAGTAAATAGCCCTGAGTGGCTAGGGTTAGGAGTTTGGTGTCAGTGAGGACATCTGAGTATATTCTAAACAGGTTGCATTAATTAGTTCACTTTGTTTACTTTATATACTTGGAATGAGGGTTTCCTAGTTCCCATGCACATTTATATAAGATAGTCTATAAATAAGGACATTCCCTTAGAGGCCTGAAAAATTTGTTTATTTACTTAATTTTTGTTTCCTTCAACATAAGGTTTTTCAAAAGGAAAGTTTCTGAGGTAAACTAATGAAGTCTGTACTTTCACAGAAAAAGTGTGAAGAAAGTTGTATGTTAACTGACAGTGAGGAAAGTAATGAAAATTCAAATAAAGTGTCGGGCAAGAATGCAGTTATTTAATGAAGGGCAATCAGCAGAGAGGAGATGCCACACTCAGTTGGTATCAGTTCTTCATGGCTTGCCTGAATATATGTCGAAGGGGAGAGACAAGGAGAGGAAAATGGAGAAGGAGAGAGAAAGGAGTGGGGAAAGAACAGGAGGAGGAGAATAAAAAGGAGAAGGAGGTAGAGGAAGGGAGGGAAGGAGAGATGAAGTGAGAGAAGGGAAAAAAGGAAGGGAGGGAAGACTAACTTAGCAAGTCCAAACTGAACTCATCATTGTTCTCTCAGTCAGTGTCAACTTTTCCTTAGCCCCCAGGGGAGATCCCATAAAATCATACCTAAATGTTTCTGCAGTGCACTCATTTCATAATCTCAATCTAGGCTCCTTCATCTCACCTGGGTTTCTGGAATTGTTTACTCATTAGGCTTTCTTGCTTCTTCAACCCACTTTCCATACCACAGGCTACCAGTAATCTAATAATCTTTCTAAAAGAGAAACCTGTTCATGGTGTACCTCTGATTCCAGTTGAACATCATTGCTTTAGGAAAATATCCAAGCTCCTTCACCCAGCCCACCTGGCATTGCCTTGGCCCCCCCATCCACCCTCAGATCTGCAGTCCATCCATATTAAACTCCTTTCTGTTTCTTGAATACACCAAGTTCTGCAGCTTCTAGACCTTTACCCATGCTGTTGTCTCTGCTTGGAACACCTCTGACCTGAGACACACTTCTTGTTCTGGGTCTAGCTAAATGGTATCATGCTTCAAGTCTCAGCTTAAAAGTTAGTTTAACTAGAAAATATTTCCTGAACATTCTTTAACTTCCATTTACTTAGGTTCCTATGCCTTGTGCTTTCCCTACCCGTGTTACTTGTTTGACTGTCTTTCTCACTAGTCTAGAAGCTCTATAGGACAAGGATCATATCATCATGCACATCATGATGGTATGATGTGCATGATTTAGGAAATATCAGTTTCCTAAATGCTAGAACACAGCATGTTCTTTATGTTTTAAAGTCAATAGCTGTTGAAAAGGCCTAGGGAATTCCAGTCAAGATGGCAGCATAGGTAAATGTCACTCACCCTCTTGCACAGACACATCAAAATTACAACTAAACTATAGAACAGCCATCACTAAGAATCATCAGAAGTCAAGTTGAATGGAAGCCTAACAACTATGGAATTGAAGAAACGCATCTATCCAGGCTGATAGGAGGGGTGGAGACATGGAACAAACTGGTTCCACATTCATGTCCTGGATAAAAATTCAGGAGGGGTATCTCAGGATCAAGGAGTCCCAGCCCCACACCAGGCCTCCCAGCCCAGGGTTCCAGTGCCAGAAAGATAAATCCCTATAACCTCTAGCTGCAAAAACCAAGCAGGGATTGAGTCAGTGGAAGAAACTTCTGGAGTCCGAAGCAGTTCTTCTTAAAGAACCCACAAATGGACTTAATCAGACTCACTCCCTCTGCACTCCAGCACTAGGTTAGCAGCTTGAAAGGCATCAGTGGCATACAGGGAGAAACTTAACCATCTAGCATCAAGATGAGAGCTGGGGGACAGCTTTCTCCTGGACAGAAAGATGGGGAGAGGCCATTACTCCTTCTCTGACCCTTCAAACACAGAGCCACAGAGCTGGTAGGCTGGTGCCACAACTGAGACTCCACCAACCTGGCTAACACAGTTGGCCCCACTCTGGAGATCCCCTGAGGCACTATTGCACCCAACTCATGGGCCTACCCAAGCTGTTAACAGTGGCTTTTCCATATGAATGACTGGTCTAGGCTCATGCTTCACAACTTCCCAAATCCTTTCAAACAATCAACAGTTGGCCTCAGTGAGCCCTCAGCTCCCATATTTCTTGCTAAGTGGCCCCAGGTCAGGGACTAGCAGCAGACAGCCTAGACTCACAGCTTGGCTGCAGCTGGGAATCTCCAAGCCCAACATGAATAGCAACCATCTCAACTGCTTTATAATTCAGGCAGGGTGGCACCAAGCAAAACACAGGTGGGGCTGACTCTGACTTGTACCACCCAGAAACCCCATGGGTTGGGTACCCATTGGACAGCTACAGACCATATAGGAGCACCACCACCCTACCTCCACACAGCTGGTTCTTCACAGAGGGCAGAGGTTGTGGTCAGTGGTCACAGACAATAGTTGCAGCTGACTGGCCTAGGTAAGTTTCTCCTGTTGACCTGCAATGAAGCCAAGGCTCAACTACAAGAGGAGGGTGTACTCAACCCACATGGAGGGCACATCTCACGTACCCAGCTTGGGTGATAGGGAAGGCTATGCCACTGGACTCTATAGGACATCTACATTAGGCCACACTACCAAGATAGGGAGTCATAGAAGCTCTGCATAGTACATAGAAACAAACACTAGGAGACTGCCAAAATGAGGAGACAAAAAAACATGGCCTATATCAAAGAACAGATCAAAATTCCAGAAAAATAAATAAACAAAATGGAGATAAGCAATCTATCAGGTGCAGAGTTCAAAGCACTGGTTATGAGGATGCTCAAGGAACTTAGTAAGGACTTCTATCACATAAAAATGATCCAGTCAGAAACAAAGGACACACGAATTGAAATAAAGAACAATTTACAGGGAGACAACAGTAGACTGGATGAAACCAAGAATCAAATTGATGATTTTGAACTAAGGAAGCAAAAGACAACCAATAAGAACAACAAGAAGAAAAAAGAATTCAAGAAAATGAAGATACTGAATGAGGCTGCTTGGGACAACTTGAAGCATTTCAACATTTGAATCATAAAGGTGCCAGAAGAAGAGAAAGAGCAAGAAATTGGAAATCTATTTGAAAAAAATAATGAAAGAAAACTTCTTTAATTTGGTAAATGAAACAGATGTGCAAGTCCAGGAAGCACAGAGAGTCCCAAACAAGATGAATGCAAAGAGACCCTCTCCAAGACACACCATCATTAAAATACCAAAAGTTAAAGATAAAGAGAAAATCTTAGAAGCAGCAAGAGAAAAGCAGTTAGTTACCTACAGGGGAGTTTCCATAAGACTTCCAGCTGATTTCTCAAAAGACACTTTGCAGACTAGAAGGGATTGGCAAGAAATATTCAGTCTTGAAAAGCAGGTAACTGCAGGTAAGATTGCTCTGCCGGGCAAAGGTATCATTTAGAATGGAAAGGCAGATAAAGAGCTTGCCAGACAAGAAAAAACTAAAGGTATTCATCATTACCGGACCATTATTATATGAAATGTTAAAGGTACTTATTTAACAAAAAGAAGATTAAAACTATGAACAATATAATAGCAATAAATAAATATCCATCAACAATTGAATTTAAAAAAACAAACTAGGCAAACTAGAGACAGAATCATGGACACAGAGAGCATTTTGATGGCTACCAGATGGGAGGGGTTTGTGAGGGAGAATGGCTAAAGAGATGGGGGGGCACTTAAGAAGTTCAAACAGGTAGTTACAGAACAGCCATGGGGATGTGAAGTACAATATAGGAAATGGAGCAGCCAAAGAACTTATATGCATGACTCATGGACATGAACAATGACGGGGGATTGCCTGAGGGAATAGAGGCTGCTCTGTAGAGAGGGGGCAAAGAGGGAAAATTTGGGACAACTATAGGAGCACAATCAATAAAATTTAAAACAAGAAAAAAAAGCTAATGTCTTTTATGGGTGGCTTACTAGCACCTCTGAAAACAGTTTTGAACTGTTTTTCACTACAGCTGGTTGACCCAGCAGGAATATCACAGCCCCCCAAAACTGGGAAATGGACCCAGTAGCCTTCCAAATTAGTTAATCTGATGTTCACTTTATTAATACTTTGATGAGGCCAATTATTTTTACCCTCAGTTGAGTTATCAATAATATATATTTCTTCTGGAACTGTCTTCCATGTTAATCTGTGAGTCAGGGTGGGCAGGCATTGGTCAGTAAAAATTAATCTTGCAGTCTTCTCATCCCATACCTTATAGCATTGTAGAGTCAAATGATTATCACGAAATGCATATTTTCTGTATCTTATCAGTAGGGAAATAGTGGAAGGCTATGAGTTTGAGATTAGTAGATAGCTAGGGATTTTGTGGGTTTTACACATCATAATTCTTAAAGTATTATCCCTCATGTCATATGTATTTAGCCTAGCAGAATAGATAGAATAAAAGGATCCTCTGGTTGCACATTTCATGTTGACTTCTTACACAAACATATGAGAGGGTCATGGCTGCATCTAATGCCAGAGACAAACACAACCTACCTTCAAATTTGTAAGTGAATTCAACAAGTTAGCAGAAGATTTCCTACAATGAAAATGTCCCTGAGAATGATAACCTTGTGATTCCTTACCATGGAGCTTTAGTCCCTTGCTGCCTTTGAAAACCATCCCTGTGTCACACCTCAATTTACCTATCTTCCCAGGCTTTCTACTCATCTCATACAGAATGCTGCTAATCAAATATGAATAATGACATTAAAAACAACTTCTAGCTTTAATAGCTACAAAAATAAATCTGATTTCTAACATTAAGTTGTGAATTTCTACCATTCACAAAAAATAAATTCCTATCATGATTTACTTAACTTTCAACACATTTTAGGTGAAGCAAAAATAAGGAGATAGATGATAGATGATAGGAAGATGATAGATAGATAGATAGATAGATAGGTAGATAGATAGGTGTGATTAAAATTGCATTGGGGAGTTTAAAACTTCTGATGCCCAGAACATATCCTGAACCAATTAAATCAGGATCTTTTGGAATAAGACTCAGATATGGGATTTTAAATTGAGTTATTTACTTAAAACCAAAACTATTTATTTTCTAACTTCTGTACATTTATTAATGGAATCACTATATTCCCAGGCATCCAGCTGAAAATTCTTAGAATTATCCTTGATATTTTCTTTTTCATTTTGTCTGCTACATGCCAGTTAATCCACAGAACCTATTTGTTACTTCAACAACATGTCTCAGGTATGTGCCTCTTTTCTGATTGTACAGCTGTATCAATCTTCAGGTTTTCTTATTTCTAATTTCTGTAATAGGAATTTTGGTTGAGCAGGAGCTGAGTTTTGGTCAGAAAGGATGAAAGTATAGATAACCACTGCTTCTCCTAGCCCTCCACTACCACTCCTCTTCAATGTGCTGGCTAGCCTGGACCCCAAACGTTGATAACAAGGGGAGTTGTGTGGCATTTTTACATTTATTTTCATATGTAAATTTACATGACATCTAAGGAGTCCTGTGGAAAAATGAGGCTGGGATTCTGATCCCCATTTTGAGGTTATGAAACTATGGAGCATCTAGATGGTCCCAGAAGGAGGCCATATTTCAGAAAAGGGTAACAGTGGCTCTGGGAGAGAATTCACACAAGGCACTAGTGGGAGTAGAAGGGTATTGTCGATGCTAGACTTGGCAAGGTGGCTGGCTGATCCTGGAACTCAGCTTAGTCCAGCCCTCTGGCAGTTTTGAAGGTATTCTGGGGGTATGAAGTCTGTATGTATAAGCATGTATGTGTAAATGGGTGCATTAATTTAGAAGATTGTTAAACCTGGGGGCCCTGGCAGCTCTGTTGTGGTCTTCCCCTGAGTAAGCATAGAATACGAGAAAGGAATCACCTCTTACCTCTTCCAAACTGCTATTGAGAAGTGACTCTGAAAATATCTCCCCAAAAGATGGGGCAACTGTAACTGAACAACAATAAAAAAATTATAGAAGGAAAAAAAAGAAAATATCTCCCCCAAGGCTGGGTTATGGCTGCATATCTGTGTAACACTTGCACTTGGCCTGCAATTACACACTAGCAGAGATACCTATGGCATCAGCAAATTTCTGGTCCACCAAGAGCAAGGTGGTGATATACTTTGGGTTAGCTGGGGCTGTTGCAGTGGCCAGCAGCATTGTTCTCTTTCTACTAATACAGGGCACTAATGGGCAATAGACCATGGTAGTGTTGGCATTGTTAGCCATGGGGGTGGAATGCTAACCTTAAAGCAGAGCCAAGTGGAACTGTTGGGCTCAGAAGACTAGATATTGTGGCTCTACAGTCTCTGTGGGAGAGCAGTTTTCAGGACTGTGTACAACACGGGCATGTGAGCACTCATAAGATTATTAGAACTCTGTAGAGATGGAGGTCTTGGAGGACTGGGCTACCTACACAGGCAGAAGGTGCTCTGAGCACACAGCCATGGGATGACACTGGAACCATGAAATAACCATGGATGAAGAATAAGGAAATGTGATTAAACTAGATGAAAAGAATATTCTAGATAACTTATTTGTATATTATTTTATTCTGTTTTGCTTCCCATGCCTTGCCATTTCAATCCATTTTAAGCACTCTGGTCAAGTGAACCTTTTGAAAGCATGAGTCTCTGGCTGTGTTGCGAATACTTCTCACTCCCACCACCATGTCATAGAAATAAACAAACAACAGCAACAATCAGATCTCATATTGTCTAAACTATATCTAACTGCCTCTAGCCTGCCATCCACAAGCCTCCTTAGGAGGGCAGTTCCAGGGTGATTGCCTGTCATTCTCTTTCACTAAGAGGTCCAATTACAGTGAATTGTTGACCTTTCCTCTAATATGATCTGTGCTCCCTTAGTCTTGGGACTATGCTGTGTTGTTCACTTTCTCCCATTTTTTAAAAGCTCCAATCCAGTCAGTCCTTTAGGGCCCAGATTCAATGCACACCTTTCCCGCACTGCCCAGCAAGACACAATCACTTCCTCCTCCATGTTTCTATGGCTCCTTGTATTTGTTCTGACATTGTATTACTTCCCATTGTTTGCTCTTATAATTCGTATGCATGACTCATCTCCACTTACCAATAAGCACGTGCCCCTGGTAGGCTGGGGGGTGTCCTAATATAACTTTGCTTTTCCCAGCAAGACTAGCCCTGTATTAATGGAAATATTTGTTCAATAAAAGAATAAATAAGAGCCAGGAGTAGGAACATTTATATTTTCCTGCTCCTCACCACTGCCTCAGAGAAAGATAGTTGAGGTGTTCTGAGGTGAGAGAGAAGGGAGGAGTGAGTGAGTGAGCTACCATATTTATAGGTGACTAATGCTTTCCATAGGAAATGAAAGATTTGCAGTTATTACTACTTTGTGAGGTTTATTTTCCCACTTAGGAGCCAGCCTCCAATTTTGCAATCTGAAAAATAACAAAAAGTAAGTTCCACATGTAAGGCAGTCCCCACGGTCTTAGTAATTATTTTTAGGTTACTGTGATGTGATTTCTGCAGTGAAATGCTTCCCTAGCTCAGAGTTATTGCCGTTTTTCAGACTTGTGTTTGTTTCTCACGCTCTGTCTGGCCCAAGCCCATATTCTTGACCTCATTTCTGCTATACCGTTTCCCTATTTGACCATCCAAACAGGCACGCCTAACAGCTGATCCACGGCTACTTCTCTAAAACATCTCCATGGATATTCACAGTTTGTGGAGCTTGTTGATGGCCATCTGTGGCCGGGAGAGCTCATGGGCCCCAGAGCATTGCATCCTTAAGGGTGGAGACAGCAGGTGGCAAAGAGTCTAAGCCCCTTTAACCAGGGAATGGACAGAAGTGAGGAAGCTTCAGTCAATGGTGCAGCATAACATGCTCACATACAGGTGCATTTGATTTACTCTAGGAATAGTGGGGCCCCGATGGACCAAATGCTGATTTACTATTTTGTTAATGATAAGGAGGTCCAAATCCCAAACCACTGGGGTCCACCCAGTCACATTTCTGCTGGTGCTTCCTTCCACTTGCTCCATTACATCATTTTAACAGCACAAGCACAGCTCTGGATACAGCATCCTGAAAGCTTTTAGATAATAGGGACCACGTTAAGCTTTTTTGCATACCCAACTCCTCCAGCACTTAGCAGAATATGTTTTGCACATGCAGTGAACTGAAAATATACCTGGCCATGTGAATAGAGTGGAAAGAGAACTGGATTTGGAAATAGAAATGCATTTAAGTTCCAGCTTTCATTTTCTTGGCTATATGACCTTGGACATGTCATTTAACCCACTGAGGTCTCAGGTCTCCAGTGCTAGATGATCTCTTAGTCTCCTTCTCTGACTCACCTTCTATAATTCTACTTGAAATTGACTGATACTTTGATCAGTGTGCTAACAACAGGTCTCACAAGTGCTACCACTGTTCTCCTAATCTTTTTCCTCTTTAACTTTCACACTTAGACCAAAATCAACTTTTTAATCATATTTCTTACATAAGCCACATCATTTCATTCCTCTGCTTAAAACTTCCCCATAGAAAATCCCTCAGTTTAAAAGTCCAAACTCATTAATGTGAATTCATGATCTAGCTTTTCCATGTCCCACAATTCAGCCATACACTCAGCTCCTCCAGCCCTTCACAGGTGCTGATCCCTAAGCCTGAAGGTCTCATCCATGTCTCTTTTGACTTATTCCTAATCAGTCTTTGGGTCTCAGCTTAGACATTACTTCCTTAAGAAGCCAGTCCTCAGCAGCCCCCAGCACCCTGTGTTTACCCCTTTAATAGTCTCATCATCCTGTCTTCCCATTGTGTGTATATTTTCCTCTCTCCCAGATAGTCCCAGAAAGCAGCATGGGACTGTGTTTATTGCTGTATCCTTGGGATCTTAGCAGAGTGTCTGGCATTGTGAATATAATTAAATGTGAATATGATGTACTTACACCTGACCCCATCTTGTTGCACTTCTTCTCCCCAGCCACCCAGTTCTCTGTATTGTCAGAACACACAATCAGGCACTGACAAGTTAAACCCTCTCAACCACTGTTTCTCATCTTTTAGGGCTGCTACAATTTCCCCCCAAGTGCCAGTAGACTTGAGTGTTCTTGTGCCTTCTTGGTTACTGAGGAGAAAAAGAGCAGAGATCAGATCTGAAGATCAATGATCAACTTCCAAGTCTTTAGGTAGAAAAAGAGAATAGATCAAAAGTACTCTCTTCTATATAAACTCCAAAAGTCACACTTGGCAAGAAAGACTAAATAAGATTAAGGTCCACCAGAAAAACAAAACAAAACAATTGTAGTATGGAAATTCATGTACATAATCAACCAGCTACCACCCTTCTTCTCCCCACCCCATCCCAGGTATTCTGTCTTTAGAGACTTATTTCTTTGGTTAAGCCAGACTTAGCAAATATGTGGCACATATCCTGCTACTCCCTATGTTCATGCTATTGGCAGATATTGCTAAAAGACAACACAACTCTGTTTTGGTAGAACCTCAGAGTCCTTCCCAACACAGTGCTCCAGATATCAATTACCAGTAGGTTCCCAATATAAGCCTTATTGTCTAAAATGACATTTGTTAAAATGCAAAGGCTCCAGGCTGGAAAACAGTGTAGATCACTAGGATCTTGGGGTAGATTTACTGGGCAATACTTTTTTTAACACAGGAGAAGCAAGAAAGACTTTGGGCACTCAGGGAAAGAGGAGCACAGAAGAGACGGAGGAGCAGGCTTCCCATAAGGGAAGGAAACACTAGGAAGAAACCATCATCTGAGTTCTGGCACAAAGGTTACTTGCTCTAAGACAAAAGCTCATGAAGCCCATGGAGTGGGCACTTGGAGCCCAAGCCCCTTTGGATGTGTTCTCTACCTGGCTTCTGTCAGAGCACTGTACCTAGTTAGACATTCCCCCACATAATGATTGGGGGATTACCAAGATTGTCAGATATGAACAGTTTATGTGAGTCTAGACTACAGAAGGAACATCATGATTAGCTTCTGATCTGTAGGCATTATGCTTGGCATGCATCTTTCAGTAAAGCAAAAGCATGGAGTAAATAAGAAGGCTGTAGAATGGAAAGGGGCTTTCCACTCTCTGGGCAGTATGTCTGACAATTAGTGTCACCAGGTGGCTGAATGATAAAATCTAGACCAGCTGCTAAAATGATCTTGCATGCACCCTGCTAACTGTTCTGCAGGCCCCTGGGCAATTGCCCAAATGCCCTTTAGGAGCTCTAGTGCCAGATGTTGATACAAATAAACCCATAATGATATAGGCAACAGGAATGGGCCAAATCTATCATGTTCAACCTGTCAAATGCCTTTTTAAAAGGAGTATATTTAGGTGCCTTGGATCACTCAGCTATTTGAATATCTAATTGGAAATGGAACCAAAGATCAACATTTTCTTGAGGGAAGTAACATGTGTAGCTTTGCAATGATGAGTTCTGCATGAGAAAGAGAGGGGAAATCGGGCCTTGCTGTGTACCCATCTGTGCATTTTTTGGCCTGTGATGTTTCCAGGTGTACCAAAAGCAAACAATAAAAATTTTACTTGATCGCTTCTTGGCCTTTTGGCTAAGATCAAGTGTAGTTTAAGATCTGTTCTTATCAGTTTAATATGTGACACACCCTGTATCTGAGAACATTATATTAAATGGATATTTGGAGCCAGGAGGTGGAATAGGAGCTTGCTTCTCCACTCTGTGAATCCACTTGGTATTGCACTACTTCCAGCAATGGTGCACCAAAAAAAAAAAAAAAAGTACTTCTTACCTCAAAATTTAAAGGTGGCTAAAATCCCCATTAATTCAATATGAAGGCCCTCTAACAGAACAGTGTTTTTACGGAATATTCCTCAGAGACTTGAACTACAAGTCTAAGTTGATTTTCTCTCAGCAATTCTTACCTGCTAATGTAAACAAGGCAAGCAGCTGCCAACAAGGTGAGTCCTTTCTTCTTCATTGGATAGCAGTGTGGCCTGAGGATGATTTCAACCAGTGAGAAGGGGAATATGGATGTGTGCTGGAGGAGAAAAGATGACAAATGATACATCAGGGTGCCTTTGCTTCCTAGTGTTTCTCATTCTCTCTTCCCCAGCACTCTAGCTTCTTCCACAACTACTGGATGAAACTTTCCAAAACTTGTCTGAGATTATGCCCTTCAGATGCCCAAGGACCTACAGTGGTTCTCTATTGCTTATCATATTGATCCAAACTCCTTTGTCTGGCAACCAAGTTTCTTTGTAAAGTTCTGTCACTCTCTCTTGTTCTGCTTACTGCCTGCTGCTTCCCTCTCCTAACACACATGCACACACACACATGAATGTGCACACACACGCTCCTTCACTGGAACAAAGCTGTTTCCTTCATCCTTATTTGAACCCAATATGCTTGCTTTCACCTTCAGACAGACTTCCGTTCATGCATCAACTGTGTGAAATGTGTCTTCTCTCCCTTTATTCACATGGCCCATGCTCTTCACAACCTATGCAATCTTCCATGATGCTGTCTCTGAATTTTCCTCTTGCTAACATCTTTTATTCAATTCGATTGCATTTATAGCCTGTGCCAGCAGTTGAGCACTTATGATGTGCATTTGTAAGATCTCCGGGGTCAGAGAACACGTCTTAGCCTATCTCTGTGTTTCCATTGCGCTTGGGCCTATGGAACCATTCTGTTGATGGGAGGTCGGTGCTGTGGTGTGTGTGAGAGCCTCTCTCTAGAACCCTCTCTGTCCTCCCCATCCTTCCATGCTTCATCCTCTGCTTCACAACCATCTGCCTTCTCACATCTTCCAAACACTTGACACTACTTTTATAAAAAATAATGTAATCAAGGAAATAAGCCTTTAGTAATAGTGGTGTTTTCAGATGGAAAGACTACTGAGGCCTGCTCCCCTCTTAGTCATGGGAACTGATCTGAGAAAGGTAGGTGACTTGAGTTTATGTGAATGTACTTTCATTTATTAAATACATTAAATGAGCACTTCTGCCATACTCTGCACTTACTGGGAATACTAAATAATGTATTTTACAGTTTTTATATTTATAACTGTCATTCTTTTTTCATCTCTCTTGCATCCATAGCCTCTACCTGCCAGGTCCATCCCATGCCCACTCCTGAGCCCTGAGGCAGCTATGTCAGCACCTTGGCTACGGAAGTCACTCAGTACTTAGGAACATCACAGTGCCCTTGCCACCCTGCTCCCATGCCCAGCCATGCTTCTGGAACCCTGGGCACTGGCTGTGGATGGCCTTTGCTGTTATTTCTTGTGCTTAGAGCCAGCCCCAGGAGGTGGTAGCTTCCTCTGGCCTTACCTGGCCTAGCTAAGGTACAGCCATTCAGGAGATCAAGATTCTTACGTGACAGGAAATGAGACAAGTATTGACAGGGCAAGGGTAGGATGAGAAGCAACAAGCCTTAAGTATAGAGTGTTTACTGGGCCTCCTGGGGGGACTCTACCAAAGCTGCTATTGGGAACACAGAGCAGTTAGGCCTCTTAAAGGCCCTGAGTACCCACATTTTAGTAGCAAAGCATAGAGAAACAGGATTTCAGACAAACCATGCCTTTTATACACTTTGTCCAAGGTTGGCTCTGAACATACTGACTAGTTGAATATGCAAATAGAAAGACCTCTGACCCCACTGCCATACATGGCATCTTTTCTGGGTTTGATTTTAGGCTACAGCTTCTCTGTCTCTCTCCCCAATAAAGGAACATGGTGTTTAAGAGCACACACTTTCGAATCTGGCCTTGGGCTAGCTCCTGAATCTGTCTGAGCTTCAGCTTTCTCAGACATGAAATGGGATAATAAATCATACACATGTTTTAGGGGTGCTGCTCTGAGAATTGAGGTAAGTGTATGTAAAGGGCTGCTCCTTGGCTCAGGAGACTTCTCTTGAGCAGTAGCTGTAATTGTCACTCCTATTATGATACTGTCCTTCATCTCATTGCTGACCCAATGTGGAATGGGCAAGGTAAAGTTCTGGGATGTACACAGTACCTGGTGCTCAGACGCACCCTGACCTATAGCCTGCAGAACAATGTGGTGTACAAGCAGGTAGGGTGTGTTGCAGAGACGTCCCCATGGCCAGCCACCCCATGCCTCCCTCCTCAGCTCACAGCTGGTGCCTATGCTTCCAGCCATGGCCTCCTCGGAGCCCTGGCACTGTTCTGAGACTGACGTGGATGCTCTTTTCACCCAGAAGCCACCTCAGAATGTGAGAGATGGGGCTGTCTGCTCAGCAAAGCAACTGCCCCTCCATCCACCTTCATTCTACCACAGCCAGGAAAGATCCAACTTCTATTAGCAACTATTAAAAGTACCATTACACTGGCCATTGATCTGACAGATTGTATTAACCCTGTCCACAATCAGCAGCTTCTGCTCTCTACATTAATGATCATTTGGAACAGAATTCCTGTGAAACAATGTAGTGTGTTTGCTTTAAGAGAAAATGAGTTCATAGTGATTAATGCTTTTACAACAAATAACTTTGGGATGCATGACTGGTCACCTCTTTTAGGAGCCTGCCCTTTGCAAGTGACATCCAATTGGATTTCCAAATGAATTCTTCCTGATTACTTCTGGGAAGTTTATTTCACTGGTGTCATTAGTGATGGGCCATATACTGTGGCTTAATACCCACTAAAAGGTCTTTAAAGGAAACACATTTTTTAGTTGGGCTGGGGTAGAAATGAGAAAAGGAGGAAGACCACACTCTGTGAGCTTTCTAAATATTTAGCTACTGTGAGGAGCCAAGCATGACACAATAAACCTCCTAGTATTTCAAACGTACTGGTATTTCACCTCATGTTGATATAAATTATATAAACTTTGTCAGGCAGCACATATATATTTTTTATAAAAGAAGAAAAAATTCAGTAAGAGAAAAATCAAATATGCTTTCTACTTCCAAAAAATTCAATAATTAGGCTGAGATTGACACAAATTAGAATGCTGCCAAAAATTGCTCAA
Source organism: Phyllostomus discolor (assembly GCF_004126475.2). Lineage (NCBI taxonomy): Eukaryota > Metazoa > Chordata > Mammalia > Chiroptera > Phyllostomidae > Phyllostomus > Phyllostomus discolor. The sequence goes on along the minus strand of NC_040907.2, from coordinate 84,287,478 downwards.
AACAGTGACTCATTCTGTATTTCAATTAACAGTTTCTCAGTTTCCCTTATAAACAGTGAAGCTGACAAAAATTAATTATCTCAGAGGGGGTAAAATATTTTCTTCCAAAGTAAACAAAACACCATGGGCTGAAACAATAGTATGCATAAACAGAGAGACAGAAGAAGCTATCTTTCCTGGTCAATTAAGCCATCATTCTGGTGGGTTTTTCTTGAAATATCTCATTTTAAAAGCGTTAGTTAAAAGGACAGTGTTGTTCTTTTCCCATTCTTTTCTACTAAATTATGTCTTTTCCTCTGTCCTTGGTGTAATGCCTACTTCCATTTGAATATCATGGAGACAGAAATGTAAGCATGAAATATCGATTTAAGCATTAGTAGAATAATTGCCATTTTTATTCCCTGGTTGCAAAATAGCCTCAGAGTTAAGTACTAAAATTTACCAGCCCATAGAAAATTCTTACAAGGTTACATGAGTGGCAACATGAGAAGTAATGAGCACTTACTTTTACTCACCTTGTACCAGTAGATAAGTAGCTGTTATAAACAGCTTCCTGTGTATGAACCTAAATCTACAATGGGATGCATTTGCCTGGCTCTTGTGCAAGAGGCCAGGCTTAATCACTGAGATAACCTGTGGAGCCCAAAGCTCATCACTGTCATACAGGCTCCAAGGACTGAAGCAGTAAGGCTAGGGTGGTCACACTCTTACCTCTGAGACAAGAACACTTAATTTTCTCCAGTGAGAGAAATTTCAGGGAGCCTACACATTTTAAAAATCAAAGAACATTTAAAACTATGATCTCTGCCTTTTTCCTCTATTTCATTTTCTTGTTGAACTAGCTCTTGTGTTGTCTAAGATAAAACAGCAGCTGCCTTCTTGGACTGGGCATTGAGAGACTTGCTCATTCATCTGCCATTTCTAGAGAACTTACATAATGTTGTCCACTTCATGTTTGCCTCATCTTCTCCCTTCACCTGTTTAGGCAACACCTGGGGCGAGAATTAACTTCTTCCATTGGCTCTTCCCAAATTGATGTCCTTTCCCCAAGTCTCTAAGATAATGTATTTTGTGTATGGTACCAATACATACGAAGTTTTAAATCAAATTTTATTGCACCAAAATCTCATTTCTGGGGATGTTAAGGTGGATATTTTTGCCCAGTATATATTAAATATGTCACTTTTTAATTTATTTAAAAAATGAAAGCCTTCACAAAATCTCAGGGCCAAACACATGGTCAAAACATTAATTAAAACTTAAACGTAAATACAAGACATGTGAAAATGGAAGCAAAACAAAACTTAATAGAATGCCATGTTAACAGGCTTGTTATTATACTGCTGGATCATGTTCCTTAAGCTTAAAAACTACATGCAGTAATAGTTGTATTTTAAACCCTCGTAAAGTAATCTCTCATTTTGAAAATACCATCCATTTGCCCGCTAAAAACTTTTACCTCACTCTTTACCACCTTCCCTCACTATAGTTTCTGCCTCTTACCACCTATACTCTCTATAGCTCCTATGTTGTTAAAGGTGAAATAAAGTTTGTGTTAAGTCAATCTGACATACAGTAACCCTGAAATGTAGACACAGGCTAAATTTATTATATCTCTAGGGGAAAAAATAATTTTTTCCACTCTCCCATCTATACTACTTGCAGGGTCTTTTTTCTCCCCTCAAATACTAGAGTATAGAAGATAATTGGATTTGTAAAGATACCCTTTTCCATGTTCTAGGAACTCAAGTGGATAGGCTAAGCACCACTATAGTTAAAGAGCCAATGTTCAAATGCCTGGGGAAGAGGGACTGGGAAGATAAACCACGCACAGGAAGAGCCACATCATCTATATATAGGTGAGCTGACACAGCCCAGCCTGCTAAAAATTCAAAAACAGAAATTAAAAACCAGTAGTTTTATTTACTGCAGAGTAGTAATGTTTGTAGTTACCCTGAAATGCACCAAATTAAAATGAATTGACAGATGGATAGATGTATACGACTAATACAGTAAACTATTAATAATAGAACCTAAGTGGTGGGTAATGCAAGTGTTCACTGTAAAATTCTTTAAGCTGTGCTTTATGTTAAAATTTTTTCATAATAAAATGTTTGAAGAAATACAAATAGTCTTCACTGGCCTGGAAAGGGAAATGAATGCTCCATTGGGCCAAAGAAGAAAAGACTGCCATTATTCATGAACTTGTGTGTGAATTAAACAGGTGGTTAAATGATAACTTTCTGAATCTTCTAAGGAGAGTTTCCAAGTGATTTTTTACTTCCTACACTGTTTTCCTATGGCTTAATATGTAATCTAGCCAACATCTCAAAGCAGCATTCTTCTACTGGAAAGCTAGTTGTCTCTGATGGTGTCCAGCCTGGTGAAGAGGTGGCTGTGTAGATTCTATTCAGTTACAGGTAAGACAATAGAAAGATCTGGGATCTTAGGACCCTACAATCAGGAGAGCATCTGCTTCTTCCTGCTCTTCTCCTCTCTCCTTCCCTCTCGAAAGCACTCAAATCCCTCTCTCTAATTAACTCTTTCTGGCAATAATAACAACCTTACACACCTGCTGTAATCACTGACTCATTCCTTTACTTCTCATATCCAAATGTGATTCACTTTCCCCCTCAAATTCCTCTTATAACTGCCTATTCTTAATGTCCCCAGCATCACCTGCCTAGTTTTCCCCAATTTTGGTACAATACATACTCAATGTTGCAATTTGACCAACCTTCCTAGAACAAGTTTCATATTGCTCAAAGACCTCTGGTTCACTGCTGCCTCAGTCCACTATCTATACCCCTTCTCTAAGCTCATACCTCTGCCATTTTCCACAGTATCTCAATGAGCTGCCTCCTTTCAACTCAAACTAGTTTTTTCATTATCCTTGTGCTTCATTCCATTTCTTTCCCCAGAATTCCTTTCTTTTCTCATTAATTCTTTAATTCATCTCTCCCAACCAGACCCACCTTTGATACATCTTATAACCAAAAGCACACATATTAGCATGAGAAGATATAAAAGAAAATTAGGACCCAGGAGAATACTGAAACACAAATTCACCAACCACAGGCTTGCTGGTCTACTACTATTGATATTCAAATTTATCAGTACCTTTCCAGACATCCAGAATAAAAAGAAAGAGATGAAATATACACCATTCTTTTTTTAAAAGGAAACTAATCTTTACTACTAATTAGGCCTAATTAATCAAATAAATTTTTACTATTGCATTCTAAGTAAGGGACAGTAAGTCATAGCAAAATAGAGGCCTGGTTTCCATAAACTGATAAAAATCTCAAGGCAAAAAATAAAACACAATGTATTAAAGGAGATTCTGCCAGTAAGGAGATAATATTGTATAATTATGTAGCTTTCTGATCATCAGAGCAGTAGAAGGACTCCAGAAATACTACTTCCTTCATGAGTGTTTTTATTTGTTTTTGTTCCAATTATGAGTCAGACAACAGCCAGTATTTTATTCTGTTTTTAGAGCCAAAAGTGTAGGTATTATACTGTTGATGACACAGAGATCTGAATGCATGGAGGAATTCAGACAGTCAATGGTAATGTTGGTGGCCTTTTATTGCAGATAAGGACTCTCATCAAGAAAACCATCCTGCCTCTTGGAGCTGAGCACCTGGCCCTTTCTGCTACCTCTGGGGCCCATGCTACATCCACATCACAGCCATATCATGTATCTGTCCTCATAGCTTTTTTGGTCCATGCTAGACTCTTCATTGCTTAATTACAGTCAGTTTCATTTTTTACACTGTCAGTTTCATGTATTTTCTCCTATTCTAAATTAAATGATAAGCAGTTTGAGGTCAAAGTTCTCCTCTCCTTTTTTAGGACTTCCCTCCCCCTCAGATTTATAAATGCTTTTTGACTGATTTTCTTCATTTAAACCTTTGTATTGCAAAGCAGAATTAAGCCTTGACATGGCTTACAAAGTCCCTCATGATCTACTAAACTGTCCTGTCTTACTTTCATGCCCAGCACCCCACCTACAGCCTTCACCCTGTCCTTATCTTCTGATTACTCTGCACTCTACCCATGGTTCCCTCTCTCGCCACTGATACACCACACACTTATCCCTCTCTTCTCTCAGCCTTCACACCTTCTTCTTACTGTGCAGGACTCAGCCTAGAGATCACTGACTCCAGGGCAGAATGTGAAGACTCCAGTCCCCTTCCCCAGCATGGCTGAACTTCCCTGTGCTCATCCCCTTCACAGCATCACATTATTGCATTCACCTAATTTTGGACAAACCTTCCTTAGAAACAATTCAAAGCTTAAGGCCGTTACCATTTTACCTCCAGTGCCTAGCATGGTGCTCAACCTACCCTGGCCACTTAGTAACTGTGGCATTAATGAATGAATCAAGACAAAAATGGAATGAGGTAGAAGGGGAAGAAGGGAGAGTTCTTCTTCACAGCCTCAGAAGACAATCCAGTGTCCTGGTGTGAGAAGACAACAGCTGCAGTTCAGATTTAACTGACATGGCAGTCGCACATCGGACTGTGTCCATAGCAGCAGAATCACAGAGCCAGTCCCACTTTAGGCTGGTCATCTTTACCCTTTGTAATGGCTATAGATTGTATGCCAAATCCTGAAAAATGGGTGTTGTATGTCACAGAGAAACTTGCAAGAAAATGTGACTTCTGGGAACAACCCATGGGTGCCTACATCGTGGTAATAAAACTGTAGACTCAATAAAGGGGGCGGGGGTCACCATCCAGGAGCTGGCAACCCTGCATAAGCTGAAATATATGTAGGCAACAGAGGCTATTTTTTGTTGATCTTGGGGCTCACTGGCCTCTGGCCCTCCATTCCAAAATTGGGCCAGATAGAAATCCTCCAGTTTTTGCTCAATATCTTCTTATACCCCTCCTCTGTATTAATCTGTAATCCATCCTTCCTCTATGATTCTGTGCCTGGCTCCACATAGCACACATGGAGACTTGTTTTTAAGACAGGGACAGATGGGCAGCTCTTTAGAAAGCTGCTCCAAGTTGGAGGAAGAAGACTGTTCTTTTCAAGAAAGAGAAAATTTAGGAAGCATAGGGATCTGTTCTTGCTTTAGAGCCACCATCTCTCAGGGCACTCTCCCTTCCTCTCAGATATCTTACCATGATGTACATAAAGGACTCACAATGTGTAGGCAGCTGGTTTCCCTGGGAGATAACAGTATTTTAGGAAAGCATCCTGTAAGCACAAGCTCTAAGGCAAAGTTCCAAACTCCTCGCATGACTGGTCCCATGACAAACCTGTTTCTACACTTTCTTCTTCCTGCTTCTAGCCTTCCCTTGCTAACCCATCAGGGTGCTTCTGAAGGGACTTGCCCACTGTTGTGTTAGAATGACAGTTACTCACTGGTGGTATTCCCAAATGCAAATAGTTGGTTGATTTAGAATTAGTCTATATGTCAGGCTCCATGAGGGGCCCATGAGATCACTGTGGGGGGCTTAACAATAGAGGATGAAAGGGCTGGTGGTGGGTCTAGAGGTAAAAGAAAAAGATAAGTATGCTTGGGAAATGCCCTCATTCAATACCTATTAAATATCTCATGAGAAGCAGTTATATTTCAGCATATCAGGCCATTAAAAAGTATGTAAGATATGGTCCTGGAACTCAAAAAAAAATAAAAAAAATTAACTTATGTGTGTATTGTAGCCCTGAAGAACTAGGGCTAGGCTAGTTTTAAAGAATTATATAGTGGAGCCTCTGAAAGTCATAAACAACAACAGGTGACCCTGGGTCAAGCCCTTGGAGTCCACAATGAAAGAGCACAGCTTCTTGTTTAATGCAAAGACCGACTTCTCTTTCACTCACTAGGTAAAAATCTTTCTTATCTAAAATACTTAGGAGTTTCTCTTCAAAAGTTTTTGTGTCATATCATACTGTGTCTTAGTATCTCATAGAGTGTCACTAAGTTGTGTTTTGTTCTTTCAAAATAAAAGTTAATTATACTTCCCCTTTATTAATATTTAAATTTGAGAACATAGATGGGGGCTTAGGTAGATACGCTGTGCCTCCTCACATACCCAAAAGAAAGACACCACCAAATTTAAAAACAAAAAACAACCAGAACTTCCAGAAAATCGAACTGTATGGAAGTCCAACAACTAAGGAGTTAAAGAAGAAACATTCATCCAGATCAGTAGGAGGGGCGTAGACCAGCAGCTGGGTGGAGAAGACTTGTAGCAAGGCAGCAGCTGGAGGACAGGGTGATGCCACATTTGCATGTAGATAAACCAGGAAGAACAACTGAGGAGCAAGACAGACCATACAACCCAGGGTTCCAGCACAGGGAAATAAGGCCTCAAAACCTCTGACTGAAAAAAACTGTGGGGATTGAAGTGGCAGGAGAAACTCCCAGCCTCACAGGAGAGTTCACTGGGGAGGCCCACAGGGTCCTAGGGTGTACACAAGCCCATCCACCTGAGAATCAGCACCAGAAGGGCCCAATTTGCTTGTGGGTAGTGGAGTAAGTGACTGAAAGTAGGCGGGAGCAGAGTAAGTAACATTGTTTGTTCTCAGACAACTCCCCACATACAGCGCCAAAACACAATGACATGGGTCACCCTGCCCTGGTGAATACCTAAGACTCCACTCCTTACTATATAATAGGCATGCCAAGACAAAAACGACATGGCCCAAATGAAAGAACAGATCAAAGCTCCAGAAAAAAAAAAAAAAACAGCCAAGCAATGAAGAGATAGCCAAACTATCAGATGCAGAGTTCAAAACACTGGTAATCAGGATGCTCACAGAAATGGTTGAGTATGGTTGCAAAATAGAGGAAGGAGTGAAGGCTATGCAAAATGAAATAAAGTAAAGTGTACAGTGTACCAACAGTGATGGGAAGGAAACCAGGACTCAAATCAATGGTGTGAACCAGAAGGAAGAAAGAAACATTCAACCAGAATAGAATGAAGAAACAAGAATTCAAAACAATGAGGAGAGGCTTAGGAACCTCAGGGACAACTTTGAATATTCCAACATCCAAATCATAGGGGTGCCAGAAGGAGAAGAGGAAGACCAAGAAATTGAAAATTTATTTGAAAATATAATGAAGGGAAACTTTCCTAATCTGGCAAAGGAAATAGGCTTCCAGGAAGTCCAGGAAGCTCAGAGAATCCCAAAGAAGTTGGACCCAAAGAAGCACACACCAAGGCACATCATAATTAAGTTACCCAAGATTAAAGATAAGGAGAGAATCTTAAAAGCAGCAAGAGAAAAGGAGACAATTACCTACAAAAGAGTTCTCATAAGACTGTCAGCTAATTTCTCAAGAGAAACCTTACAGGCAAGAAGGGGCTGGAAAGAAGTATTTGAAGTCATGAAAGGCAAGGACCTACACCCCAGATTGCTCTATCCAGCAAAGCTGTCATTTTGAATGGGAGAGCAGATAAAATCTTTCCCAGATAAGGTCAAGTTAAAGGAGTTCATCATCACCAAACCCTTATTATATGAAATGTTAAGGTGACTTACTTATCTAAGAAAAAAAAGAAGATAAAAAATATGAACAGTAAGATGACTACAAACTCACAACTATCAATAACTGAACCTAAAAACAAAAACAAAAATGAACTAAGTAAACAACTAGAACAGGAACAGAACCACAGAAATGGAGATCACATGGAGGATTATCAGTGGGGAAGGGGAGGAGGAAGGTTATCCCCTGTATGAAAAGGTACAGGGAATAAGTAGCATAAATGGTAGGTACAAAATTGACAGGGGGAGGTTAAGAATAACATAAGAAATGTCAAAGCCTAAGAACTTGCATGTACAACCCATGGGCATGAACTAAGGAGGTGGGAAATGCAGGTGGGAGGGGCTGTGCAGGGCAAAGGAGAGTAAAGGGGAGAAAAAAATAGAACTGTAATAGCATAATCAATCAACTATATTTAAAAAATTAATGCCATACAAAAAAATAAAGAAACTTGAGAACAACAATAAAAAAACAATTCCCTTTATTAAAAAATAGACAACTGTATATTAGACTACTTTTTCAGTTATGAGCTTTTATTCTTGCTGAGAAAAAAACAACAAAAAGGCTGTTTGCTGGACATGAAACTGAAGATGCCAAGTAGGATGATAGATAAGAGTTTGGTGCTCATAAGAGAAATTTAGCTGGAGAAAATATTTGGGAGCCAACAGAGTGTAGACGTGACTTTTCTTTTTCGTGGCAGTACATGAGATTGCCCTAAAAGAGTATGAGTTTAAAAACAGGGATCTTGGAGCAAACCCTGTGGAACAGCAATAGTTGAGCCAGAATTTCTCAGCCTCCACACTACTGATGTTGTAGAATAGATAATTTGTTGTTGTAGGAGCTGTCTGTGCATTGTAGGATATTTAGCAGCACCTTTGCTTCTAATTACTGGAGATCAGGAGCACCCATCCACCCCTAGTTGTGACAATCAAAACTGTCACCAGATATTGCCAAGTGACCCCTGAAGAATAAAATGAATCCCAGTTGAGAATACCTCATTTAAGGGATGAGCAAAGAATCCTTACAAATATAATTGACAAGGAGCAATCAGAAAATATGGAGGTAAGATAAAGAAGTAAAGAGAGTATTTTGAGAAAGATGTCATCAAATGTCAAGGAAATATATTAAGACATGAGTACCACTCCCCCTATCACTCAGTTTTAGAAACAAGGACACTGGTAATCACACAGAAATTTGCTCCTTGTGTTCAAAATTGCTTGTTCTTCCTTCTAGAATGACACCGCGTGTTCCTGTGCAGTCCTCTACAAATTTGGATTTCAACTCCCTGCTCACAGTATTCTTAGACTTGGACCTTGGAGCCCCTGGAAGCTTGGAGGTTAACACAGATATGTTTCCATGGCTGCGATTGCCATCTGTTCCACAAAACCTAAGGGTGCGTGGAAATCTAGACAACTTTGTAATTATAAAATTTAGTAACTTACATGCAGGACAAGTTGATGACAAGTTGGCTTGCACAGAGCCCTCTACACTTCTGGGAATGCAAGCCTGTGGCATTGAAACAATCTTCCCATTGCCAAGAAATTTGGCTCACTTCCTTATCCTGGTCTTCTTGAGAAAAACAGCAAAATTTCTTAAAAGGTCACAAAATTCCTTCTCACCACAGGATAGTAAATTGTGGCTTTTATGAGTTCCTAGATATGTTTACAGAGACACCAAAAACACACAAGCTTTTATTCCCAACCAATCCATAGTAAGAGAGCTCTTCAGAATACCTTTCTGAAATGATGAACTTTTTGGTTTCCAAACTCGGTGGGGGTGGGGGGGAGCATAAAAGTTTTTGTTTTGTTTTTAGCTTTCAAATGTGAATTTTCACTGGTAAATCTATTCCTACTGAGGGAAGTGAAATCCTGAAATTTCCCTTGCTTTTATGAGGCTTTTTTTATTCTGCCCTCAGAATAAGAAAACTCTTGATTACTATTGAACTGTTAAAATGTTAGGTTCCATGGCAGCCACCAACTATTGGTGGAGTTCCACATTTCTGGATTTGTTACTGTGGGAGGTTAACTAGTAATTAATAAGAAAGAGAGCAAAGTGAATTAGACATTGAGCTTAGTAAACTGGGGCACATGAACCTGTTTGCTTCACCAGGAAGTGACAGCTTCACACCGCAGGGGATCATCATTGCTCTGCCAAGGGGATTAACACTCCTCCCTTCTCTACTCTGGTATTGATTGTTGCAGGGCACAGGGGGAGGTGCTGGACCATAGAGGCCTGTCATTCTAACTAAGGGGTGTGAATCCACCCAAAGTCCATGAATGCTTGGGAAGTTGATTGGTTATTTTGAAAAAGCTCCTGGTTATAATCTCAAGCGAACAAAGAAGCTCTCTCCTCATTTCAGTGAACTGCATGCACCCCATGTGTTCATGTGTTGTCTCTTTCCCGGAAGCACATGACCATACGGGTCTAGCAGCCGTTGTGGTAGACCATGTGGGCTCCAAAGGACTAAGCTTTAGTATAAAGCAGAAACTCTGGACACTGGTCTTTGTTTTGGCCTTGCTGAAGACACAGTTGGACTTTTTCCATATAGGATAGAAGGAAATGAGACATTGGAAACCCAAGAGATATTTCTACGAGAATAAACCTTGACATATCACAATCTCCCATGCATGGATTATTGGAAAGTTTTCCTTGCAATCCCATGGAAGAGCTTGATTTCCACCTACAACAGATTCAGTTTTAACATACATACACTAATGAACCCTTACTAGCTTTTTTGTCCATCAGTAGGAACCCTGGGTTGGATATTATCTCTCAGGGCCAGTTTTAGCCCAGCAATAAAGAGGATGGGGAAATTGACCTTCCATACACTTCACAATGATAAAAAGTGATCTCACCTTTAAGTGGAACCTAATCAACAGAACAAACAAGCAAACACAATATAACCAGAGATATTGAAATTAAGAACAAACTGACAGTCACCAGAGGGAAGATAGGAGGGGATAATTGGGGGTAAAGGAAAAGGATTTTCAGGAACAACTATAAAGGACACATGGACAAAATCAACGGGGCGGGGAGCAACCAGGGGAGGGAGGTGGGGATGGCTGGGGTTGGGGGAATTCGTGGGGGGTAATGCAGACAACTGTACTTGAACAACAGTAAAAAGACGCTATTGTTTTAAACTGGTTCCTTTGACTACTTTTCTTTCATCTGGTTACCTCTGAGGCCCAGTGTTTATTCTTCCTTATTTCAATCTTTGTCACCTTTCTTTTCAATCCATGGCTTTTTAGAATTCTCTTTGGTTACATGAGTACCCAGTTACCTAATTAGATCTAAGAATGGTGGTAACAGAGGAAAGTGGGAGCCTGGAAATGGTTCTACTGAAGAGCATCCACCCTTGAGCCACAGTCAAAATCAGAACAAACATCATCTCTTCTTTCACAAAATATGTGCAACTACTATAACTCTGCATCTTTTTCAACATAAATCAGTCACTAATATATAATTTTTGATATAACAACTAAAAACTCCATAGATATTTGAAGGGACCAATACTTTCTCTCTAAAATTTCCTCACAACTTTCTCTACAAAAGAACACCTCAAAATATCAAAGCATATAATGTCAGCCACAGATTCTAAGGCAAGGCTACTAAAGGCTTTCTTTACCTTCAATGTCCCCTGGACTCAATACACCCCAATGATAAAGGAACTCTGGAATCAGTCAAGGGCACAGAGAACTCTGGAATCAGTCAAGGGCACAGAGAAACTACCAGAGTAATAAGAGATAAAGACCTCACTCATTCTTGTATGCAGCAATTTTCAGTAAGTGCCTTCCCCATGCTGGTCTGTGTTGGGTTGGGGATTAAATGGAAAACAAATATGGTCCCTGTCCTTTTAGTCCTTGTGGTCTAATCAGCAAGATTTTCTTTAAACAAGTAAAAAACTACACAAATATCAATTATGGCATGTTGCTCTGAAGGACACGAACAGGTATCTATGCATCAGAAGAAAAATAGAGGAACGTTAAATAAAGTAGTCAGGGAAGGCCAGTCTGAGGAGGTCATTCTTAAGCTGGTTGTTTTTTAATACTGTAGAGTAATAGGGAGGAGGATCTTTTCCAATTTACAGTTGACCCTTGAATAACACGGGGGTTAGAGATGCTAACATGACCCCACACCGCACAGTCAAAAGTTCACATGTAACTTTTGACACCCCAATAACTTAGTTGTCCTTTGGTGTCTGTGGGGGACTGGTTCTAAGACCCCTGTAGATATCAACATTTGTTGATGCTCAATGTATATAGTCATCCCTCTGCACCCATGAACTCCCAACCATGGACTGACTGAAAAAAAAAAGTCTATGTATAAGTGGCTTCATGCAGCTCAAATCCAAGTTGTTCAGGGACAACTGTACTTTGTTGCTGTAGGAGAAGGTTGAGAATAGAAGCAGGGAGACCAGTTTAGTGGTGTTGTATGGGGAAAGTGAAGGTAGACACCAAGTATTGGCAATGGAACTAGGAACTGAACAGATTTGTTATGTACTTTGGAGGTAGAAGGGACAAAATTAGCTAACTGATTGAATATAAGGGTGGTGGGATGGAGGGAGGTGGCAAGATCAATGCTGATTTCTATCTTGAGCAATCGGGAGAATGGTGGCTCATTTTCTTGAGAAGGAGCCCAGGACAGCTTGATAGTGAGTATTACATGTCCACTTCTGGACAAGTTGATTCAGAGATAGGCCGATACAGCAACGTCAGGTAGACAGAGATGCAAGTCTGGAACTCAGAGGAGATCTGAACTAGAGACTTAGCACATTGATAGAATTAAATCCAGGGGGATGGATGTGTGCTTCTAGGAAAAGAATACCGGCAAAGCACGTGGACCAGGACAAGCTTGGAAGAAAACCACCATTTAGAGGGCAAGTAGAGGACACAAGTAGAAACTGAGGTAGGAGAGAAACTAGTTAGTGCGCCATTAACAGAGCCGAAAATCAGAGTTTCAAAGAGGAAGAGGACTACTGTGATGAATGCTGCTGAGAGTTAAGTAAGATGGGGGAAAAAACAAAAGCCATGGATCTGCAATTTTGGAAACAACTGGTGAGCAGAATAAGAGGAATGAACAGAGCGAGTATAGATAATACATATAGGTTCAGAGCAATGCTCTTGGCCTCTGTTCCATTCAGAGAGGCATACATTCTTTTTCATGTGGTGTGAATGTCAAGGTCTCTGTCATGAAGGAAACTAATTAGCCAACCACCCCTCTGCCCTCCAAATCCTGGTGACAGTCAGGGCAGGGCTCAGGAAAATGAATTTATAACTTAAGGTTCACCCCTGCCTCAGGTGGCAGAAAGAAGCCATGTGCTTTTCCATGTCTTTCCTTTCATCTCCTCATAAAGGAGGCAGTTCAAAAGGCTGGATGCGAGACAGTAAGTCCCAGAAAAGTGACTTAGCAGCAAGCTTCCATCCTGCTTCTAATGAAGCTTTAGGTTTAAGAGACAATTCAGTATCATTTACCAGAATTCAAGGAAGTGGCAAATTGGGGGGTGAGGGGTGGGGAGCACCACCTCTGTTAACAAAGTCTCCTTCTTGGGTCATTAGGTATCTTGGGGGAGAGCTGAGTGTTTGGTTACTGGTTAAATTTCTCAATGGGGGACATCCCAGTTAACAGTTAGGCCCTGCAGTTCACACCTTCCCTGACCAGTAGGCCCAGATTGCTGTGTAGATTTGTGTGCAGAACTCCTATGTTGACATTAACCAGAAAGCAAATTAAGCAATCCCAGGGACTCTAAAACCCAACCTTGAAACTTTAATTATACATTAACACATAGACAGTGTGCTCTGGAAATAAAGAAATACAAACTTGTGCTTAATTGCTACATTACCAATCATGGAAGGCAGGCAATTCGATCACCTTAAGAGATCACTTTACGATCAAGAGCCTTTTCATAATTGCCGGAAAACTCTAAAGGCCTCCCCACCAGAGACAGCTGCAAGGATTAGAAAAGAGAACACTTCACCAAATTCATCTATAATCATGATTCAGTGTTACTCAATAGTAGCCTATGGGATAAACCTTAGGAAACAGGGCTCTTGTCTGGAATAAAGGGATGAACAAAATGGACTACTTAATCATTGGTTCTCTTTGTTTATGTCTACCCCTTTGAAATGAGCACTTTAGAATCTTCGAATTTTCTTCTCAAATGTTTCCTGACTTTCCCATATTGCCACCTGCCCTACATGTCTGACTACATGATTAATGGAAATAATCCAATTAGAGGTTATTGAATAATTTAGAGCTTTGCACCTTCAAGAATAGTAGAAATACTTCTAAAGAAAGGTAACTTAATCCTGTATAAAGGCCTTCCTGTATTCATGGACTGGCGTCTACCCCATATCCGGGCCTGTTCCCATGCTTTTCTCTACTCTTTAGAACAACCTCTAACCATGGATTCAAATTCTCATGAGTTTTTTCCCCCTATTCAGCTTTTCCTCTTCTACTAATGTAGAAGCAGTGCACTCCATTTCTATGTGGTTATTTTAGACATTATATCATGTTTATTTAATTTGGTAATGGCTAATATGTCATTATCCCTAGCATCTCCCCACCAGCAATCCAGGGAGACTTTAGAACACCTTAATTTCATACATTCCATTTATGTTCAGTATTTTAATGCATTCCTTTTCTAAGTAACCATAAGTTGAGCAAATTACTTGCCACTGCTTTTGATACCTTGGCCCTCCCTTGTGAGATCTTTTTGAAGTACGTCCTTCAGCATTTCCCATGGCTGAGGGTCTGTGGGTGATACGGTCTGTTTTTGTGTGTCTGAAAATATGTTCATATACTTTCAGGGAGTAAATAGGTTGGCAGTTTTTTTCTTTAATACTTTGAAGCTGTTATTCAATCATCTCCTGGCTTCTTTGTTGCTATTGAAAAATCAGCTATCAGTCTAACAGTAACTTCTTTTTGGGAAACTCATCTTCTTATAGAGGAGGCAGTTCTGAAGCCTGGATCCCAGATTGGCGGCTTCTTGGATATTGTCTTTGAATAAATGTATGTAGTGTCATACAAGTGGCTACATGTCTGCCCTTTGTCCTGGGTGGCATTTTGGGGGGCACCTTTTGAATCAGAGGATTAATTTTTTATAAATTCCAGGAAACAATCAGTGATTGTCTTCTTAAATATTGCCTATACCTCACTCTCTTTGTCAGATACTCTTCTGTTTTCTTTTAGTTTGAGGGAATTTCCATTACTTTCTTATCAATAAGTCAAATATTTAAAAATAGTTCCAGAAATATCTTACAGCAACATAGTAGGTGCCTTGTGATGGTTGTGTGTTTGTTTCAGGCTACTTGTCCACTTTATAGCCTGAAGCAAAGTCACTCAGAATTTTTCTCCCTTTTTTAAGGTTCATGGGCATGATTTGGAAGGAGCAGGAAATTTATGGTTATGTATCACTCACCAGTGCATCAGGAACACAGAAGTCCGTTAAGACATTCTGAGGAGGAAGATTTTAGAGCTTAGGCAGCTACCTGCTGGAAAGGGTAGGGCAGTAAAAGTCAGGAAACTTCTGCTGGAAGGAGGTGATTGCAGGGAGCTGGCAAAGAAGCTGTGGCAAACCTCAAGTGTCTGGGAGCTGCCACCATTGATCTTAGCAACTTGTAGTACAAAACGATGCCTAGGTGTTTGGCGGCAGCTGCTGCTGACCTTGTGTCTGGGTCTTCCTATAAAACTATTCTCACCTGCCACTAGAGAAGAATGGATTCTTCTGTTCCAGCCATATCTCATGAGAATGCCTCTCATTGGCTGACTATCATCTGGAACCACATGCAGAAAGAGATTCTGGGAGCCATGTGTGGTTCCTTTGCACTACATAGAGGAGACTGAAGAAGGGGTGATAGTGATTTCAAGTTGAGAGCAATTTGGCACAGGTCATTATGTATCACTGAAAGCACTATATGTTGCATATATATTATTTTATTTGCTCCTAATAACATTCTGAGAATTAAAAACTGACACACCCATTTTAAGGAACCCAGTACACAGAGAGTTCTATTAACTTTTCCAAAACCACATAGCAAGATAATGGCAGGAATGAGGCCAGAATTGGGTTTTTTCTGGTACTGAAATGAATTCTTTTCATGAAATTAAAAATTAACTTGTAGAAAACACCTGAGATTATCATTTCTGCAACTTAGACAAAGCTAAGAAATTTTGCTTCCATTCACCTGAATCTGACTTTTTAAAATCAAGCTCCAGCACCTGTTTTCCTAATAATTTACCCCTTTCAGTTTTGTAGCCCCCCAACACCTTAACACATGTGAAAGGACATTTGTGAAAGTAGAATATGATTAGAAGATGGTTCATTTCTCAATGACCTGTACCTGGAGATGTCTTGCATTATCTGCACCATGCTCTAAGAGTCATCACCTCAAAAAAAAGTCACCAAGGTTAAATGTCACTTCCATTGCACATGCAACTCAGTATTCCATTTGTCAAATATTCAACAAGTACTTCTTTAGCACCTTTTTCATGAGGCTTACAATTTCTGTGATCCACATGATATTTTTGTGCTATTAACTCTGACGTTATTAGGTTAGCCAAGTATTTTAAAATATGTCAGTTAAAGTATGCATATTAATTAAACTGTTCCTACATATAATCCTTAAACTAAACTCCCTGAGCTGACTGTAGACAAAAGACTTTTATTAAATACTATTTGATAGGTTAGGTATTTTAGTATCTCTGCCAATCATACTACAAAGAATATTTATTGTCAAGCATGAAATGGATAAGAAAGGGAAATATTGGCACATTATTGTCTGTTATAATCATATGTTCTTAAGACAACAGCAAAAACAGCATTTTCAAGCAATGGTTGAAAACATATTGCCCCAGATTGCAGGCCTGGTATTTAGCATCAGGTTTTCATTCTGTTTTAAATATCCACAATTAGATGGCTGATTCTTTGAGTGTATACATGGAGTATGAAGCAACATGCCTATAAATTTTTATGTTAATGGTGATGCTCTTTAGTGACATACAGGGCACTTTTAGATGTCAGCCCACTGTTAAAAGGCTGTGCATATATACTTGGCATTCAGTGTAAAGCACCAAGCACAGAAGCAGGGTCCCCTCTTGGAGCAAACCTTTTACTCACACTCCCACAGACTCTGACAGTCATTTCTGTCTCACACACCTCAGCATGCATGAGCTCCCTAGACAAAGAGCTTTTTCTTACCTGTATGTCTTTTCTCACTTTGCTTTAGTTTTGCTCTAATGTAAAATTTTAGAGAAAATGGTTGAATCTAGTAAGTACATGAAAGAGAGAGAGAACAAAGTTGCTTAGTAAGTAAGGATGGTGGTAGGTTGGAAGAGTTGGTGAGATTTAGGAAGAAGTTGACAATTAAGTACCTCTGCGTAAATGAATGTGGCCATTGGACTGGAAGAGGGAAATGAAGGGCAGGGCTCAGAATTCAAAATACTAGACATAAAGTATCCGAGAGTTAGAAATCCACGTGTGTGATCTATGGGCAAGTGGTGTCACCATCAAGAAGATTAGATAGTGCCCTATAGAAATAGTCTACTAGGTGGTAGGTAACACAAAGACCTGGAGGTAAGACAGAGGTAGAGGACTTGGACATCTCAAATTCCCAATTAAGCATGAGACTGCTCTGTCATCAGAGAAGATAAAGAGACCAGGGAAAGAGATGTGGGGGTTGGTTGAAAGCCTGTAAGCAGCTCCCTGTTCAAGGCAAGGACAGGACTCTGAAGCTGTCAGAGTGTCTGCCTGTGGGGTTATGTAGCAACTAGAAGTACACCAGTGGCTCTTCTGTGCTGCCCTCTGATCAGAATGGGGGTGTCCAATCAAATGTGACAGTGAAGGCTCTCCCACCTACTCACTCACTGGGCAGCTCTTGGGCATTTTCACTTCTATTCTGAGATCAGCTCTTTCCTATCCATGAAGATTCGAGTTTTTTTCTCTCAGTACATCAGAGGGGTTTAAGATCTTCTGTAAAGAGTTTCTTCATTCTGGTTATTCTCCAGTGTAAAGCCACTCTTCCCATTGGTAGTATTACACATGGTTGCCATGGAAGTGAGGATTAATTATATCACAGGAGGGGAGGAGACCCACTAGCAAACCCTCAAGGGCACCAAATGATTTCAACTATTCAAATTCCTACTAAATTCTTAGAGGACAAGACACATTTTCTGATCAGTAAAAACCTTTGACCTTGCCCTGGCTGGCATAGCTCAGTGGATTGAGTGCAGGCTGCAAACCAAAGCATTGCAGGTTCAATTCCCAGTGAGGGCACATGCCTGGGTTGCAGACCATGGCCCCCAGCAACTGCACATTGATGTCTCTCTCTCTCTCTCTCTTTCTCCCTCCTTCCCTCTCTAAAAAATAAATAAATAAAATCTTTAAATTAAAGAAAACCTTTGACCTTGATTTTGAAATTGGGATATATTTTCTGCTGGTACTCTATTTAAAAAGTTTCCTACAGATAGAGTCACTGGATAATGGAATTGTAAAAGCTAGTTACTCTACAGCACATGTTGAAAGTTCCCTGAATTGGAGTTTTCCAAAAAAGAAGATATTCTTTCACCATTTTGGTTTTTGCTCTCAAGAGATTAAGAAAACAGGCACTCTGAATGCTTGGTTCTAGTTGTATAAAACCTTAAGTGGATTGGTAATCCTTTGGCATTGCATTATCAGCATCTCCTCTATTTATCTTAAGATTTCCTGAGGAGCAAGATGCCTTTATTGTTCTTAGCTAATTCTGCTTCCTTATCTGAGTTTAGCTTCTAATTTCACTGCTGAGTTTTAAGCATTCATGTAACTTCTCAGAATTTCTCAGGTGAATGCCATTGGGGAGCCTAACCTACCTTAGAGTAAGAAGTGAATGGAATGAATAAAGGGATGGCTAGAATGTGTTTTAACCAAGAGGATTGTCCATAAATAACACTGAGGTGATTAAACCTGAAAAAATATCCAAGTAATTCTGTGTATGCTACAAATGATCCTATTTTCATTCTTGCTCAGGAGCCTTGGAACAATGCTCTGAAAAAGGACCTTTCCAGTGGCACATCATTAATACATCTATCATTGGCTCACCTAGTGGATCTCTACCTCCTGCAGGGTCATATGACAAGTTCTTTACCAATACCATTTCCTGGCCATTGGTGGCAATTGTACTTTCTCTTTCTAATGTGGACCTGGTCTAGAGTAGAAAATGCCAAGGAACGTTTTAGAATTTAATGGTACAACAAATTTGGGAGGAAGAAGCCACGGATTCAGGAATGTAGGTGACTGTAGATGGAAAAGGCAAGGAAACAAAGTCTCCTCTAGAGTCATCAGAAGAAATGCAGCTCTTCTGACACTTTGATTTTATCTCAGAAGACACATTTTGGACTGTAGACCTCCAGAAGTGTAAGTTAATAGACTTGTCTTGTTTTAAGACATTAAGGTTATTTTGCTTTGTTACAGCAGCAAAAGAAACTAATACATACAGCATTATTAAGGCTCTATGTCTCCCCACCACTGTATTAAACTGCCCTCATATCAGAAAGCTCAATAGTGCCAAATCCAATGGAAAAATCTCAACTCAAATCATGTTACAATGCCACCCTACTTAACCTCTCAGCAGGTTTTCACATAAAATACTTTCTCTTTCTTGAAACATTTTTATACTTGACTTTCAGGAGACTAAACTGCACTGGGTTTTCTCCTAACTCATTGGTACCTCTTTCTAAATTTTCTTTGCTGAATTATCCTGCTTTTTCTCCCAAGTACTAGAAGTTCTAAGGCCAAGTCCTGAGATATAGTTTCTAACCATTCTTACTCTTTATGCGATCTTACTTGTCTTTAAAAACCATCCTTATGATATAGACAACCAAATTTATCTCACCAGCCCAGAACTCTCCCCTAGGCTTATATGCCCAGCTCCCTAGATTTTGTTGTCTCAGGCACCTTGGAATCAATTTCCTTCTATACAATCCTTTGACCTCTCCTACCATCTCTATCCTTACTCCTTCCCTGTATCTTAAGCTAAAAATCTTATCAATACAACTGCCAAACCACTAACCCAAACAGCCTTCATCTCCCTGCACTGTGCAAGCACCTCCTAACTGGCCTTCACTCCTCGCTCCCCCACCATACCTCCACTGTGCCCCTCTTAGTGTGTAGTGAATGTGATGCTCTTGAAATGCAAGCAAGATAAATAATAAAATGCAATGCAGATTAGATGATAGGTAGATAAATAGATGATAGAGATGATAGATTAGGTAGATAGATAGATAGATACTGAAATGAAATAGGAATTTATATAGCCCTAAGCACTATTATGTATATATTATATGTAATGTGTTGGGAAGGGACAGCTAAGGCCTATTCCTCAGACTTTATATAGTTTATGTAGTTTAAACATTGGAAGTGCTCCTCCACAAGATAAGGCCTCCCTGAAAAGATGCTCTTCTCCATTCGTACTCAGAATAAAATCCTAATTCCTTATACATTTTATGAGGCATAATTCAAACCCTGGCTACAGTTCTAGTTCTTCTCTTTATTCAGTGCAGCCTGAACCAGCCACACTGGCCTTCCTGCTATTTCCTAAAGATGCTGGCATTCCCTCTCAGGGTCTTTGTCCTTGCTGTTCTGCCTGGCTGAGCCCTTCTTCTGCCAGAACTTCCTGTGGTATCTCCTTCACATTATCCAAATTTCTGTTTAAATATTAGTTCATCATAGAGAGATTCCCTGACCACCCTGACTGCTCTGCACCCTATTAGTTACTACCTGTAAATACCTGCACATTTTATTATTTGTTTATTATTTACATATTTATTGCTATCTGTAGCAACAAAATGTATGTGTCCTGCACAAAGACAGATTGGAGGGAAGGGTCATGTTTATTTCTGCATCCTTAGCTCCTAAAAGACAGTCTGGTATAGTAAGCACTCTATAAATAAGATAATATATTATATATATATGTATGTGTGTGTGTACATATATATAAAATAAGCAGATTGCTTATGGCAAGATAATACTTTATCTTGCCATAAGCAAAAATTGTGTCAATAAAGGTGTGGCTTACAAAGATACTATGTGGGGGTTTACTTTCTAGTGACCTCACTGTACAAGAGCTGCATGGTTTCCATTAACTTTGGTCCATGCTTTAAGCATCTTCCAAAGTATCTCACTTACTATTCTATGAGGGATATGGGCTGGGGTGTTGTATCAGCAGAACACACTCTGGTTCATGGTTTATGTCATGGGGAAACAGAAGTGGATGGGAGGTAGAGTCCCCCATGGGGACCCTGACTAGGTTCCTCTTTCTTTTTAGACATGGACTTTCAGGGCATTAATACTAGGGGGGGTTGTTTTTGCTTTTTAACTGTCCAAATGTTCTCCTGAAGATTCTGCAGAACATAGCCTCTGCCTTTAACAAGTTAAAAAGTCATTTGTGTTGGGGGCCATGTATATATATATATATATACATACATACATATATATATATACATATATATATATATATTTAGATATATTTAGATATATAATGTTTGTAATTTAAGCTTTTTGAGGTTGGGAACTATGTCTCATGCTTCTCTTATCACCCCATGGAAATGAAAACATCACTGAACACATAATAATGACTTTGAAAAATGAGTGTTCTTGATTTTGTCTTTTTGATATGAACTCAGAATTAGCAATCATTTGGGAGTTCTCTTTTCAAGTACATGCTCAGTTATGCCTGGAGATCTTAATCTGCATCCTATAAATGGAATTTTGAGGGTCCATAAACCTTCTAAAATAATGAACAAAGTGTTATGAGTATTTGTGTGTCTTTGGGAAATGGACCATAGATTTCCTTAGGTTCACAGAGGGGTCTATTCTCTGAAGGTTGAAAACAACTGAGCTATTCAGAGGTACCTCAACTGTGGGTCTCCTCTGTCTAGAAGAAGGGCTGGGTTGAAAAACCAGGAAGGTGTGCAGAGGGCTTTATAACGTTGGTGGACAAAAGGTGGCCAGTTAGCACTGACATGCCTGCAGTTGGCCTTCTTTACTCACCAGGACTCACCTAACTCTATTTAGCTGCCCACCAATTTCACATCAAGGTGAGAGAGAAAAATCCAAGATTGGGTATGAATTTAATGATAGTATCTTGCGTGCTATGAGTGAGAAAGAAATGGGAAGGATTAGAGTTTCACTCCCTTTTCATTTTGATGCCCCACTACGTCCTGGAGAGAGGTCAAAGGCCTTTCACAGTGTTTAGTCATGACCCACAAGTTGGTCACATCCAGGCCAGAATGCAAGGAGCATGAAGCATTCCTGTCCACGTCCTTCATTTGGTAGTAATCATACACTGCTGCATGCCACTACCTATATCAATGCCTTATATTAGTATCAACTGTTATCTTATTGCTTAATGTTGTGTGTATATACTAGGTTCACCCAGATTTAGGGTGCCAGAAGTCAAAACCCTTATCAAATATCAATCATGGTGCTATACACACAGTAGGTACTTAATAATTATTTCTTCCAGTGATAAAGACAACACATTAAATAACAAAGTAGCTGTATTTGGTATGTTTTTCCAATTTATAGAGACAAAGTAAGGCTTGGCTCTTAAGAGCAGATTGTTTGGCCCTGGCTGGTGTAGCTCAGTGGATTGAGCACAGGCTGTGAACCAAAGTGTCGCAGGTTCGATTCCCAGTCAGGATACATGCCTGGGTTGCAGGCCATGACCCCCAGCAACCGCACATTGATGTTTGTCTCCCTCTCTCTATATATATATCTCCCTCCCTTTCCTCTCTAAAAATAAATAAATAAAATATTTTTTAAAAAAGAGCAGATTGTTTGTAGTCCTCCATTGATATCAATGAAGTCTTTTCAGTTCTAAAACTCTGCTCATGGATTGAGAGTTTTACATGATAATGAGATATTTATGCAGTCCTTGATAGTTTACAAAGTAGTTGCATCACATTCTCAATTATCATGTATTATTTTCAAATGTAGAGAGGGTTTGAGGGGGTTCTCTGATCTATTTTGCCCCTCCTTTCAGGAAACCTGAAAAATTTAGGTTGATTTTCAGAGAAATAAGTTCCCCAGCTCCCTTCTGGTTACCATCTCATAGTTTCCTCAGTTACTGAGTCCTCTTCCTGCTATTTAAATCATCTGCACTGATTCTATCTTTAGTAGTCATTTAGATAAGACCTGAGGAGCTAATTTTTCCTAGCAAACCTGGAGAATACTTTGCTGTGCTTTCCCGTCTTTCATGAAAACTGGAGAACTGCTTAGCAGTAAAACATCAGGTTGATCGACTTGAAATAAGGTAGCCAGCTCAATGGGAGTGTTAGGCCACCAGTGAGGGTAGCCTGTCCATGGTTGATGCAAATGTTTCACTGATGTTACTATTTGGTTTGAATACAAAACAAAGGTAGAAAAATGTCCATGCAGATGAAAATCGGCTTTAAATTGTCCTACTGGAACGACAAATTTCTACTGAGCTAGAAGGCTTACACTGGAAGGATTCCAAAGACTTGATAAATCATGAAAGTTTAGAACTGCATTCTGTCAAGGGGGAGAATGGTATTTCTTAATATGACAAATACTACCCATAAAGCCCAGGGCATCATCACAAATGGCAACAGGTAAGATATTTCAAAGCTAAGGCTAAATAGCAAATATAAATCTTTTGTGAAATGGAGGAAACTTTCAGGAAATTACAACACTGAATATGTAGCCAATAATTCTTATATTGTGGAAGAGAAAAGGAGCAGTACAGAAAGCAATCCTCTGTAAGAGCAGGGCCAGCCCCAAGCATGTGTAGGCAACTAGTATCAGATGTCTGGCCTGACTGCCCATCATCACTCTGGCTGCCCCCGTGGTGGTTTCTGGGTAGTCATTCCTTTGGGTTGTCATAGAAGGACAGTGTTAAAGGTAGAATGTGTTAACAAATTGACCCAGGAACAGCCATTTCCATATTTCTTTATACTAGTATTTAAGAAATTAGCAGAAAGCATTCCTTGACACAATAGGCCACAAGAATTTAATAATGAGGACAGAAAATGTCCGGCATAAGGGACACAATCTGGAGACAGGGATGAGATGCAGCCACAAGGACACTGGACTTGGAGCAAACACCAACAGGAAGCATGAAAATCTGGAGAAGATCACAAAGCTGGCCTTGCTGATGCCAACATTTTCCCCTAGAAATGGCTCTGTTGGGATTTTGTCCATGTAAACGAACACAATCAGAGTCAATGTCTGACTGAACACAGGTTGCCACCTCCTCTTTTCTCTTTGTCACCATTGTCCCACCTCTTTTGACCCTAGTCCCTTCTCTCAAAGAGATTCAGGTTACTCGATTGACCAAGGGACTAGGACCAAAGAAGCCAGGCTGTGAAGGCACAAAAACATTTTGGGATCTCTATTGTACAATATTGTTTTTGTTCTTGGATCTGATGTACCTTGCAAAGCTATCTTGTTTTACAATTACTAAAAATCTATGTGGCTGCTTAGCAAGATCACAAATGCTGGGCATCACCAAAACAAGTATTTGGAAGAAATCTAATCTTACTTCCATCTGGAAAATGGAACCATAAAGAGCTAGGGAACATAACAGTTGCAGGAAAACTACTAGATGAGCTCACAAACTCTGGAAAAGGTATGATGTAGGTGGCCAGTCCCAAATAAAAGACACAAATGAAAGATTCTGCCTTTCTTTTTTCTTAGTAACATCTAGCTCAGTCAGTTGTCCCAAATCACTTAATTTTCTTAAGTCATGTTTTAGCTTATTAACATACAGATGGGGATTCTGGATGTTTTAAGTGAGAATTCTCACTTTGTTGTGTTAACCAAGCAGTCTTTTGATTGCACGGTGAATTATAAGACAAGATCAGACTACAGTCCTGCATTTACTATAGCAAAGAACAAGGGATAGCAGAATCAGCCTTGGATTTGAATCCTAGTGTCCCACCCATTAGCTCTGTGGCCCCAGGAAAATCACTTAACTTCTCTGAGATTTTCTTTTTTCTAATTTGTATAAATCAGGATTATAGTTATCTAAATGTTGTGTGAGTTAAATGAGCCCAAATTTGAGGAATGTACTCAGTAAAGTACCATGAAAAAGCAGGAATGTCCCTTAATAGTTGTCTCAGATTAATACTAATGGGAATTAGAAATGTAGGCAGACCTTCCTTAGAAGAGGTGGTCAGACAAAAAGAAGGTGGTAGGAGGAGCTCCCTGTGAGGTAAGACTCATTGAACACATAGTTTTTGGTGCTGAACTCTGAATTAGACTAGAACTTGGATATCTCAGTCATCAGTAATCTCACTGAGAACATATTTAAACTGAAAGTACATTTTTACTGGGGGATGAGGCATGTTGGAGGGGCAGAGTCAGTGGACTGAGCTGCTTTTCCTGATTGGTAATCATGAGAGTGTTGAGACAATGGAATGTTCAAATAAAGTCTGTGATCTCAAGGAGCCTTGCCAATGCTACTGCCTTGTGATTCCCCTAGTTTTTAAATGTCATTTGCTTTACACACTCTGAAACCTCACTCTGAGTTCCTGACTAATGTGGAAATACATCTGTTAATGTGCAACAGCAAAGCTAGGATGTTGAATGATTTCTTCATGCAGATAGTGCCATGACTCAGGCCTGTCTTTCATCCAAGACCTGGACAGCCTTGCTGCCATGCTGGTTGTCCAGGTGACTGTTATTGGTATTCAGGTGCTAGTAACCTGAATATTTCACAACAGGTTATGTTTATTATTTAGCCCTTTAAAAATAAGTGCATGACCCTGGATGTTGCAATTTAGTTGGTTGGAGCACCATTCCTATACACCAAAAAGTTGTAGGTATGATGCCTAGCCAGGGCACATAGCTAGATTGTTGGTTCAGTCCCGGGTCAGGGTGCGCATGGGAAGAAACTGATAGATATTTCTCTCTTACATCGATGTTTCGCTCTCTCTCTCTCATTCTCCCTCCCTCCCAGCATTCCTCTCTCTCTAAAATCAATAAATACATCCTTAGGTGAGGATTAAAAAAAAGTGCATGAATTAAAAAAAACCAAGAATGCATTCATAGAATATGTAAATAATCATTCCATTTGCAATGAATAATCCCGTGTTAGCTAAGAAGCTACTGCTGAGCTCTGAGATATTCTTTAGATGTTGGGGTGGATTTTTTTAAGCTTGCTTAATTCCAATTCTAGACCAGAATTTTCATTACATGTTATTTGCTGAAGTCACTTCTCTGTCACAACTGCAGCTGCCAAGAGGTTGCCTGCCCTTATGGTTGCGTGTCTTTTCAATGACTTCATGAGCAACTTGGCATGGTCTTGCCTGGTCATCCCCCTGTGCTCTCAGTGACTGTAATTACAGTACTAGTTTTTATTCATCTTATATCCTTAATGAGTTCTTTAAATAAATAGTGACAGGATGCAGAGGGAGGAGTGAACAGGATGTTGGGGTTCAGGAAAAGTTTGGAAACATAAATAAGGCACTTTAGAGTTCAGTTTAGAGGTTATTGCCTTTCTATAAGCACTAAATTTTTCCCTCACTCACCATTGCATGATTCATCCACACTGGAAAGATCCCATCTAGGTGCTTAGGGTAAACAAGTTCTCGATCATAGAGAAAGAGGATCCAGAATGACAAAAATACAAACTGGAAAATAAATCACAAAAATAGCATTAGGTTTGTTTTCAATCATAGCTCTCTAAGATAAAAGGAAAACATAGCAAAAAGTAGATCACAGTTTTAGAGACATTATAAAAATGTAAAATAAAGAAAAAATGTCATACCCTAAGGAATCTGGAGAGTTAGGGATCAATTATTTGTCATTGGGGCAGGCAGTGAGGATATAGACAAACGGGGTTTGCAGACCATTAAGATGTTTCATTTTAACCAATGACTTCTCTCTTCTTTACACTTTCACCAGGAGTGCTGAGAGCAGCCACTTGGAATGCCTTGAGTCTTAACACTTTCCTTGCTCACCCTCTCCATAGACATGACAAGGGGAGGTAGGAAGGCTGGGAGAGAGGAACAACAAACTCCCAGGACCACTCACAAGCTAGTTAACAGAGTTAAATCTCTCCATTGCTCAGAGGTTTAGGTTGATCCTCATCCTCTTATATCCCTTGGCTGTCTTTTCAAAGTGTCTGTCCTTTATATCAAAGTCAATTTAGAGATGGAAAAAAAGAAACTATTAACCTTCCAATCTTCTTAAATTCCAAAGGCTTGATTTGTAGGCCTTAAAAAAATGAATAAATTCCATTGTTATAAAAAACTTGGCCTTTAGATTTATGGGCTGAAGAAGAGGTGTCTTGCAAAGCGAAACTAGAATGCCAGTACTTGCTCTGTTATCTGAGAATTTCGTTTTGCATTTAAGTTTCGAGTCTCAATACTATAAGAAGTAGGACAATAGCAGGTGGAAGGAGGTAGTCACGTCTAATTATAGGCCCTGCTGGGCAGCTGGCATGCTTGATCTCAGTTTGTTTCCATTCTAATGAATGAAAATTTAAGCATGCCATAGAAACGTGGACAGTGTCAGCAAACAAGCTTACTCCCCCTTGCATATGTCTTGCTTCTTTCCAATGTCCATTCATTCAACAAAACAAATGAGGCCCCCTTTTTGTGCCCCACAATGGGTATTTCAGACAGATTGTCTGTCTCTCCTCAGTCGTCTTTTTCATGTGCCAACTTTAAGTTTCTCATATCTTTTTTTTTTTTGCGGTTTCCTCTTGCAGAAGTAACATATACTTACTGTAGCAAGTGAAACAAGATGTATAAAAGGGAAAATTAGTTGTCTTTCTCTCTAGCACTCTCCATCTCCATTGCCCTGCTGAAACCAAGGTTAACTCAGTTGTATTTTGATTAAGAATGGTCCTTTAAACTTCTTTATTAGACAGCAACATGGATCTTGTGTCAAAAGTTCACAAAGACACAAAAGCTAATGCTAAGTCTGTCAGTAATGTGCTCTATTTCCTGAAAACGCTGGGCAATGTGATGCAGTCCTTGGGACATTTATGCAAATACAGTTGTTCTTGTCTACAATAATGGACTCCCAAACAGCCTCACCACCCAGGAGATGAGTTCATCCACATGTACATGTGTATCATATTGCATATACATCTTTGCAACTCACTGTGGATACAGGAAAGGCCAGTGTGGTGAAAAGCAGGTCCCTGAAGGCAGTTACGAACTTAATGTCTTTTTTCCCTTTCATTCTTTTCAGTGTATCTTCCAGGCAGGCGACTCCATAGAAAATGGCCTGCAAGAACTAAATTCATTACAACAAATGAGGGCGTTTTCATTTGCTTTAATTAATACATTCTTCACTGACGCAAAGCTCTATCCCTCTGGGAGCAATGTTGATTTAAGAAGGAGGGGGCTGTTGGCTGTTTTGGTTGAAAGCCAATTTGAGGATTGGTCTTCCAGCTCACTGGGCCTTGACCTTGTTGCTAAAACTGATTGAGTAAAGTTGTTTAGGGGATAATAATGTGTACAGTATTTAGTGTAATGGACTTGAGCTAAAATGGAAAAAAAAAAGAGTCAGCTTAAATGCAGAATGTAATGAGCTAGATACCTTGGCTGCACAGAGGTGGGACAAACCGAGTAAACAGCACAGGGGCAGAGGGCCAGACACAATGGTGGATATGGTCTTCCTAGGTAGAAAAATGCCTGGTGCTGCCATCTAATTAGAGAAGCCAGAATCAGGGTCAAGAGCACAATGAAGGAACTGTGTGCTCCTGAGGGAGATGCACCGAATGGCATCTGCTTATCTGAGGGAGAAGCCAGGTTCTTCTTTCATTAAAACAGGGTACCTGAAGCCCTCACAGAGAAAAACTGTCTGAGAGGGGGATTTAAATCCACAGGGACACAGCAAGCTATGGGCTCTGGTCAGTCACTAAGTACTCTGAGGTCATATAAAGGAGAAAAGGGCCTTTTCCAAAGAAGTAAGATCACATAAAGCAAGTGTTGCCCATCCTTATGTTTTGCACAAACCTGTGACTTCTAATCCAGAGTTGGGGTTGTTTTTGAATTATGCTTGCATCATAATTGATTTATTCCTTTAAAGCTCTGGATTGGTACAAAAGAATCAGGACTCTACTCTGACAGTATAAGTCAGGCAAGTTTTGGAACCTAGGGAGCTTGATGGATCAAGTTGGCTATTGGTGAATGACCTCTGAGGTCTGAACATAGGAAAGGTCTCACAGAGTTGGCCTCCTGAGTCTGCTTAGTCTGAAGGTACGGGCAGGAGATGGTATGGGGGTGGATTAGGTCAGGAATACTCCCAGGTAGGTCCTCACACCAGGAGCACCAGTATCACCTGAAAGCTTCCTGGGAAGGTAGAAATTTTTGCCTTGACCAGTGTGGCTCAGTTGGTTGGGCATCAACATGTAAAGTAAAAGGTAGCTGGTTCAATTCCTGGTCTAGACACATGCCTGGCTCATGGGCCTGGAACCCCCGATGTATGTTTCTTTCCTCTTTCTCCTTCCCTTCCCCTCTCTAAAAAATAAAAATGAAATGCAGGATTTTTTTTTAATCCTGTTGCCTCCTATATGTGCCCCAACCAGAGATCGAACCCACAACCTATGTATGTGCCCTGGCCAAGAACTGAACCCACAACCTTTTGGTGTATAGGATGATACTCCAACCAACTGAATCACCTGGCCAAACCAATAATTTTTTTTTAATACTCTTCAGATGATTTCAGGTGATCTTTATATATGCTAAAGCTCCAGAACATTGGATTAAACATAATTCTAGGGACTAGTTAAAGCTATAAGAGCTAACTTCTAATTATCTCTTTTTTTAAGTGCCAGGTACTGATCTAGGCTTTTAATTTCTAATAACAACCTTATGAGCTAAGTCCTATTATTATTTCTTCTCTTAACCCTTTTTACAGATGAGGAAACTGAAGCATAGTCAGATGAACAAACTTTCCCAAAGTCTCATAGTTAGTAAATGTCAACGCCAAGATTTGAGACCCAGACACTGGTTCTTGAGCCAGACTTAAAAAAAAAATGTATCATGTTTCTAAGAACAGTTCAGATAAAGAATTGTGGGAGATGTGAAAAGAGAAAATAATCTTCAAGAGGGAGACTTAAAAATGACTCCAAAAAATACCGATGCCTGATTTCCACTCACCCAGAGATTCTAATTGAATGGGTCTGGGGGTTTGGCCTGGGCTTCAGGACTAAAAAAAAATTCTCCCAGGTGACTCTAATCAGGGCAGCTGAGGTTGAGAACCACTTGCCTAGAGGAACTTCCATTTGGAAAATCAGACCTGGCCTTCTCAGTAGAGGTGGAGTTGTAGGTGGAGAGGTGGAGATCTAGGGAGTTGAATTGCCCTGGTCAGATGAGATTGCTAGAGAAAGGAAGGAAAAGAGAGAAGAGAAGAAGAGAGACATGGGAAATGAATGCTGAGGAATGCCCTCATCTAAGGAACAGAAGCGGGTAAAGGGCCAGCAAAATGGCAAAGACTGGTCAGATGGTAGAAAACCAGGGATGTACAGGAAACTCCTTGAAGGAGAAGCTTCAAGCAAGAAGGGGGCATTTCAGGGAGGGGTGGGCAGCAATTTTAAATGTCATGAAGAGGTTGCCATCCTAATATTTGTCATTTACTTTTGAACATTTGGTCCCTAGGGCTGTAGATTTTGAAATGCAGTCTTCTGCACAGGAGTGTTAGAAGTCCCTCCACACTACCCCCCTACCCTCACTGGGTTTCACTTCCAGCTATTCAACCCACAGCAGGCAACTGCTTTAGTTAGCAAAGGCAGGCATGGGACCTGGGCTCCGGGTAAGGAGGCCTGCACTATTCTATCAACATAGCAATTAATCACATACTGAGCACTGAGTGTCTGCCAGGTTTTCCCCATATGGGGAGAGGCTGCCTCCACCCAGCATGTGAAGTACATGTGACCACTTTCTTTAGCAAAATCCTCCTAGGGTCATCATGAGTCAAGCTCATCCTGACTTGCTCTTGCCTTTCCCAGTCACAGAATGTGGAAATTGGATTGAGGAAAAGAACACATTACTCAGAGCTTCCATGGCTCTCATTCACCAATAAAAATTTGCTTCACACCACAAACTTGCCAATGACTCCTCCCCCTCCACCCTCAGCTCACACATTATTTCACAGGCATATGCCACAGAGTAAAGATACCAGCTGTGCATGTGAGAGGCAGCCTTGTCCCCATTGATCTTAATCCACATTCACATACCATCATCTGTATCAACAAGGAATATTTACAGTGCCTCCACATAGCAGCCCAGGAGCAGAGAGCTAGAGTGTAGCCAAGAGAAATAAAGAGGCAGGAACTAGGACACAGAGGAGCCACACTGGAGCAAAGCTGGAGGGTAAGGAGAGGAGGTGCTATGACCTTACTCAGTGAGGAGGCTTCTGGGGACCTTGGGGACAGGTTTGAATGAGCTCACTGAACTGCACAATAGACTGCTCTTTCTCTAAGGAAAAACAATGGACTGTTTTATAAAACATGCACAGAAAGAACAGTGAAGGGAGAAAATGATAGTAGTTCAGGGTGAATTGTGTCCCCTGCCTCAAAACTGATGTGTTGAATAACCCCTACTTCAGAATGTGACTGTATTTGGATATAGGGTCTTTAAAGAGGTGATTAAGTTATGACTGTGTCTTTAAAAGAGATCAGGACACTGACACATAGAAGGAAGACCATGTGAAAACACAAGAAGAAGGTGACTATCTGCAAGCCAAGGGGAGAGACCTCAGGAGAATCCAACCCTGCCAGTACCTTGATCTTGGACTTTTAGCCTATGGAAAACTAGAGAAATAGTAGATTTCTGCTGTTTAAGCCCCCGGTCTGTGGTGCTATATTATGATAGCCTGAGGAGAATAACACAGCAACATTAAAATAAGATAGCAAAAACTGGCCTTCTTTTAACAACATTACTGCTGTTTACATTTTCAACTACTTGGGCTGCCCAGGAAAGCAGAGCTAATGGTATCTTGATCAAGACTTACTTCAGAGCTGCTGCTCTCTGATTTATTTTTTCTACCAGTCCCTTCCTAATTCTGTTTGTTCTTTTGTGCCTTTTTCTGAAATGCTGCTGGCCTAAGTTTGTTAGATGTCTTCCATTTTTGTAGCTAGCTGACAAACTTCCTACCTGGGAGAGCTGAACTTACGTTTGTATAACTAGTGCAATTTAAGAAACCATAGCTAAAGGATATTCAGTTTTTATATTCACATGTCTTCATGAAAGTCACAAAAATCTTGAAATCACCAAAACAGTCTTTCTAAGTCATCAAGTTTATGTCTTTGCCTTTAAGCCAGAACCCTTTTAAACTATTGCAAGAAATGAGAATTTTTTTTTCTATTTAAAATATAATTCCAGAGAGGGAGATTCCACAAGCTTTCTGAGCAAGACATTACAACTCTTTTTAGATGAGTCATGTAATCCAATGCCCAGCTCAGCACTCCATGCCTGACTTGGACAAGCCAGGACTTTCTTTGGTCTTGCCTTGCAAATGATGCAATACTTATACTTGCAGCGAGAGACTATTTCAGAATAAAACAGCAAATGGGGACTAATTGTGATGAGTATTTTCTATAACTGTGGTGGTTAGGGTGGTGGCATGTGGGGCAGGTAGAGGAAGACTTTGCCAAATATATTTATCTGTAGGATTTGTGTATATTATTTCAATCATCATTAATGCATTTAGCCTAAGAAATTGAGATAAAGGATAAAAAAAAAGCACATAGGGGAAGAAATGATATAAAAATCACAAGCTGGAATGATGAGAGAAAGAGAAAAGAAAACAAGAATGTTGAGGGACAGGTTGGAAAGAAGAATTATAAGCATGTTTGTACTTACATGACTACAGGCATCAGTATAATAGTAGAATGGACATAGGTAGGCTGTCTAAAGTCCATAGAAAGTGGCTCTTACTAGTTAGAACCATGTTCTGGCCATTTACTCATGCAATCAACATTCACAGAGTGCCCATGGGGTGCTAGAAATTGTATTAGATATAATACAGGCCAGGGCAGGCTCTATATTAAGAGGCTTTTAGTAGGAAGAAAAGAGAGGCAGAGGAGGAGGAGGAGGAAACTTTTCTGTAAGTTTATTATTTTATATTATGTAGGTCAGGTTCCTTGGGAAACAGAATCTGAGACTCTAAGTTCTGCTTGCAGAGTGTTCATTGACAGTGCTCTTATATCATCTGTAAGAGTAAGGGGAGGAAGTAGGAAACAGGACCAGTCATTGGATATAGCAACCCCAAGTAGGTCCCTTAGCCTTGGTCTAGGCAACTCCCTTCTGCTGAGCCAATTTCTGGGACAGATTCTTGTCTGTGAGTCATCAGCCAATAATACTTCTCCCAACTGTGGAGTGATGAGTTCCTCAATGCCTGGGGGTGGGGGGATCTGAGTGCCACCCCACAGTATCCACTATGTATGAGGAAACTGAGGAACAGAGAAGTTAAGTGACTCACTCAAGATCCCACAGCAAATGAAAGGCAGAGCTAGCATTCACACCCAGGGAGTCTGACTCCTGAAGCTAAGCCTTCAATATGTACACTGTGTGTAAAGAACCTACCAAAATGCTCTCATTAAATTATAGCTATTCTATTTTGGATGTTGGTGGTGACTATTCTCTTCTATCAGCCTTCATCCCTTTAGTTTGGGTTCTGTAACATAAATGAATTCTTGTCTTCTCACTTTTCATGGGCTGCCTTAGAATTCAGACCAATGGAGCTTCCTCAAGGTTCTTTCTTCCCCAGGCTCTGCTTTGCCATCCCTGCGGACCTATGTGATGAACTCACTGTAATCACCCTGAGAGCTTGAGAATAATGAAGTTAGAGCTGCCTGAGGTTTGGGCAAATTAATGAAGAGGGGAGGAAAAGTCATGCCTCTGTTGGTAGGGTGAAGTGGGTGGGGGAGTGGGGAGGGACCCACTCCGAGTCTCTCCTGAAGAGCCCAGTTATATAGCATCACCCCTAACAATATTTCAGAAGGACAATTACTTATTAAAAGAGGGAAATCCAGAAAACTCTATGAATTCTGTGGCCCCCGTCCCCAGCTTGCCTTCCCTGGAGTTAGAGACAGTCACTAAGGACATTGGTGGAATACTGAGGCACAGGAATTCTGAGCTAACATGTGCACCCTGAGGATGTCCACAATACTGCCTTGCTTCCACACCCAGCTCTGAAGGCTTTCCCCTTGAGCACCACTCAGTGCTGTCTGTCTGAGCCTGCAAATTCTACCTCCAGGACTGTCCCAATGCTGAGGGCATCCTCCTGGGCAGCTATTGCAGGGAAAGCAGGGACTCCATGGGAAGCCAGAGCCTATACCCTGAAGAAGGAGGTAGTAAGCAATGAGGAGGGTGGAGGGCCCTTACCTGAAAACATGACCCACCAACCATGGTGCTCAGTGAAGAGACCCATGTTCCACTAAATTACCCTCCCCTCTGTACCACCACTACTGAAAGATAAGATGAGTAGAAGCTCACTACCACTTCCCATCTTCTCTTTCTCTCGTCTACAGCTTCAGGGGCATCCACCCTTTTGGTGTCTCTGGGCCACACTGGAAGAAGAGTTGTCTTGGGCCATACATTAAATACATTGTGACACATAATCACAAAAAAATCTCATACTGTTTTAAGTAAATTTACAATTTTGTGTTGGGCTGCATTCATAGCCACCCTGGGCTGCATGCAGCCTGCAGGGGTTGGACACCCCTGGACCATTCTGAGAGCTTCCCACATGCCAAGTTATTTATCCCTCATGGTCACTGTGTGGTTATGAACTAATTTTTTTCAAAATTTTATTTATTTATTTTTAGAGAAAGGGGAAGGAAGGGAGAAAGAGAGGGAGAGAAACATAGATCCTGACAGGGAATCAAACCTGGGACCCTTTGGTTTGCAGGCCAGCGTTCAATCCTCTGAACCACACCAGCCAGGGCTGAACTATTTTTATTCCTGTTTGATAGATTTAGAAATGGAAGGCACAAAGAAATATGTAGCTCTAGGTCACAGAGCCAGTAGGTGGTGAAGCTGAAGTACCATCCCAGAGAGCTCATGACCCCAAAACTCTGCTTGTAACCTCTAGGTAATACCACCTCTCCCTTAGGCACTAGGCATGAATTGGTCACCATAACCACTTCTCAGTGACACCCCCTCACACCTCATCCCACCCCACCCCACCCCCTGCTTCCTGCTTCTTCCCTTTGAATCTTCTGGGATAACTTTAGGAGGAATGAGGCCTACTCGGAATGCTGACTTCCACTAAGGTGGACTTGCTCTTAAAAGGGGGGATAACTGATATTCAGTCAACTAGCAAGTAAAGCTGTTTAAAGGGGAGGGGTGTAAATTTCCTGGAAAGCAGGATCAGGTACAGACTTCAACAAGCTTACATAAATAAAATTTAAAATGTTATAGGAAGTTATGGGACCTCTATAACTTTATAGGCACAACTGTCAACTAATTAATCATTATTTAACACTAATTAATCATTAGGAAATATAAGCTTTAATTGGCACGAGACCTTAAGAACTAGAAATTTTAAGGCCCAACATTTTACCTGAAGTAACATATTTGAAATCTATTCTTAAATTAATCCTCTGAAATACATTCAATCCATCTTTACCAACTGAGAAACTTTGCATTATTACACTCTCCAAATCACACCTAACAGATCTCAGAAAGGAAACAATCACGGGTAAGCCCCTCTCTGCTCATTTCAAGGGTGAGGAGATGTCAGAAGAGACTAATTGCTCAGGAATGCAGAAAAAGCTAAGGTCAAGTTCAGCCAACATACCAAGTCACCCAGTGTTTATTATGAGGGTACTCTGTGCCAGCAATTGTACAAATGCAACTTAGAATCATAGACCGTTAGGACTGGCAAGGACCTAAGGGACAAAATTCCTGTTTTTTGGAGCCATTTACATACTGATTGGAATATTAAGACTCACATGTGGGTAGAAATTAGAAAACAATACTACATATAAATAAGGAGACACTGAGAGATGTTGTAAAAACTTAGGGAAAGGAAACCCAAATTGGAGCTGAAGTTGGTCAGCAGAGATTTTAAAGAAAATATGGGATTTCATGTGATCTATGCAAATAACAAAGTGGTAGAGAAGCTGGTAGGCATTTCATTCAAGGATAGTGTGAACATGGGTTGAATAGTTATAGCAAGAAGCCTGGGGACCAGCACTGGAGAATACACAGGCATTCCTGGGGAAGAGACTAGCCTTCCTCGGGGGAGGGCAACCTGAAGCCTGGGTAGTTTGGAATTGGTCCCAAAAGGTAGAAGGAAGCCACTGTAGTTTCTAGAGTAGCAGACCACATTTCTTAAACTCGCTTATGATGTTTAAAACCAAACCAAACCAAAAACAGTGCTTTGCAAAGATTAATCTGGATTGGAGTGGTAGATGGATGGATTGATAATGAGATGATCTGACCTTCCAAGTTAAAATTAATTAGAGCCTGTGATGAGAGAGACAGTAAGATTAGGGAAGATGGGATGAATAAAGCACAAGAAAACACATAGGATTTAGTGGATAATTACTTAGGAAAGCAAAAGGGGATTTCACTAAGAAATAATAAATCTGAAAAAATAAATGGATTTTTTTTCATTTTTAGAAATGTGGGAGCTCTGGGGCATGTAACTGAAGTAGGAGTAAGAGGTCAGGGAGCTGGTTTATGGGAGTAGGTGATAAATCTGTTCTTAACCAAAATGAGTGTGAGGTGGGACACTGGAATTTAGATTGCTTTAGAGTATTAATTCTGGCTACAGACACAGCTCTCTTTTCATTGATCATTTTTTAACATAAAGCCAACAAATACACAAAGCTGAGATCTTTATTGTATTATTTTAGCTCCACAAAAGCTTTTCTTTTGTTGTTTTCTTTTACACCTATAAAATTCTATAATTGAAATAAATTATCACCTTGATATTTTCAAGCATATTAAAGCTGTGTTCAGGCTTCAGATTTTTCAGGCCAAAATCAAAAGTCAGCAAATGATCAGAGAATGAGAAGCAGAATCTCCAGGCTTGTTTGATTTGAACTTTCTGAATTTCAAACCCTTAGTATTTCAGAGTGTCACTTTTTCTGACCATACACATAACCTCTGCTTAGGAGTCTGATTCCAGAGGATTAGAATATTTTGTCCAGCTTCTGAAATCAGATGTTGATATTGACACTCTAAACTTTAGTTAAAAATATCAAATGTTAATTAGCATCCCCAAAGGATGTGACATTTTTAGCTTTTAACTCTAAAAAATTTGTTTATATGTTACCAAAACATTTTTAAAAATTATTTCTCCCATTCATTCACACTTCATTCATCAGAATGTGGTCATCAGGGTTAGAAAGACAAGAAGGGATCAAGTCATATGAATGGTTTGTAAATATAATTGAAAATCTGCATTTGCCATTTGGTTGGGTGATTTTGTCCTTTAAGGTGGAGATGTGAGCCTATAAAAAACTGAAGTGGGATCTGAACATGGCAAAATATATTTGTTTTTTTCAGATAAATCTGTTAGTCTGTGTATGCTGTAAAATGGCATTATTCCTCCATAAGAAATTACATTTCTATTCAACATACACCATTCTGCCTTCTTCACAGATTTCACCAAGCCAAGTTCAAAATCCTGTCTGCATTTGTAGTCAGTCTCATGATGAAAACATTGATTTAGTCCCCCCACTTGAGATCAGCTGAGAAGAGCCCCCAAATAAGATTCTTTTCAAAAAAGCATTTAACAATTAGCAAGCACAAAAGGTACCTTTGAAGAACTTCTAAATTGGGCTTCTCAGAGTAAACTTTTAGGTAAAAGAGAAAGCCAAAAGTCAAAAACCATGAAGAAGGAATAGAAATAATGGAACTTTGTATTTAATAAAACTTAAAGGTGATATGTGTAGAAGATCCAATATTACAGACAAATCAATTACTTCCTGAGATGCTCATTTGGACTTACCAGATTAAGGAATGTCAAGTACTTCCACTGTCCACCGTTTTGAAAGATTTTGGATTTCTGCTTATCCTTTTCTTGTTGTGAGATGTAATAATTGAGGAAAACATACCAGTTCAAAACAAGGAAGTGGTATATGCATGTAGAAGTCCTCGTCATAGCTTGCTGTGACCAGAGCAGAACTATGAATGTCTTTAGCAGCTTTCCCCTGGCGTCCTTCTGTTGGGTAGGAGCTGAGGTCCCACAGCAGGCTGCAGAGCTGTAAAACACACATGCCGCTGAGGGTGAGAGTTCCAACAAGATTGAATTGTCCTTCTCTGATAGGCTGCCTTCCCGAGAACTTTGGTGACAGGATTATTGGTTGTTTTCAGATGTCCTATTTAGATAACAGATAATCTGTAGATTTGCATAAAGGTAGAGATCCATGCAAGAGCTGCACTTTGCCCTATTAACCTGGGATAGGTGTATGGTTAACTAACCTTCTTATGAAGTGCCGCTAAACTGGTGAAATACTGTTATAACTATATTCTCTTTTCTTTCCTTTCCATTTTAGCAGAACAAGGAAGTCACAATATCTTTTGAGAGAATGAGGAGCAGGTTGGTAAACCAGGAAGGAGAGAGACTGTGGGCATGTTTAGGACAAGGAGGGAAGTAGGTACAAAGGGAAGGGATGTTGTAATCTTGCTCCTGAGGTCTCTGATGACCCATAAAATCTGAATCAACCTCTGGTCCTCCAAGGGGCAATTCCAAGGTTTTATTTTGTTTTGTTTTAATTTTGTATCTATATCCTAAAGAACCAAGGGCTACCCAGGGCTACCCCAGACACTTTATTCACCTAAGTGTTTCTATACCCTGGGAGAGAAGAAGCATAGCAAGTGGTCTGTGACCAAAGAAGCAGTGTGTGGTCCTGACTCCAACATACCTGAGTTTAGACATTGCTGGGAGAAAGTGAGAGTCTCAGCGTGGCCTGGGAGAGGATAAGAATGCACTCAGGCTGGGCGGAGCTTATAGACCTGAACCTTGCTTTGAGCTGAGCAAAGGGACCTGAAGGAGAGCTAAAGGAGTGATACCTTGTGACATCACCAGCTTGTTTCCCTGGGCAACTAGGATGGTTCTGAGCAAATTCCTAAGGGAAATGCTCTCAATGCAGTTACATAAGTTTGTAGTTGGTACTGTTCAGTAATTTAATCAGGCTGCACAAGTACTAGGAAAAAGAATTGCAGGTTGTACCTGCAGGACAAAACAAAACAAACCTACCATGTGAGTCAGTCATACCATTGCAAACCTTAGGAACTGCAGATGGGTAAACAGCAAACCTGAGCTGGCAATAAAGGGTCTGCACTGTAAACATTCCCAAAGGAGAGGGGGTTCTGAGAAATGTGTGACATAAAACTCTGTACACAATTCCATGGCCTAGGCTAAAATTGTGAATACAATAGCAGGTAATACTTTACTTAATGTATGACAGACATTGTTCTAAGGGCTTTACACATATTAACTCATTTACACTCTAAATACCACTATGAATTAAGTACTATTATTTTTGGTTTTGTTCTTTTTAATTAAGTACTATTATGATCCTAACTTTCAGATGAGGAAATTGAAGCCCTGACTGCTAAAAGGAAGCATTCAAAACCTTAAGAGGCAGAGCTGCAGTCTGTCCTCTAACCAGTGTGCCTGACCACAAAAAAAACAATCTGCATTCCCTGCTGAGCCCCTTATATCCTTTCTCTCTCATCAGAAAATTCTCTATAAGACTATATAATATATATATTTTTATATATGCATGTATATATATATATCATACATATGTTTTAAAACATGGTACACATTTAAATTGTGCTGTGTCTCTCAGGGCATTTTCATGGTAAATATCACTGTAGATTTAGGGTTTTTTTCTTTTATAAAAACATCTGAAGCATAAGTCTACAGATGAGTAAGAATTTGAGGCACAAAGAGAAAAGAGAGGAAGACACACAAATCTCTAAAATGTGTATGTTCAGACTTCCAGCCAAGATGGAGGCATAGGTGGATATACATTGCCTCCCCACACAACCAAAATTACAACAACAAATTTAAAAACAAAAAACAACCAGAACTGCCAGAAAATCAAATTGTATGTAAGTCCAACAATCAAAGGGTTAAAGAAGAGATAT
The DNA here is from genome assembly GCF_004126475.2 of Phyllostomus discolor. Lineage (NCBI taxonomy): Eukaryota > Metazoa > Chordata > Mammalia > Chiroptera > Phyllostomidae > Phyllostomus > Phyllostomus discolor. The sequence goes on along the minus strand of NC_040907.2, from coordinate 84,247,907 downwards.
TCATCCACAGCAGTAGGAAGGGTAGAGATAGGCAGCCAGACCAGAGAGGACTCATGGCAAGGTAACATCTGGAGACCTGGGTGGGCAAGGTGGCAGCTGGTGGACTGGGCAGTCACACATTTGCGTGCAGATAATCTAGGAGGAACAGCCAAGGAGCGACACAGACCATGCAACCCAGGGTTCCAGCACAGGGAAATAAAGCCTCAAAACCTCTGAGTGAAAAAAACTGTGGGGATTGAAATGGCAGGAGAAACTCCCAGCCTTACAGGAGAGTTTACTGGGGAGACCCACAATGTACACAAATCTATCCACCCATGAATCAGCACCAGAAGGGCCCAATTTGCTTGTGGGTAGTAGAGGAAGTAACTGAAAGCATTGGAGAACGGAACAAGCTGCACTGTTCCCTCTCAGACCCCTCCCACACATAGAGTACCACAACGCAGCAACCTGGGTTTCCCCGCCCTGGTAAATACCCAAGGCTCCACCCCTTATTACATAACAGGCACGCCAAGACAAAAACAACATGGCCCAAATGAAAGAACAGATCAAAGCTCCAGAAAAAAAAACAGCCAAGCAATGAAAAGATAGCCAAACTATTAGATGCAGAGTTCAAAACACTAGTAATCGGGATGCTCACAGAAATGGTTGAGTATGGTTGCAAAATAGAGGAAGGAGTGAAGGCTATGCAAAATGAAATAAAGTAAAGTGTACAGGGTACCAACAGTGATGGGAAGGAAACCAGGACTCAAATCAATGGTGTGAACCAGAAGGAAGAAAGAAACATTCAACCAGAATAGAATGAAGAAACAAGAATTCAAAACAATGAGGAGAGGCTTAGGAACCTCAGGGGCAATTTTAAATATTCCAACATCCAAATCATAGGGGTGCCAGAAGGAGAAGAGGAAGACCAAGAAATTGAAAATTTATTTGAAAATATAATGAAGGGAAACTTTCCTAATCTGGCAAAGGAAATAGGCTTCTAGGAAGTCCAGGAAGCTCAGAGAATCCCAGAGAAGTTGGACCCAAAGAAGCACACACCAAGGCACATCATAATTAAGTTACCCAAGATTAAAGATAAGGAGAGAATCTTAAAAGCAGCAGGAAAAAAGGAGACAGTTACCTACAAAGGAGTTCCCATAAGACTGTCAGCTGATTTCTCAAGAGAAACCTTACAGGCAAGAAAGGGCTGGAAAGAAGTATTTGAAGTCATGAAAGGCAAGGACCTACATCCAAGATTATTCTATCAAGCAAAGCTATCATTTAGAATGGAAGGGCAGATAAAGTGCTTCTCAGATAAGGTCAAGTTAAAGGAGTTCATCATCACCCACCCCTTATTACTAGAAATGTTAAAGGTATTTATCTAAGACAAAGAAGAACATCAAAACTATGAAAAGTAAAATGACAACAAACTCACAACTATCAAGTAGCAAACCTAAAAAAAAAACAAAAATAACACACTAAGCAAACAACTAGAACAGGAACAGAATCAGAAAAATAGAGATCACATGAAGGGTTATCAGCAAGGAGGGGTCGAGGAAGAATGAAGGAAAAGGTTCAGGGAATAAGCAACATAAATGGTAGCTACAAAATAGACAGGAGGAGGTTAAAAATAGTATAGGAAATGGAGAAGCCAAAGTACTTATATGTACAACCCATAGACATAAACTAAGGGTGGGTAATGTGGGTGGAAGTGGGGGTACAGGGTAGAGGGAAATGAAGGAGGGGAATGGGAGAAATGTAATAGTATAACCAATAAAATATGTTAAATAGAAATAGAAATAAATAAATAAATAAATGCGTATGTTCAAACTTGGAGACTGACCTTTTAACAAAGGTTTTGTTCCCCTGCATTAGCCTCAATGGTCACAGATGAGGCCTGTCAAAAATACTGACAAAATTATTTAAATTTATTTGTAAGACACTGACATTTTGTAACAGGGTGCAGCCAAGGTGGGGGGGTGCAAATAGGGATTTGTAATGGGGTTCAGAACTCAGGGTGTTCAGGAAATATTAGAGAAAAATATATATATGATGTCCTCACCCCCACCGGTCTGGGCTGGGAGATAGGACAAGTGGAGCAGGCCCATTGAGAGCTGTTTTGAATAACAACAGCTTTGCAGCTAACCTCTGGCATGGTCATTTAACATATCTATAGCCTTTAACTGGGTTTCATAGATATGTTAAATAGCCATGGCCAGGCTTTGAGCCAGGGGGATGGGAGTGACTTCAACCCAGGATGTAACTGGAAAGCAACTCCCCCTGGTTACGGTGCCTGCAGGAGAGCTTGGAGATGATTGGCTCCACGCCATGGGGCCATGCCTGCCCAGACTTACTATGGCAGCCCAGTAAAGCTGGAAGAATACAGGAATGCTGGTAGGTGTAACTGATTATGGGAGGAATCGGAAATAGGGGTATAAAGGAAGATTGGCACAGGGATTTAAACCCAGGCATGGCAGCCATACCAGGGCAGGACCAGAGGCTTTGTCAGAGGTCAGGACTACGCAGCTCTGGGCTGCTCCCTTTTGCCATGTGGCTTAGGCAGCAGGAAAGACTTTGCCTGGAAGAAGAGGAGTGAAAGGACTCTTCCTGGTGGGCCATGAAAAGGTGCCACATGGCTTTGGATTAACTGGAGATCATGACAGCAACACAAGGGATGATGCCAGAAGTGAGGGATTGCCTGAACCACGGACTTCTACTTCTTCTCCTGAGATATGGTACCCCAGACTGGGCAAAGGGGAGGAGGAAGGACTGTGTGCATTTGTGGGTATTCTAAAGAACTTTAGTATTTTAATGAAGACATTAAGTCATTACTCTAAGTCTGTATAACTTTGAAATAAATAATTCCTTTCTTTTCACCAGTCTCTGGCATTGAGAGATGTCTTTCCTCTGGCAGCAAGCAAAGCGAAACTAGTATGGCGGGGGAAACCCTGGAGAGAAAGAGGGGGGTCCTTTCAGTAATAGTATATCATTTACCACCCCTGGGTCTGTTCTGTAACAATTTAACATTGAAATTCAACTTTTAGAATTTCAATAAATTACAACATGTAATATACATATGAGTATATATAGTCATGCATTACCTATGAATGGGGAAACATTCTGAAAAATGTCACCAGGCAATTTCATTGTTGTGTGAACACCAGAGAGTTCACTCACACAAATCTAGATGGTATAGCCCACTATACCCCTAGTCTGTATGGTTTAGCCATTGCTCTATAAGGGAGAAAAATAATTTTCCCTTTATCCTTCTGGTTCTTGGCTGAGACATCTTTGAAATAAAAGATAGGTTAACAGAAGACAAAAGTTTAACATGTATAACATACAATATTTATATCCTGTAAATATGGGAGAAACCCAGGAAAGCTGAGTAACTTGCCAAAATGACTAAAGCTATAGCCTTAAATAACATCTCCAGGTGAAGATAAAAGATGTAGGGGTTGCGGGGGGAGGTTACCAGAAAAAAACACAGGGAGCAAGGTAAGGTTTTTATGCAGATTTAACTCAGTAGTCTTCTGCATTGATAAGAGTTTCTAGAGATAAGATAGTTCCCCTCTTATCTTACAAAGGGTAACTTCTATTTGATTTTCAGAGCTTCTCCCACATCTGCTGTTTTTTAAAATTAGCCTCAAATAATCCTTATGCCAAACAGACATATTTTGGGGTGATGAATTCTGTTGCCTTGCAACTCCTAGGCTTCAAACCTGTATCCTGCATGTTACCACACTGAATGAACACTGTAGGCAATTTGTGCAGTGCATTGTACTGTGACTTCACTATGGCTGTGACATCACTAGGCGATGTGAATTTTTCAGCTCCCTTTTGATCCTATGGGACCACCATTGTATATGCAGTCTGTCATTGACTCAGTGAATGAAAATAAGCCATGTAACAAATATGACAAGCTTAGTGGCCAAAAGTTACTTCACTAGGCAGGTCACAGTAGGTAGTCACAACCCAGGCCTATAACTTCCTTAGTAAAAGGTTTACCTTTGCCTTAACGAAGCAAGTCCTGTCCATTGTTCTTGTGCTTCTAGGCTAACACACCATTGAAATGCCAGAGTAATCCTCTTTTCCAGACCCCTGGGAGGCATAACCACTCTGGAGGGAGCACATGATCTTGTTGCCTGTATATCATCTGTATTTACCATGTTAAAAGTTACCTATCCTGCATCCTGCAGTGTAAAAGAAGTATGAGGGGAGACCCCAAAAAACAGCATATATTTATAAAAAATTGTGGGTTTTTCTTATATGTTCGAACTTCAGTCATCTTCAAAGTACTCTCCATTTGATGCAATACACCTATTGAGACCTTTCTTCTACTGCTCAAAACAGTTTTTGAATAAATGGATTTTGATGCCTTTTAGTGTTTTTGCTGTTTTTTGTTTGTTTGTTTCACCTCTTCCACATCAGCAAAAAGTTTCCCTTTGAGGACTTTTTTCATCTTGGGAAATAAAAAAGTTGCTCAGAGCATGCCATTTTTGGTAAAAAACTGCTGACTGCTTAGCACTTTGTGGGCAGGTACACTCATAAATCACCCATGATGAAATGGGCAAACAAGACAAAAGAGTCTTCAAAAAAATTTACTGAAGCCGAACACAGACTCTCACAACAGCACCAGCTGGTGCACTCACTGATAGAGATGGGTTCCTAGAACATTCACCTAGCAGGGGAAGCCTGTACTACAAGGGGCCTGCCCTCCAGAATAATTCTGGTTTTTTTTTTCTCCCCCTTCATATGTTTCTATTTTACTTTTCATTCAATGGAAGAGATTTCTAGTATTTAGTATATGGCAGGTATTGTTCCAAGTGCTCAGTTTGGCTCAAATAAACTCCTAGAAAATTTTCTCTAGGTTTGGATGTTCTCACATGGACAACTGAACCACCCTCATGAGGCACCTGGTTACATATGAGGATTTGCATATGGAAAATATGTAACTTCTTAATTCAACATTATTTTCTTATAATTTCTTTTACAAAAGTGTTGCCTAAAGGAAATTCTATATTGTGAACATATATACATGATAATTTGTATCCATGGTTGAATGACCAGATAAATTTTTATAAAACACTTTGTACATCTGTTCCCTGGCACTTTGGGGAACAGGTAGAACTTTGGGGAACAATGGCAGTGTTACCACTTAGCTACGCAGTATTCAAAATAATAAATACTAAGTCTGTTGTTAGCCTGCCTCTCTCCACTCTCCAAGTATTTGAAGGTCTCAAGTCATATCCAGAAGCAGCAGGAACTGTTCCTACTTCTTAAAAATTTACAGAAATTAAATTTATTTTACATAGGAAATACTAAAAATATACAATGGGCATTATTTTACACTTTGAACTAAACATACAGATACCAAGTTGATTATTAAAAGTGACATTTTTAAAGAACTCTCTACCCTCTGGAGGTTTCTACAAACACTTGTTGAGCAACTAATTGTCAGGCACTTGCTAGACTCTGAGGATTCCCTGGGGAACAGGAGAGATCCATTCCCTGCTCCCATGGAATTTATATTCTAGCAGGAGAGATAGACATTAAATAATAACACAATCAGGTATTAATGCATAGTTGCAGCAGATTCTGTGAAGGACAAGCACAGAGGACTTACTAAAGGGACAACAGTCCCAGACTCGGGGTAGTCAGGAGGTCAGGAAATAGCTGGCCTGAGGAAGCCACAGGTGAGCAGTACTGGTCCTCCCAGCATTCCTAACATGTCCTGATGGTCCTTCTCAATCTTTTTCTGTGAGTTCATCTTCTCCCACCAGCTCCTTACATGTTGGTATGTCCCAGGGAGTGTGGTCAGCCACTGCCCATTTCACACTAAATACTTACTCTGGGGATTTTTCCCACTCTCACAGTTTCTACTACTATGTTAGTTTATGATCACAAATTATACACCTCTAGTCCCAGCCCTTTCCTCATCTCACCCAAACTTCAAACATATCTTCAACTTCTTCTTGGATGCTTCCTGAATGAATTAAGTATACCTCAAACTCAAGATGTCTAAGATGAACTCAGTATGTTCCCCCAAGCCTGGTCTTTTTCTCTATTTTGTTTTCAGAGGCTGCTTTTATCAACCTCTCATCTCTCTTGTCTCCTGTCTTTCCCTTATATCCCAAATCCAATTAACCACCAAATCTTGCCAAGTTCATCTGCCAAGTCAAGCTTAAATCAGTCCTCTTCTTTCCATCCCTTCTACAACTGTCCTAGTTCAAGCTTTCGTTATTTCTTTCCAGTGCCATAGCAACTGTCTTCTGACTGGTTTTCCTGATTTTCAGTCTTATCCCCCCACTCTGTTTTTCACAAGGCTGCAGTGGGATGGGGAAGCTGATTTTATCTGGAATGCCAGTCGTATCACATCCCCATCCCCAGCTTGAGTCCCTTTACCGAATCAATATCACCTACAGCCTAACATCTGAATTCCATTACTTTTAATAAACTTCCCACTTCCATATGGCTTTGCTACTCTCTCCAGTCTCATCTCATGTCTCACACTTGATGGTCCCTCCAACACCACCCAACTGGCAGTGTTCCACCCACACATGGCTGTGTTGTGTCCCAGCACCTTTATTCCCACTGACTCCTCTCCCTGATGGCCTTCTTTCAACATGGCTTTGACTAGTTATCTCAGAATCATCCTCCAAAACACAGCTCAGAAGTTTGCTTCCCTAAGAACTCTTCCCTCAGGCATTCCTCAGGCAGGCCATATTAAATAGCCCCCTCTAGTCTTCATTAATACCCTGTGCATCTCCATAAATTGCATGACGAATAATTACTATCTTAGTCCATTTGAGGGGTTATAACAAAAATACCACACATTAGGTATGAACAACAGAAAGTTATTTCTCACAGTTCTGGAGGCTGGGTAGTCCAAGATGCAGGCACCAGCAGATTCAATGTTTGTTGAGAGCTCACTTCTTTAACAGTTGTCTTCTCATTGGGTCCTTACTACCTGAAGGAGCTAGGGGTCTGCCTGGCACTTCTTTTGTAAAGACACTAATCCCATTTATAGAGGCTCCACCTCATAGTCTAATCACCTCCCAAAGGCCTCCATCTCCTAATACCACTACTTGGGAGGTTAGGATTTCCACATATGAATTTTAGAGAAACAAAAACAACTAGTCTACAATAATTATGAATTTAATCGTATGTGCTGCTATCTCCCCAGTTCATAGGTAGTGTGTTTGAATTTCTACAGCTTAGCATATTTCTGGGCACACAGTGAGAAGTTAATAAGTATCTACTGAATAAATGAATATGTTGCATATCAGACTTACCTGTCTGCTGAGCCTTGCTACAAAGCTAGCTCATTTATTTAAAACCTACTTTTCTCAAAGTGTTTAACTGCTGGGTCCTGGGGAGCAGGTAGAATAGTAAGAAGAGTAAAACATAGCCTAGGCCCTGGAGGAACTTGCAGTCAAATGTCAGAGACAGACATGTAAACAGAAAATTACAGCATGATGTGATAAGTACTATAATAGAGGCATGTATAATGTACTAATGGAGCCTAAATTATCCTGCACATTATTCTGTCATTCTGAATATACAGAAGATGGAGTTAAAGATGAATGTATTGGGTAAATCATGAGAAACTTCAGACATCGTGTAAGAGGAGATAAGGATTAAAGTAATCTCTCTGAGCAAAGTAGTCACAGCCACTAGCAAAGATAACACTTTTGCCTGATAAGGATTATAACTCATTTCAAGGCCAGTCACTGAGTGATGAGGTACAAAGAGCAGAAGATCAAACCAGGGCGTGATTCTACTGCACAACCTTGAGCTTGTCAACCATCAACCTCCTTGGGGTGTTAGTTCCCTGGAGCATGAAATGGGGCCCCAGGATTCTAGAGAGCTGATAGTGTCCTAAAGCCAGGATACCTGCTCAGCTAAAGGAACAATTGAACAGGGTTGGCATCAAAGAGATCGGAGAGAGGCCCCAAGCCTACGCAGGTACACCTTCACTCCCACACATACCGTGGAACTAACCGTAGTGAAAGGTGTTAGCAAACCTACCACACTGCTGGCTACAGGTAGCACAGTGACGAGAAGGAACCAAGGATGGCAGAGCTCACAATTCTTGAGTTTATGGTGGAAAGTTTTGAGGGAGTGTGATTTTGTTCTGGCATAAGGGAGAGGCCTCTGCAGATGCTGGTGCTAAACAAACAAACAAAATAAACTAACCAGTAAATCCCAATTATTTTAAGCTTCATGACATGTCAGTGGGACTTATCTGTGTTCACTTAACCTCTCAACCCACACATTCCCTTTACAGTTGATACATACCTCCACAGACCTTACGGGGTTCCCTTACCTCTCTTTGGTCAATAGTCCCATCATTAAAATCTCAAATGGGTGGACTACATTTTCCTGCTGGAACTCTAACTAATGTGGCCAACCTGACTGTGAGCTCCTCTAGGGTGTCTGATACCTCTGGGCCCTCAGCACACAGATGGCACATGGTAGCAGACAACTTCAAGATGCTAATAAAGCTTTGTTTGCATAGATCAATTCTGGTGTCATGGTATTCTTAATATCTACTTAGGGGGTCTCTAACTCTTGGGCCTCCTGATTATTACCACCCTCATCATACTGTGCTGTTTGCATTTTCCTGGCACCCCTACTGCCTGGTATTTATATTTGCTATTCCTTCTTTGTTTTTTTTTAATTGATGTTTACATGGTACATATTTGTCAATCCTTTTACTGTCACTGTCTTCTAAAGGCCTCTCCTTGATAAAAGGTAGATGGTTCTGGAAATAATTAAATTTGTGTGTGTTACCCAGTAGAAACCAAGGTGAAGGGAGACTAGGACCTTCCTTTCAGTGGACTTTGCATCCCTAGAGGCCCGTGTCCATTTGCTGTGATGCAGCTGAGAACTGAGTTAGAATGAAGCTCCCCTGTTGGGTTACTTATACCGCATCTAAGAGCACTTGTTTTTCTCAGAGGTTACTGTGACTGTCCTTTTAAAAAACTAGAACATTTATTAAAGGCCCGCATCTGAAGTCTGTTTGATGAGATCATGTTTGGTTTTTCAGTCACCAAACCAAGCCAACTCTGAAAGGCACTGGAACCTATATTTTTAGAATATGAGATCTTTCTTGGCCCACCACTTTGCCTGTTGCATTGGGAAACCTGATTCAGGTCTGCCTTACTCCTTGATCTCTAGCTTTGCTTTCACAATGAAATGCAATGTTCTGTGGTGATCTCAGATTGACTCAGAAGAGCAGAGAGTTCTCTGTTGACAGTTTTGAAGGTTCATTTTCAGTTGTGAGGCCAAAGAATGCTTCCTGTTTACAAGCATGAAACTGATTCACATTGTTTTAAAAGTTTAGAGCAGGAAAGATCCATTTGAGGTCACTTGATTCAATGTTTTTATCTCGCAGGTGGGAAAAGGAAAGCTCAAAGAGATTAAGGGATTTGCCCCAAACCACACAGCTATTAATGGAGAAGTAATGACCAGAATACAAGTTTCTTAACTAATAACAAGCCCAATAAGCTTTCACTCTTTCTTGAATTATTTTGTTTTGTACCTAAATTCTAGAATTTTCAAGTGAATTTCTCTTGTTTGAATTAGCTTACATGTTACTTGATTATGTGAGGTCCAATGAAGTTATTAAAGAGAAACTATCTACATAGGAACACCTTTTTTTTTACACTGTCTCAGATTTCATGTGTTTTGCAAACACCTTGTTAATCAGAAATGCATGCACTTTCTCATAAGAAAACTCATATATTCACTCATAGGTTTTTATTTCTTGAATTAATCAGCAAAGTTAAGAAACATATTTAATGCTGACCATAAACACATTTAATTTTAAGATTTTGAGTATTTTTCATGTGAATTCTTGCTTTTTTGAGAAATTCACCACAGAAACTTGTTTTAGCCATCTATAGAGATATATGTCTGAGTCATGGACACTCATATATCACATGGACGGCACTCTGATTTGCTGATTTTCTGTCTAACAATTATATCATTTGCTGAAAACAGGGCTGTTGCAGTATTAGCAATAATTGTAAATTTGTTTATTTCTCCTTTCAGCTCTACCAGTTTTTGCTTTATGTACTTGAGGCACTGTTGTCTGGTGCATATACCTTTAGGATTGCTGTGTTTTCTTGTTGATGGATCTTTTTATCATTATGTAATATTTCTCTTTGTTTCTGGTAAGTTTCTATGCTCAGAAAAACTCTAATTTACCTGATATTTACATTGTTTTTTCTTGTTTTTTAAATTGATGCTTACATGGTATATATTTGTCAGTTCTTTTACTGTCCTGCCACCTACTTCACTGACATTAAAGTGAGTGTCTTGTAAACAATATAGTTGGGTTATGGTTGTTGATTTTTTTTAATCCACTATGCCAATATCTGTCTTGTAATTGGTGTACTTTGACCATTTATATTTAAAGTAGTTGTTGATATGTTAGTGCTCCTTAAGTCTTCCACTTAATTATTTGTTTTCTATTTTCTTTGTATTTTTTTGTACTTTTGTTTCCCCTTTCTTGCTTTTCTGAGTATTTAGAAGCATGTGCTGAACACCTTTGACAATTCCATATTGATTTATAGTGTTTTTGAGTGTTTCTGTCTCTTCATATAGTTTTCTTTGCAGTTGCCCTGGGCATGACAATGTACAAATGTGACTTTTCGCAGTCTACTGGCATTATTTTACCACTTCAGATGAAGTGTGGACACCTTGCTTTCATTTCAGTCCCTTTACCTTTTCCAGTTTTAAATATCATAGTGTTGGGCATCAGATGATCAGTTTTGTTCTAACCATTACATGTGGTTTGTAAAATGTATGAGAATAATCTATTTTTTTTCTGTTCTTTGCATTGTTCTTCTATCCTTTCCAATGCTTCAAGTTTTTCTTTTATTGTTGTCTTTCAGTGTGAATTACTTCCTTTAGTAATTCTTTAAGGGAGTGTCTGCTAACAGAATTCTTTAAATTTTCCTTAATCTGAGAGTGTCTTTATTTACTTTTAGTTTCTGAGAAATAGTTTTGTAAGATATAGAATTCACCATTGACAGTTCTTTTCTTCTAGCACTTGCAAAAGTGTGTGCAACTCTCTTCTGGCCTCTGTGGTTTTAGATGAGAAATTTGATTTTTTTGAATTTATATTCCCCTATGGTTAATGCATCACTTCTCTCTGATTACTTTAACGACTTTCTGTCTTTAATTTTCAGAAGTTTAATTATGATCTGTTGTGACATATATTTCCTTGATTTATCATATTTAGAGAAATTTTCAATTTCTTAAATCTATAAATTTACATCTTTGACAAATTTGAGAAATTTTCAGCTATTATTATTTTTTAACATTCTTTTAATCCAACTCTTTTTCCACTTATCCAGGATTCCAATGATGTGAATTTTGTATATTTTACTATTGCTTCACAGTTAGTCCCTTGAGGCTCTCTTCTTTTTTTTTTCAGTCTTATTTTCTCTTCATTTTACAAACTGAGCAAATTGTATTAATCTGTTCTGAAGTTCATGGATACTATCCTTCATCATTTTCGCTCTACAGTTGAGATCATCCAGTAAGTCTTTTTTTATAATTTAAAATTTTTTTAAAAAACCAGTTCTGTTGTTGTATCTTTCAGTTCTATAGTTCCTGCTTGGTTCTTTTTTTTTTTTTTTTACTTTTATTTCCTTGCTGATATTTTCTATTTTTCATTTGTTTCAAGAGAAGTTATAATTGTTGAAATACTTTTATAATAACTGCCTTAAAATCTTTATCGGATAATTCTAACATCTGATTCTTCTCTGTGTTGGTATCAATCAGTTGATAGCCTTTTTTTCATTTAAGCTGTACTTTTCCTTCTTAGTATGGCTAGTGATTTTCAGATGTAACCTAGATATTTGGATTATTATATTAAAAGTTCTTAAGTTCTGTTTAAATTTTTATTTAAGCAGTCAGCCACCATGTTTAGGTGTAACACATGGATCCTGGCCTCACTTTTCTAGGCTATGGTTCCAATGATAATTTAATTTTCCCTTTGTTATGCTACTTTGATCCACTTTGTTTATATGGTGCCACTGGGGTTCCCAGTATAGGAACCAAAAATATTTGCTACATTACCAAAAGTGCTCTAGGAAAAAAATCATCTCTAATTGCTTTAAAGAAAATTGCTGTATAGAGACCAGAAGAATTCAATGTCCCCAGTGTGGGACAGACCATGGTCCCATGGAAAGAAGGGCATGTATTCTCCCCTAAAGTCCTAGGAAAGCACTTTAGGATCCCAATCTGTGTTTGCATGCACCAACTCCTGTGGCCCGGGAAGAGAAAAAGGATTTTTTTTTGCCTCTTTCCACAACTGCCCATACTTGTACTCAGCAAGGCTACTGATAAGGACTCTTATAGTGGAGCAGAATTTGATTTCCTGTGTAACCCAGCTCAGAGACTAATCTAGCCCTTGACAAACAAGTGGTCTTTATTAAAGAATTACAGCTATCAAGTGTCAAGGTGAAATCCTCTTAGAATTACATATGTATGCATGCATATTTTTATGTTCTGCTTTAAGACATGCTGCCAAGATCATTATCAGATACATCCTTTTGCTTGGTTTTCTTATTTCTACATTGCTAAAACAACATCACATGACCTCTGAAAGATTTTGTTTTTCTGCCTGGAAACATAGGGCAGTGCTTTGTAGAAGCAAGGAAAAGGTTGCCGTGCTTTAAATTAAAAAAAAAAAATCTCTAACTTAAAAAAAGAAGAAACAGAACAGAAGCTGCAAAATTGTTCCTTCTGGAGTTGACTTATCTGGTCAAAAGGAGTTGTTTGAGTTAATTGTTTACTGCCATCTAATAAAAGTGCCATTTTCAAACTGTAAGAAAATGAAACAAAACTTCACAGAATCTTTGTTTATAAAAATTGCTGAAGGTAAAGGTCAAATGTGTTGGCTTCCTTGGCATTTTCTGCCTACCAAGCAAATCTAAATTAGTGTATATTAATTATTCATCTGGAATTATTTTACATTATCTCCTCGGTTGAGGAGCACCCACGGTCACTAAGCATTTTCCAACAATCTCCTCTAGAACAGTCATGATGTTTTGGAATATTCAAAGTGATTTCAACTTTTGTCATGGCCTAAAATAAATGACATGCCAATGAAGAATAAACTCAGCCTCTCTCTCTCATTCTCACCTTCAACAAATTAGATTTCTTTGAAACTTGGCCTGCTCAGGATAAGAATGCTTTATAGGTTATAAGCTCCTGGAGAAAGAAGTGCAGATGATATTCAGTTGGAAAGATGAAATATCTTCTCCTGATCCTGTACTCCAGTACCAACCCTTTGTACACTTGTCTTTAAAGATGTCAAAACTTTTCCATGATATTCTGACTTTTTCCTTTCTGTCTCCACTTTACAAAATTCAGAGGCAGTCATGCTACAATGATTCAGAAAAGGCCTACACAGAGAGTATGTGAAGCATAGCCATTTGTCTTCAGGGCTGTTCTCAAACCATGAGTCCTCTTTGCCAATGAACTTACTTGAAGTGCTAGAAAACTGATTTTTTTCCCCTGTTCTTAGAAACAACAATTATTCTACTATAGAACTAATGAGACTGTCCCCCATAGTTGTAGTAACATAAAACAGTTTTTATGTAGTTTTTGGCTCTTGAGTTAGTGTAAGCACCCCTGGCCCCATCAATCTGGCTTTAACTTTCAAATAAGCTTGATTGCTCAGGAGCTAAGGAAGTACACACTGGGTGTTGAAGCCACTGGGCTGTGACCAAGTAGGAAAATCCAGCCCTTGGCCCTGGTACTGCCATTGTTCTACCATCAGTGATACCATTGGGGTGACTCTAAGAGTAAAAGGATAACTGAGGAAATGTTTGGAAGTTGCTAGATGATTTGAGTGGCTCTCAATTTGCTTTGTCATTTTGACAGGCTCCCAGCCTGCAGCTAACTGTTGGCTGCTAAAGAAGCATGGACTCCACGGTGAAATGAGGTGAAATATTTTACCTAGTGGCCAAGAGTGAGGGATCCAAGGTTAGTGTGCCCAACTTCAGTCCTGGTTTCACTTTTTCCCACCTGTGTGACCATTGGCAAGCTAATGAAACTCTCTGTGTCTCAGAATGAGGATGAGGATGAGGATGAAGATGATGATGATGATGATAATGCCCAACTCATAGCATTGCTGTGTAAGCTGAACAAGATAGTACCTGTGGAGTGCCAACAATAGAGCCTTTAAGATAGTAAGTCCTCAATAAGCATTAAGGTTTATGATAGAGGAGGTACTTGGAGAATGTCTGCCCTCACAGCCACCTCCTGAGCAGAATGCCCATCTGGCCCACAAGAAGTATTTTACCACTAGGAAGTGTGTTTGCAGGAGCAACTTTTGCAGTGTCTTCAGTGATTCGCACGGTGGAGGTGCTAAACCTATCAATATTCTTCCCATTGCAAGCCTGAATTCCTTCCAGAAAACATTCAATAGGAACAATTTTCAAACATATTGCAGAGTTTTCTTAAGGTCAGCATTAGTTTTTAAACTGGAAAAATGTTGTAACTCTTGACCCGGGGCTTTCCATTAAGACTATGATGACCCAGAATTTCCCAATATCCCTGTTAAGTTTCTTAGGAATTGAAAAAAACAACTGAAACTAACCTAAAGTCCAAGGTTTATGAATTATCATTACCTCTCTGAGAGAGAGAGAGAGAGAGAGAAATGGAGAGAGAGAGAGAGAGAGAAATGGAGAGAGGGAGAGAGAGAGAAACAACTAACTAGGGACAGGTTCATGTAAGCAAGGGGGATTAGGGTAAAAGAAAACACTCAATATTGAGTTTGTTTTAATCAAGGGGGATGTTAAGGCATAGAAGTGTCTTTTAGGTAACAGACAGAAGTGTGGACAAATTCAAGTGTGCTCAACTGTTTGTCAAATTATGAAGCTATAAAACTAAGTTTGAATGCATAGGCCAAATGCTGTCTAGTTAGGAGTATTTCCTTCTAAAGAAATCAGATCTTAGGAGTGACTGTTATTCAATGATAGAGGTTAAGTGTGCATAACCCTAAGAGACTTGGGCATCTTGGGTATTCTCTGTGCTTGAGAAGTAAAGAAAAAGTCCTCAGTACCTCAGAGATCATAGAAGGAAAGAGGTTGCTTGGTCCCACAGTTTCCCTGCCCTTTCAGTCCCATCTCCAGCTCAGCATAGAGACAAGGGAAGCTGAATTGTGAACTATTCACCAGACCCACAGAAGAGGGAGTACCTTTGTCCATGCTCAGAGCATCTAAGAGGGTACTCTGTTAGCCTTCTTAGTGAGCTCATATTGAACACAACAAAGCAGATCATTTCAGCTTTCTATCCTGTCAGTGCTATGGACTAAATGTTTGTTCCTCCCAAAATTCACATATGTAAACCTTAACCCTCAATTTGATGGTTTTGGGAGATGGGGCTTTTAGAAGGTAATCAGGTCACAAGGGTGAAGCCCTTATGATGGGATTAGTGCTCTTAGAAGACACAGCACAGAGTTGGCTTCCTCTCTGTGCTCTCATATTTGTCCTTGCCTGCAACCCTCTAAAGCAAGTATTATTGTGCCATTTTTTCAATTCAAGAAGCCACATTTGTGGAAATGAGTGGTTAAATAACTTGTCCAAGGACACAATAATAAATAACAGAAAACTCAATCCATTGCTCTCTGACTTAGAAAACCATTATCATATGGGGACTCTATGTATTAGTTTTGCAACTACTCCATTTGGTAACTAAAATTTTGCCTAAATAAAAAAGTTACTGAAAATGAAATCCATTACTTAAATTGCTCTACTCTCTCCAAATAACTCTTCAAATATCTCTCCAAATAACTTATGAGAGTTCTGTTTTGTTTATATGCTAAACTTCTTGGAAATTAAAAAAAAATAATATGCTATATTTTTACTGGTGATATTTCCAGCATCTATGCGTGTATTCCCAAAGTATTGTACTTCTTGATGTAAAACACTTAGAAATAGAACTTCCTATTGGGAAAGATCCCAGTAAATGTTAGGTTTGTCGTCATCGTCATCATCATCATCATTACCACCACTGCCTAAACAAATAATCATCTGTTACATTACACTTTTAAAGCCAGTGAACATGTTAGACTCCCCCACTGGACTGTGAATGACTCAAGAGTAGCAACTTAGTAGGTGCTAAGTAACATTTTATAAGACAAATACAGACATATCTCATTTATTGTGCTTTGCTGTATTGAGCTTTGCAGAAACTGAATTTTCATCAAAATTGAGGCAAGACCCTCCACCAACAAAAAGGCTATGACTCTCTAAAGGCTTAGATGATAGTTAGCATTTTTTAGAAAGAAAGTATTTTTAATTAATGTATGAACATTTTTTAGACCTGACACTATTGCACACTTAATAAGAGACAATAGTACAATGTAAACCTAACTTTGATAAGCTCTGGGAAACCAAAAACTTTGTGTGACTTCGTTGCAATATTCACTTGATTGCAGTGGACTGGAACCAAACCCACAACATCTCTGGGGTGTGCCTGTAAATCCCTGTGCTCACAATTACATCTTTCAGCAATGCATTTTAAAACCAATAGGCAGTTTTTGTTTCTGTTTCTAATTCACCTTTTCCCTGAGAGAAGAGGGACATGGCCAAAGTGGTGTGTTCTCCACGACTCTTGGCCACTTTTCACAAGAAGCCTAGTTTTTCTATGCAACTGATGTTTGGGGTAGGGATCTGATAGACTTAAACCAACCCATTCCAAGGTGGTTTCCCTCATGCATGTCCTCCTTCAGCTGTGACTCAACTAGGTCCTGCTATCTTCTCTTCTTTGCTGTACATCAAGGGAAAATCTCCACACTGGAACAAAATTAGAGTGACCCTCATACCTTATAGACAGACACAATTTAAAAGGGGTCAAGTCATCTTTTCTTGCTGTCATGTCAAATGTTTCTCATGCCATGTTCCCATTTCCACTGTGGCTTTGCTGAGCTAGTGTATTCTGTGTGTCTACTGAAATAGCATGCCCCATCATATGAACTTGGTCAGCCAAATGGTGATGCTTGACTAGGGTATTATTGTTTTAAAAGATGTTAGTTCTAGGTAATTGCAGGCTCAGCACTATCCAACAGACCCTTCTGCAGTGATGGAGGGGTTTTTTTATCTACACTGTCCAATAAGGTAGCTGCTAGCCACATGAGTTATTAAACCCTTGAAATATGGCTAGTACAACTGAGGAACTTA
This sequence comes from Phyllostomus discolor, assembly GCF_004126475.2. Classification (NCBI taxonomy): domain Eukaryota; kingdom Metazoa; phylum Chordata; class Mammalia; order Chiroptera; family Phyllostomidae; genus Phyllostomus; species Phyllostomus discolor. Next base: position 84,230,718 of record NC_040907.2, on the reverse strand, counting down.
ATTTTTAAATTCCATTTAAGTTGATTGATATTTAATTAGTCCCACATGGACATTGACTACCATTCTGGGCAGTGCAACTCTTGAATGACCAACTGTCCCACTTTACCCAGGACTGAAGGGTTTCCTAGGATGCAGAACTTTCAGTGATAAACTAGGACAATACCAGGCAAACTAGTACAGTTGGTCACCCTAAACCACATCCTTTCATAAAATATATTTAGCATTTTTGGAAGTGGGAATTGGACATGTTCCAGCTATAGTGTAGAGTAAAAGGGAGAAAGATGCAAAGACAAATAAAGAACTGAGGGTTTTCCTTCCCAAGCAGAACACAAATACATACATGTTTTTCTTAGAAAAAATATGAATGAATTGAAGAGGCCACAGGGCCCATCCTTTAACTGAAATAGTCTATTTAAAACAGCAATAAAAATAAGAATATAGAAAACACAAGACACTCATCCTCAAATGGCCTGCTGAGCCCACCAGTAACCCGCCTGACTATATTTTGAATTTCATTGGAAAGTGGAAGGCAACTGCTGAATTCACTGAAAAATCATAACTACCTTGAATTTCTGTTTCCAACCGAAGGTGTTTCTTCTAGAAGTTTCTTTACATATATGCTTCTCCTGGAAAAGGTTTTTCTACCTCAACTCATATCTACTTGCCAACCAGAAAGCCTGAAACTCGCCACTAGAGATGGATTCCTTCAGGTTAAACACTGTTCTCTATTAAAATACAGATATCTTCTAAGACAAGTCACATATGACCATAAATGAGTGCCATTTGTAACTTTTTTAATTTTTCAGATTGATAACTTTCAAGGTACTCAAGGAATGAGATAGATAGACCTGTAGTCTCCCTTATTAAATTGCTAAAAATTTTGAGCTATGTCCATGTGTATGTTAGGTAACCATTGTCAACCCACACACTTTTATAAAAGATTTTAAAGAAGAATGCCACAGTTACCTTTTACTTTGTTTTATTTTGCTTTGCTGTTCTTATGTCTCTGGTTCACTTGAGTTAAATAAATACTCATATTAAAATGCACGCGTAGTTCGATATTAGTCACCTGAGTCACAATCACTAATGATGTCTTTGCATGATCAAAAAGAGTTAAAAATCTCACCATTAGCAGTAACCTAATCAACAAAATGAACAAGCAAGCAAAGTATAACCAAAGACATTGAAATTGAGAACAGGCTGACAGTGACCAGAGGGGAGGGGGGAGATAATGGGAGACAAAGGTGAAGTGTTTACAGGAACAACTATAAAAGACAAATAGACAATAATGGGGGGGTTGGAAAGAGGGGAGGGAGGTGGGGAGGACTAGGGTGGAGGGGAAGGGTGGTGAGAAAAGGTAGAAAACTGTACTTGAATAAAAATAAAAAATGTTAAAAAATAAAAAGTTAAAAATCACTCTATTTCAGCATTCTAGCATTTTTTACTTAAATTTTTATTTCTCCTTTTCATTTAATCTTGTCTTGTGCATTTCTTTTTCTTATATTGGGTCACTGGTGGAAACTAGAGCTATAGTTGCTGAGATAAATAGAATGATTCAAGGTCTTAGTTTTGGTTTCCATATGAACCAATTTATTTTCAATATTTATGGCAATGATTACCAAACTTTACTGTGCATAAGAATTACTTAGGGCTCTTTAAAAAACTTTCCCAATTTCTCCCAAGTGATTCTGCTCCAACAGGTGTGGGGGAAGGTCAAGAATCAGCTTTGTAATAAGACATTCCCCCACCCCCATACAAACAGTCCATGATTGAGCTGTACACATGTCCCCAGGAACACTGGAGGAGACAGTGAGAATGGATACTCACTAATGCAACCTCATACTGGGTAAAACAGTCTCTCTCAACTATATTTCATGGTGACCACAGCTTAGAGGCATGATCGCAGAATTGCTAGCAATTCTGGGGGGACTGGTAGGAGGAGGTATAAGGATGTGGGTGTAGATGTGTGCAGGTAGAATGCCAGGTTTCTATGAAGTTAAACACTTGGAATTGTTTTCCTTTTCTTTTGCAAAAATGAAGTTTGTTTAGAATATATCTATTTTCAATAAACTAAATACTCCTTTAGAAATTATGCTTTGTGTCCTTGTTAGATGACTGGATAAAGAAGATGTGGTACATGTATACAGTGGAATACTGCTGAGCCATAAGAAAAGATGCAACACTGCCATTTGCAAAAATATGAACGGATCTTGAGAGTACCACGGTAAGTGAAATAAATCAATAGAAAAAGTTAAGAACCATATGATTTTATTCAGATGTGGAAAATAAAATTGAAAGCAACAAATGAACAAGAAACACAAACAAGAAAAAACAAACAAAAACTCATATACACAGACAACCGTATGGTGGTTACCATAGGGAAGGAGGATAAGAGATAGTAAAGGATAATGGGGGTCAAATGTATGATGATAGAAGATTAGGCATTGGGTGGTGGGCACACAACACAATAATAAGATGCTGTATTACAGAACTATACACTTGAAACCTATATAATCTTATTAACTATTCTCACCCCAATAAATTTAATTAAAAAATAAACTATGCTTTTAAAGCTTATATCTCTAAAGAATAATTTATAAAGTCTTGTCTAATTAACAATTGTGCCATTTTTTTCTCATAAAAAAACAACTGTTCAAATTGGTTTTGAACAATTTGAATGTCTTGGTTCATGGTTAACAATGAGACTTGGGTCAGGTGTGAATCTTGGCCCTAGAGTAAGCTTATCACTGGGGCATCAAAAGAATACAAACATCGGACATCTGGCTAAGATGGAGGCATAGGTAGACACACTGTGACTCCTCACACAACCAAAAGAAGGACAACAAAAATTTAAAAGCAAAAAAAAAAAAACCAACCAGAACTGATAGAAAATCAAACTGTATGGAAGTTCCACAAGCAAGGAATTAAAGAAGAAATATTCATCCAGATCAGTAGGAGGGTTGGAGATACCCAGGCAGGTGGAGAGGACTCCCAGCAAGGTAGTGGCTGGCCAGCAAGGCAGCAGCTAGTGGAGATGGCAGTCCCATATTTGCATGCAGATAAACCAGGAGGATCAACTGAGGAGCAAGACGGACTGCACAACCCAGGGTCTCTGTGTGGGGAAATAAAGCCTCAAGCCACTCATTGAAAACACCTGTGGGGGTTGAGGCAGCAGCAGTGGGAGAAACTCCCAGCCTCATAGGAAAATTCACTGGAGAAACCCACAGGGTCCTAGAATGTACACAAGCTCACCCTCCAGGAATCAGCACCAGAAGGGCCCAATTTCCTTGTGGGTAGCAGGGGGAAGTGACTGAAAACTGGCAGAGAATGGAGCAGGCACCTTTGTTCCCTCTCATACCCCTCCCCCTCATACAGCGTCATGAGTCAGCCATGAGGGATATCCTGCCCTGGTGAACATCTAAGGCTGTGCCCCAAACTACATAGCAGCCTCGCTGAAAAAAAAAAATGGCCCAAATGAAAGAACAGATCAAATCTCCAGAACAAATATAACTAAGCAATGAAGAGATAACCAACCTATCAGGTGCACAGTTCAAAACACTGGTAATCAGGATGCTCACAGAATTGGTTAAACTTGGTCACAAATTAGATGAAAAAAATGAAGATATGCTAAGTGAAATAAAGGAAAATATACAGGGAACCAATAGTGATGGGAAGGAAACTGGGACTCAAATCAATGATGTGGACCAAAAGGAAGAAAAAACCATTCAACAAGAAAAGAATGAAGAAACAAGAATTCAAAAAAACAAGGAGAGGCTTTAGAACCTCCAGGACATCTTTAAATGTTCCAACATCTGGATTATAGGGGCACCAGAAGGAGAGCAAAACTGAAAACTTACTTGAACAAATAATGAAGGAGAACTTCCCCAATCTGGCAAAGGAAATAGACTTCCAGGAAGTCCAGGAAGCTCAGAGAGTCCCAAAGAAGTTGGACCCAAGGAGAAACACACCAAGGCACGTCATAATTACATTACCTAAGATTAAAAATGAGGAGAGAATCTTAGAAGCAGCAAGAGAAAAGGAGACAGTCACCTACAAAGGAGTGCCCACAAGACTGTCAGCTGATTTCTCAAAAGAGATCTTACAGGCAAGAAGGGGCTGGAAAGAAGTATTCAAAGGCATGAAAGGCAAGGACCTACATCCAAGATTACTCTACCCAACAAAACTTTCATTTAGAATGGAAGGGCAGATAAAGTGCTTCCCAGATAAGGTCAAGTTAAAGGAGTTCATCATCACCAAGCCCTTATTATATGAAATGTTAAAGGGCTTTATCTAAGAGAAAAAAAGATAAAAAATATGAACAATAAAATGACAGTAAACTCACAGTTATTAACTACCACACCTAAAACAAAAACAAAAGCAAAACAAGCAAACAACTAGAACAGGAACAGAACCACAGAAATGGAGATCACATGGAGGGTGATCAACAGGGGAGTAGAAGGGAGAGAGAAGGGGAAAAGTACAGAGAATAAGTAGCATAAATGGTAAATAGAAAATAGACAGGGGGAGGAGGTTAAGAATAATATAGGAAAAGTAGAAGCCAAAGAACCTATATATATGACCCGTGGACATGAATTAAAGGGGTGGGGTGGGGGGAATGTAGGTGGGAGGGGGTGTGCAGGGTGGAGGGGAATAAAGGGGGGAAAGGGGAACAACTAATAGCACAATCAATAAAATATATTTTTTAAAAAAGGAATACAAATATCATATGACATCCAACTGTACTTTTGCTTTTTGCCACAGATGAGTCATGTACTTGGGCCAGAGGGATAGAAGTAACATTTATTTCCTAGAAACCTCTTAAGCCCCAGCAGATAGATCTTAAATTGATGAACCTGCTCCTCAGATCGTAAATATATCCAGACCAGTCTTTCCCAACATAAACACAGAGCATTGTCCTGAAGGTAGGTATCAATGAATATTCATTGATAAAAAGAATGGTAGTTATTATAAAAATAGAAATCAAACATAATTTCAAATTCAGGTTCTTCATACTGTAATTTTTAAACCTTCACCATTTTCATTTCTTTGTTTTGAGTCATTACCTTGTAAAATTCATAAGCATAATTAGACTTATTGAACTGAATTGAATTTCTTTTCCTTTGTTTATAGGAATTAATTTGGCAAGCCATAGTGAATTTAGAGAGCATGTTTGCACTAAACATCTTATGTATCTGACCCATTGTATACAATTGTGCACTGTGATCCCTTCAAAATGCTGCCTACAGCCCTTGCTGTGACAGTTCAGAGCTGCAGGTGTGCTTTAGGGGGACATTAACAGTGTGAGAAAGGGTTTCCTGTTTCTGTATTTCACATAAGACGTATCCTCAAGCATAAATCTCTTTATTGCTCATTGAAATCTTGCCAGTGCTGAGAGAAGAGTATTCTGGAGATTAGTTTAAATCAAATCCATGGGATTTCTGACCCAGAAACCCTGTCATTTGCCAGTTGGGCTCAGTAGGAAGATCTGACAGCAAAGACACCCCTAAACAGTAAGGACACAGCACGCTACAGAGGGTTTATGTTCAGCACCCCTTTCTGTCGCCTTCCTTCCAGGGCTATCATGCTTCCCCACCAAATTTCATCTCTCCTCTCTTGTAGGCCTTCAGGATAGTTTCCAGTGTTTTCCAAGTATCTTTCCACTAGTCCCTTCCCTGGTACATGGAGAGGCTAAAGAACAGTAATGGGAGTAGCAGCTAGCTGTTCGGCTTGACTGAATGGCACAGCACCCCGGCCAGTGATTTCCCCATCAGCCTGTAGTATGTGGGGTTGAGGGGTGCACTTTCCACCCCTGCCTCTCCCAGCTGGAAATTTCATCACCAATATGTATAAATATCTGACATACTGAGCAATGCAGGTCGGGCTGTACTAAACACCTCTGAGATTTTTTCTTTCTCAGGACCTAGGGAAAACTTTTCCTGGTTATGAAAAACAGAGTAAATGACAGTCAGACTCCTAGGCTTTAAAAGGAAGAAGTATGGGGGAAAGGACATTTTCTTAATTTCAAGATATCCAGTGTCCCAGGGATGATTCACTGTGTGCTCAAATGGCTGCTGCCTGGGGACCCATTGCTGCTTATCTGGATAAGTGAGTTGGGTGTAGCACAGCATGCGTGTGCACACCTAAGCAGCAAGTGGTAGGACACACCTGTGCTTGCTTTTCTCCCTCCCCCACCTTTGGTCTTGTTGTATTTGTGGGGTCTCAATCTTCCAGAGAGGGGTCACTCCCCAGCTGGGCCTGTGGTTCCATGTGTACTTTACCAGGGGCCTTCTGACAGCAAAAACCCCATATTGGTTGGCTAACCTACTAGTGACATCAACAGTTTAAAGTTTTGGAACATTTTAGCTAGGTTAGAGCAAGTCCCTGGGGAGGATTTAGAAGTGAGGAAGGCCTTTCAATGTTTTAGAAGACACATCCTGCCTAAACTTGCCTGCTCTGCAGTTTCCACCTGCAGGTTGTTGCCTAATGGGGTCAGGAAACACTATTTACACTATAGGAATCTGATAATAAATACTCACTGTCAGCTGGTTATTTCTTGAGAACAAAAGAAAACAAATGCACAGTGTAGTGTTTAATTTAGAGAAAACTAGAAGTGGATAAAAGGCATCATGCTCTTGGATCCCATTTTACTGAGTGGGCAAGAAGTTTCCCCATCAACCCCTCTTCATCTCTGACCAAAGCAATAAAGGGCTTTAGACCTCTTTGTGTGAATTCACACTGGAGTTAAAATTGAGAGAACATCTGGCAACAGTTTATTGACACACAAGATAAATGTTCAGAAACCCAAGTTGCAATTCTGAGAAGCTACACAAATCCATGTCCCTTCCAACCCACTCCCTCTCTGTAACTGTTCATCTTCACACAGTGATGAACCTCAGATGCTGACTCTAACATGCATGGAACTTGTCCCAGATTGCCGGAGTCTCCTAAGAAGGGGAAAGAAAGTAGAGAGCTCGAGACCAAGCCCAGCTTCCTGTGCATAGGGGATTTCTAGGCCCAGAGCACCGGCCTGCTGAGTGAGACCTGCTGAAGATCAGAAATGTTATGTGGATACAGCAGCCTCATTACCCTCTCAGCCCACTGCCTTCTCACCTGGTCACGCAGCCCCCTCTCCAAGTAATTGTCAGGCTGGGCAGACACTTACCTGCAAGCTACTTTTCTTAAGATTTGGCTTCACCTTCTGAACGGCTGTCTTCTTGAATACAGTCATTGTGACTCAGCATGACAAAGAGCGAGGGTCCCCTTCATTTTTTGGTGGTAACTCATTCTGCATATTGAAAAACAAAAGAACCAGAAGGATGGCTCTGGTTTGGAGAGTGTCTTAGGCTGGTAGCCTGTGAGAATGCTATCAAAGGTGAGCAGACAACATACCTAACTAATGAATGGTGATAGTTGAGACTGCCAGAAAGTGTGGGTGCGGCAGCTGTCAAGAGCCGCTTTTTTTTTTTGTGAGTGGGAGTTCAGAGGCAACTCCCTCCAGAGTTGGCATCATCCACCTAGAGTAGGAATGTGCAGGGGTAGGGTGACAGAGGAAGAGTGTGGGAGTGTGTGGATGAGGGTGTGTGCAGACACAACACAATGAGTTTCTCAATGAAACTAAGAACAGTTTTCCTTTTTAAAAAAATAACTTTATCGAGGTATAATCAATATACAAAAAACATACTTAACAAGTACAATTTGATAAATTCAGACAAGCAAACATTTATAATACCATCATCCCCACACTCAAGATAATAGACATATCTAATACCTCCCAAAGTTTTCTTGTGTCCCTTAGCCTTTTTTGTGTCTGTGTGGTAAAATCACTTAACATGAAATCTACCCTCTTAACAACATTCTAAGTGCATAATACCATACTGTTAACTATGGGCACGACGCTGTACAGCAGATCTCCAGCACTTACTCATTCAGCATAACTGAAGCTTTACATCCATTGAACAACAGCTCCCCATTTAGAACCAATTTTCCATTAACTAAACCTCTATTTTACAAGAAGTTACAAGAGCTTTGGGGTTTTCTGCCTCGGCATAGCATGATTTAGCAGTGATTTTAAAACACTTTGAAAGCATTAGAGGCCTCTTTCTTTCAAAGTCCTACACCTGAGCCCCAAGTGACAAAAGATATCGAAGCACAGCTTCCCTGGTTGGTGAGGTTGCTGGCCCCAGAGATATAGACTCTCTACTGACCATCTGTTTGAGGGCCAGGTCCAAGAGACACCCACGTGGAGGCCCCAAAGCTTTCTAGAACAAAATTTAACAAATGTGTCGTATGAAGAGGTTTGGTACATGGAGTCTTTATACAGCATATTGTTGCTATAATTAAAACTTTGGGGATGTGGGGTGCCTAATGGAAAAAATAATAACAGCAAGGAGACTTCCTTTACCACACTCTTATAGCTGCTGCTGTCCTATTTGGCAAGTCTTTTCCCAAAGCATCTGAATGTTTTGTCTGATATCTTCTCTTTAAAAACAGGACCATCAAGAGAGTAAATAGACAACCCAGTAAATGGAGGAAAATACTCGTAAATCTGATGAGTTTAATATTCAGAATATATAAGATCTACTACAACTCAAAAACAAAATGACAGAAACAACCCAATTTAAAAATAGGCAAAGAACTTCTCCAGAAAGGGTATCTAAATGATGAACAAGCACAGGAAAACATGCCCCACATCCTTCATCATTAGGAAAATGAAAATCAAAACTACAATTAGATACACCTTTTTATCCGCAAGCATGGCAATAATAATAGAGAAAACGACAAGTATTGGTGAGAACGTGGAGAAACTGTAACCCTTACACATTGCTAAGGGAAATGTAAAATGGTACAACCTCTACGGAAAACAGTTCAATAATCTCTTAGTAAGTTAAGCATAGAACTGCCACATGGACCTACCAGTTCCCCTCCTAGGCCTATACTCAAAGAAAGTGAAAACAAATGTTCAAATAAAAACTTGTACATAAATGTTCATAGCAACACTATTCACAATATGCAAAAGGTGGAAACAACCCAAATGTCTACCAACTGATAAATGAACAAGCCATTGGAATATCATCCATCCATAAAAGGAATGAAGTATTAAACATGCTACCACATGGGTGACCCTTGAAAACATTATGCCAAATGAAAGAAGCCAGACACAAAAGGTCACATATTGTATGATTCCATTTGTATGAAATATGCAGAAGTGGCAAATCTATAGTGACAGAAAGAAATTAGTAGTGGTCAGGGGCTGGGGAAGGTGAGAATGGGGCAATCACTGCTAATAGGTACAAGTTTCCTTAAAGGGTGATGAAAACATTCTGGAACTAGATGGTGGTGATGGACACACAACATTATGAATGTACTTAATGTCTTTGACTTGTAAAATAAAATGAAATACAAGCTTTCTGTTATGTGTATTTTATCACAATTAAAAAAAAAAGGGCAAGTGTACCTCCAGCCAAAATGCAGCCAGTGCATTTTTAAAGTGATTTCAAAGGCTTTTTTTTTCTTTTTCTCTTTGAGCTACCTGCATGGACACAGCAAAACAGAGCCCTGAAACCAGGATATTTGTGCTAAAGAAGGGTCACTCTTATTTCAGGGGCTCATATCCCTCCAGAGAGCCAAGGAAAACTGGCCTGGAGAATATGAGTGTCCACTCCTCCCTCAAAATACAACTTAAAAAGGAGACTTTCCAGGAGCCTGGCCAAGAGTCTATTGGGGCATGACCAAGTACCCCATTGCTTAGCTTGGATGGGGCTACTCTCAGCTAAGAGGGAGCTGCCACGGTTCAGGTCATGTCTTGTCATGTTGCCCTATTTAATCCAGAACCATTTCCTCTGGCTTCTATCCTAGAAAGGAAATGTGTCAGGAGCTGTAGTCTCAGGGATATTCCTTGGGATTTCAAATGAGACTCGGCTCTAGGGCAAGTTTTGGAATCCCGTGGGCTGTGTTTGGCCCAGATACTACCCTTTGGCCACTTTGGCTGTTGCTATTATTTTTAATTGGCAGGGCAATTATTGTACCCCTTTGCACAGTCTTCTTAGGGAGAGTCTTAAAGATCTTTCATGCATTTCATTCCATCACAGCCCTTTTAGCAATGATTATTCTTTTGCATTTCAAACTAGAAAAAAAAAAACCCTCTTGCTGAGGCAAACAAACTCATTCCAACCAAGTAAAGGACACCCCTTGGGGAGGGAAGCACCTACCTGCTCACCTGGAATGACCTTAACTCACATCTGTCCATATATACAAACACTTGTCCTTTTCTGAGCCAACCCCCTGGGTCCCAAGCAATTCTCTTTAAAAGAGTTGGGTTTGATTTTGTTTTTCTGCCTTTAGCTACTTCCTGCTTTATTATTCAACAGCCTAAATTTAGTTCCACACTTTATCTTTATAGCCCAGATTTCCAATGCACATGAGAAGTAGAAGTATATGAGTGGGAGGCATTAGACAGGGACTGGGGGGCAAGGGAGGCACTTGAATACTTATGGGAGGAAGAGAAGTCATCATATTTGCAGAGCTGGATTCTGACATTCCAAGAGGCTGCCCTCAGACCTTTAACAGATCTTAGTACCACAGGATCCTTTTAATTCAACTAAAGGGAGGTACAGAGCTGCCTGTCATGAAATAAGTAATCAGTTCTTTCCTTCCTACATCCATTCAGCTGTATGGAGTGTTGGCACAATGCATAGTACTTGTTAACCACTCCAGCAAAAGAAAGGGCCACTCACTCTGATTAGCTGTCAGAACTAATTTTCATCCATGTTATTATACAGTAAAGAGGAAAAAGGAAATCCAAGGAAACTGTGCTTAAGGCCAGTGCCTAATCAGGTTTTTTCCCCTTCATCTGTTTCATACAAAAGCTGCCTGGAATCACTGGTGTGAGCCATTAGGTTTCTCTCTTCAAGTGTTAATTAAATGTGATATTTTAAAATATACACTCTTCTTTTCAGGTAGAACAATCTGAGCCCTTTGTAAATTGCTCAGTGCCTGTTGGTCCCCCCTCGAAGCTCTACTTCATTGCCTTGTACCTTCTACTCTCCTGTTGGGCCATAACTCCAGCAGCAATAAGTATAGAGTAATTATTTCTGCCAGAAATGTTTCCCCTGAAAGGGGCTTGCCTTATTTTTGTTGTATGTGTGTGCTTGAAAGAAAAGCGTATTATAATATTAAGCCTCTTTGTTTTCCCTCTTTTAATACTCACTGGTTCTCTAAGATGTCATTGGCAAACACAACACCATTTGCTTTTGTTCCCTTTACAAATATTTTCCACTTGAGCCCTATTTCTTACTTACAACTGCTGAGTGTCTTGCTACAGAAAGCAACTGTTCCAAAGTAGTAGGTTGAATGAACACAGCCTGTGTGATTTTGATTTAGGAAATATTTACTAAGCTTTTGGTCTAAAACACCTTGGAATCTGAAGCAGTTTACAGTCTCTTGGATTCTTGAAGCCATCTCAAATGGCAGGTATGTGTGTGTAAGGTGGGAGTTGGGGTAGGTGGGGAGATTTGGAAAATCCAATTTACTTGTCTGTCAGGTCTATCTCAATCATTCAGTTACCTACTCAACAACAATGGCTGAATGTCTATGTGTTTGCTACTTCTGATTAAGAACCCCCCACCCAGGGTGACCATTCATTCCAAGTAGAAAGCTTGTTTAGATGCTCCATGTAAAGAAAATTAAGAGACCAGACTTCATCATTGTCACAATCTATGTAAGATATAAGTCCTATCTAGAAATCTGGAGACATTGAACATTTCCTTATCTTGGAAGAAAGTTTACTATAAGATGCTTAGATAATTAAGTACTTTTTTATTTAAAAAATAAATAAATTTTACATTATGTCAACAGACAAATCACATTATTGACTCTTACTCCAATAAGGCCTCCAGACTGTTTTACATTGTATCCAGGTCTTCTCTTGCCAGAATTCATTGTAATAAGATGCTTGAAAAGGTGTTTTCTGTCCAGAGTCAGGTCCAACAAATCTAATCCTACATTTAGCTGTTAAACATGAAGACAGGCAATTGGGTATGAGAGGCATGAATAACATCCTCAAGATTCTACCATCTCCATCTGAGAAATGTGCCCCACGCTGTCCAGATAGACTCCAGTTTTAATTTGATCACACCCCTATGACTCATTCTCCCAGAAGAAGTGGGTTGTAACTCACTCTACAACCATTCCTTTTAAAAGTATTGTAGAAACTCAAGCCATTATTTCTTAGTTTGCTCCCATTAAGCTCTTCATTGGCTACACAAATTTTCCAGGACTCTTAGAAGAATCTGATTAAGTAGACTTTGAGGAGCTCTATCCTGAGATTCTCATTTCAAGCATACATCTAATTTTACAAGACATAGGGGCAAAGGTTGAAGGACAGGGACTTGCACTTCTCCTCTTGTGCAGCCCACCATACCTATCTAGTGCTAGCATTGGAGAGGACACAAAATGTATTGCTATAGGGTAATACACTTGGGATACTCCATTAGTTGGCAATGCCAACTGATATTTTTACTCAAGTAGTGAAAAAACTCTGGCCTTTCTTCACCCAATACATTGATTAGGACTGTGTTGATTCATTAATAGAAATGTACATCTATAACAGGAGAACTAGCAAAATCTCAAGCATGCCAACCTCTATTTTCTTTAAATGATATCATAACCTTTTCCCTGTCATTTAAAATAGTTCAAGTGCCATGCAAGGGCACTTTCAAAAAAAAACCTGTGGTAAATTATGTTTTCAAGGTGTCTGCAACAATAGTTCTCATTCTACAGCTCTTTTGCACTATGGTCTTTCCACTCTCTATTAAACAGGTAGAGCCTATGGCCTTGTCCACCCACCTGGGATCTAGGCTTGCCATGTGACCTCTTTTGACTAGTATAATGCTGCCAGATTACACTGTGCACTCTCTAAAGCAAAGTCTTAAAAGATCTAAAACTCTTACCTTTATTTTCTGGAAGGCTCCTTCTTAGAATCCAACCACCGTACAATTAGGAAGCCCAAGCAGGCAGGTTCATATGAAGGAGAACTGAAGCACTCTGCTAAGAGCTTAGCTGAGCTCCTAGACAGCCACCAGCACCAACTAAATATCAGCCATGTGACTGGAGCCCTTTTAAACCTTCCAGCTCTTTCACACCCCAGCCAACATCATGCAGAAAAGAACTTCCTGAATTGTGAGAAATAATAAATCACCTTATCTTTATAAGCCCAAAAATATTGCAATGACCTTACCCCCCCACAGCAATAGATAATCAAAATAGGCCTCTTAAGGGCCCATTTTTTTCTAGGCTATTTGTGTATATGTGTATGTGAGTATGGTCTGGTGTTTCTAAAAATCTATTCTTATGCACTTATTTATCTAATCCTTTATGTTTACTATTGACTTGATAATTTCCATTAAATCTCAACAGCATAAATAGGGAGAAAGAGGTATTCATTCAGAGGTTGAAACCTGCTTCCCTAATCATCTCTTCTGCTCTTTCATACACACTATTTCAAGTAAACTTTCTAAAAATATAGATAAAATCATATGGCCCTTCTTCAAAAACTACCAATTGTTCCACTTTGATTACATAATAAACTCTTACCTCAACAGATGTTTTTTTTTTATTGGATGTCAGTTTTCCAATACAAAGATGCTGTTCAGGGGAGAGAATTGCTGGAACACAATGGTTATTGTTGTGGAGATGCTGAGGCCACTGGTCCCAGAAGCAGAACTAGAAATTGAAAGCCAGAAGAGAGAGTTCAGATCAACATAGAAGATTTGGAACATCTAGAGATACATAATGGAGAATCCAAGGGGTGAAATGAGTTCTGAACATTGGAATAGAACACATTTGATTTGGTTTCTTGGAAGCCAAGTTGGACTAGAGTCTAGACAGACTGTGGTTAGAGGTACTATGTTTGTTCCAGAACAGAAAACGTGAAATAATGTACAATTGATCAAATTAAACAAAGATGAGAAAGACAACATTACAATTACCACACACTTGTCTTCTAACAATAGACAGTTATATAAGCTGTCTGAATCATGCTGTGAATCCCCAACATGGTAGCCTGTGCAAAAAGAGAAGAATCACATCTGTGTAAAAGGCCAGGTTTCACTTGGACCCATGGGATTCAAGATGGAATATAGAAACAGGAATTATTTTATCATGAAGGGTCTGGATTACTGAGTCTCAGTGTTCACACTGAACAGGTGAAGCTTCAGGACTGTAATCTTTTACTAAAGGCATCACATATATGCAGGAGGACCTGGCTTTTTACTGCCTCAGGGTTCTAGAACATGAATGAGAATCCCTGGAGCAGAAATAGTGATTAATGACATTCCTAGCATTACAGGGCAGATAGAGGAAGGGGTGTGAGTTACATTTAGGATAACTGGACTTTCCCAATCTTTGAAATCATGCCATTTGGTTTCCTGACCACTCTTATGGGAAATTGGGAAGGATGAAAGATAAAAAGAATCCAGAATTGTTTTTATTTGAATAATAATATATTAAAGACAGGCTCTGAGTGGCCTATTCAGCCCTCCTCTCGGGGGATGCTTGGTGGGCAGGGGATTAAAGTCAGAGGCAGCATTCTTCCATATTCTCATGGAGTTTTTAAATAGTTCTCTCCTTCCCAATACTTCCTTATCCCCCGCAACTACAAGTTATCTTTTGTTCAAGCAAAGAATCAGTATTGCTTATCTATGAGCATCTACAGTAGTATTCAAGCTAAATGGGCTTTCTCACAAGCCACATCAGGTAGGACTCCAGTATTAACAGGAGTGATGACCTCTTTCCATTAGGAAACTTCAAAAAGATTCTCATGAAAATAAAGCTTATACCCAAAGAGGTGCCGAGAAGAGGTCTATGTGACCCATGGAGGCTGAGATTCTGTTTCTCCAGATTTGAAAGAGCTGGAGAAACTTAAATTTTACACAGATGAATAATATGAGATTGGAGTGTGCTTGCCATAATGTTCCTCCTATGGATACATCCATCTCTGCATGTGGTGACTCAACTGAACTTCCGCTTGGCTGGAAGGAGTTTTGTTGTAGATCAGTATTTCTCATGCTTCAAGGTACATGCACATTATTTGGGATCTGGATAAAATGCAGATTCAGTAGGCCTGGAAGTGCCTAAAATTGCATTTCTAACACATTTTCAGGGGATGCTGATGCTGCTGATCTGCAGAACATGCTTTGAATATCAAGGATGTGGTGAATTGACTCCAAATCAATGAGTCAAAAGACATGGGTTCAATTCAAGTTCTACCTGACTTTGTGTAAGTTACTTAATCTCACTAAAATTCTGATTTTTCATCTATAAAATAACAATGAATGATATCTGCTCCAAAGTATTGTTTTAAACATTCAGTGGGATAACCAGTAAAATATTTTATAAGTCTACATTGGTTGGTGACCTTGAGCCTGCTTGGATTCTCCACCAAGAGTGTAGTTAACAGCTGTGGGCTTTTCACAGCAGAGAACAGTGTGGGGAGCCCAGCTTCAAGAAGTGACTGATAGTCCCCATGGCTGCTCCTTGGGTCTAAGTGGAGGGGTAAGCAAAGGCTCAGACTGATCGTGTTGATACCACCAGGGGCCAGTCACTTGAGTCCTCAGCTTCCTACAGAGGGAAGCAGCTATTTTTTTTTTCATTTCCAAAGGAAAGCCAAGTCTACACATTTCTCTTTTGATTCTATACCTTACTAAAGAGAAAGGCTGGAAAATAAGACCTTTTAATGAAATATTGGAGTCAATGAATTTATGGGACAAATGGAACAATTTTCTCCTAGGATTAAAAGAGAAAACAAAAGAAAAAAGTGGTAACTCATGTAAAAGGCCTTTGAACTTTCACATACTTTCAGAGTTGTAAGGCCAGTTCTATTATTGTGGAGTTTCATGGTTGAGAAAGACCTGTTAGGCAGCCTGTTGATCGTGTTTAATTGGTAAAAGTCTTATAATTCATTCAAGTGCCTTACCCGGGTCATGGTTAGTTAAGCGGGGTTAATTATGAGTGCTATAATGGGGAGAAACTGCTTGGATAAAGGTCAAACAAAAATCACATTCTCTTGAACAATTATTAAACTCCTAAAACCAGTTTATATCAACCTCTGTATGATGCTCTATAAAGCTTCTCCCAAATTCTTTTTTATTTTGTTTTTCTGCCAGAAATGAATGCAGATGCATTAGCTACCTCACAAGGAAAACCTGTTCTCACAAGTTTTATCACCCCACTTGGCAGGGAAAAAGACTTGGGTAGAGGCTGAGAACTTTCACATAGTTCCAGAAAGCTTGGGAATTCAGCCATCTTGACTTATTGCCCATCACGGAAAAGAAACTTAGCAAATTCTAAGAGCCAGGATCTCAGATTCCCTTAATGGGGGGGGGGGGGGGGGGGTAGTCTACAGGATTCATCTTCTGCTTTGTGACAAATTTCATAGATTGTTACAAAGACAGGCCATATTAAAACTGTTCAGGATAGTGAGGGAGCTTAAAGTTGCCATGGCTCCCTACTCTCACACTCCCCTTACCCTTTCCTCCCAACCTTCACTGGCCCAGGGCAAGTTCCCTCAGAAGATTGTAACTCCAGGAAAATTCCAAATGGTGCTAGAAGGGATGAGGGGTAGTACAGCAAGGGGAGTAACAAGGAGAATTATTTCAGTTGTGCTATTTTATGTTTTGGGGAGTCCACAAGAAATATGAGATGGGCTCATTCTAATTAAAGAGGAAACAATTAAGACCATGGAAATACAACTGGGAATCTGCTGAGAATGTTTTCACATTACTCACAAGTTAATAATTTTCTCAAGAGTGGGAGTTTCTTGAGGATGTTTGCAATTTATTTTTAAGTTTTTTTAGAGCTTTAGAATAACACTTGCAGTTTCTGTTTGACTGTTTTCATAGTTTACAAAGGTTTCAAACCGACACATTTTAGAGCCCACTCCCTTTCTTAGATGTAGATAAACTAGTTAGAAACATACAGGGACCTCTCAAAATCATTGCAGAGCTTATCAGGAATATGTGAGAGATAGACTGATAGGTAGATTCTATATCTTATTAAAGAGAAAGGATAGAAAATAGAATCTTTTTTTACTGAAATATTGGAATCAACAAATTTATGGAACAGATGAATTCTCTCCTAGGATTAAAAGTTATGTGTAGGTTTATATCACATATATATATAGTTAATATCATACATATATACACACATTTCTATCCTATATTATCTTCATGGGACATTGTATATTTTTGTTTGTTTAAGCAACTGCTTTTTATTTTTTATTAAATACTTTTGAATTTTATTGTTATTCAAGTACAGTTTTCTGCCTTTTCCCCCACCCTTCCACACCACCCCAGCCATCCCCACCTCCCTCCCCTGTTTCCACCCCCCCCTTGTTTTTGTACACGTGTCCTTTATAGTTGTTCCTGTAAGCCCTTCACCCTTGCCCCCCTCAACCCATTATCCCCTCTGCTCTCCCCTCTGGTTACTGTCAGTTTGTTCTTAATTTCAGTGTCTTTGGTTATATTTTGCTTGCTTGTTTATTTTGTTGATTAGGTTTCAGTTAAATGTGAGATCATATGGTATTTGTCTTTCATCACCTGGCTTATTTCACTTAGCATAATGCTCTCCATTTCCATCCATGCTGTCACAAAGGATAGGAACTCCTTCTTTCATTTTGCTGTGTAGAATTCCACTGTATAAATGTACCATAGTTTTTTGATCCATTCATTTAGTGACAGGCACTTGGGTTTCTTCCAGTACTTGGCTATTATAAATTGTGCTTCTGTGAACATTGGGGCGCATAGGTTATTTTGGATTGGCATTTCAGTGTTCTTAGGATATAATCCTGGCAGTGGAATTGCCGGATCAAAAGGCAGTTCCATTTTTAGTTTTCTGAGGACATTCCATACTGTTTTCCATAGTGGTTGTACCAGTCTGCAATCCCACCAACAGTGCACTAGGGTTCCCTTTTCTCCACAACGTCTCCAACACTTGTTGTTTGTTGTTGTTCATTTATAATGGCCATTCTCACTGGTGTGAAGTGGTATCTCACTATGGTTTTAATTTGCATATCTCTGATGGCTAGCTATCCTGAGCATCTTTTCATGTGTCTCTGGACCCTCTGTATGCCCTCTTTGGAGAAATGTCTGTTCAAGTTCCTTTCCCATTTTTTAATTGAGTTGCTCATCTTCTTAGATTGGAGTTGTGTGAATTCTTTACATATTTTGGAGATCAAACCCTTGTCTGAGGTATCATTGGCAAATATGTTTTCCCATATGGTTGGTTCTCTTTTCATTTTAATGATGTTTTCTTTAGTCATGCAGAGCTTTTATTTTGATAAGATTCATGGGACACTGTATATTGATTCCATTGCAAATTTAGTATCATGTTGCTTATATATGACCACAGTGATGTCCCCAAGCTATAATCATCACTTAATTGGTGCTGTGGAATATATAAAAGTTGAAGGGCATTTTCTG
The DNA here is from genome assembly GCF_004126475.2 of Phyllostomus discolor. Lineage (NCBI taxonomy): Eukaryota > Metazoa > Chordata > Mammalia > Chiroptera > Phyllostomidae > Phyllostomus > Phyllostomus discolor. Next base: position 84,212,245 of record NC_040907.2, on the reverse strand, counting down.
AGTACGTATTGGGCAGGTACCATTGTACTAGAGACTGCAAGTAAATATATCATCAGAAGATGTGACTTTTTTGCCTAGTAGAAGAGGCTTCTAAAAAATTAAAAGGGAGAGAAAAAAACAGTCATGTATTTGGATTTCAATCTGCCCATGTTACCATATTACACAAGGGGAAAAGAAAACATTGAGATTACTGACCATTTGTTGATTTCATTGATAATTTTATTTCAAGTGCTATTAAGCCTAATAAACATGTGAAGATGAATATGCAATATGATTAAATGACCATAAATCAATGAAGCCAAGTAAAGTATGGCACATAGTAAGGATGTAATGAATGTTAGTTGTTATTATCATCTTTATCATCCTTATGATAATTTCTGTCATTAGTTAAGGACCCCTAAACCTAGTAGGATAAATGACATGCACATATTTGTAATAAAAGGCAGAAAGTATACAGATTATATTATTCATATAGATCAAAGTCTATAGGAATACAAGGAAAGGACAAATCATTTCAGACTAGAAATAAGCATTTAAGACATATAATAATAGGGAAGCCTAATTCCCCCATCCCCTCAGTATTATGTGTCTGATAAGGCTATCTATCAAGTAACATTTTTGCAAGAAGGTGTGGTAATGTGCCCTTCAGCACAAGAATCCCAAATATTCCTGATATCTTTAATAATATATTGTGGCTCTGTGTACCATTAATTGATTCCTGTCCTTCTAAGATATATTTGTATTTTTAATCATATGATCACTAACTGAGTTCTTCAAGTCTGTTGTTCGCCAAGTCTCTATCAGTGGTAGAATTTTCAGATTTAATATACAGTTCATGCATATTAAATATGCAGTTTATCTTCATTATTTTATAAACTTTTTTACAAAAGGCAATTTATTTCAAAAGTATAATATTATATAAACTTTGACTGTATTTTTGTCAACCTTTCTGTAGTCTAAATAAGCAATTCTAGTATGTCCACTAATTTTCCGAAAATGAATCCAATTACATTACCCTTTGAAATGCCTTCACAAGGGTCTCCACAGCTCTCAGTTATCACTTTTAAGGTCTGACAACAGAATGACACACAGACTTCCCCAGGTAGACGTATCTTGGTTGGGCTCAAGAATGTGATATTATTTTAATCCTATTACTAAAAACCATCTCCACATTAGCACAAGCTATGGAACCAGCTGCAGGCTGTATGTGTCATTGGTTATAAAGGATTGTTTGTTATCCAGGTTACAAAAAGAAATAATGTTCAGTTATAAATTGATGATGGCTTCTCATGAAGTTGCCTGGAAAGTGACATGACATGATTAATCTTCTCTCACACATCCTTTTTACACCCTGTTTTTGGGAAATACATCAATCAAAATATTTATTGAGCACGATTTATATACTCAGCATTGTGCCAGGCACTCTAGGGATTACCAGAGAAGCAGATGGTAGGTACCCTGTCCTTCAGAAGTTTTAAATCTACCTGAAACAATATGAAACATGAGAGGAGAGCACATGACACAATGCAATCTCTAATAAATGTTCTGCAGAAAGCTTCAGGCATAAAGAGCTTTTAAGAGTTCAGAGAGAGGCGAGATGAATGTCAACCAAAGTAGTCAGGTGAGGGGCATGTTTGGGAGCTGGGAAGAGCTCTCTTGGTCTGCATTATGGAGCAGAAATGGCCTCTTGTCATAGCTCCCAGTACTCAAGGGCCTTTAAAATAAAAATCACAAGTGGGCTCCTTGTGTAATGAAGAACATCCTGTGTGTTCTCACATGTTTTCAAAGGAGGGAGCTATAAAGAATGAAGTCCTGTGAGTGCTTTTACACACTCCATGTTGTTCCTGAGCAGAACCAAATGATCAATCGCTTCTCCCTGAGGAAAATGTCTACATTATCTTGTCAGAACAGATGAAAGTTTGCCGTCATCCTCATACTTGCTGGCAAAGGGGAAGGGAATATTTTTCAGCTGAGAGGGGAGCATGTCTGGTCATATCCTCTACATTACCAAACCTTAAAAAAAATTTACATCTGCCCCTTTTTGAGAAAATGCCTTGATGAAAATGCCACAAGCACCAGCTTTACAAAATCATCAAATATGTGCTTTGCTTTTCATAAAGTAACCTGCACTACGAGGCAAACGAATCAGAACCGAGCCAGGGTGAAAGTGGGTCAGGCTGGTCCAAAGGCTAGCATCTCAGAATTAAACCTCTCAGTCTTTCAGTGGACAATCTTCTGGGCCTTCCATGGTCACAGACACACAATCCCAGGTTATGTTTACCATGGAGGACAATTTTGTGACTGCAAAGACATGACCTATTCACCACCCAGCACTCATGGGAAGTTTCTCATTTGCAAGCCATGGTAGACACAGGGCCATGGAAACTTCTGTAACCAGAATGAACACCCAGGCAAAGAAGACTGGATCAAAAAGCCCCGTGGCCGGGTGAAAGCATCTTCGTCGCTCACTATGTAGGCTTATTCATCTGACCACCATTTGCTGAACATCTGTGATCTGCTGGCCACCTCTCTGGGAACTATCTAGGCAAAGACAAAAAAGCCTCATTTCTAAGCTTTCCCTAGTCTTAGAAGAGCTAGACATGGAAATATGCCATCAGAATACTATGGGAAGAGCTACAGAAGACCTATAAACAAAGTGTCATTGATCTCAGCAAAAGGCATGACTAGCTTTGCATGAGGTGTGACAGTCCAGACAACTTTTGAGCTGCTGTATCTTGAGGGGTTAGTTGGAGTTCCAGTGGAGCCATGGAAGAGGGGCCAGAGTATTTGAGAAATTGCAAATAGTCTTGTTTATGGATGGAGCGTAGGATCCAGGGGTTTGGATTGGAGGTGAGGGAAGGGCTGGTGACAAATGATGGCAAGAAAGCTGAAGGATTATCTGAAGATAGACTCTCCAACGGGCTTTAGATGTTATGCTAAACTTTGGAGTCAAATGGAGGATCTTTAGTAGTTTGTCATTGGGAGAATAGCATGGTGAATGAGGTGTCTGTTTTAAACACTTAACCTTGTGGCAAGGGGTTAGCGAGAAGTGAGACTGGGGCAGAAAGAACTATTAGGCGATTAGCTCTCAAACTGGAGAGTGTGTGAGGGAGAGCTAATGCCACAGGTTTAAAAGACCAATCCCATCAGCAAGAGAAAGACTACCTGCTGATTCTTACTGCCACGGTAGAGGTAAATTCTGTGTGGTTCTTCTCATCCTATCAGCCTGTCATTCAATTATCACATTTCCTATTAAATCTTTATTGAGCAATTACTATGTGCTAGACACAGATATAAAACAGCCATAGTTTTCCTTCTTGGAAGCAATTGTGATTGAGTTTACTTCACCTGGACCCAAGTTAAATACAATATCTAAAGAACCACAGTTTAAAGCATGCTAAAAGAGTGCCCTTCAAATCTCCTCAAAACTGCCTAACTTTTAGCTCCTAGTTATTTGTTGAATGGAGGCATAAATAAACAATTGAGTGCAAAGAGATTTCAGCCCCTCAGAGCTGTGTATTCCCGGGACTTTCTCTGACTGTAGGGCTCCTGTCTCTGCATCTTAGTTCATAGGGAGAGACAGTTTAATAAAAGTGAATAGGGAAAACCTACTTAGGTACCAGGTCCTACACCTTCTTAACTGAAGGAAGTTAAGCAAGTTCCTTAATCTCTCTGAATTTGTTTTCTTACCTAAAAAAATAGAGATGTTAAAATCTACCTTGCAAGGATACTAGATGAAAGATTAAAAGGATTTAAATGTGAAGATTAAGCAAAAGGATATGTTTCGGTACCAGGCACAAAGGAAAATGGTTAAGGAGTAAATGTTATGATTCTGTTGGGTCCACCTGTGACTTTTCTACCTATAGAGCACTTGAAAGAGCTTTGGAGTTAATCCTTGATCATGCCACTCTTCTACCTAAAACTTTAAGTAACTCTCTATTACCTCTCAATATAACATTTAAGGCCCTCCATGAATGAGTCCTAGTCTCTCTTTCCGATCTCATTTTCCTTTGCCAACTTGGCATCATTGCCGCCTCTTCTAGGGCCTGTGCATTGCAGAGAAGCCAGGGATTGCATTTCCCCAGTCTCTTATGCCATATTGCTCCAGGTTAGAATTTGCCAGTGGGAACAATTTGCACAAGATTGGGAAGGGAGAAGGAAAAGTCATTGTTCCATGGCGGCAGTTGCAGTTTAACTGGTAGTAATTTGGTTTCCATGGTTGAATATTTATTCTCTACCAGCAGCAAATAAGGAGATGATTTTCATGAGGAGAACAGTAGTTAGTTTTCAGAAGAGGAAACAGCTATGCATCCAAATTTCAGAAGTCTGCATAGTGATACTCCTATCAAAGTTTTCAAAGACCTCATCTGGCATCAGATGTTTCACTCACCCTGTGATCTTCTAGATCAAAGCATTCAAGTTGTAGAGCAGTTTATGTAGTGGCCTGGACCTGTTGTAGATACTTTTCTTGCTCTTGACACCCTGCAAAACTAGCTAGCTTAATGATAACTTGGTAAACTGTGTAGAATAGCACACTTACCTATGACACATGCTGCCTCCTGAGTCCAGAGTCCTACCAGCCTTTGTGCCTCATTCTTAGTGGTAGGAGGCACAAAATGATGCAACTTTGGATTCATCTCTGAAGGAATACCTCAATATTCCCCAGACCACTGGGCCTCTAGAAACTTCTCCATAGGTTTGAGTTTCTGCTTTCTGCTATAAGAGGAGCATATCCCAGCTAGAGGCTGCTCCGCTAGCCTGATGACCCAAATAAGAAGACACTTAGTATAGGGTCAAACAGAGCTACAGAGAGTTGGCAGATTTTTGAGCAGGACAATAGTTGTTACAGTAGTTGCCTCTTATGCACTGAGGATACTTTCCAGGACCCCCAGTGGAGACCTGAAACTGTAGATAGTACCAAAACCTATAGATACTATGTTTTTCCTACACATACATACCTGTGATAAAACTTAGCTTACAATGTAGGCACAGTAGCAGATTAACAACAATAACTAAAAATAAAATAGAATGATTATAACAGTATATTGTAATAATAGTTATATGAATGTTTTCTCTCTTCCTCTCAAAATATCTTATTGTAACTGTGCCTTACTTCCAGTGAATGGCTTGGTGTCACTGACATATGGGTTCAGTGCTTTCTGGTGCAACACATTGCCATCAGTCAGAATACATTTCTATCAGTCAGAATACATTTCCAGAATACATACAGTCAGAATGGTTTTTCCTTCTTAACTAGGTACTTATCATGCACTGTGGCCATAATTTTTGCAGTTAGAAATGTGACACCAAAACTGGAACAAATTTCTTCTTACTTCTTTACAATTTCACAGACAGAATTTCATTCTTACCATAGATCTTAGCAACCTCAGCATAAACTTTTTTTCTTCTCTTATTAAGTTGATAACTTTTACCTTTTCACTTAAAGGAAGCACTTTATGACTTTTCTTGGACATATTCAAATTGCCAGCATCACTACTCTGGTGCTTTGTGGTCATTATGAAGTATATTAAGGGTTCCTTGAACATGAACACAGTGATGCCAGGAGAGTCGATCTGATAATCATGGTGGCTACTGAGTGGGTAAATAACAGGTGAGGACTGTATAGGGCAGGGAGACAAAGGGATGACTCATGTCCCAGTGGATGAAGCAGGACTGCATGAGATTTCATCATTTTACTTAACATAGCACACAATTTAAAACTTATGAATTGTTTATTTCTAGAGTTTTTCATTTGATATTTTTAGACCACAGTTGGACACAGGTAACTGAAATCATGGAAAGTAAAACCATGGAGAAAGGCGAACTACTGCAAACCTCTGAAATGTGGGCTTATTGTAATAGCAAAAGCTAACTGCTATACCTTCACATATCTTTACTTCAGCCAAATGTACCTGGTAACTTTATATGTGTCCTATTATTTTTCTTTCTTTTTTTTGACTGGCAAATTAAAATGCTCTTTTTTATCTTCTGTATAATTCCAGTATTCCACTCCAGAAGTCAGGTTTTTTTTAATCCCCCGCTGGAAATAAGTTCTTTAGGTTTAACTCCCAAAACACAGTTATGTCGCTTTATGATTCAACAATTTCAATCTTGCAATTTGTGACTTGTTTGCCTGCCTGCTATAGCTCTTACAGTTGATTTCCCAACATCCACTTGATCTGAAATAGTCTAAGCCAAACACAGCAATTCCATTCTTTTATTAGTAATGGTTTTAGCAGTGGTCTTAGAGCCAAAATCTAGCTACTGAAAAAATAGTGGAAAGCTCTGGAAGATTTCTAGGAACAATTTACTTGATTCTGAAAAATGGGGGGGAGGGGCAGAGAAAGAAGTGGCAGAGGCAGCCCTCTCCTGTCCTTGCTTTCTCTGCTCTGCTAACAATGTGAGGATTAATCAAACATAAGAGAGGAAGCCAAGCTGAAACAAGCACCCAGGAGTGACCTGCATAGCTTGGGGCCCTGTGCCCCTGCCCTGGGAGACTCCGGGTCTGTGTCAGCTGCAGCCTTCCCCACAGAACTCAGTGTGGGCCCAAATAATTTATTACATGAATAAATAAAAAGACGTATTTATCAGGGTTTAAGCTTAAGTATATAGATGATTGAATAAAGCATAGATAACCACTATTGTTACAGCCTGGAAAGTTGGTGGTGGAGCTGCCCAAGTACTCATGTGTATTTTTTTAAAAAGCAAACAAACAAAAACTTTTAATGGGCTAAGAATCATTGAAAAAAAATAAGGAAAGAAACTTCTGGAACAAAACTTGCATAATCTCTTTTTCTGACATCTTTGTGAACTAAGCCAAAGATTGTATGGATTTTCATCTATACATTGAAATCTTGGTTTATCTCTGTCCATAGGATTCCAGCAAGTGTGGCCAGACCTAAAAAGGGTGGGAACCAGCATTCAATATTACTGATCAAGACCACACTTTAAAAAATTATAATTTATTATACCAAATAAAATTGACAGGTATTTCCAGTATTCATAAATCTAAGTGTAGTAGTTTCATATCAAATCTTTTAGAGAACATAGCATTATATCCAGTCGCCACAAATTAGAATAGCCACTTTTCCCTTTTTGCAGAGGGCTGCACATACAGTTCCATTGCTGTCTTCAGGCTGAGTTTTGACCACTTCTGTACTGAACAAATAGTAGATGACACATCTTCTGGACCTTCCTAAGACTCTACATCAATGACCAACCTTGAGGCTCCAAAATAGGAATGGTTCTTTGGAGACCTGTGGAAATTGTTTTAACTCCATTAAATTGCTCAACTTCTTAGCATGGAATAATTCAAGTTCACAGTAAATAAATGCTTTAAGTAAGGTGAATAAACTTCTGTAGAGTGTTTTATCTTTAGAAATAGTAGATGTGCTACATGGATGGGGCAGTTGAGTTTTCCATCCTTAAAAAATGTACAATTACAAAATCTATTACTATATAGTTATTAATCCCTTTCTTACCCTGGGGAAGAAAAGGAAAACTCAGTTTTCCTCTCTACTGTGATCCCCACCTACTTTAAAATCTAAGTACATAAACATTACTGGGGAGAATGATAAGACCGAGGGCTAACATGGTTACTGGTAAATTAAAAACAGCAGTTCTTGTTTAATTAACTATATACTAAGAGACAGGAAAATCTGCCCTGTAGCTATTACTTTTTTCCTCTGCAACACTGAAATGAAGTTGCTTCATGCAAGTGTAATGGTATGTCTAATAGGACAGACCATTGAAGAATCAATATTCAGGTTCAAAGGAGTTAGTTATCCTCTCATGCACACAAAATGTGTGATTCCTAGGTACTGACATGCTCATTCTGTAGTCGTGCAGTTTAAGGTAAGTGATCGAGTGTGGTGCAGGGTAAGAAAGTTTAATATAAGATTTCTGACTTTTGTACCACAAAAAAGTGTAAAAATAAAGTAAATAAAATGATTCTTTATCTCATGACTCAGTTTTTTTCTTCAGAAAATGAATACATTATATTACAAAAATCTTAGCACATAGTGTTGAGAAGAGCAAGCCAGATGTTTTCCTTCAGACTTCCCTTTATTAAAAACAACTAACTTTTGACTCACCAATACACACCTTTGCAAAAAGTATGTTCTTAGTACATGGTCGTTGAGTCACATTTTTATAAAAACACAAGTGTGCATTCATGGATGGAAGGGTTCCTTTGAAAAATAGATGGCGAGCAAGTGGCTTTGTTTGACTTTTTGGGGTAGAAGTTATCTATCTGGGGTAGAGGCTAAGGAGTAATCTTTACAAGAATTTTGTGGGGAGAGGACTAAAATGGAAGAGGAGGAAGCAAGCTGGGGTCTGGGCTGATTCAGGATTAGTAACAGGATAAAGGGGAAGCAGAACAGAGAGAGTATCCTTTGTCTTTTTTACTTAGCTTGTCCATTAAAAGATATGGAATTATTTTATGGGATAGCAATAATGTGTTAGACTTTTATGATAAAAGATTAATCTTCTAACAATTCTTAAGTCACTGAAACTATGGTTTGTTGCCACTGGTTGACTTATTTAACTAAGAAGCATTATGGATATTCAGGTAGTTGACTGGAGATTCTGAAAAAGATGGTTGTTCAGATTTCCTTTGGTATTTTCATTTGCATTTACTCATTTATATACATTATTAAATAAAAAGCTACAAATAGACATGAAAGGTGAAGTGGCTGTGAAAATCGTAGTATAACTGAACAACTCCAGCAATTACACCCTGAAAAACACCACACTGGTTCCATGGCCTTGCTTCCTATGGGCTGCCCCCAGGCAGCAACCGAGTGGGGCAGGATTATACGTCATGCCCTTTCCTGGATGACAAGGATTCCTCTGTCGGGTATCCTTGGCTCAAGGACTCCATATTAGCTTTGCCTTTTTTTTTTTTTTTTTTTTACTGTACTGCTGTCTAAGGCAATTGCACTTAGCCATCTTTTCCTATCTTCTCCAAGTTCTAATGGTTCTTTCAACCCCATCTGCCTCACTTGCTACCTTTCCCTCAAAGGCATTTCCCCTAATGAATTCTCTTGCACAGCTAATTCATCTTGGGGTCTTTTTCTTGGAGGGTTCAGACTAACACAGAGTAGAAGAAAAAATATATATATTGGCTAACACCTACGTACCCAGCAACATTAATGTTTAAATCTATCTATATCCATGTCTATCTATATCTATGTCTACATCTGTATCTATATATCTACATCTATATCTATATTCATTTGATATTTATTAATTTTCTACTATGTCCCAGTTACTGTGGTAGCATTTAATGACAATAGAAACAAAACTCAAAGTTTACAGAGACTCAAAGACCAAGGTGTGTTGATTGCATTTCTAACCTTACCATTGATACAGAAATAAGTTGTTGTGGTTTGATTAGCAAAGAGGCAACAGGATACCTAGAGGATGTAGTTAGACACCTAAGCACAGAGGATATATTTTTCTTGGCATTGTTTCCTCTACAGCTTGGTCCACAAATTCAACTTTTCAGTGCCTCAAAATTGATTTTAGATTCTTAAGAACTGATACACAGTAAGTGTACATACATTCAAGGTCACCAGTGACTTCCACATTGCTAAACCCGATGATCAGGTTTCAGCCCTCATCTTACTGAACTATCTATGGCATTTGGCAAACACAATTGATTACTCTCACTGCCCTGGAAACAACATCATCACATGGCATCCAAGAACCACACTATCCTGAGTTGCTTCTTACACCCTGGCCACTCATTCTTGTCTCTTTTGCTGGTTCTTCCTCATGCATTTGACCTCTTATCATTGCAGTGCACCAGGCCTTAAGCCCTGGAAAGTTTTTCTTTCTGTACCCTCCCCTCAGCAGTTTCATGCAACCTCTTATTTTTTTTTTAATGCCACCTATATAATATGACTCTAAAATATATATCTCTAGCCTGCACCTCTACCCCAAATTCCAAATCATTTTCTTTTTTTTTTTTTTCTGTAAGATTTTATTTTATTTTTTTACTATATGATCTCCATTTTATTTTTAATTATGTTTTATTGATTATGATATTACAGTTGTCCTGATTTTTCCCTGTTGCCCTGTTCCATCTAGCATCCCCCATTCCCTCAGGCAATGTCCCTATCATTGTTCACATCCATGGGTCAGGTGTATAAGTTCTTTGGCTACTCCATTTCCTATACTGCACTTTACATCCCAATAGCTATACTGTATGTACCTATTTTATTTCTTAATCCCCTCACCTCTTTACTCATTTCCTCATATCTCCATATCATTGGGCAACCATCAAAATGCTCTCTGTATCCATGATTCTGTCTCTGTTCTTCTTGTTTGCTTAATTTGGTTTTTAGATACAGTTTTTGATAGATCTGCATTTGTGCCATTTTATTGTTGGTAGTTTTGATCTCCTTTTTCTTAAATAAGTTCCTTTAACATTTCATATAATAATGGTTTGGTGATGACGAACTCCATTTTTCTTATTTTTTCTTATCTATGAAGTTCTTTATCTGTCCTTCAATTATAAGTGATATCTTTGGGGGTAGAGCAATCTTGGCTATAGGCCCTTGCTTTCCATCATTTTGAATATTTCTTCCCCATCCTTTCTAGCCTACAAAGTTTATTTTAAGATATCGGCTGACAGTCTTATGCGAACTCCTTTGTAGGTAACTAACTTCTTTTCTCTTGTTGCTTTTAAGATTCTCTCTTTATCTAACATTTTGCATTTTAACTATGATGTGTCTTGGAGTGGGCCTCTTTGCATCCATCTTGTCTGGGACTCTCTGTGCTTCCTGGGCTCCCTGCATGTCTATCTTTCACCAAATCCAGGAAGTTTTCTTTCATTATTTTTTCAAATAGATTTCTAATTTCTTCCTGTTTCTCTCTCCTCTGTTCCATCCATGCTACAAATGTTGGACTTCTTGAAGTCGTCCTAGAAGCTACTTATACTATCCTCATTTTTTTTGGATTCTTTATTCTTCTTGTTGTTCTGATGGATCGTTTTTTTGCATCCTTATGTTCCATATTGACTTGATTCTGGCTTTATCCACTCTACTGTTGTTTTCCTGTAAATTGTTTTCTTATATAATTAGTGTATCCTTCATTTCTGACTGGGTATTTCTTATGCTGCTGAGGTCTGCACTAATTTCCTTGAGCATCCTTATAACAGTGTTTTGAACTCTGCATCTGACAGATTGCTTATCTTCATTCTGTTTAGCTCTTTTTTGGAGTTTTGATCTGTTCTTTCATGTGGGCCATGTTTCTTTGTCTCCTTGTTTTGGCAACCTCCTTGTGTCTGTTTCTATATATTAGGTAAAGCTGCTTTGACTCTGTGTCTTGGTACTGTGGCCTAATGTAGAAGGTGTCCAAAGGGTAAAATAGCGTAACCTCCCCTATCACCCAAGCTGGGTAGTTAGGTACATCCTTCATATGGACTGAGTACATCCTCCTCTTGTAGTTGAGCATTGGTTGCTGTTGGTGGATCAATGGGAAGGATTTATCTAGGCCAGTCAGCTGCAAAAATTGGCTGTGACTGCTGACCACCAACCTCTGCCCTCTTCAGAGGAGCAGCTGTGCAGGGGAAAGGAGGTGGTGCTCTGATGTGGTCTGTAGCTATCCACTGGGTGCACTGGCCCTGGGATTCTCAGGTGGTGCAGGTCAAGGTCAGCCTCCGCCTGTGTTTCTCCTGGTGCCACCCTGCCTGAGCTATAAAACAATCTGAAATGGCTGCTATTTGTTCTGGGCTTGGAGATTCCCAGGTGAAGCCAAGCTGTGAATCTAGGCTGGCCGCTGCTAGTCCCGGGCCGGGGCTCACTGAGGCCAGCTGTGCTCACTTGATAGGATTTAGGAAGTTAGGAAGCATGAGCCAAGATCAGCCATTCATATGGAAAGGCAGCTTGGCTGGGCCCTTTTTGGGTGGGGGAGTCTCTGGCGATCTCCAAGGCAGGTCAAACAGTGTTAGTCAAATTGATGGAGCCTCAGATATGTCACCAGCTTGCAGGTTCTATGAAGGGTTCTAGAAAAGGGACAAAGGCCTCTGCTTGCCCTGATGCCAGACACTTCAGTTTCTCCCTGTGTACCACTGGTGCCTTTTAAGCTGCTACCCCAGTGCTGGAGCTCAGAGGGAGTGAGTCTGAGTAGGTGAGTCTGTGTGTGTTAAGAGGAAATGCCTGGGGCTACAAAAGTTTCTCCCACTCTGTCAATCTCCACTGATTTTTTGCAGCCAGAACTTGTGGGGACTTATCTTCCTGGCACAGGAATCCTGAGCTGGGGAGCCTGGTGTGGATCTGGGACTCTTCACTCCAGAAGATGCCCCTTTTGAATTTTATCCACCACACATGAGTGAGGGACCAACCCATTCCACATCTGCACCCTTTCTACCCATCTGGATGGATGTGGTTTCTTTAGTTCTGTAGTTGTCAGACTTCTATTCACCTCAATTTTGATGGTTCTATGTGATGGTTGTTCATATTTTAGTTGTAATTTTGATGTAGTTGTATGAAGAGGTAAGCCATGTCTACCTGCACTACCATTTTTACCAGAAGTCCCAGATTCATTTTCAGATGTCTACCTGACATCTCTTTTAGATGGCTAATAGGCATCTCAAACTTAATGTATCCTAAACAGAATTTCTAATCATGTCGCCGCAATCTTCTTGTCCCATATTTGCCCATGCCTGGTAAGAACAACTCCATCCTTTCAGCTGCTCAGGCCAAAAGCCCTAGGTTATTCTTGAAAATTTCCCTTTTGTAGCCTGTATTCAATTCTAAAGCAATTTTTACAGCTCAAGTTTTTAAATATTTCCCAAGTACAAACTTTTATTACTACCTCAACCAAACTGTCACCTTGGACTGAGCTGCCTAATTGTTGTAAAAGGCCCCCAGCTATTACCCCTTCTTATCAATTGCATTCCTATAGCTCTTCAGTCTGTTCTATCAGCAGCTCAGTACTCATGTTAAAATCTAAGTGAAGTGTTAGACCTGAGCTGAGTGGTTGTCCCCTCACAAAGTGATATGTTGAGCCTTAAACACCCAGGAAAAGCAGAAGCAGCTATAGTTGGAAAGGTTCTTAGATAGGTAAGTAAGTTAAAAAGGTCATAGGGGGTAGGGGACCCTAATCCATTAGGACTGGGGCCTTACAAGAAGGAAAGGAGACACAGACATGTACAGAAGGGAAGACCATGTGAGTTCCACAGAGAGACACCAATCTGCACACTAAGGAGTGAGGACTCAGAAGAAACTGACCCTGCTGACACTTTGACTTTGGATTTCTAATCTCCAGAATTGTGAGAATATACATTTTTTTTTTTTAAATTACCCAATCTGTGATATTTTGTGATGATAGCCATAGAAAACTAATATGAATTTTAGTACCTAGAAAAAGGTGCTGCTATAACAAATAGCTAAAGGGAAGGCAGCTATGGAAGTAGGGAGAGACTGGAAGAGTTTTGAAGTGCATGTTGGAAAAAGCTTAGATTACCATGAAGAGATTGTTGGTAGAAATAAGAATGTTAGAAGTGTTACTGGTGAGGTCTGAGATGGAATTGAGAAGCATGTTATTGAACATTAAAGGAAAGGCAATCCTTGTTATAATTGTAAAGTGGCAGAGAACTGGGCCACATTATATTCTAGAATTTTGTGGAAGGTAGACCTTATAAATGATAAACTTGGATCTTTAACTGAGGAGATTTCCAAGCAAATGTTAAAGGTCTGGCCTAGTTTCTGTTTACAGTAAATATAAAATGAGAGAGATAAATTGAAGAAGTAATTATTAAGTAAAAAAAGAATCAAACTTGAAGATTTGGAAAATTCTCAATCATATTGCAAAAAATAAAAAGTGTGTTCTGTAGAGAACCCCAAGGGTTTGGGCTGGACATTCATTTGTTGAAGAGACTACAGGTGTGACTCATGAATTCAATCAATCATGTCAGTAGAAACACTGCCAGTTTGGTCTAAAGGGGACAGGGGAAATAAAGGAAAGCAATTGTATTTTGGAATGCTATAGGACAGGCCAATAGAGCTATACAGTTGCAATCATGTATTATCCTTTAAGAGCATAAAAGAATGACCATGAAGGTTACTCGAGATAGGCAGGTATGCCACTGCCACCACTGGCCCAGAGGCCATGAAGGGTTGGAGGAGTGTGAGGCTCTCTCCTCCAGTCTAACAGGGTGGGAGCCACCTCCTGAGTTTTGGCAGAACAGGCTATTACTGCCCAGGGCCACAGGGGAAGTGTTGCCCTTAAAGTAGGGCCACCCCTTAAAGTAGGGCCATCCCACTATTGAGCCCAGAGGACAGAGAATGGAAGCAAAGAGGTTATTCTTGAACCCTAAAATCTAATGGAATTCTTGCTAAGTTTTCAAATTGCTTGAGACCCATCACTCCTTCTTTGATTTCTCCCTTTTGGAATAGGAATGTCTATCTTACACCTGTCCCACTGTTGTAATTTGGCAGTAGATAACTTCCAGTTCCCATAGGTTCACAGTTGGAGAGGAATTTTGTTTCAGGATGAATCACACCTTGAGTCTTAACCATACCCAACTTAAATGATATTTAGGTGAGACTTTGGACTTAAAGTTAGTGCTGAAACAAATTAAGGGTAAGATTTTGGAGGCTGTTGGATGAGATGACCATCCTTTTCATATGAGAAGAATACAGATTTGGAGGGGGTATTATGGACTGAATTGTTTCCTCAAAAAAAAAGTTGAAGTTATAACCCCTAGTACTTCAGAATGTGATTATATATGTGTTTGGGGACTGGGTATCTAAAAACTTAATTAACATACAAAGAGATCATATGGTGGGCCCAATTCCAATATTACTTGTTTTCTTGGAAAAGAGATTAGGACACAGACAATACACAGACTGAGGATGACCGCGTGAGGACACAGAAAGAAGGAGAAAGTCCTCAGAAGAAACCTACCCTACTGGCACCTTGACTTTGGACTTCCAGTCTCCAGAACTTTAAGAAAATAAATCCTTGTTGTTTAAGCCACCAGTCTTTAGTGTTTTGTTATGACAGCCCTAGCAACCTAATTTATGAAATGATAACATTCCTTTGCTTAGAACTCTCCAATAGCTCTCCACCTTCCCAAGGGTTTTTACAGGGGTCTACTAGGTCCACAATCTGGTGCCCAGATCCCAGGTGTAGGGAGGAGGGGTGAGTGTTGGAAAGACCTTAATTACTAGAAGCTGAAAGCCTCCTGCACCTTTTCTCAAAGGCTAACTGTACTATCCAATAGTGCCATTAGCCTGATGTACATTCTACTGGACAATAATATAAAAGTACACTTAGTTTTTGCCTTTGTAGCCTCTCATTTTGTATTTTTATTTAGGGCATTTTCCTCTGGTTAACACATTCTTTCTTTAGATGTATCCATACTTGATTAGGCTTTGGAGCCACGTAAACCTCAGATAAGTTATTTAAACTATGTGAATCTTAATTTCTTCATAAATAAATGGGGAATAATAATATCATTTTGGTAGAGTCCATTCATTATTTGGTCAGTAATATGCATAGAAAACTGGTTGGTTCCAGGCACTATGTTGTGAAACTAAAAGTTAGGTAAAATATATAAAGCGTTAAGTTTATAACTTGGTTATATTAGTTGCTCAATAAGTGATAATATGTATCAATTTATTATTATTTTTATTATTCTTGATGTTGTGATGGAGTGCTAATTCTGCTCTTTAACCTGAGAAATGTTTTATCTTCTTCAAGGGCTTTTTGCATAGATGACCCCATCATTATTTGCTAATTTGTGAATTTAATCCCATAATTCTGAAATCCCACATTCTCCCCAGTTTATCACCCTATTCCTCTTTTACTCTTCACATTCAAATTCCCTGAAAAAGTTAGCTACACTCCATCTCTATTTACTCATGTCCCACTTATTCCTCGACATGCTCCACTCCAGTTTTTCACCTCCTTTACTCCTCAGAACTTCATCATGGGTCATTTACTACTGCCATAACAAAATACCACAGATTAAGAGGCTTAAACAATGGAAATTTATTTTCTTATAGTACTGGAGGCTGAAAGTCCAAGATCAAGGTATCAACAAGGTTGGTTTTTCCTGAGGTCTCTCTCCTTGGCCACCCTCCTTGGCCACCTTCTCCTGTGTCTTTACATGTTCTTCCTGCTGCATGCATTCATCCCTGGAGTCTCTTTCTATTTATAAGGAACCCAGGGATATAGGATTAGAACCACACCTTTTTGACATCATTTAACCTTAATTACCTCCTTAAAGGCCTTATTTCCAAAATAGTTATATAGGGATTAGGGCTTCAACATATGAATTTTGGGGGATATAATTCACTTATTATGAATTATATTCATCATAATTCATAATACACTTAGTAATATTTCATGTGCTTATTTTATTTGCCCTTACATGAGAACTCAAAAGTATTATCCACACTTACCTTCTCAAAACTCTCTTCTCTGGATTTCTTCAGCCCCACATGCTCCTAGTTTTTCTCCTTATTCTGACCACTTCTTGGAGTACCATTTTTCACTCTCTAACAACTGAATGTTAAAGCTCCTTAAGACTTTGACCTTGAGTCCTTCACTTCTCACTAAATACTGTACTCTCTTTTGATGTGGTGAAGTCATCCATCCACCTGGGCTCCATCCCACCAGTAGCAGAAAACTCTCAGTTTTTTATCTGTAGATCAGAACTGTTGACTTGACCTTGTCATGTACTTGCCCCTCCCTGGAAATTATCAAACATTGAGAAAAACACAGTTTTAGTGCTTTCTTTTTCTTCTGTTAAGAAAGGTTGGCTGTATTGAAACTCATTTATCCTTTAAAATCACCGTTCATTCCACTGCACCATCACACTCATAGAAGGGAATTTCCAGGGTAACCTCAGATGAACTTGTGTGACCCTTTACAGAAGTGACCACATATATAGTTCTTGACACCAAGGTGTCAGGGAAAGGGGAATTCCGAGCTTCAGAGTGCCTGAAAATAATGTTTAAAAGTAAACTGATAACCATCTACAGTGCAGGCATCCTGTGACTATTATTTATGATTAAGGACTTTGAGTCTATTGCACTACATTCTACCAGTATGGAAGAGGGGAAATTTTTTAGTTTGGGCTGAGTTGTTCATTTGCTGGGCTATGGTGAACAATTTCAAGATATATATAACTCTCTAAATTTTAGATGTAATTATATATTCATGAGGTAATATATTACTAGTTATTACTAATTAGAAATGAAAGGGGTAAAATCAAATCATTCATAAAGAACATGTATGTTGAACATTCGTACCAGGTATCAAGCATTGTGCTAATGAGAGGAGAGAGTGAACAGATGAGACGGTCCCAAAGAGAAGTCCTCAACCTCACAGTGTCATGATTGTGTCTGAGCCAGCCTGTTCATCCCACTCAGAATCACTCCATGTATGCCTTGGATGTGCACACCTTAGCTTGCCAACAGACCTGGCTCACATTTGTCCAGAGGTGGCCTACCTCTAGATACACAATTCTGACCATCCAAGTTCTTTTCACCAGGAATTATTTAATAACACACATTTATGTTTGTCCTGAGGTAAATTAGCATAAGTGGTATTGTATCAATATATCCAACTAAATTTACTTAAGGCCATCTAACTTATCAAATGTCACATAATCAACATGTCCTGTACTTACATATTTATATCTGTAAAGACTAATTCAAAATAGTTCCAGTAGATGTTGGTCGACTCTTTCTTGGATTTTTGGTTTCTCTCCCTTTTGGCTAACAAGTGTTTTTTCTCTGCTTTTTTTTTTTTACTGTTATTCAGTTACAGTTGTCCCCATTTCCCCCCATTCCTCTCCCCTGCCCTACTAATTTTATTTTTAAAAATCTCCCTTTTTAGGTGATGCAGAGTTCCCTGTGTCAACTCCATCATCAACAATGAGTTATGACATTTCATCTAACCTTACCTAAATCTTAGGTTAAGGATAAATGAAATTTCAATACAAGCACCCAGATCAGTAAAAAAGGGGGGGATTGAACCATTAAGAATAGTGGAGAAACAGATACTTTATGTAACTTATCTTTGAAGAAAAAAATAAACAACTTCACCCCATTTCAAGTGGAGGTAAGTGGGCTCCAGTGAAAATAAGATTAAGTGTGTTGGAATGACTTGTTCTTCCCCTGCCTGTCCCCTTTCTACTGAATGCCTGTGTATTTTGCCCATATATGGGGCTCTCACTAAATTCAAAGAACTCAGGAAAGTGAAGATTTCCAAGCAAAAGGAAATGAGATGGGGATGAAAAATGAACTCCTGATTTCAGCTGAATTCACCTAGATGGCAAAAAGAAAAAAAAATAAGTGACAATTTTGACTTTAGAAAGCAGCAGAGTAGTAAGAAAAGTCGACTTGAGCTCAACTCCAATTTCCTCTTTGATGGCTAAATAAATGTTAAAGTAGTTTGTAAATATTTTTAAATGACTGGCTTTGGAGTGGGAGCGGTAGGAAAGAAAGAGAAAAAAAGGTTAACTACCACACATAAAACAACCAGCTCATACAGCTTATGGCCAATTTTTACAGCTGGATTTTTATAAACTCCTTGCAGAGCTGGGTGAGGAACAGGTTTATGATGTTACCATGGCATTACTGTAGTTCTTTTGACAAAATATTGTGACACTGAAGCAGATGTACGTACAGTGAGAAGATAGGCACAGCGGTTGGGACAAGTATGAAGGAATTTAAGACCCTCACTAAATACTTCAGTGAAGAATGTCTCACTGAACTGTTGCTGGGTTTAATTAGCTGTAGAATGAAAGATGAAGGGTTAATCCAAGGTCAGTGTGGGGGAGAATGAAGCCTGTGACACATGCAGCTATTTAATATTTGCTGAATGCCACACTCTGGTCACTAGAATAGTAAATTAACAGTGCAGGAAAGAATGGCCACCTAGGGTTTGTTTTTTGTTTTTAAGCCAATTTGATATGATGGTGTTCAATATTTAATTTCCATATGCATTTATTTAAAATTCTTTCTGTCAGTCTAGTCATTTGTCTGAAATGTTTTTTTTAAGATTTTATTTATTTATTTTTAGAGAAACGGGAAGGGAGAGAGAAGAAGAGGGAATGAAACATCGATGTGCAAGTGATACCTCACGCACACTCCTAGCTGGGGACCTAGCCTGCAACCCAGGCATGTGCCCTGACTGGGAATAGAACAGGTGACCCTTCAGTTCACAGGCTGACACTCAATCCACTGAGCCATACCAGCCAGGGAAATGTTAAAAGTGACTGCCAAGTGCATAAGAAGCATTCTCTGATCCTCAGTGATATATAACTTAATTGAATTCATTTAAAAATAATTATAGTTGTTAATAATATATTGCTTAGTGTCTATATTTGTCTATTTACACTACTTCAATTTTTTTCTTATTCACAGGTAGAAAAAAATGTTGGGCAGACATCTTTTTTTTCTATATGTAAACTTCATGACAAGCTTGTTTGAGAAGAACAAATTCTGAACTCTGTCTAGAATAAGGGAAGATTTGTCAGGCATAGTGGGCATTTCATCTTCCATTAACTGATTCAATAAATATTCCTTGAGCATCTGTTATGGGTCAGGCACTGTGTTTCCCACTAATTAACAGGACAGAGTTCTAGTCTTCATAGAACCCTATGAGTTGGGACCTAGAACAATGGCATCTTTTCAGAGAAAACTCTCAGGTGGATGACACACCTGAACCAGCCATTTTAATATGTACAAACATACTGAATAGTTCTCTCACTTCTATTCTCTGATTTAACCACTGGACAGATGGTCCATATAAATTAAACATATGTACTTTTATATACTATTAAAGACACATTTTGAATTTTGTTTCATTTTTCAGGATTTTTACTAATAGTATAACTTTATATACACAATCAAAGTGAGCAATTTAGTCTGGACTGAATGGTATGAATGAGCAAATATCACCTACTCACCACTAACATAGTAGGGAAGAGAGACCAAAATCAACTAACTAGCTAAGTTAGAACAGTAAACTCCCAAAAGGGTCCTGAGTAATGTTGAAATAACAAGCAAATGTAAGCCAACATTAAACCATGTTTTCACATTAGGCACAGACATCAATCCAAGCTAACGTACATTCTGAAAAGCATTGGACAATTCTAACTGCACTGATATCCATGGCAGATATCAGAAGGAACTCTGTTTAGTAATGGGCTCTATTTAGAATGGCCAAAGATTAAGTGTGTACCTTGGGGAATACTGCAGCCTCTACCAGCTGCCCCTCCATGACTGACCTTGGAGCTTAAGGGCCTGACAACTGTGAACTTAGCAGTTGTGGAAATAAGATACTGCAGTTTCTGTACTCCTACCCCAACACCTCATGCAATTAATCCAGTTGAAACTTGTTTACTGAATGCTATTCTTCAGCAGGTGTTGTACTGGCTGAGGAGGATGCAGTCTCAGGCAAGAAAGAAACTGTCCTCGGGTGGCTCCATAGAACCCGTGTGGGAGGAGTGTGAATTGGTGACTGGGGCATTTGAGTAAACTGAGTTTTTCATTGCATTAAGATGAGTGACCCCTGCCCTGGTCCTTTCCACTGAAGGTCTCTGTCATCAAGCAGACACAAGGACAAGGACTTTACTCCATGAAGTCAGGTGTGGCTGATACAAAGCGGAAAGTGTCTTGGAGGTCCCTGCCTACCCAGCATTCTGCATGTGGCAAGAGGTCACAGAGGGCCAAAGTCCCCAGCACTTTTTCCATCCTTGGCTATTCTTCAATACTCTCATAACAGCTATTCAGAACTGGTAAATGGGTATCACCACATTGGTAATGATATTCACATTTGACCTTCCTTGATTGCTCAAAGCTAAACACTTTGGAACCATCCCCTTCTGCAAGTGAATGTAGGAGCAGAACATATATTTCTGTGTCTGGAAGAGAGAGTTGGAAGAACAGGAACAGGGGTCACAGTGCTCATGGTTAAATGACATACATTTTCATGGGATTCTTAGTTTATTGCTTCATAAATTCTCAAACTAAACTGACACTACTCATCTTATTGATTCATGGATGTTCATCTTCCACAAGGAGTAGATCCACCTAACTTAAACTCATGGAAAAGAAAACAACATCAAAACTTCTACCTAAAAAGAATTACTCTCACTGCTAAATACTACTTAAAACCAGTTTGGGAATGAGTTGTTTACTTGTTGAAAGAAAGGATGTAGGCCACCAGGTCAGAAGTGTACGTGTTTCTGCAATGTGAAAAGTTGATGGCACAGTTAATCTGTTTCATTTAACCTTGGTTAACCAGACAATTATTACCTGTGAGTAGGAAAAACACTTCCATGAATATAATTCTCTTCCTATAAAGTCAAGTAGGATGACTGTTTGAATGCAATTAGTGCCTTTTAAAGTTATAATTGTGTATTCAGCAGAACAGAAAAGCAATTTAAGAAAATGCTGACCCCAAAACTCCAAAGCCATTGAGATCTTCTTAAAATCTCTGGGCAAAAAAAAACAAAGGTGAACCTGAATTTTTATTTCCTATTGGGAAATTAAATAACAAGTAAGGGTTATCACTGAGGTCTGCTATGTTGATAATCACTAGAGGTTTTATGAGCTAAGTTCTCCGTGACTGCTTCAACAAGTATTTATTAAATACCTTATAAGACCCTGTACTAGGATAATTTAAAGATAATACAATTCTTATTGAAGGTTTCATACATATGGATTAAATCTTATTGACCCAGTGGGGTATAAATAGTGCTTGAGCTTATATGTAAAGACATTTCTGTCTGTGGTTTGGTCCTCGTATCTGCAAATGCTCACATTGGGGTAACAGTGCCAATTAAAGCCAACAAAATTGCTGTACCTTGACACATTTTTTTAAAAAGTGGGCTCTAACAACAAAAATTTTCCAATACCAATGAAGCAATAAAACAAATAAAAGATATTTAGCCTACTTTCTAAAAGAATCTTTTTTGCTGACTCTTGAAAGACCCATTAAGGCAGCAGCTTAAATTCTCACTTGGACATGAGTGTTTATTGTTTTAATGCCAAACTTGAGGGTGAATTCATTTTTGTCATGGTTTTGAGTGACTTAAATTTTCTTTGATGATGGACAGGTGAATCTACTTACAAAGGCCATGACATAGAAAACGTATTTACACACATACAAACCTAATATATGGATGTATAATGCACATCCCAGGTTGTGCTTCTTCAGTTTGCATGATAGGGAGGCATTTTTTGGAGAAGGCAGATGCTAAGCTCTTCTAGATCTGGGATAACATCCAGTGGATCAAGTAAAGAGTCAGATACAACTGGGAAGGAGCCAACACAGCTATAGTTGGCAGGGAGCATAATCATGGGGAGGCTGGGAGCTTTGGCGGAGCTTCAAATGCCAAGATTGTGATTTTTGAGGTTAAACTTAATGGTAATAAGGAGCTATTGGAAGATTTTGAAATGTGGGTGGGCTTAATTATTTAATGGAGGTGATATAAATGGCCTTAGATGGTAACAGTTATTATTCTTATGCAGTTGCTGTTTTTCTGACCCTTGAATGTGGAAAGTTCTTTCAAGCCAATAGCCACTTGTGAGTGGGAAGGGCTGCTGAGAAGAAAGTGATGATGATCACAAAGCAGCCACTGTCATTCTCTATGGTTCTGTAGAGAATGATCACTTGAGACACCTCCAAAATCAAGGTCCCTTGGAAAGAAAAGACAAGAAAGACTCAATGTTAGAAAACTGGTGTGCAAGTTATTTATGGCAGAGTCCCAGCTGCTACCTGAATTCCCTTATTAAAATAACCAACAGGTGGGTGACCTGACCTTTGAAAACATCATGTTGGGGCATGTATAGGATACATTACTGCATTCGTTCTCTTCTTGCTTAGATACAACCACACTTTGATACTCGAAAATTCACTTTAATTTTGGAAGTCAGACATCAAAAAAATGACTAGTTCCGTGTCTTTCACCTAGATATTTAATAAATGTCTGCATACGGATTGATTAAAAGTTCCTGAAAGTAAGTGTGTATGTACAGAGATTATAGGTTTGAGATTGATATGATCATCCATTTATTTATCTTGCTCCTCTTGTTGTTTATTGACTATCCTATAATGTATGTACCAAGTATTTGCTGCCTCATCTTCTTACGAGAATGCAAAACATAGCTACATTTTCTCTCTCTCAGAGAAAATGAGGATAAATTTCTAGGAATCATTTTAATTAAAACACATAATCCCTGTACATGAAAAGGAAGAGTGGAGTGGTATTTGTTTTTCCTTGTGGATGAACAGTTCAATTAGAGAAGGCTGGTGCTGGAGGTCTGACTGCTGGCTGGGCACCTTTCACTCATGTCTTCCTGCATACCCTCTAAAGAGCAGAGAAATATTGAAAGGGTTTGGCACAGACCCCAATTCAACCAAAGGCATTACAGACTTGCAAAGCAGGCTGTCTCTGACCTTCATGGCTCCACTGATGGCTCTAACATTTGTTCCACGGAATTGACATTCAAATCTCATCAAAGAGATGCATGAAATCACAAAATACTGTGGTGAGGAAAACAACCCCCCTAACTGGTTCTTCAGCAGTCTTGCTTTGTATTCAACCCTGATGCATTTGGTTGAATGTAAGTACACTGTTAGGCCATGAAGAAAACAGGCAGTAAAAGAAATATGAACTCCAGGGGACATAAACAAAGGCTCTCCTGCAAGAGAGGCACCCACAGACTGAATGTTGAGTGATCTGAAGATGTGGTAAACTTAAGTAAAAGTAAGGAAATCCTCTTTTTTTTTCAGAGGTAAGGAACCAGAACAGACTCTAAGAGGTAGTCAGTCACTCTGGAACATGTGCTGCCTAAAGACAAGTGGTAGAGTCTGGGCTAGGTAGCCAGGTGAAGGAAAGAGAGAGAGAGAGAGCCCTAGAGCCTGGGAATCAGAAAATCTGAATTCTGGTCTTGGCTTGCTTCCAACCAGCTGTGGGTTCTTGGCCAAAATAGTTTATCCTATCTGAGCCTCAATTTCCTCATCCCTGAAGTGTAGGCGTTGGATCAAATGACTTCTAAAGTGCCTTTCATTTTTTATAATTACATGTCTTAGAGAAGTTGTCATTTTGATTTGACTCTATTAGGATCATGTTTCCTAAAGCTGGATAACAAGGAAAGTTTGTATGTCAGAGTGTGCTTATCTGTTTTAGAATTATTATTTTCTTTAATGTTTTCTATCCCCCTAACCCCCTTGGGTAGGTTCATTACATTCGCCATGTGCAATGGACCTAGGCATTCTGATCTGAACATGAGATGCTGTCTGATGGGGAGGGCTGGGTATTGTGGGGCATCCCAGGTTCGTTATCAGCCTATTCTTCATTGCCTGTGGGATGGCAACAGAGAACATATGGCTATCACTCATTTGAGCAAGGTCCTTATATCAGATTTCCAAGAAAGTTATAAGTGCAGCAGTGATCAGTGGCGAAGAAATGATTTCATGAAAAAAAAAAACTCAAAGGGAGTGAAGTTTACGCTTTGAAAACAGCCAAAGAGAACTGCATTTGGACCTTAGATTTGCAACAGTTAATTTAGATATTAGAAAGACATTTTGATATAAAAGTTTAAAACTGATAATTACCACAAAAGTCACCTCTTCTGCCCTCATTTGTTGGCCATGGAAGAAGCTAAGGCTCTGAAGAGTTGAGTGAATTCTCCAGAGAAACAGCTGGTAAAGCCAAACTGAGGCTCAACTTAGGGCATTTGACTCCCAATACCTTTTCCCTTTTTGCAGTCACTTTCTGCTAAATAGAAATGGCCCTTTTTTGTAGGTGAAGACATCACTTTCTTAAGTGGTAGGCATCAAAACCTACATGCTACTCCCAGAATCCCCCAAGTACTCTGTCACAGCACCTAGAGGTTTATCACAACATCTCAAGCCAGCCCATCAAAGCCCTCATCACGCGGATTCTTCTCTATTTGGATGTAGAACATCTTGTAAGAGTTTATTTGAGACAAACCAATGGCATGTTAGGAAGCAAGATCTCAAATGCTACCCAGGATGACAGTTTCCTTTGTACTTTCAGAATTAGGAAGGGGACATGAGGAAGATTACATGAGCATGGAAGAGAACAAGTCAGAGAAATCTCTATGACTGAATTACAGGTTAGTTAGCAAGATTATGTGCTTTCTGGAGGGTGATTATACTTCTGAGAGGGTCTGTAAAAGAGGCATTTTATTACCTAGATACACAGAAACAATGGACTGGACTTGCTTGAAGAAAAGATAACCGTTTGTTAACGAAGTTATAGTCCAGTGGTGTGACTACGCACCATGACCTGCCCAGTTAGGTATTTATGATCAGACCACCCTGTGAGGTCACTTTAGGGTAGATTTATTACAGAGACTCTTTTTTCATCCACAAATATCTATTTCCAAGTCAGCTACACGAGGCCCCAGGACAAGACCCTCTCATTCTCAGTTGCATTTTCAGCTTTAGCATGTTTCCTGGCACATAGTCAAATCTCAGTGGATAGCTGTTGAGCCAGTCACCAAAAGCTTGAAGAAAATAGAAATAGTAATAACTGAATGAACAGGATCTCAAGATCTCTGTCATTAAAATCATTCCTATGGGTTAAGACATGTTAAAATGCAAACAATCCTGGGTGAGAGTGACACAAGAAACCATTATCATAGCATCTCAAATTGCTTTGAAGAGTCAAGGAATAAGAAAGCTTTAAAGGGAAACAGAGGTAGAGGAGTCAGCGTGGGAGATCAGTGGGAAACACTGCTATATTTGTGCTTGGTGGGCAGAGTCTAGAAAAGTGGTTCTCACTGAGAAGCCTGCAGGAAGTGCTATCCAAAATAATACATCATTACTTCCCACTTTGCCTAAGGCTGGCGCTTCTTGTAGCCAATTCACCACCCAAAATGGGTTTTTTCACTACTGATTACAGTCATACAGATGCAAAAGCATCACGACTATACATACTCCTTAACTGTATATTGAATAAATTTTTTTCCTTATTTAATGTTTTTGCACCTTTGAGATACTCTGGGCAGTTGATATGATCTCCTAACTGTTGAGAAAACTGAAGCAGGGGGACTGGTCTGCAGTCTCACAGCCCTGTGCTCTGACCACTAAACAAACTCTGTTTTTCTTCCATTTGTTAAGACTAATACTAATTTTTTAAAAATATGTTGTATGTATATTGCGCAAATATTTTCAGAAAATGGTCCCCTTTTTTGTTTTATTAATTAGGGCATTGACTATAACAATCTTGCAAACTCATCTTTTAGACTAAACTGTTGCTGCCTTACGTGTAACTGTCAATCTGGCTGAAACATCCCTCCTAGAGTTCCCCAGAGAGACTGAAAAGAAGAGGGAAAGAGGGAAGCCACACATTAATTCTTGAAAGAATCCAGTTATGACAATACTGCTCCTTCTGATGCCTACACAGTTTATGTTTTCTTCCTGAAATGAAACATATTTTTATGAGGGAGATAAATAGCAAAAGAATAATATTAGAATAATAGTGATATGCTGCTGTTGTGTTATACTTCTGCAAGTTATATATTTTTACTCTTTGTACTAACCTAGATATTTGTGACAGGTTTCTACAACTGTCATCATTTTATATAAACAAGGTATTATTTTAAAATATCAATTCTATCTATCACTTTATAACTGACTCCCTCCTCCCTACCAAATCACTCAACAGACGAAAGACATTATAATAGGTTAGAAGATGGACAGAGTTGGAAACAGCTTTTCCTCAAAAAATTTTTTTCAAGATCAAAATCAGAACCCAATCTTTTAAGGAACACACCTGAATTAAATTTCCTTTCTTTTGTTCTTCACTTTAATTTCCCCCCAAACTGCACTTGAGCTTCTAATATTCTTCTTCCCCCTTTAATGTCAATAATTTGCACTTCTGTCATCCCTTTCATCTGCAAAATCACACGGCCATCTGAAACTGTCTCTGATGAACTTCAGAGGATTGCTCTAATAGGTCAGTCCTTTGAGGACCTTCTTTTCAACATGTGTAGAAAAAACAGACTTTGCAATAATAGAAATTACTCCAGACTCTAAGCTTGGGTGATTTCAATAGTGGCTGAACTTAAGTGGATCAGTGAGGTCACATGTGGGGCATGGGTAGTGGATGCATTATGGAAGAATTCATGAAGTCATGTACCTGCAATGTCACAACTCCCTTGTAAGAAAAAAATGGCCCTAAATTCTTTGTCCTACCTCAGTAGTTCTGACTTGCACAGGATGCTTACTTTTGGAAGTAAAATCAGTTAGCTTGTTTACTCTGGACACAGGTAATTGGAATTAGATGAGAACTGGTGTCCTGACCCAGGTCACTAGGCTTAAGTGATATCTGCCATGTTATAGGTAGGTGGTTGGCACTAACTAGCCAACAGAAGTGTTTGACACTAAAATAATCTAATCTGCTTATTTTTTCAAGCAGTTCAAGTGCAAGATGAACAAAGAAGGTCTGGTTACTCAAATCCAAGTTTATTTCCCTAGGAACCCTGAGATATTATCTTGGTAGAATCTAAAATATGCCACAGATTCCATGATAAAAAGGACTAAAACCCAAACTGACAATGAGATGGAAAATTATACTACTTCACATTTCTGTAGATGCTTTAAATCAATTTTCATCTTACAGTTATGAGACATATGGGTGTATTGACCTCCTGGCCCCAAAGAACTTGACTGGTGGGATCAGATCTACTGAGAAAAAATGAGAGAGTGCAGTATTTTCATGAGTTCAGACTATGCACATAGATTTGGGGCAGTCTATGATTGCTCATTGCTCTTTAGAGATTAAAGAAATCTTGAAGAAATAAGTTACAAATGTGTATGGTATTGTCATATTATCATGTTTTTTAAAAGAACTAAAAGACTATTATGAGGCAGAAGCATAGTAACAAAGATTTATCTATCCTCTTCAACATTAAAAATGTTATATTCACTTTAAAGGAAACAATATTGTATTGCAACTTTTTATCAATGAACATGATGGGAACTTTAGGAGAAAGCAAATTCTTGATAACCAGGATGAGGGAGGTGGAACAGAGTCAGGTGACCTCCAGCATCTGGCACCATATCTATGACTGTCCTTGTCAAAGAACTTTGATGAAGCAATGAGGCAACAACATAGCAGGAAATAAGATTTGAGGATATTGGATTCTCACTTTCAGATTATTGGCTCTAACACCAAGTCACTTAAACCAAGAACATCCTAGATTATCAATTGAGGTTAGGTGAGGGTTGGGGAAATGTAGTGGAGATACCTCATTTCTCCCACTCTCCCCAAATATGGGTAATTCTTTATAATATAGAACCAAGCATGTTTCATTTCAGTTCTCTTAAGGAATTTAAATTAAAAGGGTGGAGACTCAGGGGCTGCTGCTGTTTGTTCTGTAGAGAGAATATGGAAATGCCATTACATTTGTTATGTCTCCTGGTCCCACAAGGATATCCTAATGTCCCAGAGGGAAAGAGCTTCAACAGAGGGCAGCTGTATGACCCCACACCCTGATGCTGGATCCTCACGTTATTTCTTGGTCTTCCAGGGAACAAGACTGTCAATGGCATGGCAACTCACAGCTCCTCCCCGCCCCCTGAGGCAATTACAACATCTTCAGGCAGGCGATCCCGTATCTTCTAGATGGGATTCTTTCTCCTCAGGAACAGATGATGGAAGACACCTTTCCAGTCTAATTGAGGGTGATAGCTCATTTGGGGGACTCATACTGCAACCAGTGACAGGCTAGAGCATGGCACAGCAGTGATGTTGTGACTTAGCCCATCTTCTCAAGGCTCAATGGCTTCTACACAGTCTTGCCATGCACAGGCTCCATGTGGCTGCTCTCAGAACAACCAACCCTCTCTTTGTTGGAGCTATTTTTAAAATTTATTTTATTATTATTTGTCTTTTTTTGCTAGATATATTTGGTGCCTTGTCTCAAGGGGGCAATTGTAAAAGGGGATTTTTTCTGGAATACACATGAAGTAGACCAGGCCTCAAAGTCCTGGTTCAAATTTAGAGATGAGCAAGAATAACAACTTGGGCTTGGTTAAGTGCCACTTTCTTTTAGATTTACTAGTGAACCAAACAAAGCAGTGCAAAAGGAAACATGATCAATGGTGCCATGAAGGGACACAGGTTTTCATGGAGCCATGGGTATCCACAGGGTGCACTCCAGTGGTCAGTGCAACCCCCAAGGTGTAAGGAAACTGTCAAGGCAAAGACGGAAAGAGCCCAGAGTTGTGGGCTCTTTCAACTGAAGAATGTAGCTGAAGCTACATCAGTATCCAAGGGGCTACCAATTACTATATAAGGACAACTCCACAGCATCACACAATTATACATTTCTACATTATATTCTTACTGTGTCATTGGGCTCTTGTAGTGCTGGAAGTGGAATACCCTGAATTCTTTACTTGAGTCCTAGTGTCTGACTTCCTGCCAAGGGAAAAACATAATATAAATTTTGGCTAAACATCAGGAGACATATGTTCTAGCTCTGGCTCTGCCCCTAACTAACCATTATGTGATCTTACAGAAATCACATAACCTCCCTGGACTCAGGATTTTTTGTTTTTTGTGTGTTTTTTTTTACCTTTAAGGGGAGTATGGGATGGGCTCTCCAGTCCTTTCTAGGCTGGAAAGTCTGTAACTCTAATCCAGTGTCTCCCCAGATACATAAGTGATAGTATTATATCCTACAGACTTTTTGGCCAAGAATAGGGAATGGATAATATGCTTTTGAAATAAACTATAAAATTGAGAAAAGCAAGAAACGTAAGGGAGTGATGGTGGACTTTAAGCATCAAGACACCAACTCCGAATCTCATTCAGTAAAAAGTCAGAGAATCTGAGAAATTGTAGACTGGCTGTTGATTATTTCCTGTCCTGGAAAAAAGGGAGGAGGGGATCTAGACAATTTTTAGATTAGAAAGATTTACTGGTAAAGTGAATGTGATAGGAACTTCAGGAGAAAGTGAATTCTTGGTAGCCAGGGTGAGGGAGATGGAACATAGTCAAGTGAAAGATTTTTAAATGTCTAAAAAAAAAAATTAAGGCATCCCAACCACATGAGATATTAAATGGAGCAAATGGTTTGAGTCTTAGGATATTCAAGAATATTTTCACCTGAATATGCAATCATAAGAGGCACCAAGTAGTAAGAAAAAAGGGAGACATAGAAAATGATTGTGACTACCTAGGAAATGCCCAAAATAATTCAAATTTAACAAAATATGTATAATCCAGGAATTAGTAACATAAAATCAGTAACTTACTCCTTTTCTCAATTCCAACCATTTATTCAGTTAAGCCAGAAACTAGGGACAGTTATCTTATTCCATTCAGTCAGTTGTCACCATCTTTCCATCCTAAATGAATCCATTGCTAAATGAATCTCATTTTTTTTTCTCCATGGCCACTGTCTTAATTCAGCTCTTCACTATGTCTCTAAGTTTACCACAGTAGTGTCCTAACTTGCACCCTTACACCATCCTCTGAACTCCTTCAGGAGAGATCTATTTAACCTGCAGATTTGATTACTATATCATTTTCCTTCTTGTAACTAGTCATCAGCTTCCCACTCAATATAGAAGAATTCCAAAGTCCAAATCATGACATGAAAGGCAATTCTTTGGCTTCATTTCTAGAAATGTTCATTCACAAATGGCCCTCTAGCTAAAGGCTTCAGTGCTTAAGACACAGTAGCTGTTTAGTACATGAACATTGAACACTCATGGAGGCATGAATTTGTATGAGTATTTTGATATTTGAGCTAAGCAATGGGCATGTACAGCTGCCTGATGAACAATAAGTAGGTCTGCTGACCTAGGGCAATGATGTCCCAGGAGATGGAGAAAGACCTTACTGAAACTCATCTGAACCCACTTTGAAGTGTTCTTTGGGGAGTGAATTGTGGAGCACAGAAAAACAAAACAACAGCAACAAAACCAGGAAATTATAGATGAGTATCATGGTTTTTAATATAGACTGGTTAGATTAATGTCAGTCTCAGAACTAACTACAATATTTTACCATGTATAATGTGCACTTTCCCCCCCGACATTTTTGAGGGAAAAATAAGGATGCATACTACACATGGGTAATACTAATTCCATATCTACATAAATGTGTTTAATTTTTATTTATGCTTATACATTAAAAGAGTAACTCTAGAAAGCAATGATGATATCCATATGCAAAATAATACCCTAGAATATGATCATTGGCTTTGTTTTTAAATATAAATAAATAAATATTTGAATTAAAATATTAAAATGAAAGATTTTTTTCCTGAAAGTTTGGGCCAAAAAAGTGGGTACACATTATACATAGCAAAATATGGTATAATTAGGAATATTTTGTGAATATTTAGTTCATCAAGAATCTCACTAATCTCACCTCTTGTGGGGTAGGTTAACCAGTCTGGTGAATAAGAAGAATGAGACAGACATTTTGTTAACTGGATTTTAGTGATGAACCTGACAAAGTCTCTACTGCCCCACCATTAAAGCAGGACTATGGTACTATTAGACCAGTTATCTCGGTGCCATTTTGTTGGAAATGAAAGCCTCCTAGTGCCCTGCCCTAATGGTTTGCCCTCAGTCCAGTCCTAGTCAACAGTTTATCCAACATGTGAAGGAAGATCCAGAAAGCACACTGACTGAATTCATGAATGACATCTGTGTCACCAAAATATTTTGCTAGCCAATATAAAGACCTGAGAGGACCGAGCAGTAGGAAAAAATGAATCAGTATTGTAAAATAAAATTTAAAACAAATAGAAAGGTCTCTATGTTCTTCCACAACAGCATCTGTTTATATGTTGGGGGAACATGTGGGTGTCCATACAACTTGTAACAGAGAGATGGAAGGTTTCCTTACAGGAAGGGAAGAATTTAGAATAAAGGAAAAGACAGTTCTTTTTTCTTCATGCTGGTGGATCATACCTAGAATATTGCTTTCTGCTCAGGTTGGCATCAGTCTAAAGTTGGGGCACAGGTGGAGCAGAGTGGAATATTTTAGACGTTGCAACCATATCTGAAGAAAAACAGTAGAAGGCTCTGGGATAAATAGCTTGTATGTAAAAGGGGTGACCCAAGGACCAAAGCAGTCATATGACAAATCAGACGGGCTGTCACATGGAAGTAAGGTCTTGCTTGGTCTGTTTGTCTGGCCCCACAGACAGAGATAAGACCAATAGATAAAAGTTACATGGATGCAGTCACATTTCATTATAAGCAAAGGATTTATAATAATCACAGCAATGACTAGTAAATCACTTATGATAGGCAGTTGATTCAATCTTTTGATGGGAGATTGGACTGAATGAACTCCTAATGTGTCTTGTAACCTCCATTTTAAAATGTATCAATGGTCATATATGGGAAACTGCAAAAAGTAGCCCAAACATCTTCCATTCCTTTATGCATATTCCTTTGCAATATGACTTTGTAGCATCTCCCATCAAGTATTTATTTCTCAGCCCCTTGAGGTTTGGCTTTGACTAAAGTAGAGGCTTGAAAGGTGCTTGCATTTCAGGGCTTTTCTTGCTGCCCCTGGCAATCCTGAAACTGCCATAAGCCTAGGCTAGCTCCTTGGAGACCTGTGACCCAGGGAGCCTTCTTGCCCCAGCTGACAGCACCAACAAGCAAACATGTGAGTAAGGCTGTCCTAGGCCAAGCAGGTCCTAGACCACCTGCCCACTGACAAAGGTCAACGAGTAAGCCTAGGTAAGACCCAGCAGAACCTCTCTGCTAAGGCCAGTCCAAACTGCTGTGCCAGAATCATTAGCTAATAAATGATTGCTGCTTAAGCCACTAAGTTTTAGAAGAATTTATAACACAGCAAAAACTGATACATCATAGACTATATTCTGCTGCTCCTGAAATATTTGCTTGTTTGTTTTTTCAAGAGGGGAACTGAGCATTCTTTTTTCTTAGTCCAAGTAAAATCTGCTATTAACCTAACAGCATAGAGAAAGTGGTGGGTTGAGAAGGCATGGACGTGGTGGAAAATATGGGGGACCATAGAGAATTCTGTTGGCCTGGAGTTTTTAAAAGTTATTTACTGACATGGATAATTGATTACATGGTTGAACATCCAAGTGACAGCATGAATGGAAACTATCATCAAAGACATAGCACGCAGAAAATATTGTGCTGCACCTTTGGGCTTCCTTCAGAACCAGTTTCCACTAACAGTAGAGGGAGATTTATGGTTTTGATTATGAGGCCTTTAAAAGATGGGTTATTTATTCCTGATATTAATAACTCCACTTTGCCTAGCACACATTGGTTTAAAAACATTTAAATCCATTTCTTTGTATATTTATAGTATTTCTCACTCTGAATTTTAGAGGTATATAAACACGTGTGTCTTAGTTGGGGTTTGCAGAGAGAACCAGGTTCCTTCTGTTTCATGGCAGCAGTGCCAAATTGGGGTGGAGGGAGGAGGCAGGGTTAAAAGATGGACATAAAGCCCCTGCCACCCCTCCTTCATACCTCTTTGCCAGGACATAAGCTGCTCTCCCTCCCCTAGCTTACAGAAGAGAGCTCAAGGGAGCTCAAACTCCTCTAGTTTCAAAGACCAATGCTGAACACATTGTTTCCCCTCTGTGCTTTCTTTGGTGCAGGAACATCTCAAGGAAATGTAACTTATGAATTTTTAGGAACCTTTCTAGATATTGTTCACGAGGATTTATTTGAAGCTACTAGATCTATTCCGAAAGAAACAACATAATTATTGCTGCTTGTTCATTTCAAGTTTCCTTTTGAATCTGCTATTTTTATGAGCCAGGAGAAAAGAAAGGACACCCTTTATCTCTCTGATAGGTTAGGCCAGGCAGAAGCCAGACAAGGGATTTGTTGGGTTTTATGAAAACCTTAAACTTCGTCTGTGAAGCACCTTCCTTTCATTCTGTGCTGGCTCTCTTCCTTGTTTTGGTGCTCATCTTCTGCATCCTGCTATTAGAAAAGTGTTTTTTTCTTTTTTCCACTCTATTGGGGAAAATTCCTTCCTCCTCTAAATAAGAGGCTGTAAATATTCAGAAATGTTGGCCAAAGAAGAGACTCTTAATCACAATTCCTGTTTTGTTTTTTTTTCTAACTACAGCTTTGGACACTTGCTCTTTCAGGAAGCTCAGGAGCCTTTTTCCACTGCAGACACCAGACCTTTTGCAGCCAACCAGCTGATTGATGAATTAATTGAATTGATAGACTGGTTGATTTAGTAGATGGCATTATGGAACACTAAATAATAAATAGAAAAATTGTATTCATCAATAAATAATCCTAACATAATCCCAACACCTTACAAATTAAACAATGTTCATATTCCCTGGGGTTCTGTAATGGTGGCTTTTCAGGACTAGATGTTGTTACAGAGGTCAAAGATGTACATATGAGTGTGTCTGGATACATACACATATTATATATATATATATATACATATTATCTCTGTGTGTATAAATACTGTTGTATAGCCACTTATTTATATGTGTCTAAAGATCTAACATTCATAAAAAGCTTAATGTAGAATAACATTATGAACTTACAATTAAGTCATTTTCACTTAAAGATTCCCTTTTTTCACTAAAAGCTTTTTATATTTTATTATTCTTCCTCACTGTGTTCCCCTCCCTACCTACACACCCCATCCTCATCCCACCCCCACTCAGGAAAGATGGGTTGAGTCAATGTTAAGGTAACAGAATATTCCTTTTATAGGCATCTTAGGCCACATTCCATTGTCAATACAGTAAACAGAAGTAAGAAACGTCAGTATTAGGCAACAAACAGTTCAAATGCTTTTATGGAAATTGTTCTATTGAAGCCTCTTAGTTAAACTGAGTAATTCCTTCATTCACCTTCCAAATATTTGGCACAAGATTATCTTTCAAGGCATAAGTTATGACCATTAAG
Source organism: Phyllostomus discolor (assembly GCF_004126475.2). Lineage (NCBI taxonomy): Eukaryota > Metazoa > Chordata > Mammalia > Chiroptera > Phyllostomidae > Phyllostomus > Phyllostomus discolor. Next base: position 84,177,328 of record NC_040907.2, on the reverse strand, counting down.
CAAATTTATCCAAGCAAAACTGTGCCGCAAAAGTGGTTTAACATATTCTAAGTTTCAGTGTGTCTTTTTTAATTCAGTTGCTCCTCTCAGCAAAATTAGAGTTTAGAGAGCGCCAACTAGAGCATCCTGCTGACTGAATCATCCTTACAAATGGCTGTTCTATTTTCAAAGTAAGAATACATTTTTTCTATCATATTTAGACATTAGTAGTATAAAGGCATAAACAAAGAGATTCATTGCTTTGTTTGTGCTATTAGTAACACAAAGCTGAGATTAATAATCTGCTCAGAAAATTATTTCTCATGCTACACACAGAATCTTGCTTTGTGTATTTCAGTATTGCGATCTGATGGTCCCAAGTGTTCATTGTATTTATATAAAGATTCTTCGCCTCTTTCCAGAGCCTGAAATGTTTATGTTTTAATGCATAATCTTCAAAGACTCCAGCATGAAAAGCAGAATGTATTTCAGAAAACCTGTTATGTGTTTTCCAGAGTTACTTTCTTGAAAAAAAAACAAAAAAAAACCCCTTTTTTCTATTGAATCTGTGTACATCAGTAGTCCTCAACTGCAGGCAATTGCCTCACCCCCAAGGAACATTTGGCAATGTCTGAAAGACATTTGTGGTTCTCAAACTGGTATCTATTGGGTAAAAGCCAGGGGTATTGCAAAACATACAACAATGCCCAGGACAGCCTTCTGCAGCAAAGAATATTCTGACTCAAAATTTCGATAGTGCTGAGGCCGAGAGGTCTGGTATAGAGTATCTTGGTTGTATATCACAACACTGCATTTTATCCATCCAATGGAAAATGCTGTCTACAACACATCAGAACAGCTACCTATGGCCTTTGGAATTATGATCCTTTTGCCCTGACTACACACCATCCCTTCTTTCTGTATGTGTCTAGTTATGGAGCTTACCACCATTTGGAGAAGGAGAATGTGGCTTATATTATTTATGGCTTAAAAAGCCCAGTATTTTAAAGGGAATTTGGTGCTTTCCTTGCTAATCATGGTAATTTTTCTGAGTGCTCATGGAGAAAAGAAGTAAGAAAATATGTCTTCAGTTGATATGGTGGGAAAGGAATTTGATATCTTTAAAAAAAGTACTTATTATTTCCTCTACCACTAATTTGCAACATGACCTTAGGGAACTCCCTGGCTTAAAAATATTATGACTCATAAATTCTTGATGATCTGTCACATGTTGAGAGCACATGGTTTTGCCTCTACCAGTTTGTTATTCAAATTCAAAATTAACTATGAATTCTTTATATATATATCATATGCATTTCAGCCTACCTTTTCCTCCCACCAACAGCAAACACTTGATCCGAGGTTGAACTCCAAATTCTACTGTTGCATCTTCCACAACTTCTGCGTCCTTCTCACCTTGAGAGTCCTATAAAAGAAGTGATTTGCTTAAGGTATAGTCAGAGAGGGAGCCCATGGGAATGTAACTATTCAAGTACTTTTCTTTTTTTTTATGATAGAACTTGCAAATATAAACTTTTTAATTTATTAATCATTACTGTCATGAACACCAAAATTTCAAAGCAACAACTATATGACTTTAATTTTTTTAAATCAGAGTGTTTTATACTTGTACCAAGAGTAATCTAAATTATGGCCTGCAGGCCTATTTCAAGTCACTACAAGTATAACATAGTGGAGAAACCAGGCACCTTGGGCAAATGGGTTTATCTCTCTAAACCTTCTTTGTGAATTGGAAATAATAATCATACTTTACAGAGTTGTGGGCTGAAAAGATAGACATTTTCATATTAAAACTATCAACTGAGGATTAAGCCAGTAGTTTAAAACAAACAAATAAACAAAAAAAAAATACCCTTGAGTTCAAACTGATGAAATGTCAGAATTCCAAAGAATAAATTAAAAAAAAAAAAAAACCCTGGCTGGTGTAGCTCAGTGAATTGAGCGTGGGCTGCGAACCAAAGCATCACAGGTTCAATTCCCAGTCGGGGCACATGCCTGGGTTGCAGGCCATGGCCCCCAGCAACCACACATTGGTGTTTCTCTCTCTCTCTCTCTCCTTCTCTCTCCCTTCCCTCTCTAAAAATGAATAAATAAAATCTTAAAAAAATAATAAAAAATAAAAGACTCCCAAAAGAGGAGTAAAAACTGGCCACATGCCAAGGGATAAAAATCAAATTGCTATCAGACTTTCCATTAGTAACAGTAGACTTTACAAGCCAAGGTGGCAAAGCCTTCAAAGTTCTGATGAAAACTGATATTGGTTCTTGAATTCTATACCCAGCCAAATAATTTGTAGAGCACCAAGGTTAAATAAAAACATTTCTTGATATACAGGGACACAAAAAATATACTACTCATAAATCCTATATGAAAATATCATTTGAGGGTTTACTCTAGAAACAAAGGAATTTTCAAAGGGAATAACATGAGACATATGAAAGAATGACAATAAAGTATGGCCTAGAAGATGTGAACAAGGCTAGAATCAAATTTTAAAAGAATCAAATAGATGTTAATTAGACATTCTCTTCAGAGCGTCAAGGGTTAATAGCATAGCATCATAGATAATTCAAGGAAAGAACTGTAGAACTTGATATAGACCCCCTTTATAAAAAAATGTTACTCCTAGTATTTTCCTGGAGACATTAAACAATACAATTTGGTAGGAAAAACAGATTAGAGGTATGAATTGGACAGAAGGTAGAAAAGCCATCACCAGTCGTAGATATCACATTTATGTAATTGTAAAACCCCAGAGAATCTTCTGAAAAACTATTACAAATTATTAGCTCAATAAATTAATAGAATATGTCAGAAATCAATAGCCTTAGGAAAGTATAAAAACTATAATAATTACAAAAATAACAGGAGATGAATTACCAAGAAGAAACTTAATTAAAGATTTGTATAATCTTAATGCAAAAATTTTTAATTATTCCTGATGAATACAAAAGTAAAAACAAACAAATGGAAAGACAATGTATTAAGTTAGAAGATGTAACATCATGATGTCAATTTCACCGAATTTACAAATGTCATATGATTCGATTAAAAATACCAGCCAGCCAGAAAAACTCTAATCAAGAAGTTTTTATTTATGCTAAGTATTAGAATACAGTGTAAAACTTCAACAATCAAATAGTGTGGTGGTGTGGCATGAATACAGGCACAGTGAAAAGGATGGGGGACCCACATAGTCCAAAATGCATCCTAAAATTAGTACATAGTAACAATAATATATTGAGTGAATTAGGTAAGAGAAGACTTTTAATAAATCTTTTGAGGACAATTAAGTAGCCATCTGCAATGAGATAGAGGATCTGAACCTTTTATTGTATTCCAGACAACTCCAAAAAGATATAGGAGTGAAATGTTATATATAAAAAAAAGCTTTATATTACTCAAAGAAAATATAGGCAATATCTTTTATAACCTTGGAACTCAGAGACCTTTCTATCTATGACTCAAAATTCAGGCATCAAAGAAAAAGATAAATAGTTTTAACTATATAAAAGCCAGTAATTTCTTAGGGCAAAACATCTTAAGCAAAGCCACAAGACAAATGACAAACTGTGACAAATATTTCCAACTCATTTCACAAACAGACAACTAACCTTTCAAGTATATAGGGACTTTATAGATGGTTATAAGAAAATAGCCAGTAATCAGTAGAAAAATGGGCAAAGAATATTAATATGAAATTTAAATAAAAAACAACCTTTAAATATACAAAGTTGCTTGCCTTCATTAGAATAAAAACAATGCAAATTATAACTATACTGAGTTACTAGGTTTCATCTAGCAGATTCGCAAAAATCCATGGTAAATGTGCTAAATGAGAGAAACTCATTTCTTGCTAGTAAAGAGGATAAACCCCCTATGCAGAGCAATTGGGCAATATTTACCAAAATTAAAATTATATATACCTTTAGACTCAGTCATCCAACTCTAGGAATCTGTCCTACACGTACATCTCATATTTACATAATTATATAAGTACAAGATTTTTTTTTATTGTGGCATTTCTGTTAGAACAAAAGATTTTTTACAAATGTTATTCAGTAAAGAAATGTTTAAATAAACTATAGCATAGTCACTGAGGGAATATTAGGCAGCTACCAAAAGAGAAAGATTACAAAAGAATGAGGATGCCCTCTGGGTACTGATATGGAAATATCTTCAGAAAATATTGTTAATAGTGTATTAATCCAATATTCTATCTTCTGTATAAGAAACAGGGAAATTAGTACATATTTTTGTTTTTTCCTTATCTACATACAGAATTACTAAAAGCACAGAGAAAATAATAAAGTAACTATAATCCTCAAAAAAAATTAAACATACAATTACCATAGGACCTGGTAATTCCACTTTTAGGTATGTATTTAAAAGAATTAAAAGCAGGAATTTGAACAGATATGTATTTGTACACCACTGTTGTTACCACCATCATTCACAATTGCCAGAAGGTGAAGCAATCTAAGTGTCCATTGGTGGATAAATGGACAAAACAAATGTGGTCTATACATGCACTAGAATATTATTCAATATTATTTGATCTTAAATAGGGATGAAAGTTTGACACATGCTGCAACATGGATAAACCTTGTAAAGTTTATGCTAAGTGAAATAAGCCATAGAAAGAGACAAATGTTGAATGAGACCACTTATATGAGGTACCTAGCATAGGCACAAAATTATTGGGACATAAAGTAAAATAGAGGCTAAAACAGAATATTGCTAGGGGCTGAGGGAGAGGAGAATGTGGAATTATCGTTCAATGAATACAGGGTTTTAATTTAAGATGATGAAAAAGTTCTGGAGATGGTTGGTGATGATCATTGCAAAATAATGTGAACGTACTTAATACCACAGAGCTGCATATTTAAAAATGGTAAATTTTATGTTGTGAATATTTCTCACAATAATAAAAGCACTACCTACCTATAGAGTCAGAGTGGTAGGGTAAAAGATGCAGGGGTAGAATTTTCATTAGTCAAAATAAACTTTTTGAACTTTGTGAATGTACTACCTAATAACCTTACAAGATAAAGAAAGAAATTCTTATAAAAAGACCAGGATTTTCCTCTTGAATCACTTCTGCAATTTTATTTTTTTCCTATATGCAAATATTACTTAATTTTTTCAGTATGTTAAAAGCAGTTTCATCAATAGTGGATTGAATAAACAGTCACACACCGGAATACTAAATAGAGATGGTTGGGAATATGGTAGATTTTCATTTTTTGACAGGTCTGGCCTCCAGAGAAGCACACTCAATTCTGATCTTTGTGGGGCTGGTTAATTACATGCACTGCACCTGCCCTGTAGTCTCAGGTACCTATCCAGAGGGAAGATGAGGAAGGGGAGAGCTGACTGCTTAATTTTATGAATGTGTCATGTTCCAAGATTACTTGTCAAAGCCACCCTGCCTTGAGCATGATGGGGCCCTTGTTCAGTCATTAACTAATCAGTTTTCCCTTGTGTAAACACTTTCTGTGGCAAAGAAGCCAAGTGGGGGGGGGTGCAGAGGGACTGACAGTAGGAACAGGGTTCCAGATTTCACCTCTACTTCTAATTCTGCAGCATCCCAGCACTTCCATGGCAGTGGGGCATGCCACTATGGCAGCACCCATTCCACCGATCAACAGCTCTACTGTCCAGAAAGTACTTTCTATGTTGCAGAAATTTGCCTCTTAGTATTTTCTACCCATTGGTTCTGTTCTTATTTTCTGGAATCAGGAAACATAAATATAATTCCTTTTCTGTATGATATCACTTCAGATATTTAAAAACAACTAATGTGTCCCCCCCTCCCCGACAGCAATGTGTCTCTCCTTTGTGCGGTGAGGCTTCTTCATGGAACCATACATTTTTAATGGCTAGAATTCCAGTAACCCTGAATCCCTTAAGTTCTCTTTCAGCATTCATTGGGTCTATAGCCTACGTCCATTGATATAAATAGCTTTTATTCCATTCTTACTTTTCCAGCTACCTCTTACAAATCTCCTTTTCCTCCTTAGGAGATCTAATAGAAATGTAAGCCCAAATGAAACACATCAGTGTAAAAAAGGGTGTGATAGGTGGACTTTAAAATGGCCTCCAGTGGTCCTCAGGCCCTATGTAATTCCCTGTCCTTGAATGTGGGCTGGACCTACTGACTTGCTTCTAATGAATAAAATACAGTACAAGTGATAGGATGCACTTCCAAAATTAAGTTATAAAAGACTATGATTTCCATCTTGCTGGCTTTCTCTTTCAGGTTTATGAAGACAGCTCTCATGAGCTTCCCTAATGGAGAGAGCCATATTCAAAGAACTGAAGGCACCTCCAGCTAACAGCCAGCAAGAAACAGAAACCTCCCAACAACCATGTCAATGGCTTTGAAAGCAACATCACCCACTCCTTCCCACCCTCTACCTGCCCTACTCCCCACCACCTCATCCCAACAAGCCATGAGATCACCCCAGTCCCAGCTGACTCATTGATTGCAACCCTGAAAGAAACCTGAAGCAGAGGACCCAACTAAGCTAAGGACCAGGATTTCCTGACCCACAGAAACTGTAACATAATAATATTGTTTTTAAACCACTAAATTTGGGGGTAATTGTATAAGCAGCAATAGATAACTAATGCTATCAAAATGAGGACAAATAGTAAGGAAAACTAACCATGACCCACGTGAGCCATTGAATTCCTAACTATAGCCAGTCAAATGAAAATTTTTTTGCTTCTTTCATGAGCATTGTATTTCCTGTCCCATAAAAATTAGCTTCATGAAATATTTTCTGAGTGTGATAGTTCCTTTAGATTATCTTAATGTCACTATTTTAAATTGAGACAGAATTTTGATTATTAATATTGCTTTAAAATTTTCCCAGATAGTAAGGACCTAACTAAGTACTTGGAAGTTTTCTCTGAAGAACACAGTATTGTGCTGTAGTAAAACATTGCAGACTGAGATATTACATAGCATTTTAAAATTACTTTTAAGTAAATTGACATTGCTTTGATGTGATGAAAAATAAGTTAGTATTAAGATAAATTCTTAATACAACACCAAAGATGAAGAAAAAATTTCAAAAGTCACAATCATAGATAATAATGGTATTGAACTTGAAGGCCATATATTTTGATCATCCATTCTACACTAAAGCTCTTCTACAAGTTTTCTACTGACTGATGGTTTAGCCTATTTTTGACCCTCACCAGGAAACAATTCAATTCATTATATTGGCTCAAACTGTTTTTTCCTTTCCTTCACAGAAGAAAAAATTTTCTGAGACTTCTGGTTAAGATGGAGGTGTAGATAGACATGCTTCTCCTCCTTGCACAACCACAAAAAGAATTATAACTAAATCTCAAAACAAATAACACCAAGAACTGTCAGAAAATTGAACTGTGTGGAAGTCCAACTACCAAGGATTTAAAGAAGCCACATCCACATAGACAAGTAGAAGAGGCCTAGATGAGAAGATGGGGCAGAGAGGCAAGAAAATGCAGTGTGACACAGAGAGGCAGTGGTGGAATGGACATGAGTAATCCCACATTCACATATGGTAAATAAAAAAATCAGGACGGATACCTTGGTAGTGAGCAATCCCAGCCCCAGGCCAGACTGTACAGCCCAGGTTTCCAGCGCTATGAAGATAAATCCCCATAACTTCTGGCTATTAAAACTAGTGGGGTTTGGGGTAGTGGAAAAAACTGCTGGGTTTTCAGGAAACTCTGCTTAAAGGGCCATCACAGCCTTAAAACATACACAAACCCACCCACTCTGGGATTCAACACCAGAGCAAGAGCTGGAAAGGTGCCAGTTGCATATGGGGAGTGGGTAAAGTGACTGGAAACAAGATGAGTGCTGGGAAGAACCCCAGAAGCTAGGCAGTAGAACAGTTCCCTCTCCAAGCCCTCCCACTACACAGAGTCACAAAGTGGTCAAGTGGGTTGCTCTACCCTTAGGCTGTGACTACAAAAGATGCCACCCCACACAATTTACAGGTGCTTTTTACAGGCAGTCAAAGCAGTTCTACCTAGTACACAGAAACAAACATAAGGAAGCTGCCAAATTGAGAAGACAAAGAAATATGGCCCAAATGAAAGAATAGAACAAAACCCCTGAAAAAGAACTAAATGAAACAGAGATAGCCAACCTATCAGATGCAGAGTTCACACTGGTGATCAGGATGCTCAAAGAACTCACTAAGTATGGCAACAACATAAAGGAAAAATGAAGGTTACATTAAATGAAATAAAGAACAACCCACAGGGAACCAACAGTGAAGGAAAGGAAGCCAGGAATTAAATCAATGATTTGGAAGATGAGAAAGAAATAAATATTCAACCAGAGCAGAAAGAAGGAACAGGAATTTAAAAAACAAGGCTGTTATAAGAAGACTCTAGAACATCTCCAAACATGTCAATATCCGAATAATACGGATGGAAGAAGGAGGAGGAGGGGGAGGGGGAGGGGGAGGAGGAGGAGAAGAGCAAGAAATTGAAAATGTATTTGAAAAAAACAATGAAAGAAAATTTCCCTGATTTGGTGAAGGAAATAAACATACATGTCCAGGAAGCACAAAGAGTCCCAAATAAGTTGGATCCAAAGAGGACCACAACAAGACACATTGTAGTTAAAATTCCAAAGGTTAATGATAAAGAGAATCTTAAAAGCAGAAAGAAAAAAGCAGAGAGTTACTAGAAAGGAGAACCCATAAGACTATCAGCAAATTTCTCAAAAGAAGCTTTGCAGGCAAGAAGGGACCAGCAAGAAGTATTCAAAGTGATGAAAAGAAAAGGCCTGCAATCTAGATTACTCTATCCAGCAAAGTTATCATTTAGAATGGAAGGAGAGATAAAGTGCTTCCCAGGAAAAATAAAGCTAAAGGAGTTTATCATCACCAAGCCTTTATTACATGAAATGTTAAAGGGACTTATTTAAGAGAAAAAAGAAGATCAAAACTATGAACATTAAAAAGGCAACAAATTCACAACTATGAACAACTGAATCCCCCCCCCAAAAAAAAAAAAAAAAAAAAACACAAACTAATCAAACAACCAGAACAGGAACAGAATCATAGTATGGAGATCATTTGGAGAGGCAAGGGGGAAAGGGGGAAAAGGTGCAGGGGTTAAAAGCATAATTTGTAGGCACAAAATAGACAGGGGGATGTTAAGAATATTATAGGAAGTGAAGAAGCCTAAGAACTTATATGCACAATCCATGGACATGAACTAAGGGGAGATTGCTGGAGGGAAGGGGGTTACTGGGTGGAGGGGGCAAAGGGGGAAAATTAGGATAACTATAATAACATAATCAATAAAATATACTTAAAAAAGAAACATTTTCTAAGAGTCAGTGAGATTTCTGTGGATTTATTTCATTTCATAAAGACCAGGTTGGGAGGTGGACAAATAATACCTAGTCTTTTACAAATGACTTATAGTTTTTATATAATATTTTTATTTTTAATTGTGGTGAGTATCAAATAACATAAAGTTTACCATTTTAGTCATTTGTAAGTATACAGTGTATGGTAAGTATCACGTTTACATTGTTGCACAACAGATCTCCAGGACTTTTTTATGTTGTGAAAGTGAAACTCTGTACCCATTGGACAACAACTCCCTATTTACCCTCCCCCTAACCCTGCAACTATCACTCTACTTTCTGTTTTTATGAGTTTGATTATTTTGGTTCCTCATATGAATGGGTAAGTATTCATCTTTTTGTAACTAGCTTATTTCACTGAACATAATGTTCTCAAGGAATATAACAGGATTTTGTTATTTTTTAAGGTTGAATAGTATTCCATTGTGGAATATACATACCACTTTTGTTTATCCACTTTCCACCAATGGACATTCAAGTCATTTTCACCTCTTGGCTATTGTGAACAATGCTATAATAAAAATAGTAGTGCAAATACCTCTTTAAGATCCTGCTTTCAGTTCTTTTAGGTATATACCCAGAAGTGAAATTCCTAAGTCATATGGTAATTCTATGTTTATTTTTGAGGAACTGGCATATTGTTTTCCACAGAGGTTGCATCATTTTGCATTCCCACCATAATGCATAAGGGTTCTAAAGGACCACACCTCCCTGGCTGATGTGTCTCAGTTGGTTAGAGCCTCGTCCCATAATCCAAAAGGTCATGGGTTTGGTTCCTAGATCACATACCTAGGTTGCAGTTCATCCCCAGGTGGGGCACATATGAGAGAACCAATTGATGATTCTCTCCCTCCCTTCCCCTCTCTCTAAAATCAATAAGCATGTCCTTGGGTAAGGATAAAAAAATCTCTACATCCTCTCCCCACACTCATTATATTCTGAGGGTTGTTTTTTTTTTATAGCCTTTCTAATGAGTGTGAGGTGATATCATTGTGGTTTTGATCTGCATTCCTCTAATAATAATGATGTTCAACATCATTTTTGTTTTTTTACTATATTTTATTGATTATGCTATTACAGTTGTCCTGATTTTTTCCCCTTTGAGTCCCTCCACCCAGAACCCATGCTCCCTCAGGCAACCCTCCCACCATTGTTCATGTTTATGGGTCTTGTATAAGTTTCTTTGGATACTCCATTTCCTATACTGTACTTTATATCTCCATGGCTATTCTGTAACTACCTATTTGTACTGCTTAATTCCCCCACCTCTTCACCCATTCTCCCCAACATCCCTCCCATCTGCAACCATCAAAACACTCTCCATATTCATGACTCTGTCTCTGTTCTTCTTGTTTTCTTAGTATGTTTTTTCAGAATCAGATGTTGATAAATTTGTATTTTTTGCCATTGTATTGTTCATAGTTTTGATCTTCTTTTTCATAAATAAGTTCCTTTAACATTTCATATAATAATATTTTGGTGATGATGAGCTCCTTTAGTTTTTGCTTATCTGAGAAGCCCTTTTCCTTTTGATTCTAAATGATAGCTTTTCTGAGTAGAGCAATCTAGGCTGTGGGTCCCTGTGTTTCATGACTTTGACTATTTCTTGCCAACCCCTTCAAGCCTGCAAAGTTTTTGAGAAATAGAAAGACAATCTTATGGGAAATACACTTTAGGTAACTAACTTCTTTTCTCTTGCTGTATTTAAGATTCTCTCTGTATCTTAACCTTGGCATGATGTGTCTTGGAGTGGGCTTCTTTGCATCCATCTTGTCTGGGACTCTCCATATGTTCTGGACTTGATTGTCTATTTCCTTCCCCAAATTAGAGAAATTTTCTTTCATTATTTTTAAAAATAGGTTTCCAATTTCTTGTTCTTTCTCTTGTCCTTCCAGCACTCCTGTGATGTGAATGTTGGCCCAGAGGCTCTTGAAGTTGTCCTAGAGGCTGCTTACTCTATCCTCATTTTTTTTAAATTCTTTTTTCTTCTTGTTCTAATTGGTTGTTTTTGCTTCCTTATGTTCCAAATCATTGATTTGATTCTCAGCTTCATCTCCTCTACTGTTGTTTCCCTATAAATGTTCTTTATTTCAATTTTTGCATCCTTCATTTCTGATTGGATCTTTTTTATGCTGTTGAGGTCCTCACTAATTTTCTTGAGCATCCTTATAACCAGTATTTTGAACTCTGCATCTGATAGATTTTTTATCCCTATTTCATTTAGCTCTTTTTTTTGGAGTTTTGATATGTTTTTTCATTTGGGCCATGTTTCTTTGTTTCCTTGTTTTGGCAGCTTCCCTGTGTTTGTTTCTATGTATTAGGTAGAGCTGCTGTGGCTGTGTGTCTTGGTAGTGTGACCTAATGTAGTAGGTGTCCTGTAGGGTCCACTGGCACAGCCTCCCCTAACTGGGTACTGGATGTATACCTTTTGTGCAAACTGAGTACACTCAATACTATTACTGAGTACTATTTTTGGACTGAGTACACTCTCCTATTATAGTTTAGCCTTTGTTGCTGTTGGCAGATCAGTGGGAGGAATTTACCCAGGTCAGTCAGCTACAAGGACTGGCTATGACCACACCATCAACCTCTGCCCTCCATGGAGGATCAGCTGTGCAGGGGCAGGGTGGTGGTGCTCTGCCATGGTCTGTAGCTATCCACTGCGTGTGCTGGCCCTGGTGTTTCCCAGGCGGCAGAGGCCAAGCTCAGCCCCCACCTCTGTTTTGCCTGGGATCACCGTGCCTGAGCTATAAGACAATCTAAGCTGGCTGCTACTTGTCCTGGGCTTGGAGATTCCCAGGCAAAGCTGTGAATCTAGACTGGCTGCTGCTAGTTCCTGACCTGGGACTCAGTGAGGCCAGCTATTGCTTATTTGAGAGGATTTAGGAAGTTGTGAAGCATGAGCCAAGACCAGCCATTCATATGGAAAAGCAGCTTAGGTGGGCCTATGTGTTGGGTAGAGTGGAGTCTCTGGGATCTTCAAGGCAGATAAAACAGTGTTAGCTAGGTTGAGGGAGTCTCAAATATGGCACCAGCTTGCTGGCTCTGTGAGGGGGGTTTAGAATGGCCTCTGCCCACCTTGATGCCAGATGCTTCAGTTTCTCCTTATGTACCACTGGTGCCTGTCAAGCTGCTACGCCAGTGCTGGAGCTCAGAGGGAGTGAATCTGAGTAAGTGAGTCCATGTGTCAGTTCTTTAAGGGGAACTTCTTGGGGCTGTTCCAGCAGTTTCTTCCACTATTTCAATCCATACTGATTTTTGCAGCAAGAAGCTGCCTATCTTCCTGGCACTGGAATGTTGAGCTGAGGGGCCTGGTGTGGGCCTGGGACTCCTCACTCCTGAGATATCCCTCCCATATTTTTAGCCACCACAGAGTTGCCCATTCTGCACCTCCTACCAGTCTGGATGGATGTGGCTTCTTTAATTCTGTAGTTGTCAGACTTGCGTTCAACTTGATTTCTGATAGTTTTCAGTGGTGGTTATTCTGTATTTTAGCTGTAATTTTGATGTAGTTGTGTGAAGAGGTGAGCCATGTCTTCCTACACAACCATCTTAACTGGAAGTCTAAACATTGTTTTATATATGTTTGTTGGACATTTTAATATCTTCTTTGGAGAATATCTATTCAAGTCCTTTGCCTATTTTTTAATCAGGTTATTTTGTTATTGGGTCATATGAGTTCTTTACATACTTATATTCTAGATGTTAAATCTTTATCAGATATTTGAAGATTTAGAAATATTTTCTTCTGTGTCATAGGCTGTCTTTTCACTCTGTTGATCATTTCCTTGGTGTATGGAGGATTTCTTGTATATGACACCAAAAGCCCAGGCAACAAAAACATAAATAGAGCAATGGGACTACAGATGATTTTTTCATAAACATCTGTCCAGTCAACTTGTATACACCATCTATTAGTGTCGGTATCCATCTTCTTCTCTCTCTCTCTCTCTCCCGCCACCCCCTTCTCTCTCTCTCTTTCTCCCATACACTACACACACTCATCCATGGTTACCACGGTTATGATACCCTCTAGCCTCTAACCAGCTAGCTGACTTATAACTCTCTTTCCTCAGTACTGTCATCTGAGAAAGACGAGTTCTCTGGGGCCAGCTTTGCAGGCCATTCCTGAAGAGTTGCCTGGCTCTGGTTATCTTTCCCTAATCTCTTGTGTCCATTCCATGCATCTAGAATCATTTTCTTTCATTCAGTGACACAAAACCATTTACAGTTGTCTGAAATCCAACAACTAATATATGTCTCCTGCCTTGAGTACAAAACACTGTCCCATTTTACTGGTGCCAAGAGACACATTCATTTCATATTGAAAACTATGATATTGTTAGAAAAACAGCAAAGTGAATTTTTGGTTCTTTTAAAACTTTGTCTGTTAGAGCCTTGGCTTCAGCAGATTTTTGTTAGCATAAAAAAACTATTCTAAAATGAATGATCTCTCTTGTGATATTTATTTAAACTAATCAAAATACCACAATATGTTACTTCAACAACAAATGTTGTGTTGCATTGCCAAATCCTGATATTTAGCCATTTGTTATCATGTACCAGTGATATGTAAAGGGGTTTACCAGGGTCTTCTCAGGACATACCTTTCCCCAACTCACCCACACACCAAGCCCACTTTTTCCACCTTTTATTATAACTCCCTTATCTAGGAATTTCCTGTTAATTCAGTCCCATTTCTCATATTTATGCATCTAAAGAATATAAATGGAAGTTTATACACAGTATGAATAAATATTTAAAGTTACAAACCGAGCTAGCAAACTGTTATATAGAATGTGTACCTCTGATCCTCATTATTTGGACATTCTGTGTTTGCTAACTTGCCTACTTATCTAAAATTCATTTGTAACCCCAAATCACATCAAGGTAGTGCATTTGCAGTCATTGGGGAACACACACAAAGAGGCAGACAAATTGAGTTGCTTTGGCATGCACATTCCCAGCTGAGGTTGAACAATAGGACACTCAGCCATCCTGTTTCAGCTCTCATATGGTGCAAAAAGTGTCCTTTTTTTTGGTATATTTAATGCCATGTTGTTCACATTTTTGTGCTTTTTTGGGTACTTTTGCTACTTAAAATGGCTTCCAAATACAATCCTGAAGTGCTGTCTAATATTTCTAAGTTCAAGAAGGCTGTGATATGCCATAAATATGCATGTTAGAGAATCTTTGTTCAGGCATTTGTTATAGCGCTGTGGGCCATAAATTCAAAGTTAATGAAATAATAATACATGTCAAGTAAGGTGTCTTTAAACAGAAACACACGTAAAATAAGATTATGCTTTGATTGGCTGACAAAAATGTTGTGACCAGAGGCTCACAGGAACCTATTCATCTATTGCTGCCAGAGCAGTACTTCAATATTAGCCAATTCAGTGTTCTAGGGGAATTTATAGAGCACAGCTACCACAGATTAAGAGAACTGACTGTGCTAACCTCTGACCTTAACAAATAAACATTTGGAATGACATGCTAAAAGATGTACAAAGCTATAGTTCTTAAGTGGATAAAAATTATTATCCAAAATATCAAAAAATAAAAAAAATGAGATTTAAATACTCATGCATGTCTAGGTATCCTATGGATAGGCTGGAAATGTTTGGTTGAGCAATAAAGTATACACTTCATGCATTATTGTTTACATATTCTATGTATTTTCTTTTCTTTCATTTCAACAGAGACACTAATAATGTTATAATAAAGATTTTTATATTATTTTTTCTATGATCAAGAATAGTCAAAGGATTAAAAATGTAACTGAAATGTATGCAAATATTAATGTATTTTTACCTAAAGGGAATAAAAGTAAATGATTAAATTAAAAAATTTAAATTATTTTATATTTGTTTTCTAAAATATTTAAAATTATTTATCAAATAAAAAATGGAAGTTAAGATCTATGAAGGCAAAATGTATGATAATTATTTACATTAAAATTATACTTAATTGACACTGAGTTTTTAAATAATTTTAAAAATAAAATTGACCTTTTAAATGTATTATTATTATTTTTAATAAGAAAGCTTTTTTAAAGTATCTTTTATTAATTATGCTATTACAGTTTTCCCAGTTTTCCCCCTTCACCCCCTCCATCCTGAACCCCTAAACCTCCAGCATTTCCCCCTCCTTAGTTCATGTCCAGAGGTTGTACATATAAATTCTTTGAGTCCTGTTTCCTATACCATTTTTATCTCTCCCCATATATTTTATGCCTACTAATTATGCTTCTTCTTTCCTATACCTTTTCCCCCTATTCCTCCTTTTCCCTTCCCCACTAAAATCCCTCTATGTGATGTCCATTCCTCTGATTCTGTTCCTATTCTGGTTGTTTGCTTAGTTTTCATTTTTATTGTTTTTCTTTTCTTTTTGGTTCATTTGTTGATGGTTGTGAGCTTGTTGTCATTTTACTGTTCATATTTTTTATCTTCTTTTTCTTAGATAAGTCTCTTCAATGTTTCATATAATAATGGCTTGGCGATGATGAACTCCTTTAACTTGACCTTATCTGGGAAGCACTTTATCTGCCCTTCCATTCTAAATGAAAGTTTTGCTGGGTAGACTAATCTTGGTTGTTGGTCCTTGCTTTTCATGACTTCAAATATTTCTTTCCAGCCCCTTCTTGCCTGCAAGGTTTCTTTTGAGAAATCACCTGATAACCTAGTGAAAACTCTTTTGTAGGTAACTATACCCTTTTCTCTTGCTTTTGGGATTTTCTCTTTGTCTTTAATCTTGGATAACTTAATGATGATGTACCTTGGTGTGTTCCTCTTTGGGTCCAACTTCTTTGGACTCTCTGAGCTTCCTGGACTTCCTAGAAGTCTATTTCCTTCCCCGGATTGGGGAAGTTTTCTTTCATTATTTGTTCAAATAAGTTTTCAGTTTCTTGCTGTTGTTCTTCTCCTTCCGGCATCCCTAGAATTCAGATATTGGAATGTTTCAGGTTGCTCCAGAGAATCCTCAGCCTCTCTTCATTTTTTTTGGATTCTTGTTTCTTCATTCTGATCTGGTTGGATGTTTAGTTCTTTCTTCTGCTCCAAATCATTGCTTTGAATCCTGGTTTTCTTCCTGTCACTGTTGGTTCCCTGAATATTTTGCTTTGTTTCATTTTGGGTATCTTTTATTTGTTTTTTTCATTTTTTGACCAAGCTCAATCAGGTCTGTGAGCATTTTGATTATGGAGGCTTTAAATTCTCCATCAGATAGGTTGGCAATCTCCTCATCCTTTAGTTCTGAGGCTTTGCTGTAGTCTTTCATTTGGGCCATATTTATTTGTCTTGGAGCAGCTGATAGGTTGTAAGGGGGCAGGACCTTGGGTATTCACCCTGGCAGGGCAACGCTGCAACACTGCCTGTGGGGGCCAGAGAGAGAACAGTACGACTTGTCTGCTCATCTCTAGGGCACTTTTGTAAATTTATTATTTTTATAAGACTATGCATAATTCTAGCTACTAATATGCATTTGGATATTAATATTCTTTATGTTGTCAACATAAAGAACTAATAGCATCCACCTTATATCTAGTCCTATGTATAAATTTTAAGTAATGTGAATTGTTTAACATAGCAAAATGTCTCTTAGCTACTATTTACAACTCTTGAAAAGACTGCTAATTCCTGAGTACCTCCAGAACCACAAATTGGAGCCAGGAGGGAAGCAAGAAAATGGATGCTGGGCAACTCTGGGAAATAATGCTTTGTTGTGCAAGAATAGAAGAATTTGACAATTCATTAATTTGTCTTTTCTCTCCTCCAAATGAGCCCACCACTTAAATTCTCCCTCAACTTTGAAGCAGTGTTTATTCCTGTTGAGAGCAGAGACACAAGCTGAAAATTTCCACAGCATTCAGATACACTCACCTACTGTTTCAGGACATAGGGCAAAGCTGTTGGGAAGCACTTCCGAGAAGCATGAACAGTGTCAGTCACAGAAAGGCATATTTAGGGTTATGGGTTAAGCTGTAGCAGATTTAAGCTCTGAAACTGGCTGAGTCCTGTGTCAAAGGACCAACCAGTTAGTTCTAATACAAGGAAAACCAGCTATGTTGAGGAGGAAAGTGGCTATAAACATTCCTGACCTAATGGGAGCACAGTACACATTTGGCCACTGGCTGGACACAGCCATATGAGCATCTGATAGCTCTGAGCCTGTGCACTGCATTTAAGGCACCCACCTGGTTAGTCTACATCCCTAACCTGAACTAACCTTCTCTCCTGGTCAAAGCTGAGTTTCTTGGTATCAGCATAGCAAGAGACACTGGCTGCCTTGGGTACAGAATTTGGTAGCATTATGAACTGTTTAACATTATTCAAATGATTCTTGGGGGGCATTTAACCATGGATTGACTCCAGGTCTGCTGACGGACCACAATCTATTGCCTCTTCCAACCTTCTTCAAATTCAAAACAACACTTTTCTTCGTTATAACGGACAAAGTAAGAACTACTTCCACCTTGGACAACCAATTCCTCTCTGTTTTCCAAATTGAATACCATGTGCTTTATCCTAGGACTAATCATATTAATAACAAGGAGAATGCCAACAATAAGGGCTATGTTTATCAAATGCTTACTACGTGCCAGCCATGGTTCCAAGCACTTTAGTTTATTTACTTGTTTTTATTGTATTTTTTCCATTACCATTTACTCCCTTATGCCCCTTTCCTTGTTGCAATCGCCACACTGTTGTCCATGTCCATGAGTCCTTTTCCTTTTTGCTCAATCCCTTCACCACTTAACCTCCCCACCACTAGAGCTGTCAGCCTGCTCTCTATAAGTCTGTCCCTATTTTGCTTGCTAGTTCACTTTGTTCATTAGATTCCATGAGTGAAATTATATGATACTTGTCTTTCTCTGACAATAAATCAACAAACAACAAGTGCTGGTGAGGATATGGAGAAAAGGGAACTCTTTTGCACTGTGGGTAGGAATGCAGACTGGTGCAGCCACTGTGGAAAGCAGTATGGAGATACCTCAAAATAATTAAGAATGAATCTGCCTTTTGATCCAAAGATCCAACTTCTGGAAACATATACAAAAACACCCAAAACACTAATTTGAAAGAACATAAGCACCCCTATGGTCATTGCAGCATTATTTATAATCATTAAGATATGGAAACAGCCCAAATGTCTATCAGTAGATGAGTGCATAAAATAACTATGGGACATTTACACAATGAAATACTACTCAGCCATAAAAAATAAGAAAATTTTACCCTTTGTGACAGCATGGATAGACCTGGAGAACATTATGCTAAGGTTCCCAGCGCCTTAAGTGTATGAACTAATCTATCCTCACAGCAAGCCTATACATTGGGGACAGTTTTACCTAACAGGAAACTGAGGCACAGAGTAGTTAGGTAACCTGCCAAAATGAAGTTATTCAATCAGTCTAACTCTAGCTTAAGTCCTTACTCAGTTCACTACAGGAACTGGAAAAATGGTGTTTTGTGTGTGCCATAGGCACTCTTGGCTTATTTTACAGTTAAAAAAAAAGAATTTCTTTCAAATTGGTTGAAAATTATATGTACAAAATACGCATTGTATATGTTGACCCATTGCTTTTTCTTCTAGGAGATAATGCTGTTGTTGATGCCATTAAGATCAGAACTGCCTAATACCTTACACCCCTTGTTAACATTTTTTTTTCCCCGAGGAGGCCTCATAGAGACAAGTGAACAGAGGAAAGGGAGAAAATCTTCATGTAACTCCATGCAATCATTTTTCAAAAGTTGCAAAGAACCTACAAACCTCAGGAATATGATTGCAATGCCCCCAACTGTCACAGGGCAGGAAATAGTTAAATCATTCCCCCCCCTCAAGGTCACCTTGAATGTCAGTGTAACAGCTGGGCATGGAGCCCAGGTCTCTGGCTCCTCCTTCTGAGTTTCAGGAAGCAAACTGCACTCTGACATTTAATCGATGAGACATTTTGTTTGTGTTTAAGTGTTCACTGCAATATTTGCAACCCAAACAACATAGCATGGAGCCAGTGCCTGAGAAACTGGGAAGAAAATGTGACCCAAAGCCAGAACCCCAGTGCCAGATGCAGAAAAACATACTTAAATCTAGCCTAGTTCAGTAAATGATAGCATTAAAAAAATGCCCTGGCTGGTGTAGCTCAGTGGATTGAGCGCAGGCTGCAAACCAAAGTATCGCAGGTTCAATTCCCAGTCAGGACACATGCCTGGGTTGCAGGCCACGGCCCCCAGCAACCACACATTGATGTTTCTCTCTCTCTCTTTTTCTCCCTCTCTTCCCTCTCTAAAAAAGTAAATAAATAAAATCTTTAAAAAAAGACCTTTGCATTTAAAAAAATTATAAGGTTTTCTCTGCCTAATCACAAATATTATCACAGATCAAATAACATTTAAATAGATGCCATCATCATAAAAAGAATCTTGATCTTTAGTCAATGGCCTTCTTAGTCCAAGCAATATCTGATGCAACCAAATCCTGGGACATTTTCTAAGAATCTGCTGCCATGGCATTTGGCCTATACTCTAATGGGGTACCATCCTACATCTTAGAATTTAATAAATACAATAGAAAAAGGACCTTCTATTAATAGGAAGCAGAACTGCATGGTCTATTTTCCAGAACTCAATTGCTGGGCCTAATGCAAAACAAGACAACTGTCACAAAGAAGTGGTATTTTAGGCCTGGGGCTGCATCTGATTCAGTTTCTCTATGACTACATCCTACTTGTCCTGGATGGAAAAACAGACTGAAAAAAGTTAACAAACCTTAAAAAGCAGCTTGATTTCCCCCTTGTACCTACAGCTTCCCTGTTTTTACCTTGGAATCCAGTTTTCAGAAGCACTTCTCCCTGGTTGTCTCACTCCTCAACACTGGCCAAGCGGTCCTCTTTGCCTTCACTAAAGAGAGCCAACTTCTACACCACCAAGACCACAGGAAGATACCTGGAGACATCAGGAGGCTTCAGTTCAGGCTTACTTTGGGGACTTGCTTTTGTTTCCCTTTCCTCTCACACAGATCACCTACCAGGTTCCTGACTCCTTGTATGCCAGGAGTTTGCCTGGGTCTTCATCACTGCCATACTGGCCTTTGGGACCCAGGATATGTCCTCCTTACTTTGTGAAAACTTCCTTTATCTCACTAATTCCTGATAGACTTACTCATTTGATTTAGAGTGAATGCATATTGTATGTATGTGTGGAGTCCTAGACTGGGTCATTCCTGGTATATCCTGTCCAATCACTTAACACAGCAATGTTAACTAGGAGCCATCCCTATAAGGAGATAACTAAAAACTCTACTGTGGGCCCAGCAATCCATTTGCAACATATATTGCCTATTCCATGTCAGATTTGTCTAATGCCACAGTGCTCACTAGTTTGTGCCACATTAAACTGAAGTCATGCTTTAGACTATCCCTCCAAAACTCTTTTATAAGTCCTTTCAAGGCTGTTTCAGTGGCCTCCCTTGGATCATTTTAACTTGATTTTCTGAGTAGTCACTACAAGAGGTCAATCTGTAAGTCTCCAGAAGAGCACAGTGTTTTTCTCACTTGGGTTTTCTACTAACATGGCCTGGACAATTTGCTACTCAAAAGTAACAGAATTAGCTTTGTGTTTTGTATCAGTCTTGTGACTCCCATCTCATCTCATATTAAACAAGACACCCAAGTAGTTCATTTTAGGAATCTCTCCCTGGTTTCTCTTTTATTCTCTCCTCCTTTTCTCCTTCCTTTCTCTCTCACTTTCTTCCTATCTTTCCCTCTTCCTGTCCTCTTACCAACTGAGTAACAACTGTGAGTCAGGCACTGAGAAAGCAGTCCATTATAATACTGGGCAACTCCTATACTAGCAGTGAGCACGTGGCTGTATTTGAAAGACCTCACATAACCTTTAAGGCAAAATACATTGTTAATTTTATAATAAAATAAAGTGTAACTACCTATTGAAATCATCATAATTTATCATCTTAAATAATACATATTTTGTTATGTGAATTTATGAACTATGTTCATGGGATGATTGAAATAAAAGTTGTTATATCACATGCCAATCTGTTGCTAGGTAACATTAAAAGTGTTGTACTCATGTACACATGTCTCTATATACATGTCCACATATCTGTATCTATCTATATACACATATGTGTGTGCTTACCCTGACATTTAGAAAGGAATGAAACTGTCTCAACACACACATATAGAGATGATTATAAATAGGTAAGTATATAATGTTCCTTTTAAGGTCATTATCACAGCTTCCATAATCATTTAAATGACTCAGTTGATAGTAATATTCTATTTGTTAGACAGTTCGTGATTCTGAGAGCACATCCAAAGTTCACTTGTAGGTAATTAGACATTCTAGATGACTCTTCCAAGGTCTGCTATTAATACATGAATACATTTCTGGATGATGGAATTTTAGTTGAAGTCTTCCATGCTTGGAATCAATATACTAGAAAAAGAGTTTATATACAAAGTTGAGCAAAAGTAGGTTTAAAATTAAACTGTGTTTCATGTACTCACAACTATAAACATAGTTTTGCCTCACCTGTACATATATAATTTATTTATACTTATGTTTATACATATATTTGTGTGTTTGGTGACTTTTCAAATTGCTACCAATGTTTGTTTTGTTCTAAATAAATTTCACTCATTATAGAGGTGTATCCAAAAGGAATCATTAACTGGCTTAAAGGTAACTTCTAGCCAAAAAACAATCCTTAAATTATCTGACCTCAGACATTAGTTTTTCTTCAATGCACTTCCCTTTGTGTTGGATGGTTAAGCTGCATCTCTGCTGATAATAGCAAATTAAACCTTTTTCCCATGAATACATTATCATGGACAAAGCCAAAGGGGGATAGGATCGAGGGTGGGAGTTGTGGATGGCTGGGGTGGGGGCGATTGGTGGGAGGAAAATGGAGACAACTGTATTTGAACAACAGTTTTGAAAAAGGAAAAAAGAAAAATACTCTAAACATCCAGACAACACTGAAAATATTTAACCATTCTCTCTGAAATGTACTTAAGACAACTTAAATTTTCTACTAATCTAGTGATTTTAATGCTTCATATTTACTTTTATATTTCATAGAATAAATAGAAAGAATTATCCAAAAGTATCGTTTAAGGAGAAAATTTTAAAAGAATTTGAAGAGAAATGTGGAAAAGGTGCTTATGGGAAATGTTTCTTTTTCTAATGATATTTTATTTTTATCGAGGTAATACATACACTCAAATAGTAATATATTTTACAATGGAAAACATCAGTCTCTAATCCCAATCTTCTCCACACCCCCAGAGATAACATTTTCAAAGTTTTCATTGCATCTCCGTTATTTACATTCATGTTTCTAAATAACATACTTTCTCTGAAGTTTCTCCATTTATCAATTTTATATATTATTTATTGATTTCCTAATATGGTATATCAGATTTAGCTGTTGTCTGCTTCATCTCATCTGCTTTGTCTTCTTTCTTTCTTTTCATCTTCCCAAGAAAGATACAATAAACTGGCTTATTTAATCAATACTCAACTTCTATATTTTTTGATTATTATAAACATTGTTCATTTCTCAGCCAAAGTTATATATATTTTTTTCCTCAGACTACTTTCTGGGTTATTTTTTCTAAAGGTGACAGTGATCAACTCACTTTTTATTGCTTAGTTTTCTTGTACCCAAATGTTTACCAATGCTCCAACAGATTCAACTGTTCATTCATTTATTTACTCAACAAATACATACAGAGTAACTCTGTGCTGGGCACCATTCTAGGTTCTGCAGATGCATCAGTGGGCAAAACAAAGAAATCCCTACTCATTAACTGCTTAAAATCTACTGGGAAAAAAGTGGCTAATTTCAAGTATGCATAGTAACTAGGTAAGGATTATAATGTTTTTAGGATAAGGAATGTGCTCTGGAGGAAAATTCATCAAGTTACCGAGATGAGTGCAATTAATTCCATATTCAATAGAAGTGGGGAAAGCGGAAGTGCTAAAGGAGGTTCTGCAATTTAATTGGGTGGGCAGAGTGGACCTCACGGAGGTTATATTTGAGCAATGAATTGAAGAAAATAAAAAAGTATGCTGGGTAAGTATGGGGGTTGTGAGATGTGCCATGTGGAAGGAACAGCTAAGACGATGAGGACCCAAGGTAGGGGCATGCTAGGAGTACTTAAAGACCTAAAGGAGTTTGATTGCCAGGACAGAATGAGCAAGGAGAAGTGTGATGGGAAAGGCCACTGAGGCCAGATTATATTCCATTTTGGGGGTTTTTAGAAGAATTTTGGTTTTTAGTCTGAAATGGACTGAAAGGTTGTATTTTTAGCTTCAGACAAAAGTTGTTTCACCTGAAGGCAATGATACTCGGTGGATCCAATGGGCAGACAATAACCAAGTCTAAATTACAAGTGGCCAAAGACACCAAAGCTTCAGTTTATGCCACATATGAGGCATTTAGCTCAGATAGATTGGGAATAGCTGATTCATTAAGCTATCGTGGCTTTTGGTACTCAAATGGGCATCTCATTCACCATCTTCCTTAGATGTACAGTCCTCTGGCACAGCATCGCATACATCATTTCTCTTTTATCCTTCTATGTGAGGCAGTCCCGGACATATACACAGTTTTTTTCCCCTTAGCACAGACCTGGCCTTTAGAAATGTTACATCTTCTTAATAAAAGTTACATCTGTACCATCGAAGTCAAATTATATTCCTTAAGATGCAAAGCTGATGAAATCTAATTTAGACTGCCCCGAAAACAACTCTGTCTCTCTTGGTGAGGTACACATTTCTCCAACTTCTTTTGCTTTAATTAGTGCTACTACATACATTAAAAGCTGTTTTTACAGAATGTAGGGTCAGTGTTGTCATTAAAAAGTACCCCTAAAAGCCCAAGAATTAGCCACCTAGCTTTTCAATGTGTCTGTTAATCCAACAAAGAATCTTTGCAGGATATTGTCAGAAAAATGTCAATTCCACGCAATGCTACCTTTATACCTGTCACTACAGTTAACCCCCATACCTGACTGCTCAAGATTTGTAGATTATTTACTCCAGCTTTCAAAAGATCAATATAGGGTAGTTTTGCAACAGTAAGTATTAAATATATGATAAGGTGGGGCTTGAGTTTGTGGCAGCATCTCTGGAATAGGAACCAGTAGGCCTGTGTCCCAGTCCTTGGGCTGCAAAGAAAGAAATAGAAGATGTCTTTCCCCCAAGTAAACAGTATGGTTGACCACCCTCCCTCCAAGCCCACAAAAATATGCTCCAATCATTTGTCCTGGATACTCTAAGCTTTTACTGATATGCTCTCAGGATAAGCTTTAGATTTTAAGATATAAAAACAATTAGCTTTCAAATATTCCAGAGAGAGAGAGAGGTTATTTGTAAGGCAATGCTCAGAAAGGACATATTTGGAAACTAGAGCAGAATGGTGATTAACATCCAAGAGACTGTCTCCAGCCCTTCTCTGGGCAACACAGAAGTCAGTGTAAGGCAAGCTGGTCTTGGCCCCTGTCCAAGAGGCACATTCCTGCAAATCCTGGGAAAGGCCTTGTTATAACAGAGTTACCATATAGCAGAGATCTCAGTATGAAGGGTGAATTCAAGGCTTCTTTTACAGAGGGAAAGAGTTCAGGGAAATTTGCAAATCCTAATATGTCTCAAAAACGAGTACACCCAGCAAAGTATTTTGCAGTCCTTGCATTTTAGAAACAATGTGATTCCCAAAGGCAATCCATAATAGTATCCACTGAATGAGAGTTGCCCTGCTCCCCAGGGCTTAGCCTGATTGGGCAGAACAATTTAACTCAGGAATCCACTTTGCAATTCAGCAGAAAAATACAGACATATGTCCTAAAAAATAAAGGAAGGGCATGAGGAAATGCTCTGGTTCTCTTTCATGTCTCCTAAATGGTTGAGAGACTTGGGGTTTTTAGCACAGCCTGATTTCATCAATAGCAGCCTAGGAAGATTTGCCCAGCCCTTGAAGAAGACTACTTACCTACCATGTTTCACTCCAGTTGCAGAGGGTTTCACATTAAATGTTTGATTGGATTACTAAACTTAAAACACGCCACTTCAGAATTACCAAAGCTTTCATTTCCTTTCTGAGAGCCCTGAAAAACTTTATGATTACCTCTGAACTGAGGAGGCCGGCTGTGACAGAATTTTGAGAGTGTTTTTCTTTGAATGCAGACAGCTCAGAAAGCAGAGCACCTGCAAATAGGTTAATGAGCCCCCAAATTGCTGGAATTGTCAAGACCAACTGTTGAGAGTTCCCATGGAGTTAAGTAGGAGGTGAATCCGTCTCTGAGTAAACACCATTACCCATGCTTTCTGACTTCCTGCCCTTGGGTTTGCAGTATGCTGTGGGTTTTCCCCTTCAGCTCAACAGTTCGATAGCAGTTGGTTTGGGGGTGGCTGGAAGTATTCTTTTATTCTTTTTATTTTTTATCATCACTGAAAGATATGTTTTTTATTGCCTTTAAAAAAAACTTCTAAGTTTTTTAGAGAGAGAGAGAGAGAGAGGAAGGGAGAGAGCAAGAGAAACATCAATTGGTTGCCTCCTGTATACACCCGGGCTGGGGATTGAACCCACAGCCTTTTGGTGTACTGGGCCATGCTCCAACTGAATAAGCCACCCTGCCAGGACTGGGAGTACTCTTTAAAATGTCTCTCTTGGTGGGTAGAGGCCCTGGCATTTATTCTTGGAACCGTCTAAGCTGTAGAGTCCTTTCTAGATAATCCATTGCATTTTATTAATGTTTAGGTACCAGAAAAAAAGCAATCAGCTTATGGCCTCAGAAAAAGAACTGACTGGTCACTCAGAATGTCTCATTTTGCTGCTTAATGGTCATGAGACATGGTGAAGTAGAAAACACCAGTAATAATACTCTGTGGTGTAAATGAAGGCCTTTTAGATCCAAACCCACAAATGTTTACTGTTCTTATGACCTGTATGAAGAACATTTTTAGCATATTTTCAGTGTGTTTTCATGAAAATGCCAATCTCCAATGGAAGTGTAGCATAAACACAGAAAGTGCACACACCCTGAGTGTACAGCTCAGTGCATCTTCACAAAGTGACCACACTCATTACTCGTAGTTCGGACCTCGAAGCAGGAGCTCTCGGCACCCAGGAGCCCCTCCCGTGTCCTCTCCCAGATCAGCCGCCTGGAGTGACCATATCCTGACTTCTGACTTCTGTTGCCTGTTTCGGGCTATGAACAAATGGAGTCAGACAGTATGTACTTTCTGTATCTGGCTTTTTTCAAATATTCAGAGATGTTACGAGTATGTTCATATTACAAACCTTTCACATCACTGTCACGTGACAAGGAAATTATTAATCTGCCAGAGAACAGTTTGCTCTCTTCAGAATGTTTCAAGTAAAGACACTCACAGTGAAAACAAACGTACATATGGCCGCATTCTCTGCTCCCACCTGCCAACAAGCACATCCAGCATCAGACAGAGGGAAAGCAACTTCCACTGGGCCTTTTTGAAGGAAGAAGATATCATGAGCTTTGCTTTGCGGCCAAAACAAAAGGTTAAAGGATAATGGGAGACCAAGTTGGGAAATTCTGCTCTCTGAACTGAAACATAAAGCTAGTGACTTGCACAAGAAAGTGAGATTTATTGGCTGAATGTGCATGTACCAGGAAGGAAAGTGAGGACTTCACATATAATTGCGGATAGTGCTATTTCCTCCCACTGTATATTAGTGTTCCCTATAAACAGGCCATTGCAGGTGATATCTTACTTCCTGCAGCTTACAGTTGGCCTTATTAGACAAGGGCCTTCCTTAGCCTTTGGTCAAGGAAAGGATAGCATAAAAAAATAATAATAAAATAACTTTTATGCCTGAGCTGAATTAAAACAGAACAACTTTGTCACTCATAATAAAGCAAAGCAAAGGATTTACAGTTGAGTCATAATTGTAAGTTACCAAATAATGAAATGTAATTGCTCTGTGCAAAAATATTTAGGAGCCAACTTTACAACGAGTGAGTTAGAGTATTATCCTTTCATAGGCACATGGACCACATACACAATGGCAAATTTATTGGGCCATGCATCAAGGCTAACAACTGGATTCCAAGTGAATCGAGCACTTGTTGGGGGGAAAAAGTAATCAAATACTATTATTTCAATAAAAGCCAAAGAATTTCTTCCTGGGTTCCCTGCCAGCAAAAGGCAGGAAGTTTGTGCCACTCATTTTTTAACAAGCCACATTTCTCTAATATGGTTGATCCCTCCCAGTCTAAACATTTTCTTTGAAAATGTGAAACCCTGCAATTAAATCTTCCTCCCTGAAACAGGGAGAGTTCACTGAGCTGAGAAACCATATGCATCCCCCACAGAGGAGACTGCAACTGGAGGGAAGGGGTGTTGTCTGCTGGGAAGACCCAGTGATGGGAAGAGAACAGGAGGGTGTTGGAAGGGAGGAGGAGAGAAAGTGTATGTGTTCATCTGAGACCACTCCATATTCAAACATACACTCAAGGCTGTTTCTGTGTGTCCCTGAGACACAGAAATACTGCTAATATCCAAATAGTTTTTATGGCAAAGATCACATTTAAATTAAGTAAGTTTTGCTATTGACACTATTCTTTCAAGTCATGTTTTGCCTTGTGAGAAAAAGCTAAAAACAACAACAACAATGAATTCATTCTGGGACAGTATGGATGGACCTGGAGAACATTATGACAAGTGAATAAGCCAGTGAGAGAAATACAAATACCATATGATTTCACTCACATGTGGAATCTAATGAACAAACTGAACTAACACGGAAAACACAGATAGACTCATAGATAGAGAGCAGGATGACAGCTAAGGTGGGAGGGAGGTTAGGGGATAGAGGGACTGAGCAAAAAGGGAAAATGATTCATGGACATGGACAACAGAGTGATGATTCCTGGGGGAGGGAGATATAAGGGAACAAAATGGTAATGGAAAAAATACAAAAAAATTATTTTTTAAAAAAAGAATCTCATTTCCTCATTACCCATGGTGGTATTTCATAGACAGGGTCACTTTTTGAGAAGTTCATAAATGTGGTTCTTCCCTCTGACCATGGTGTTTGTAATACACTGGGATAGATGCTTGGGAAGTGGGTCTGCCCACCGGAATGTAATAAGTCATATAAACATTATGTATTTGAGAGTGGGTATAGGGGGCTGCAGCTGTTTAGGTCACCTCCCCAAACTATTCCTTTATTATCTTGCCACATGGCCCTAAACCCCCCAAAATAGGACAGTAAAGCAAGCTAACTCCAGAGTACCCTATTAAAATATGTTCAATTTTCTCCCAGTAGACATTTATCAGACCTAAAAGCTGCCAATTATACACTTGTATAGTGCCAGGTGGAGAGGAAAAGGAGAATGTAATAATGAAATCACAGTTCCTACCCTCAGGAATGTCTTTTCAGCAGGGAATGACATGATCTGGTATTTTAGAGCAAACATCCTTGTGGCAACTTAAAGGCTAAATGATGAAATATGGAAAAGATTTAGAAAGCTACTGTAGATAATAGCCAGGCATGTGAAGGTGAAGGCCTGACCTCAGTCAGTGAATATTGGGATGGAGGTAGAGTAAGGACTTGTGTACTACTATAGCCCACACTATTTGATGTGGTAGCCACCAGCCATGTGTGGTTACTTAAAGTCAATTTCAATTACAGCGAGGGAAGCCAAACTCCCATCACCCCAGCAATAGTGAGAAGTACTCTTCCTTGGGTGTCAACAGGGGCTGAGTGGAGAACCTGCACTTTTACATACACCTTCAGTAATAAGCTACCTCCTCCCTCTCCCAAAGTGGTATCAGAAAAATTCAGCTAAATTAAAAGGCTTAAACAAGATTTCAAATCTCATAATACTCAAAATGCCCAATTTCAATCTAAAATCATTCAACATTCAACATACTGAGAACCAAAAGGACCTTATACTAAATTAAAAGAAATAAGATGCTGACACTGAAATAGCAAACATGTCAGAATTATTAGACAAATACTTTAAATTAATCATCGTAAAATTTTTTCAACAAATAAAAAAATAGTCTCAGCAAAAAAGGGAGATATAAAGTAAAACAAAATAGAAATTTTAGAATTAAAAATACAATAATCAAAATTTAAAATTCAATAAGTGGGCTCAATGGGAGGAGAATGGAGGGGCCATAAGAATGAGTGAACCTGAAATAGAAAACAAGTTACCCAGTCTTGGCAACAGAGTGAAAACAGACTGAGAGGGGAAAAAATGAACAAAATTTCAAGGACCCGTGCAACTATTATAGGAGATCTAACATTTGTGTCATTAGAGTCCTGAAAAGGAAGGAGAAAGACATAAACCTACACATTCAAGAAACTAAATGAAACCTAAACAATATAAACCCAAAGAAATCAAACCAGGACATGTAGTCAAATTTCTGAAAGCTATAGACAAAGAAAAAATGTTAAAAGTAGCAAGGGGAAATAACTCCTTACCTAAAGGGAAAGAACAATTTGAATGATAATAGAGCTCTCATTATCACCAAGAGGAGATTGAGAGATGGAATTTTTCACCTTTTTCAAGTGCTGGAAAGCAGAGAACTATCAACTCAGAATTCTATCTCCAGTAAAAATATCTTTAAAGAAAACAGCATAAAGTAAGACATTCTCAGTTGAAGAAAAAAATAAGCCTTGTTACCAGCAGACCCATCTTAAAAGAATGGCTAAAATAAACCCTCTAAACAGAGAAAATAATAAAAGAATGGGTCATGGATAATCAGGAAGAAAGAACACAGAAAGCAAAAATACAGGCAAATAAAATAGACTTTTCTTCTCTAAGTCCTTAACTCATGTTTGAGGACTGAAACAAAAATTATGACACTTCTTCATATGGTTCTAAATGCATATAGAAGAAATGTATAAGACAATTATATTATAAAAGGGGAAGGGTAAAGGGATGTAAAGGAAGGTAAAGATTCTATACTTCATTCAAACTGGTAAAATGGGTGGTGCCAGCAGACCGATAAGTTATATGTATATGATGCTATTCCTTGAGCAACCACTAAAGTATCTTTGCAAAGAGAAATGCTCATAAACACTATAAATAAATAAATATGAATTTTAAAATATGTTCAAGTAATCCACCGGCAACCAGGAAAGAGTGATAACAAACAGAGAAAACAAACAGAAGTGAAGAAGAAAATTTAAGTATATTTTATTGACTATGCTATTACAGTTGTCTCATTATTTCCTCCCTTTTATTTCCCTCTGCCTGGCACCACCATTCCCTCCAGCATTCTTCCCACCTAGTTCATGTCCATGGGTTCTTTGGCTTCTCCACTTCCCATACTATTCTTAACCTCCCCCTGTCTATTTTGTACCTATCATTTATGCTTCTTATTCCCTGTATCTTTTCTCCCCTTCTTCCCCTTTCCCCTCCCCATGTGATCTCCATTTCTCTGATTCTGTTCCTGTTCTAGTTGTATGTTTAGTTTGTTTTTGTTTTTGGTTTTTTTAGGTTTGCTACTTGATAGTTGTGAGTTTATCATTTTATGGTTCATAGTTTTGATCTTCTTTTTCTTAGGTAAGTCCCTTTAATATTGCATATAATAAGGGCTTGGTGATGATGAACTCCTTTAACTTGACCTTATCTGGGAAGCACTTTATCTGCCCTTCCATTCTAAATGAAATCTTTGCTGGATGGAGTCATCTTGGATGTAGGTCCTTGCCTTTCACGACTTCAAATACGTCTTTCCAGCTTCTTCTTGCCTATAAGGTTTCTCTTGAGAAATCAGCTGACAGTCTTATGGGAACTCCTTTATAAGTAACTCTCTTCTTTTCTCCTACTGTTTTTAAGATTCTCTCCTTATCTTTAATCTTGGGTAATTTAATTATGAAGTTCCTTGGTGTGTTAAGAAGGAGGACCTTGGGTCCAACTTCTTTGGGACTCTATGAGTGTCCTGGACTTGTTTGTCTATTTCCTTTGCCAGATTGGGGAAGTTCTCCTTCATTATTTTCTCAAGTGAGTTTTCAATTTCTTGTTCTTCCTCTTCTTCTTCTGGGACTCTTATGATTCAGATCATTGGAACATTTAAAGTTGTCCCAGAGGTTTCTAAGCTTTTCCTAAATTTTTAAAATTTTTGTTTCTTCATTCTGTCCTGGTTAAATGTTTATTTCTTCCTTCTGCTCCAAATTGCTGATTTGAGTCCCAGTTTCCTTTCTATAGGCTTAACTTCTTCCTTTATGTTGCAACTGTATTCAATCATTTCTCTGAGCTTTCTAATTACCAGTGTTTCGAACTCTGACTCTGATATGTCAGCAATTTCCCAATAGCTTAGTTCTTTTTCTGGAGTTTTGATCTGTTCTTTCATTTGGGCCATATCTCTTTGTCTTGGCATACCTGTTACATTGTAAAGGGTAGAGCCTTAGATATTTGCCAGGGTAGGGTAACCTACTTTACTGAGTTGTGGTGCTATATGAGGGGGAGAGGTCAGAGAGGGAACAATGCCACTTGCACAGCTCTCATCCTGCTTTCAGTCACTTCCCCCACTACCTACAAGTGAATTGTGCTCTTCAAAGTGCTGCCCTGGTGCTGATTCCCAGATGGATGGGCTTGTGTACATTCTGGGACCCTGTGGGTCTTTCCAACAGACTCCTCTGTGAGACCAACAGTTTCTCCCACCACCCCTACCCCCACAGGTTTTTACAGCCAGAGGTTTTGAGGCTTTATTTTCCCACATTGGAACCCTGGGTTGCACAATCTTTCTCCCTCCCCAGTTGTTCCTCCTGGTGTATCTGCACACAAATATAGGACCACTGCATCCTCCAGCTGCCGCCTTGCTGCTCCTCTCTGCCCCAGCTGCCCATATCTGCCCTTCCTACTAGTCTGAATGAATGTTTTTCTTTAATTTCTTGGTTGTCAGACTTCCATGCAGTTTGATTTTCTTGCAGTTCTGGTTGGTTTTGGTTTTTAAATTGGTTGTTATCCTTTTGGCTGTGTGATGAAGCAAAGTGTATCTACCTATGCCTCCATCTTGTCTGGAAGCCACCCAAATGATTCTTATTATAAATCAAAAATTAAGATGGCTGACAGAAGCCCTAATGAATCAGTAGTCACATTAAATATAAATGGTCTAAATGCACCAATTAAAAGACTTTGGCAGAATGGATTAAAAGACTTGAACCAAGTATATGCTCTCTAAAAGAAAGACACTTCAAATGTAATGATTTAAGTCATATTGAAAGTAAAGGATGGAAATTATATATATATAATGCCAAAGTTAATTTTAAAAAAGCAAAATGGCTATATTAATATCAAATAAAGTAGACTGAAGAGCAAAGAAAATTACCAGAGACAGAAAAGGGAATTTATAATGATAAGAGTTTCAAACCACCAATGAAAATATAATCCTAAGGGTGTTCATACCATATAACAGACTGCAAAATACGTGAAGCAAAAACTGATAGAATTGAAAAAAGAAAGGCAAATCTACAATGATTAGTGGAGGTTTCAGCATCAGCATCTCTGTCTTAACCATTAATAATATCACTAAAGAGCCCTGGCTGGTGTGGCTCAATGGATTGAGCACCGGTCTGAGAACCAAAAGGTCACCAGTTCAATTCCCAGTCAGGGCATATGCCTGGGTTGAGGGCCAGGTCCCCAGTTGGGGGCGCACAAGAGGCAACCACACATTGATGTTTCTTTCCCTCTTTCTCCCTCCCTTCCCCTTTCTCTAAAAATAAATACATACATCTTAAGAAACACAAATACAATTTAAAAAATAAAATAAAATAAAAATAATATTACTAGACAAAATCAACATGGATATTGAAAAATTCAACAACATAATCAATCAGCAGAATCTAATTGGTTCTATAGAATAGTCTACCTAACAACAGCAGAATGCATTTTTCAAATGTCCATGGAACACAGACCAAGACAGACCACATCCTGAGCCATAAAACAAAACTTAACAAATTCAACATAATCAAAATGTGGTTTAAGACCTAAATTAAGGCCCACTATTATGTGCTGCCCTGACATCTGGTGAAATTGAGAAGGCCTCATCTGGCCTAACCACAAGTTCCCTTCCCACTCTGCTGTTGTGGATAAGGTCCCCTGGCCAAACAAACCTCCTTATCAAGGGGAACAGTAGCAGTTTCTGCATATCCTTGAGTAGCAGGTTTCAGTTCCCTGCCAGATGTGGAATTATTCAAACAAACCAATCTCATCCTCCTATGAGAACCAGGGGATACCCCATCATCTTGATAGTACAAAGCCTGGCTTCTACAGCCCCTGGTTGTTCTTTCACTCTATTCATGAGTTCAAGCCCCCTATGGCCCTCTGCAGTATACAATGTGCTCCTCCCTCCATCTGTGTGTATATGAAACTAATAAACTGCTGCCTATCTCATCTGTCCAGTGTCAAGTGTCATGACTTCAGCTATCTTCCTAACCCTAGGGCAGAAATCCCTCCCTCACCAATAGAAAGTAATTAAAACATGAAATCAAACAGAATGTATGCTCCAGTGACAAGGAAAACAACCAACTATGAATAACAATAAAAATCACAGAATAATCTAAGACCCAGAAGCTAAACAATATACATCTAAGTAATCCATGGTTGAAAGAGATAAATCTCAAGAGAAAAAAAAAAGACTTGACAACTGATCCAAAGTGAGAGACAAATAGTGGGGAGGAAGGAGTTGAGGATGATGTGGAGTTCAGGTGATGAGAGAGGAGGCAAGCTAACCATCAGAGATCACTTTAAGGGTCTCAATGTAGGTGAATATGGATTTCATTAAGTGTTAACCGCCTGGGACAATAGAAGCAGGTACTGAATTCTGAGAGGTAAGGTTGATAGGTGGAAGATGGAAGGAGAAAGCTGAAGCAAAGCTATGGGAGTACTGACCAGAAACAGCAGGCCCAGGTGAATGACCCTCACAGGATTCACCAAGGAGGTCATGGAGGAAGGTGGAAAGGGTGGAAAGGGCTGAGGCTGATGGTGTGACACTGAAAACTTCCTTCCCATTTGCTCCTGGTCTAATGTTCAGCCTTTTTAGTGTGAATGTTGACCAGGAACGTGGACCTACCATTTAAGCACAATAATAAAGTGATGAAAATTTCTGCCAATTGCTCTGCTCTGAGCAACAAGAAGTTATTCTTAATTTCCCTTTCCCTTTATCTTTTATCTCCTCAGAGTTTGCAGATATGCAGGAGGCTATTTGTAATTTTAACTACAAAGATATAGGGATGAGGCTTAAAAATAATTTTAATAAATCATTTTTATTATTTTAGAGTTTATTACTTAACCCAATTTCCCCAGCCATAATTCTATACTCTCATCAAACATTTACCTAACCAGGAATAAGCCAAAATCAGTTCTATCCCTAAATTTTTAAAAGTTAATTAGTTTAATTCCCTGAAAGGATAACAATGATTAACTTTTAAAAGTTAGGGTGGTATAATTAAATAGCATGCATTATATGTGTAAGGCATACTGTATAATACATATACAACTATATGTAAAATCACTTATATTTAGTATAGAAATATGTATATCTAGAAAAACATGCAGCTACATAAATACTTTTTTCACTGAAAGGATAATTACTAGACTGCCATTACCATGTATCTCTGGGTTCCAGCTCACATGTGAATACTGAAAAGGAGAAAAGGCGCCATCACCAAGTACTACACAGCCAGCTAAGTCATTCAGTGTAGGAATTCCATGGGCATGCACACACACACATGTATAAACACACGTAATCCATCTTTAATCCTCTTTCCAGTTTGCTTATCAACATTTCATCTGCAAAAAAAATCTTAAAATTTCTGCAAAGTCATGACACACTAGTTAGAAAATTACAATATTCCTTGGTCAACATGATACACCATGACTAAAATGTGATCTGTGTGCTTTGAAGTAATGGAAGAAAATTTCTATTCTTAAAGAGGATTATTTTGTTACAAAACTTTCTTTTGTCCTTCCTATGCCCTTCTAGGAATAGGTAAAATAGTTTCAACCACTTTTTAATAATTGTTCTGCTACAGAGCATCAAAAATTATTGCATTGAAATCAACCTACACTAATATTCCATTTTTATTTTCCTTTTTTATTCTCCATTTTTCTCCTTTATAACATATATGAAGCAATGTAATGCAAAAACACAGATAAAAATATTTAAGTTGCAGAAAGGAGAGTATGTCAAATGTAGTCAATAAGTAAACACTATATTTATAAATATGTTCACATATAATCACATATAATCTATTATAGCATTTTTCCTATTTAATAAGCATTTTGAAGATTTCTATTTACTCTTAAATATTTAGGAAATGTTTGGTATCTTAAAAGAAGGAAGTGAAAGAGAGTGAAGGAATGTATAGCCTGTACAAACTTGCCATATATAAAAATACTGATGATATAACAGGTACTTAAAAAATTGAATGCAAGATTGTACAACTATAAGGGAATCATGACATCACAGCTAACAATCTAAACATTTCAAGTGTATATGCAAATCTAAGAGTAGCATAACAAAAAGACTATAAGAAAATATATCAAAAATATAACTTGTTAGCGGTAAAAATATAAGTGAAGATTTTTTAGTCACTTTCTGTTGTTTCTAAGTTTTCTATGATGAGTTTATGTTACTTCTAATAAAAAATTAACTTTTATAGAGTTAATATAAATCATCCTTCAAATTACAATCTTTTAAGTTAAAAAGCCACACTTTCAATTTAAATTTTAATTGGAAATAGTTACTTTTAGGAGACATGTTCAAAATTTCAAAAAGAAATTTCTACTGTGAGCTAATATTTTTATACTCTAAGTTCTGTAACATAAGAATTTTATATTTGATCCTGTGGTAAAGCTAGTTGCTAAGGTAGTGAATTACCCATTTATGTAATACTCAGATAAGGCATTGATTAGAAATGAGGCAGAAATTTGGGCAGTGTTTTCTAAATAAGTAAATAAAAGAAAGAAGAAAGAAAAAAAAGGAGGGAAAAAAGCCCTGATAAAAAGAGTGGTAGGTACTGAGAGGCAAACATGCCAATGATGACATATTGTTGCACACAAAACACAACCATGGCAATAGTAGAGTAATAGCATACCATACTGTCATAGCTATTAAGAGTGAGGACAACTAACATTCAAATACCTCTCCAATCTTTACTGTGGTTTTCTACAAGTTATTTATTTGTATTATCTATAGCTTTTCTTATCTATGAAGATCATTATAACTACCTCATGACATTTTTAAAAAATTAAATAAGGAAAAATATACACACAGAGAAGTCCATAGTTTGAAGTGTATATTGAAAATATGTTTGTTTCCTCTTCATATAATTAATAGAAGGTATTCAAGAAATTATGTTCTCAAATGCATTTCTATACATAAAGCTTTTAACCTTCTTCTCTTACCAGATTAGAATGTATTTGTCTTCAGCTAACAGAAAACCCAGCCTAACAATGGTCTTGTATAACAAGATGTATGATGGAGATGATTGTCAGCTCTGGCTCAGTTGCTCATTGAAGCCATCAGCGCTCGGGTCCTCTCCACTCTCTCCTTCCACTCTCCTCTGTGGGGTGGCTTTCACACTCATGTTTCTTGCCTTATGGTTGCAAGATGACTGATGCAGCTCCAGATATCACACAAAAATTTAAGGCACAAAGAAAAAAAACAGACACAGAGGGATTTCTTCTAAGAAGTTTTATGTTTTTATTGGAGAATAAAATTCTTTATGAGAAACTTAGCATCTCATTAGTTAATACCTGGTCAAATGACTGCTAAAAGGGGATGAGATTTTTAAAATATTACTTCATAACTTTATTTAGATGAAACTTACATACCATATAATTCACTCATGTTAAGTATAAAATGTAATAATGTGGGAACTTGACTCCCAGCCAAGATGTAGGTGTAGGTAGACACACTGTACCTCCTTGCACAACCAAAATAAGGACAGCAAAAATTTAGAAATGAAAAGACAACCAGTACTGACAGAAAATTGAACTGTATGGAAGTTTGACAACCAAGGAGGTAAAATAGACACATTTATCCAGACCAGTAGGAGGGATGGAGTTGGGCAGTCAGGCAGAGAGGGGTTGCAGCAAAAAAAAGTGGTGGCTGGTGGACCCCAGGTGCAGGGTGGCAGCGAATGAACCCAGCAAGGAGGTGGACTGGGCCATCCGATATTCACGTGCAGATAAACCAGGTGAAACTAGGGAGCCAAACAGACCGCACAACCCAGGGCTCCAGCACAGGGAAATAAAGCCTCAAAACACTGATTGAAAACACATGGGGGTGGGGGTGAGGTGTAGGGAGAAACTGCCAGCCTCACGGGAGAGTTCAATGGAGACCCACAGGGTCCTAGAACATACACAAGCCCACCCACATGGGAATCAGCACCAAAAGGGCTCAGTTTGCTTGGGAGAAGCAGCAGAAGGGACTGAAATCCAGCAGAGAGCAGAGCAAGTGCCATTGCTCCCTCTCGGACCCCTTCCCCACAAACAACATAACAATGCATTGATATGCGTTGCCCCACCCTGGTGAATACATAACACTCTGCCCCTCACTATGTAACAGGTACGACAAGACAAAAAAAATGGCCCAGATGAAAGAACATATCAAAGCTTCAGAGCAAATACAACTAAGCAACTAAGAGATAGCCAACCTATCAGATACACAGTTCAAGGCACTGGTGATCAGGATGCTCACAGAATTGGTTGAATTTGTTCACAAATTAGATGAAAAGATGTAGGCTATACTATGTGATATAAAGGAAAATGCACAGGGAACCAAATAGTGATGGGAAGGAAACCGGGACTCAAATCAATGGGGTGGACCAGAAGGAAGGAAGAAACAATCAAACAGAAAAGAATGATGAAACAAGAATTTGAAAAAATGAGGAGAGGCTTAGGAACCTCCGGGACATCTTTAAATGTTCCAACATCTGAATTTTAGGGGTACCAGAAGGGGAAGAGGAAGAGCAACAAGTGGAAAAGTTATTTGAACAAATAATAAAGGAGAATTTCCCCAATCTGGCAAAGGAAATAGACTTCCAGGAAGTCCAGGAAGCTCAGAGAGTCCCAAAGAAGTTGGACCCAAGGAGGAACACACCACAGAACATCATAATTACATTACCTACCATTAAATGAAGGAGAGAATCTTAGAAGCAGCAAGAGATGGGGAGACAGTTACCTACAAAGGAGTTCCCACAGACTTCCAGCTGATTTCTCCAAAGAGACCTTGCAGGCAAGAGGGGCTAGAAAGGATTCCAAGTCATGAAGGCAAGAACCTACATCCAAGGTTGCTCTATCCAGCAAAGCTTTCATTTAGAATAGAAGGGCAGGTAAAGTGCTTCTCAGATAAGGACAAGTTAAAGGAGTTTATCATCACCAAGCCCTTATTATATGAAATGTTAAAAGGACTTATCTAAGAAAAAGAAGATAAAAAACATGTATATAAAATGACAGCAAACTCACAGTTATTAACAACCACACCTAAAACAAAAACAAACTAAGCAAACAACTAGAACAGGAATAGAACCACAGAAATAGAGATCATATGAGGGTTAGCAACAGGGGAGTGGGAGGGGGAGAGAAGGGTAAAGGTACAGGGAATAAATAGCATAGATGGTAGGTAGAGAATAGGTAGGGGGAAGGTAAGAATAGTATGGGAAATGTAGAAGCTAAAGAACTTTTAAGTATGACACATGGACATGAACTAAAGTGGGGGAATGTAGGTGAGAGAGGGTGTAAAGGGTGGATGGGAGTGAAGGGACAAAATGGGACAAGTGTAATAGCATGATCAATAAAATATATTTAAAAAAAATAATAATGTTTAGTACACTCACAAAACTGAGTTAGTACTATCACAACCAATTTTAAAGCATTTGCATCATTTTCAACACCCTCCCTGTACCATTGGCAGTCACTCCCCATTTCCTCCCACTCACCCAGATGGAGGCAACCAGTAATCTACTTTCTGTCTCTATAGATTTACCTATTCTATACATTTTGTATAAATGAGATCATATAGCATGTTGTCTTTTGTAACTGGCTCTTTTCACTTAGCATAATGTTTTCAAGGTTGATTCATCATGTAACATTGCTTCAGGGCATTTTCTTTTTGCCAAAAAATATTTATTTGTATTTTTTATTTTAAATGATTTTCTCTTTCTCAATTACAGTTACATACATTATTAGTTTCAGGTGTGCCCCCCAGTGATTAGATATGATAACTTGATAAATTTTGCACCCATCTGATACCATACATAATCATTATAATATTTCTGAACTATATTCCCAATGCTGGACTTTACATCTTCATGACTATTCTGTAACAACCAATTGTACTTCTTAATCTCTTCACCTTTTTCACCCATCCCCCACAACTCCTCCTCTGTCAATCATCAGTCTATTCTCTGTATCTATGAGTCTGTTTGTCTTCTGCTTGTTCATTTATTTTGTTTTTTAGATTCAATTGTTGATAAATATGTATTTATTACCATTTTATTGTTGATATTTTTATCTTCTTTTCTTTGTCTTCTTCTTAAAGAAGACCCTTTAACATTTTATATAATACTGGTTTGGTGGTAGTAAACCCCTTCAGCTTTTTTTTTTTTTTTGTCTTGGAAGCTCTTTATGGTTCCTCAATTCTAAATGATATCTTCCCTGGGTAATCTTGGTTGTTGGTCTTTGAATATTTCATGCCAATCCCATCTGGTCTTCAAGGTTACTTTTGAGAAAGTAACTGAGAGTCTAATGGGAGCTCAGTTCCTTTATAGGTATTTAACTGCTTTTCTCTTGCTCTTTTAAGATTCTCTGTCTTCAACCTTTTGCATTTTAATTATGATGTGTCTTGGTGTGGGCCTCTTTGGGTTCATCTTATTTGGGACTCTGCATGTACTGGACTTGTGTGAGCATTTCCTTCACCAAGTTAGGAAAGTTTTCTGTCATTTTTTTCAAATACATTTTCAGTATCTCGCTTCCTCTCTTCTCTTTTGGGCACCCCCATTATGTGAATGTTGGTTTGCTTGAAGTTGTCCCAGAGGCTCCTTACATTATCCTTATTTTGTGTGTGAGGGTTTGGGGGCGGGGAGAAGATTCTTTTTTCTTTTTGCCCTTCTTATTGGGTGTTTTTTGCTTCCTTATATTCCAAATTGCTGAATTGATTCTCAGCTTTACTCTACCTTTGATGCCCTGTAAATTTTCTTCATTTCATTTAGTGTATCCTTCATTTTTGACTAGTCCTTTTTTATGCTCTTCAGGTTCATGCTAATTTCTTTGAGCATCCTTATTACCAGTATTTTGAGTTCTACATCTGATTACTTGTCTCCATTTTGTTCAGTTTTTTTGGAGTTTTGTTCTGTTCATTCATTTGGACCATGTTTCTTTGCCTCCTCATTTAGACAGCTTTCCTGTGTTTGTTTCTATGTATTAGGTAGAGCTGCTATGTATTAGGTCAGCTCTGTGCTATTAAGCACTGGCTTAATATAGTAGGTATCCTATAGGGTCCAGTGGCGCAGCCTCTACAAACACCCAAGCTGGGCACTTGAGATGTGCCCTTTGCATGGGTTGTACATACCCTCATGTTGTAGTTGAGGCTTGGTTGCTATTGATATGTCAATAGGAAGAATTTACCTCTAGGCCTATTAGATGCAAAGGACTGGCTGTGACCACTGACCACATACCTCTGATCACTGTGAATGATCTGCTGTGTAGGTGCCCACCCCAAAGAGCAGGACTTACTCCAGTGAGGCTCTGGTGCCTGGTAAGTCTGTACCTTGTATGTGTTGTTTGTGGAGGTGGTTGGGTGGTAGTGATGCTTGGATGTGGTTGGGTGGTAATGTTTTGATGTGGTCTGGAGCTGTCCGCTGGCTCTTGGGCCTCCTAGGAAGTGCAGGTCAAGACCAGCCACTGCCTGTGTTCTTCCTAGGGCCATCCAGCATGAGCTACAAAGTCATCTACAGATAGCTGCTACTTGTGCTGGGCTTGGACATGCCAAAGTGAGGCCAAGCTGAAAACCAAGGCCAGGTACTTCTAGTCTGGGGCCACCTGAAGAGAGGTACCGAACATGCTGAGGCCTGAAGCTTCTTGTTTGAGATATTTTAGGAACATCTTGCTGAATAATATTTAATTGTTTGGATATATCACATTGTATTTATACATTCATAAGTTGATGGGCATTTGAATTTTTTCTTAATTTTTGGTTACTATGAATAAAACTTTTATGAACATTTGTGTCCAAGTTTTTCTATGCATGCATGTTTTTTATTTCTCTTGGGTAAGAGTAGAATTATTGGGTTATATGATAACATGGAAACTTAATGTCCAACTTTTTGAGGGATTTCCAAGCTGTTTTCGTAAGTGATTGCACCATTTTACATTCCCATCAGCAAAGGCTGTCCTGGAGAATGTTCCATGTGTGTTTCAGGATATGTATTTTATGCTGTTGTTAGGTGGTCTATTAAATCTAGTTTGTTTATACTGTTGTTCAAGTCTTCTGTTTCCTTGTTGATCTTGTGCCTAGTTCTGTCCTTATTTAAAATGGAGTATTCAAGTGTTCAGCTATTATTGAATTGTTATTTCTACCTTCAATTCTGTCAATTTTTGCTTCATGTATTTTGGGGCTCTGTTGTTAGAACCATAATATTTGTTATTGTCACATCTCATCACAAATTGACCCTTTCCAGATCTTTATGGATGTTATGGCATGATATATCTTTTTTCATTTTTTTATTTTCAGCCTATTTGTATCTGAATCAAACATGTGTCTCTCCTGGCATATAGCTAGGTCTTGGGTTTTTCTATTTCAATCCAGTCTGATAATCCCCAGTTTGATTGGATCAGTTGATCCATTCGTTTTTTTTATCCCCACTCAAGGACATTTTCTTCATTGCTTTTAAAGAGGAGAGAGGGGGGGAGAGAGAGAGAAACAATGATGTGAGAGAGAACATTAATCAGTTGCCTCCGTGCACACCCCGATGAGGGATCAAACTCATAACCTAGATATATGCCCTAAACAGGAAAGGAAAGAAATCTGCAGCCTTTTGATGGGCAGGATGACACTCTAACCAACTCAGCCACACCAGCCAGGGGGAATCTATTTTTTTTAATGTCATTATTGATAGGTACATTTTGTTGTTTGTTTACATCTGCTATTCTTACCTTTTGTTTTCTATATTTCATGTTTTTCCTCTATCCGTCTTTTACTTCTCTGACTATTTTCTAGTGTAACATTTGATTCTTTGTGATCTTTCACTATATTTTTGATATCTTTCTTAGTGGTTGCTGTGGGTTTACATTGTAACATCAAAATTGATTTTTAGATCTCTACAAGTTAATTCTATTGAGTTAGAATGTTACTCTATACACGTCTATTCCCCTTCTTTGTTTTTTGCCATTAATAATTATTAAGATTTTTTTATTTTAGCTATTATACTTTTTAACTCCAAAACTTCTGTTGTTTTTGTAATTTATATCCCTTTTTTTATTCTCTATACAATGAGATAGTGTCACCATGCCTTCTTTTACTTCTTTAAGCATGGTTATTCTAGTTCTTTGATATATTTGTAATACCTGCTTTAAGGTCTTTGACATGTGGGTCCTCTCTAAGGCAGTTTCTGTTTTGTGCTTTTTGTTTTCTTTGTATGGGTTACATGTTTCCTGTTTATTTGCATGGTTTTTTAATTTCTTTGTTGAAAACTCGACATTTGTGATACTATGTTGTAGTACCTCTGGATTCCATCTCTCCTTGGGGCTTTTGTTGTTTTGCTTGCTGCTTCATTAATTTGGTGACCTGACTGGGTGATTTCAGTGATGTGTACTTCCCCTGTAGTGTGCAGCCTCTGCCGTTTTTCAGAGGACACAGTCTTGGGTATCATACGGTCACTGTGGTATGATAATGGTTTCAGCAAGGCTCTTTTTAAATGTCTCTTTTCCTTCATCTCTGTCAAGCTCCTGGTTTGTCTGTATATCACAGTAAGAGTTACCTTCCACTAATTTCTGGCTGATTGTTCTGTAGTTTTCCACATGTCCTGGGTCACAGATTTCTTCACATTCCAAGTCAGGCCCCTTTTCAGGAGTCATCTGTGAGGTCAGGGATTGAGTCTTGTTATGACTCCAGGAGAGCTCTTCTTAGCTTTTTCTTTCCCTGATTCTCTTCATTAATCTTCTAGCTGGTCTCTGGTTTAGATTTTGCTATCTTGGGGCTACCACCCTCCTCTTCATTGCTTACACCAAAATCTCCACTGATTTCAACAGTGCCCTTAGCCTTGAACTTCCCCACATTCTGTTCCGATAAAGCCAGTCCTCTTACAGAGAACTGTAAAACTATCTGTTTTTATGGATGCCTGCTTGCTGAGCAAACCTCTGCACCTCTGCTTTAGAGGCAGAGGCTGGGGTGCACTTCTGTTAGAGTGATACCCTTTATTTACAAGTGGTGTGCTAGGTGGGGAAAGTAGCTTTCAGGTTGCTTTCCACTGGCTATAAGTTTCTAGTTTGGTAGGTTTTTAATTTTATTTTCAGTACTTTAAAAAT
This sequence comes from Phyllostomus discolor, assembly GCF_004126475.2. Classification (NCBI taxonomy): domain Eukaryota; kingdom Metazoa; phylum Chordata; class Mammalia; order Chiroptera; family Phyllostomidae; genus Phyllostomus; species Phyllostomus discolor. The sequence goes on along the minus strand of NC_040907.2, from coordinate 84,133,388 downwards.
GTTACTCCACTGTCTTCTAGCTTGTGTGGTTTCTGATGAAAATTTAGCTGTCACTTTTATCTTTGTTACTCTGAATGTAATGTGTCATTTTTCTGTGTCTGCTTTATAATTTTTCTCTTTATGATTTTTTAGTATTTGCATATGATGCTTGATATCATTATTTTGTTTATTCTAAAGTTTTTGTTTCATTTTTGTATCTGTATGTTTATATTTTCATCAAGTTTAACATTTTTGACAATTACTTGTCCCAAAATTTTTGGTCTCACTGTGACCCTGCTCTTCCAGAAACCCAAACACATGTTATACTGCTTGATATTTTCCCATAAATCACTGAATTTCTGTGCATTTTGAAATATTTTTTTTTTCTTATGTTCTTTCAGATAGTCTGGACTAGGAGGTCATAGGTGACTGATTTTTTTAGGGGAAGGCAGAACTTGAATCTGCCCCGTGTAATTGTTGGGGACTTTTTTATATTAGTGGAGGTTAGGTTGCCACCTGGGCCTTTTTCTTTTTCATTAGTTCATGCCTCGCCTATAGCAGATTTCAAGATTCAAGTAATACCTGTTTTAAAGCACTTTTCTGCTAATTCTCTTATCTCTGTCATTTCTGGGAATGCTTTTACTTATTTTCTGGAGGGGTTATGGGTCATAGTTTTCTGTTTCATTGCATGCTTAGTAAATTGTTCTTCAATGTTAGACATTTTTGATTTTTACATTTTGAGTCCTAGATTTTGTTATATTTCTTTAAAGACTGGTGGATTTATTTAAAGTGTTCTAGCATGTGTTTTTCCATCAGTTTTTACCATTTATACTCCTTTTAAGCATTTGGTCAGGTCTAACACTAGCCTTTACCCAATGGATAATTAGCCACTCTACTAAAAGCTATGACCTCTTCGGAGGACTCGAACAAATCCTGTTGCTGATGATGTCTCTACATCATGGCCGGGGAAAATGCAAATTATTTCCATCCCTGTGCAAGCTCCAGAAATCACTTGCTTACTATTTTCTAGTCGTTCTTTCCTTGGCTTCATGGGGTTTGACCCACCCTTGTGTAGAGTAAACTCAGCAAAAGACTCAAGTGCACTACTCTGCAGATCTCTGGAGTTCTTATGTGTGCAATTCCTTCTTTGGTATTCTGATTCACAATTCCAGTCACCTCATCTTTCTGCAACATTGATCTCTATCTTCCACTCAGTATGCCTGGCTGACTCTATTTGTGTTTCCTTCTCTTTACTGGGGGTGCACACACTTGCACACAATGCTTCTGCTTGTATCACATTGATTAAAATTTAGTCATGTGAAAACACCAGGGACAAAAAAAGTTGGGAAATGTAGTTTTTATTCTGTGGCCCGGATCAGCTAAAAATCAGGAGTTCTATTATTGAGAACAAGAGGAAAACAGATGCTAACAAATTAACAGCCATGTTTGACAAAAAAAAATCTTCTACTCCCCCCAAGTGAAAATAAGTGCCATTTTACCTTTTACCAAAATATTTAGGATGGTACTTTTCCCAAAAGTTTATTTATTTTCAGCAATAGATTATTAAGTATGACTTCCAACTCAGATAAAGTCATTGTATTTCATTTTGAATATCCTTGAGGCTTACTGTCCTAAGAATATGAAAGAATTCAAGATTCCATTGTCAGACACAAATTGCTAGTTATAGTAATATAGTTAATGTTAAAATAAATTTACATAAAACATATCATAAGAGTCAAGGAAATGCAAATCTAGTCAACATGGGTAAAAGTTGCAGCCTTCTCTGAGCTCACAGATATTTATGTAATAAGTGCTTAGGAGACCACTACCTTCTTAAGCTTTAAATCCCATGACATAGTAGTAGACAAAATGACTTATTCAAGAATGTTCACAACAACTTTACTCATAATAGTCAAAAGCTGGAAATGGTCTAGAATCCATCCATAGGTGGATGGATGAAGTGTCATATGTGTGTGTGTGTGTGTATACACATACATACAATGGCATATGCATGCTCAGGGAATGCAAGAAACAATTGATATGTACAGTAATAAGGATAAATCTCAAAAGCATTAGCTGAGTGAAAGGTGATGTCTACAAAATAGTACATGCTGAATGCTTCCATAAATATAGCTTCTAGAAAGGCAAAACAAATCTAAAGTAAAAAAAAAAGAGACAGACCAGTGGTTTTCTCTGTGGGTAGGGTCGGAGATTGGGAAAGGGCATGTGGAAAGTTTTCAGGGGAGATATTCTACATGTTAATCACTGTTTTGGTTATACAAGTATAATTATTTGTCAAAACTCAGTAATTAGTAGGAAGGCGGGGTGGGGGTAGGGGCAAATGGTGGGAGGAAAATGGAGGTAACTGTAATTGAACAACAATAAAATAATGTGGGGGAAAACTCAGTGATAAAAATGTGTGCATTTGATTGATTATAAATTTTATATCAAAAGAAGATATTGTGCAAAATATTGAATTCCAACTAATGTTACACCTGCTAAAGTAGTTAGCAGGAGGCCCATTGATGTCTACATTAATCTTAAAATCCATGCAAAAATGGATTGATTGATGTACAGAGGGATGGCTAAAAGATAAATATGTAATAAAACAAGCATAGTAAAATGTTCATTGTAGACTCTTCAACTAGGCTATGTTTGTAAAGTACATATGTCCATATTAATAAGCAAGATATTCAGGACTTTTATGAGGAGTATAACAATATAGTTAACCTCAAAATCACTGCTACTCAATGATATTAAAACTTCAAGGAGATAGATAACATTTACTGAGAGTTGCCTGATGTATATGCAGTCCACCCTGTCCTCTAAGCAATTTATACATTCTTCAGGATTAAACCAGATGATCAGAAGGGTGAACTCAATTCTTGCTTTTCTCATTTAGCATGACAGAGTTTTTAAAAAAGATCTCTCTCTCTCTCTCTCTTTCTTTCTCTCTCTCTACCATGGCATCATCCTGCTTGTATGTGAATTGTGAAAAAGATATCTATAAAATTTGCTGTTGTACATACTTTCTTGATCTAACCTAGGACCCCCTCCACTGTGTTGTCACACAGAGTCCTCTTGCTGAGGACCCATGGGAGCAATTTGGGGGATATAGTACTAGGAAAAGCTGTGTCTTGACTTTTTAAATATTTCATGAATCATGTAATAATCATATTGAGATGCAAACTAAAACCATAATGAGATGCCACATCACACCAGTCAGAATGGCCATCATAAACAAATCAACAAACAAGTGTTGGAGAGGATGTGGAGAAAAGGGAACCCTAGTGCACTGTTGGTGGAATGCAGACTAATGCAGTCACTGTGGAAAACAATATGGAATTTCCTCAGAAAACTAAAAATGGATCTGCCTTTTGATTCAGCAATTCCACTGACAGGATTATACCCTAAGAGCCCTGAAACACCAATTCAAAAGAACCTATGCACCCCAATGTTTATAGAAGCACAATTTACAATAGACAAGTTCTGGAAGCAACCTAAGTGCCCATAAGTGAATGAGTGAATCAAAAAACTATGGTACATTTACACTATGGAATACTATGCAACAGAAGGAGCTCCTACCATTTGCAACAGCATGATGGAACTGGAGAGCATTATGCTAAGTGAAATAAGCCAGGCAAGTGAGGGACAAATACCATATGATCTCACCTTAACTAGAACATAATCAACAAAAGAAAAAAGCAAGCAAAATATAACCAGACACATTGAAATTAAGAACAATCTGACAGTAACCAGAAGGGAGGTTGGAGGGGATAATGGGGGGAAGGGTTTTCAGGAACTACTACTATAGGATACATGGACAAAACCAAGTGGGGGTGGGTGGAAGCAAGGGAGGGAGGTGGGATGGCTGGGGTTGGAGGGAGTGGTAGGGTAAATACAGACAACTGTAATTGAGCAACAATAAAATAATTTTTAAAAGAAATTAAAAAATAATCATATCTCCCCCCTTTGCCACTAGAAAGTTCAGAGCTGCATCTATTGTTTTCTAAAAACTGTCAATCTTGGTGGCCCCCCTATTGGAGACTGACCTCTCCTTTGATTTTTTAAAATTGTGGTAAATTGGTATACAACTTTATATATATTGCAGGTGTACAACATTATAATTTGATATTTGTGTACAGTACACAGTGATCACCACTGTAAGTCTAGTTACCATCCATCACCATACCCTTGATTTCCTTCACCCATTTCACCCTCTCCCCACCTCGTTTTTCTCTGGTAACCACCAATCTGTTCTCTGTATCTGTGAGTTTTTTGTTTGCTTTTGTTTGTTCTTTTTTTTTTAGCTTATACTTTATTTTACTTTCTTGATGCTTATTTTTAATTCACTAGATCACTTTATTTTTATCTTGTGGTGTTTTAATGTGTTAGTAGGCATAAACAATTACACATTCTATAAAGCTGTCTAAATAATTTTTAGAACAAGTAGAATTCAACAAATAGCTCTGAACTGTAGAGTTCATCAGCAAAAGAAAATTTTTAAAACCAAAGATAAGCAACATAAACAAGATTAAGATAGAGGGCCTGAAATGACATCTATAGTGGATGAAATGACCAATAAAAATGTGCTGATTTGGACTTTAACCACTTTTTAAAGTGGTTTATTGAAAATAAAGTAGGAAGATGCATTGTTTTGAATTGTTTTCTGGAAACAGTTTGGATGCTGGGAGGTTGAGGGAACAGGAAACATGAAGTAATTCTATAAACTTCTCTTCTTTGACATAATAACCACTTCTCACTGTTCTGTGCACATTTCATGTTTCAAAATGTCAACGGAAATGCCAACTTATATTTTCTGGGGTCTGAGCAACAGGAAACCTTTAGCTATTGTAAGTTATATCACTTGTTAGATTTAAATTAATCCCACATTTGCTCAGGGAGGTCAAAACTGAATTACAGTGATGAGTTGTCAACCCATAATCCTTTGCGTCTGTCCTAACTCTTTTTGTGCAGGAAAAATCTTGTGATAGTTTTTGCTCTTTAAATTCACAGAGACGTTTTAATGTGTTCTAAAGCAAATGTGTTCTGAACATCAGTGGACAGTCAAGGTTTTTGGTCACTGAGTAAAGCACATGAGTTGCACACTCTTTGCCTAACAGACTTTCCTCTGGAGAATCACACCCTTCCCCAATCAGTCTGTATGCTTCCAGATGGACTTGAGTCCTCTCCCAGCTCCAGTACTGGGATCTCATTGGCCTTTAGGCCAATAACCAAACCCCATGCCCTGGTCATATTGGTTGGTTCATATTACACAGTCAATAATACATTTCGGCAAGCCTAGTGGGAAAAATAGAAAGCACTCTCCTCCACTACATTTAATGATATGAGGATTCAACACTTGCAGCTGCTTCAACCATCTGCTAAAAGCCTAGATCTACTGAGAGTGACCCGTTGCCTGGATTAGGGCTAACTCAAAGGAAAGAGAACCATGGGAGAGAGCAAAGTGACATTCTTAAAGCCTGAGTCAGATAATGCCTAAAGCTATCCTTGCCTATTAGCCTTCCAGCTAATAAAGTCAATATATTTGTTTTCACTTTAGCCAGTTTGGAATAGGTGTTTTGCCAATGTGTACTACCTGAAAATATCCTAAATTATGCTTAATTTTACCAATCTTTTCTAATCAATCTATGCATACCATGCTTATTTGTATTATTTCTTTTGTTCTTACATCCTGTACCCTTTCAATACTTGAGCTATACATGGTATTTCCCCCTCTCTACCTAACTCTTCCTGGACAGCGAGCTTCAGGCAGTAGTTGAAGGCTACTATGCTCCCATTTGCTGAAGACAAAAGAAAGCATTCTGAAGTGCTTTTTACATTTCTTAAATTGGTCCTACAAAGTCTTCAGCAAGTGAGCCAAGTGAGGAACCATTCTAACTGCCCCCAGTCTAGAACCTCCAGTTTAGTGTTTGCAAAGTGTGGATCAGGATCCCTTGGCATAAAAATTCCTGGGGTACATGTTACAGAAGCAGAGTGCTGGGCTTGCTTCCAGCTTTGGAACCCTAAACTCTAGGAGCCTCACCTGACAATGTCAGTGTTAATCAATTCCCCAGGTGATTCATATGCATAGTAAAGTTTGAGAACTCCTACCCTGGATTTATCTTGTCACCAGTGGCAACAGGAAAATTACCTATGTAATGGTTTTTTATCACGGTAAAAAGTCTATTCTCTTAATTTATGAGTAATGTAGCTGCTTTTAAATATAAAAGTTACGTACATAATTACAGTAATGGGAGGATTTTAACTGGTTGGATTGAGTGGGATACAGAGAAAACTAAAGGTATTTCAAAAATACTTTGTGTCTAATCATTCATATTGAATGGCTTTCTTTATCTGAATCAGTTGTTCTTAATTTTGACTTCATGGAAGCTTTTTAAAGTGCTGCTGCATAGGCCACACTCTAGAATGGCAAATTCAGAGTCTCTGAGAGTGGGATCCAGACAACATTATTGGGCCTACGGATGGCCCATGGGTATGAGTCAACTAGACAAGGACCATAGAGATTATTTCCAAGATTGTAGAAGCAAAGTCAGTTATTAAGAAGACAGTAGATCTGAAAATAACATAAAAGAGGGAAAAAGAAATCCATTGAACTGGAGATCCAGGTCTATGTCCTTTGCTATAATCCCTACCATCACGTCTGTATCTCTTTACTACTATATACCTTTTCAAACACCATTTTTCTGAGATTCCTGAGGCAGATTTCATAGCTAATTAATATAGCCTAAGATTGTAATCACACCAGAAATAGATTATATATATTTTTAAAGATTTTATTTACTTATTTTTAGAGAAGGAGGGAAGGGAGGGAGAAAGAGAGGGAGAGAAACATTGATGTGAGAGAGAAACATCAATCAATTGCTTCTCCTACGTGCCTCAACTGGACAAAACCCACAACCCAGGCATTTGCCCTGACAGGGGATCGAACAAGAGAACTTTCGCTTTGTGAGATGATGCCCAACCAAATGAGCCGCACTGGTCAGGGCTTGATTTTTTATTTTTTATAAATTACCATGCCTTTATTCAACTATAGTCATATTGCAGAAATACATATATTTTAAATTTTACTACACTCACTCTCAGACAAAAATCAGAGGAAAAGAGCCAACTTTTCCTGAATCCACTGTGGAAGGCCAAGGGCGTTGGATAAAATTCCTGTCAAAGACCTAATGGCCTTAATGAGCTCAACAATGTAAGACTATGTGGGCAAAGATACGGCACAGAATGCACAAGCAATTCTTTTTTCTTGGTGTCAGAATGTCACAGCATTACAGCTGAGCTGTGGCTCGATTAATTGATTCAGAATGATTCCTGTTGAGCAATTGTCTTCTCTAAAGGCAATCTGCTAGCAACTGTCACTTCACATCACGTGTAAATTATGCTGTATAATGGGTTCAGGTGCTCATATAAATTGACTGTCATAAAATCCTTGTGTGTGATAATTCAGGGAAATCATCTCATTCAAATGATGAAAACAAAGGCGCAGAGTAGTGACAAGAGAGTGAAGGTGATAACCTCCATACTGCTGACAAGAAAAATAATGTCTAAAAACTGCTATTAATTTATTGTTCACTCAGCTCAGTAATTAGCACCTCCCCCCCCAATACTCTTGGGCTCAGCAATGATGTTATAAGAAAAGACAAGATAGAAAACTCTCATCTACTGTTGGTGTGAATTGATTACAACCAATTGTCAATGTGTATCAAAATATGTATATGGTGTGGTATTATGTATACCTTTGACACAGTAATTTCTACTTCTAAGAATTTACCCCAAGTTAATAATAATACCACAAGTGCAAAAACTACACATGTGCATCTTCATTATAGCATTGTTTTGGGGGTTTTTTTAAACAAAATCTTTAATATTTGTATTAGAGACTGCCTATTATTGTTTTGCATGTAGAAAATAACGTACAATTGTAAGCCCATTGTATTTCTGTACCTGTAAGTATTTTGACTAAAATCATTTTATCAGTTAGTAAGAATAGTTCAATAATAGTAGCTAAACTGGAAGGTGAGTCACATAAAGTAGTCAAACATGTAAAAATTTTCTGGTAAGCCTGAAACAATTTCTCATATAGATTACTAAAATTATTCCTCAAGATAATTTTTTAATTTTAATCATTGTTCAAGTACAGTTTTCTGCCTTTTACTCCCATTCCAGCCCACCCACCCATCCCTCCCCACCTGCCTCCCATTTCCACACCCCCCCCAGTTTTTGTCCATGTAATCCCCCCCCTAGTTTTTGTCCTTTATATTTGTTCCTGTAAACCCTTCTCATTCTCCCCTGAAATTCCCTCTTCTCTCCCCTCTGGTCACTGTCAGCCTTGTTCAGATTAGTAAAAATTGTGAAACAGCATAAATGTTTACAGCAAAGGGTTGTATATAAGACATATGTGTAATAATATTAACATATTAAAAATGATGACTATAACTGTATGAATTTATAAATAAATAAGAATTTACAAAACAGTATAACTAGTTATGTGACAATTATGGAAAACTATATGCACATACCTACACATCTGCATGAAGTGGAGAGCTATCCAGAAGGATGTTCATTGAGATTTTAATAATAGTTTTCTCAGTGTCAGCATCTTGAGTGACTTTTACTTTCATGTCCTTTTCCATCTGGATCAAAATTTTACAACAAACATTCAGCAATTTTACAAAAACAGTAAAGCTATTTAAAAAGAAAAGAATATAGTAGGAGACTATATATGAGTACAAATGAGGTTGAGGAATTTGAAAACGTTCTTATGATTTATACCTTCATTCAGAGATGATGATAATTATGATGGTGGCTGAATTGCATAATAATAACATATAATAACAAAAATATTAATTTACAATTTATTAAGAGTAGGAATATACACTCAGCACCATTAGAAACAATAGTCATAAGTGGACTGGAAACTAAAATTAAATAAACAATCACAAAAGCACTTGCAAGCAAATTACATGGGGGAGATTAAGGCCAGTTTTTGTGGTGGAAATAATACAGAACTTCTGAGAACTGCAGCGTTAGAGCACTGAGCACGATTTACACAATTGAGGAGAGTTTATCTTGGCCCAGGGAAAGCTTCCTGGAGGAAGTGAATGTAAGAGGTGAATTTAAAAGTGAGGCAGACAGCTTGCTGGAGAAGAAGTCAAATAGTATATTTCACAGAGCCCAAAGGAAGGAAGAAGAATATTTTTGCCTCTGGATTTCCAAAGAATGTGAAATGTGTCTCTATGCTGATTCCTACCAAAAACTGCAGCCAAGCTCTGTCAGGCAGTCATACTTCCTTCAAGATGCTTTAGCAGTTTCTTTGTGTAGAAACTACTGTGGAGGGAGATCACCCTTAGAAAAATCACATAAGATAATCCTTTGGGAAGCTCGTGTTATCTCTTTTCAGACCACAAAGATATCACTGAATGCACAATGGAAGCAGTAAGGAATGTTTTGCATTAGAGTACAACAGTCTTACAGAAAAGCTCCATCTGTGTCGACTTGAATGATGTTTCCAGGTGTCAAGCAGTTCTCCCCAAAATAATTCCCAGGCAGTTCCCAGCCAGAACTTGACATTTCTTTAAACATTCATTCCTTTTTGTTGAGGTCATTTCATCTCTGGACAAAGGTCGACAAAATAGCTCTTTATCAACCAATAATGACTTATCATAAATTCTGTTATCAAAAATAGACTATCCAAGGACTAAGATATAATAATAAGGAATTGAATAATAATGGCCCATCCTTTTAGGTACTATTTAGTATGTATATAATGCAAGTTTTTTCAAATGTTAAAAATAGACAAATTAGCAACTCATAACCTGGTACAATGTTTATCAGTTTGTAGCTATTTATTTGGGTCATTATTATAGTTGTGATTATTTATTTTCTACCTTCCCCTCCAGTTAATAAGTTTCTTGAGAGTTAGGTTACTTCTGTTTTGCTCATCTCTATACTCCCAGTGGCACCTGGTCCAATGCCTGGTACAAAATAATTGTTCAATAATATTTAATGAGTTATAGTAGAATGAACAGGATCCTGGGCAAAGACCAAATACTCACAGAGTGGGAGGAGTGGGAAAAAGAATGTGGTAGAAAGAGGAGCCCCAAAGTGCCATAACCTACTTTACAGTTTTGTCTTGAGTTGAACTACTCAATAGAACGATATATCATCCTGATCTTCTAAAGACTGTGTTCACCCTCTCTTTCTGTATTTTTTCTAGTTTTTCTTGCAATGCAACTTTGAAATGACAATTATCCTTCTCCTACAAAAAAGTCCAATGATTAAGTTTGCAGAGTTGAATTCTATCTGGTTAAGGTTAAAGAAAATATGGGTCTATTCAGCAATAGTGGTTCTTAACTTTCCTTTAAGATTTGTATTATCTATTTATAATTTTAAAAAATATTCCTCTTCCTCCCTTTTCTAACTTCTTACCTCCAAGTTTTATTACAGTAAATATTTAAAAGCCTTTCCCCTGTATTTCAATGATGTAATGTCGAAATTTTTTACACTTTGTGATCTCCATTAGTACCAGAAAATAATTATTTTTATCTACATTTCTTTTCATCCCTGCTATGTTATCTGTACAGTGATGGGGTGGTAGTAGTAAGGGAGCTACCAAAGTGTTGTTCTTGTCATTAGTCACCACTCCTCAAAATAGAGATTCATTTACTTAAATACTTACTGAGTTTCTACTATGTGCTGAGGCCTGGCTCTTGGCACTGAAAACACAGTGGGTACTCACAAAGTCTCCGAGAGATAACATCCCAGTTGCTTGGAGCTAGTTTTCCCAAGATTGAGGTTTATTTGTTATACAAAAATTTGTTAAAATATAGAAAACACAATCATCATTAAGCATAATATGACTGAGATTCATTTACATTTCCCAATTCAGAGACTAAAACAATAAAACGAGCCCCTGTCACCAGCATCACACACCTAAGCTATTAGTCATCGTGCTCTGGACTGAAAAGACATGTTTTTTAACCCAAAGATGGTTGAGAGCAGGATTGTTGTCACTTTCCACTCACTCTTCATGCAGAGTGAGTCACAGAACCATTTCCAAAGCCGACTGAGGAGATTATAGCTTCAAATGGTGCTGTCAATGGGGGGAAAGGAGACACAGGTAACATCCCCTCTTAAATTTTTCACCCTTACCTACTGAGTTTATCCTGAGAGCTGTTAAGATTGGAGAGAAAAAAAGAGGAAATTGTTCCAAGTTTCCCTTATTCTCCCCCTATTCCCATTCACAGCTTTCAACTGGAAACTGGGACTCATAATCGGAGTACTTCATATTTATGACTTCAATCCCCTCGATCCTTGCTGTCTGAGTTTGAGTTTTCCCAGCAGCAGTCCCAGAGGAAAGACAGTGACTTCCATTATTTCAGAAGTGGTCCCAGGAAACATGGTCAATGGAGTGAGGAGGAGAGATGGAAAAGGGAGAAGTCGGCAGGACCTCACTCCCATGATGCTGTGGAGCCCACTCTGAGTTGGCCAGCCTGAGGACCTGGCACTCTGATGGGTGAGGGACCTGTGTTTATACTCTGTGGAAGGGGGCCTCCTAGCCTACCGAGCACAGGTCTGCCCTTCCTCACAGTGAAAGGTGAGGTGTCCTTCCCCTCTTTTCCAACTAGGGCTGGCTGGTGCCTTTCTTTTACCAGTAGAAGGAAACAGAAGGCTGGGTAATTTCTGGGCCAGTAAGAGACCCAGGAACCTCCATTGTCACACTCTCAGAGAAAGTCATCTGCCATTTTGTAAAAAGAATCTGGGCTCATCTACTAAATGAGACATGAGTAGAGAGATAGAGGCCACTTAGATGAGTATCCAAGTGCCAGGCATGTGACAGAGGTCTTCTTGGGTCTCACAGCCCTCTAGCTGCCTGCTGAGGGCAATTGAGAGAGAGACCTAAAGTCAGGAAGAACTGAAGACTTCTCAGTGGAGGTCTGCCTTTCTCACCTAGAGAATCTTGAGAAATAAAAAAATATTGTTGTTTTACAAAGTGGCTGGGCATTTATTTAGGAAGCAGAGCTATCTGATACAAATACCAACTCCGGTCAGTCGTTATTTGAGAGATGCTCCCAGGGGTGTTATTTCTTGGCACTTCTGGTCTGTTTCACAGGTAGGCAAAGCTGGCTTCAGCACTCAGAGCACCCTCGGAAAATGATGGGCAGGCTCTGGCCTGTGGACATCCAGCTAGTGTGCACTGGGCCTGTGGGCAGGCACTGGCAGCCTCTGCTGCACCTGGGTGTTCTTGTTTACCCAGCATCACAGACCTTCTGATGAAGTGGGTCTTTTACCTTTCCTCTGAGTGTGGACATTGCTACTGCTTCTGTCAGCAAAATTCAGTCCTTCCAGTTAGCCAGCTGTGACCTCCATGTTCCAAGGCAGATTCTTGCTTCCACAGAGAATGAAACATAACTTTTCCCTCCACCTAAATACCTTGAGGCTTCTAAGGTGCCCATTTCTTTCCTGCAACATTTAACATTTTGCTGCCAACATTTTATGTTTGTGTGTATGTGTTATGTGTATGTCGGCAGGGAAAAGGGTTGCCAAAAAAAAAAGAATATAGTCTCTTTTTCTCAAGTAGTTCAAAGTCAAAGAAGATAGGGGGCAATCAGGAAACAAGTTACCATCCAGCAACATTATCAAGATAAAATCATTCTACAAATGTACTGTCAAAGTAAATAAGAGTAATGCTCCATCTAAGACAGAGGGCCTGTTCTTTTCCTTGTTTTTCTTTTGGTGAAGATGAGGTCACCCGGAGGCCCCAGCTTCTCCTTTCGTTGCCCTGGTAATCGAAAGCATGTAATTAAAAGCTGGCTGGTGACAGCAATGAATGTGATGCTGTGACCCAAGAACAATCTTTTCCTAAGCAAAGCTCATTAGACCACATTAAATTCACAATAGGTTTAAATTCACAGAGTATACACTGGAATGATCATAGGCAGAGAGCTTTAACCAGAGAATTTCCCAAAGGACAGAGGAGGTTTAAGACCTGTTTTAAAAAATTATGTAAAGAACTTAAGTAGAGGTTGGGCTTTCTAGTACTTACCCAAGACAGGAATGAGGGCTTCTTGCAGAGGAGGCCTGTATGTAAGGCTGGTGGCTGGAAGGGGGGAGAAAGGAGAGGCAGGTGGCTCAACGAGACAGGGCTGGCAGTGCCTTCATGCTGCATCAACAAGCCAAGTCACAGCTCACTTAGTATTTTCTGTCACCTAAACAGCTGGTTCATGTCACTGAACCAAAAGGCAGGATATATTGAATATGTGATTAAAAATAAATAAAAAGCTCTGAAATTGCTTGTTCATCCGACTTGTCGCTGGGACAGGAACCCACATCGTTTTTTAAAAAGAAAATTATGGTGAGAAAGAAGCTGCATAAATTCTACCTTTAAGAAGGAGACCCAAACTCTTCTGTTTTGACCAGGTTTTGAAGCTTTTCCCTAATTCTGCTCCCAAATGCTCTGAGAACTAAAGCCTTAAAGCAACTACTGGGGTTTTTGCCCCTCACCAGATGTTTGCCTAGAGGGCATGAAAGGAGGGTGGCAAGTGGGCAGAGCAGACCTAGCAGCCTGCAGGCTATACACCCAGACAGCTATAACTAAACTTTCCATGGACAGTGGTGGATTGCTCGTGGAAATCAGCAGACAGTGGGGTGGCTTCATACCCTCCTGCTTCACTCTGAGCACATTATTTCAATGCTTTCATTCTCTGTGTTGCCACCTGAATAAAGGGGTCACTAATGGAACCTGTCTTGTAGATGTGTTACCAAAGCGCCTCGCACCCTGCCTGTGACACTGCGAATGCTCACTGAATACTAGCTGTTATTATCATTATTTTTAGCAGCCTGCACAGGCAGTGTGTGGGATTCCTGCTTCCAGAGGTACTGGGAAATTTCTCCACACGCAGAGATTTTCCCAGTCAGCCCTTCTTGATGCCTGAAGTCCATTAGTAAAGAACTCGGGTTACTTAAGAGTTGTCTTCTATTAAAAATGCAACTCAGCAGTTCCAGAAGTGCCTTGATCAGACATACCCCATCTTAGCCTGATTTTCTGAGTTCCTTAGGACACACACACTTCACAGTTAGGATGTGTGTCCAAGCGCAGCCTTGGCACAGCAACAACATCCCCGAGTATACTGGAGCATAAGCATGGCATAAGGCTGAGACGCTCTTAGCCTGTGCTTCCATAACAGGGCTTTAGGAGCTCTGAGAGTCCCCTGAAATTAGATGCAACATTGTCTTGGTGAATTTGTACACATTGGAGGTTAAAAGATTCATAGCTTTCTTTGGGTTCTCAAAGAGATCTGTAATTGAAGAGCTGCTGAAATAGAGACAGCTACCTGGAACCAGCCCCCTACAGCCTCATTTAAGTACAGTGGATTTGCTGGTGGCCTGGAGAGATCTCAGTGTATTCCAGCTGGGGTTGGGGGGCAAACAGCCAGATTAACCCAAGGGCCCTGGTGCTCTGGTGTGTCGGTGTGAGGGAGTAAGTCAGGGGGAGAGCAAAACCCAACCCTGTTACTCACAGCTTGCTTCTGGAAGCTGTCCTGAGTGACCTTGTAGGTAGAGGATCCAGTGCTTTCTCAGCAAAGGAAGGGCCTGACCTGGGGTGAGAATGAACGCTCAGGGCCCTGAGTACCTCGTATAACCCATGGGTCTCACAGGTAATGAGATATAGGTGAGGGAATCAGATTCGAGGCTCCATTAAGTTTCTTTCAATTCTAAAATGAAATCATTCTGATGAACTTTATGCTCATTATTTCTCCTTCACTGAGTAGTTCTCACTGCCTGAATGTTATAAATTGGGGATAAGGTTGCCAGGTATAATATAGGGCTCCCAGTTAAATGTGGATTTCATTAAAACAAGTCATAATTTTTTAGTGTAAATATATCCCCAATACTGAACAGGATATATGGTATGTATAATAAAATTATTCACTGTTTACTTGAAATTCACAAGTTCACATTTAACTGGGAGTTCTGAAATTTTATTTGCTAAACCTGGCATTATGGTCTGAATTGTGTCCTCCCAAAACTCATATGTTCTAACCCTCAGTACCTCAGAATGTGACCTTATTTGGAGGTAGGGTTTTGTAAAGAGGTGATTAAGTTAAAATGAAGTCATTGGTATGGGCCCTGATCCAGTATGACTGGTGTCCTTATAAGAAGAGGAGATTAGGACACGAACACACAGAGGGAGACCATGTGAAGATACAGGGAGAAGACCATCTACAAGCCAAGGAAGGGAGGTGCCAGAAGAAACTTAAGCTGCCAACACCTTGATCTTAGACTCCAGTGTCCAGAAAAAGAAATGTTTGTTGTTTAAGCCACCCACTCTGTGGTATTTGTTGTGGCAGTCCTAGCAGACTAATTCATCTGGAAACCATACTTGGAGAGCACTTTAAATAAGAGAAACACAAAATTACAAATACAGAATTGAGAACAAATGTGAAGATTTATCTCAATGAGAAAAGAAATCAGAGGAAATTACCAGAGCCTTGAAAATTTGAGTCCTTTCTCAAAAGGGACTTCAGAAGCCCATCTCAGCAATTGGAGCCCCTACAGCTCCCAGAACTCACAGAGACCCCTCAAGTGAGAGACCCTCAGACCTGAACTTGCCAGCCTCAAGTCTCATGATCAACTGAAATCTGCTGGGGTGCTTACATCTGTTCTAAAGCCTGCTCTGTTTATTTCCCTGCTTTTACTTCGTTTTTGTGGCAGTCTCTCAAATTACTCAACAGAGTATTTTTGTAACTCTACATCTTTATCCTTTATTTTTCAGAGCCTTTTTTCTCTCCTGGGAGTTTGGTTTTTAGCTTTTCAATTTTATGTAAAAATAAATGTTAAATAGTGTTTGTAAGACAGTATATGTTTTTCAGATTAGCACTATTTTAGAAACATCATGTTATTTTATTATATAAGCAACTTGAGTAACTTTATTTTCTATATCATGAGGTCTTTTTTTATTTTATTTAAATTGTTGTTGCAGTACAATTTTCTATCTTTTACTCCTATCCCAGCCCACCCACCCAGCCCTCCCCTCCTCCCTCCCATTTCCACCTGCCCCTAGTTTTTTATCCATGTGTCCTTTATACTTGTTCCTGTAAACCCTTCCCCTTTTCCCCTGAAATTCCCCTGAAATTCCCTCTCCTCTCCCCTCTGAACACTGTCAGTCTGTTCTCTATTTCAGTGTCTTTGGTTGTATTTTGCTTGTTTCTTTGTTTTGTTGTTTAGGTTCCTGTTAAAGGTGAGATCATTTGGTATTTGTCTTTCACCACCTGACTTATTTCACTTAGCATAATGTTTTCCAGCTCCATCCATGCTGTTGCAAAGGGTAGGAGCTCCTTCTTTCTTTCTGCTGCATAGAATTCCATTGTGTAAATGTACCATAGTGTTTTGATCCATTCATTTACTGATAGACATCTAGGTTGCTTCCAACACTTGGCTATTGCAAATTGTGCTGCTATGAACATTGGGGTGCATAGGTTCTTTTGGATTGGTGTTTCACGATTCTTAGGATATAGTCCCGGTAGTGGAATTGCTGGGTCAAAAGGCAGATCCATTTTTAGTTTTCTAACAAAACTTCATACTGTTTTCCTTAGTGGTTGTACCAGTCTGCAGTCCCACCAACAGTGCACGAGGGTCCCCTTTTCTCCACAACCTCTCCACCACTTGTTGTTTGTTGCTTTGTTTATGATGGCCATTCTGACTGGTGTGAAGAGGTATTTCATTGTGGTTTTAATTTGCATCTCTCTGATAACTAGCGATATTGAACATCGTTTCATGTGTCTTTGGATCTTCTGTATGTCCTCCTTGGAGAAGTGTCTATTCAAGTGCTTTGCCCATTTTTTAATTGGGTTGCTTATCTTCTTAGAGTGGAATCATATAAGTTCTTTGTATATTTTAGAGATTAAACCCTTGTCTGAGGTATCATTGGCAAATATGTTTTCCCATACAGTTGGTTCTCTTTTTATTTTAATACTGTTTTCTTTAGCTGTGCAGAAACTTTTTATTTTGATGAGATCCCATTTGTTTATTCTTTCCTTTATGTTCCTTGCTCTGGGGGACGTATCAGTAAAAATGTTGCTGTGTGAAATATCTGAAATTTTCCTGCCTATGTTCTCCTCTAGGATTTTAATAGTGACGTAGCTTATATTTAAGTCTTTTATCCACCTTGAATTTATTTTTGTGTCAGGTGTAAGTTGGTGCTCGAGTTTCATTTTTTTGCACGTAGCTGTCCAGTTCTACCAACACCATTTGTTGAAGAGCCTATTTTTATTCCATTTTATGTTGCTGCCCCCTTTGTCAAATATTAATTGACCATAGAGACTTGAGTTTATTTCTGGGCTCTCTGTTCTGTTCCATTGGTCCAAGTGCCTGTTTTTATGCAAGTACCAGGCTGTTTTGATTACAGTGGCCTTGTAATACAGTTTGGTATTAGGTATTGTGATCCCTCCTACTTTGCTTTTCTTTCTCAAAATTGCAGCAGCTATTTGGGGTCATTTATGGTTCCATATAAATTTTTGAAGTGTTTGTTCTATGTCTGTGAAATATGCCATTGGTACTTTAATAGGAATTGCATTGAATGTGTAAATTGCTTTGGGTAGTATGGACATTTTGATAATGTTAATTCTTCCAATCGATGAACACAGTATATGTTTCCATTTGTTTGCATCTTCCTTGATTTCTTTCCTCAGTGTTGTGTAGTTTTCTGCATACAGGTCTTTTACTTCTTTGGTTAGATTTATTCCTAGGTATTTTATTTTTCTTTTTGCTATATTGAATAGGATTTTTTTCTTGATTTCTGCTTCTGCTGTTTCATTGTTGGTATACAAAAATGCCTTTGATTTCTGGATATTGACTTTGTATCCCGCTATTTTGCCAAATTCGTTTATTAGGTCAAGCAGTTTTTTGGCGGAGTCTCTAGGATTTTCTATGTACACTATCATGTCATCTGCAAACAATGACAGCTTTGTTTCCTCCTTTCCAATTTGGATGCCTTTCCTTTTCTTTTCTTTTCTTTTCTTGTCTGATCACTGTGGCTAAAACTTCCAATACTATATTGAATAGAAGTGGTGAAGGTGGACAACCTTGTCTTGTTCCTGATCTTAGTGGAAAAGATTTTAGTTTTGCCCATTGAGTATGATATTGGCTGTAGATCTCTCATATATGGCCTTTATTATGTTGAGGAATTCTCCCTCTATTCCCACTTTGCTGAGTGTTTTTATCATAAACAGGTGCTGTACATTATCAAATGCTTTTTCTGCATCTATTGATATGATCATGTGATTTTTGTCTTTGCTTTTGTTTATGTGATGTATTACATTTGCTGACTTGTGAATATTGAACCATCCTTGCATCCCTGGGATGAATCCCACTTGGTCATGGTGTATGCTCTTTTTAATGTATTGTTGGATGCGGTTTGCTAATATTTTGTTGAGGATTTTAGCGTCTATGTTCATCAGCGATATTGGCCTGATGTGTTCTTTCTTTGTTGTGTCTTTATCTGCTTTTGGGATTAGGACAATGCTGGCTTCATATAAAGAGTTTGGGAGTCTTCCATTATTCTGGATTTTTTGGAATAGTCTGTGAAGGATAGGGGTTAGCTCTTCCTTAAATGCTTTGTAGAATTCTCCTGTGAAACCATCCAGGCCTGTACTTTTGTGTGTCGGGAGTTTTTTGATTACTGTTTCAATTTCATCTGCTGTTATTTGTCTGTTCAGGCTTTCTGCTTCTTTTTTTATTGAGGTTTGGAAGATTATATTTTTCTAGAAATTTGTCCATTTCACCTAGGTTTTCAAATTTCTTGGCATACAGTTCTTTGTAGTAATTTCTTACAATCCTTTGTATTTCTGTGGTGTCAGTTGTAATCTCTCCTCTTTCATTTCTGATTGTGTTTATTTGGATCCTTTCTCTTTTTTTCTTGATGAGCCTACTTAAAGGCTTGTCAATTTTGTTTATCTTTTCAAAGAACCAGCTCCTGGATTCACTGATCCTTAGACTTGTGCTTTTAGTCTCTATGTCATTTAATTCTGCTCTGATCTTGGTTATTTCCTTTCTTCTACTTGCTCTGGGCTGTCTTTGTTGTTGTTTCTCATGTTCTTTTAGACGTAAGGTTAGCTTGTTTGAAATATTTCTAACTTTTTTAGGTGGGCCTGAATTGCTATGAACTTCCTTCTCAGGACTGCCTTGGCTGTGTCCCATAAGTTTTGGATTATTGTGAATTCATTTTTGTTTGTTTCCAGAAACTTTTTGAACTCTTCCCTTATTTCATTCTTGACCCATTCATTATTTAATAGCATACTATTCAATCTCCATGATTTTGAGTGTTTCGGGTTTCTTCCCTTGGGGTTGGCTTCTAGGTTCAGTTTCTTGTGGTCAGAGAAAATGCTTGGTATAATTTCAATTTTCCTGAATTTGTTGAGGCTTGTTTTGTGTCATGTGGTCTGTCTTTGGAAATGTTCCATGTGCATTTGAAAAGAATGTGTATTTTGCTTCTTTGGGATGAAGGGCTCTATATATATCAATTAAGTCTATTTCTTCTAGGGCATTGTTCAATGCCACAATATCTTTGTTGATATTTTGTTTGGAAGATCTGTCCATTTTTGACAGTGGGGTATTAAAATCCCCTACTATAGTTGTGTTGTCATCAATATCTTTCTTGGAGTCCTCTAAGATTTTCTTTATGTATTTGGGTGCTCCTATGTTGGGTGCATATATATTTACAATGTTTATGTCTTCTTGGTGGATTCTTCCCTTGAGTATTATGAAGTAACTTGCTGGGTCTCTTTTTATGGCCCTTTTTTTGAAGTCTATTTTGTCTGATATGAGTATTGCTACCATGGCTTTTTTCCCCCGTCCATTTGCTTGGAAAATTTGTTTCCAGCCCTTCACTTTTAGTCTGTGTAGGTGTTTTGTCCTGAGGTGGGTCTCTTGTAGGCAACATATGTGTGGGTCATACTTTCTTATCCATTCAGCTATTCTATGTCTGTTGATTGGAGCATTTAAACCATTTACATTTAAGGTTATTACTGATAGGTATTTATTCATTGCCATTTTTGTACCTGTGTTCCTCTCTGTCTCTCTCTCTTTTCCTTCCTTTCCTTAAAGCAGACCCTTTAGCATCTCTTGCAGAACTGGTTTGGTTGAGGTGTATTTTTTTAGACTTCTTTTGTCTGGGAAGCTTATTTGGCCTTCTATCTTGATTGAGAGCCTTCCTGGGTAAAGTAGCCTTGGTTGCAGACCTCTGGTTCTCATTACTTGGAATATTTCTTGCCATTCTCTTCTGGCTTAGAGTGTTTCCATTGAGAAGTCAGCTGCTAACCTTACTGAGGCTCCCTTATATGTTACTTCCTGTTTCTCCCTTGCTGCCTTTAAGATTCTCTCTTTATCTTGGTATTTTGCCATTTTAATTATGATATGTCTTTAAGTGGACCTCTTTGGGTTCCTCTTGATTGGGACTCTCTGTGTTTCCTGGATTTGTGTGACTTTTTCTCTCATCAAATTAGAGAAATTTTCCATCATTACTTTTTCAAATAAGTTTTCTATCCCTTGCTCTTCTTCTTCTCCTTCTGGTATCCTTATTATTGGATATTATTACATTTCATATTGTCTCACATTTCTCTTAATCCCTCTTCATTCTTTCTCAGCCCCTTTTCCTTTTCTTGCTCTTTCTGGGTGTTTTCTTCTACTTCGTCCTCTAGCTCGCTGATCTGATCTTCTGCTTCATCAATCCTGCTTTTCATTCCTTCTACTGTGTTCTTCAGTTCAGAAATTGTATTCTTCATTTCCTCTTGGCCCTTGTTGATAGTTTCTATCTCCTTTTTCATGTTGATATAGTTTGCAGCGAGTTCATTGTAGCTTCCCTGTAGTTTCTGGTAGCTCATTGTGAGCTCATTGAGCTTCCTGATAATCATTGCTTTGAACTCAGTATCTGACAGTTGAGTTGCCTCTATTTCATTTAGCACTCTTTCTGAGGCTTCCTCCTTTCCTTTCATTTGGGGATTGTTTCGTTGTCTTCCCATTGTTTGTGAGACTTTTCTTGTTAGCCTCAGCTTCTTAAATTGATCTGTTCTGGCTCCCAGAGTTTATGGTGTGAACTTCTGTGGTAGAATACCAGTGAGTTTCAGTGGTGCAGTTGGGCTGTCATTTAAGTTGGCTTTGTGTTTGTCTTTGGGTTTTGATTGTTGTTGAGTCTTTCTTTGGTGGTTCCTTCCCACCAGCTGGTTAAATGAGGGTCACTCTGTCCACTACCTCTTGTATTTTGTTGTGCTGGTGAGGGCAGGTTGTGCTGAAGCTGATTCTTCTGTGTGTATAATGTTTTGAGGATTCTCTCTTGCTCTTGTTCAGTTGTTTGTACTGGGTCAGTGTCTCTACTGTTTAGTTGTATTTCCAGATAGGCTCTGGATTGAGGTTTGTGTTGTTTCCACTTCCTCCTTCACCTTCTTCTGTTGTTATCTGTTAGTCATTCCTTTATTGTTGGGTTTCCTCTTCCAATGGGTATCCTGGTGTTGACCACTTCCACCTACTCTTTTTTGTGATCAGTTGGAGGGGGAAGGCAAAATGGTTTAGGACAGCAAGAGAGTATTCTATGATATTTACAGTAGCAGCCAGTAGAGAAGAGATAGGAGATCCTTTGGCTATGTATAGTGTTAACCGTGATCTTCCACCCAGTCAGCTGATTTTTAGAAAGGATGGAAAGAAGGTAAGACTCTTGTTGGGGAAGGAAGGATTGTGAGTTCGATCTAGAAATCAGTGAGGTTGTGGGAGGTCAGATTCTGAGGTAAGGTGAGAGTAAAGGATAGTAAATAGGTGTAGTGTGTAAGAGAATAGAGTTAACCACTACAGTAATAGAGTTCAGGAAACCATGAAGTGGGCTAAGATCTGGGAGGGGTGTTGTCAAATATTTACAATTGCATGGAACAGCAATTATTTATCATGATATTAGAGCAACAATCATATGACGTAATCTATGAGATCTAGATAACAATAATAGGGAGTATAGAACCTTGAGTAGTGTGCTAATGGGATACAGGTGAAGTGAAGGACAGTAAATTAGCAATACACTATGAAAGAGATAGCAGGGGGAACCTGTCAAGTGATACAGTATAACCAGCCTAGCAAAGCAGACTATACAGAAAGAAGAGGAATACAAAAATTCTATTAAAAAAGATGTAACAATAATGGAAAAATAATAATAATACAAATATGCAATAACTTGCAGGTTCTCTGTAATAGCAGAGTGAAATTTGTCTCACTGTCATAGGTGTTGTGATGCCCCTTCTTTGGGTTCAACTCTGATCTTTTCACAGTTCCAGGTTTTTGTCTCCCTTGTAGGTATTTAAAAAAAAAGGCAGATAAGGAAGGAAGAAGAGATAAATTTGGAGGAAAAAAGGAGGAAGGGATAAAACAAGAAAGCAGGAGAGGAAAAGGAAATTGAAAGAGAATAAAAATAATAAAAATTAAAAAATTAAAAATTATTAAAAAAATAGAATCAAATTAAAAAGCCTCTTGATTTCAAAGTAGCCAAACCGGTTTTTTTGGTCTTGCTGGCTGCAGCAGGCTGAGGGTGACTGGTATGGCTCCACCTCCTTCCGGATCTGCACTCAGTCATCCGTGCCCACTGTCTGGGGAGCTATCGTGGCACCTCTCCCCTGCACCCTGGGTGTGGGAACCAGGCCTTTCCCCAGGGTTACCACTGTGGGCTGGGGTGTAGGGGTGCACGCTCATGTGTGCCCTCAGGCAGACTGCCTCACCTGTCTCAGTGTTACAGGGGTACGCAGGATCCTCCGCACAAGCACACCTTCCATGCAACCTCAGGATTGCTGCCCAACTGGGTGGCAGGGAGGCTGGAGCGATTGCTGCAGAAGAATTCCCCAAACAGTGTCTGTCTTTTTACTCCTTCCTCTTGAGAAATTCCTTCTACTCAAGCCTGCCACTCCATACAATGGCCTGGCTTCTCCCGCAGCCCAACTTGCTAGTCAGACTGGTGACAGTGGGGGTCAGAGCCCGTTGTACAACACAACCCTGCCAGTGTCCACAGACTCCGAGGGTGCTCACAGCCCTGGTGTGTTTGCTAGCAACTGGGTTCTTCCTGGTGCTGCTCAGATCTTGTTTGGCTGGGGAGGGAGCAGTTGCCCTGGCCCTCTCCCAAGGACTCTGTGGCAAACCCAGCAGTGGGTCCAGGCATGGGGCTACAGCTCCCCCACCCCTTGACCCCACACTGGTCCCTGGGACCCTACCTTCTTACAGCATTCCTCTCACCATCTGGTTTTTCGGATCCGCCACAATTCCTGGTCCCTTATTTTCATATATGTTGAGGTATGTTGGTTGCTTGCTCTTTTACTCCATAGATCGGCCAGGATTTTCTCCCATGTGTAGGGGGAAATGGAATCTGCTCCCTCCTACCCTGACACCATCTTCCCTCATGAAGTCTTAAGAGAGAAACAAGGACTAATATTTTCTTTTACATAGTGAACTCTTATAGAGACATTTATTTTTGCTGTAGTCTGCATATTTATAAAGAAATGTGCATATATAAATACATATATGTATGAATATATTTCTAAATGCTACACAAAATTATCCTAAAACACAAGTAGTTACACCAACTTGATTGACCAGTAGAAAATCAGTTAAATTAAACAAAATTGTTGTATCATAACCATATATAAAAATTCTTTGTGGATCAAATATATGTGTATTTCAAACATCACACATGAAGTATTCATGGAAGACTTTTTTTCATTTTGAATTTAAACCACTAGGTTCAGTATATGTTTATTGAAAGAGGTAGTTGGGGGCCTTATTACACAGATTTGACATTAGTAAGGCAAGTAATGTTTTGACCTTGAAAATCTTAAATCTCTTCCCAGTAGGACTGAAAATTGACTTAAAATGCAAGATGACAGAAAATGAAAAGTATAAACAGTCATGTGCTCCATGACAACTTTTTGGTCAGTGATGAACCCACATATATGATGCTGGTTGCAGAAGATTATAATGAAGCAAAAAAATTGCCATCACCTAGTGATGTCATAGCCATCACGATGTTATAGTGCACCACATTTCACATGTGTTTGTGGTGATGCCAGTATAAACAGACCTATTGCTGCCAGTCATATAAAAGCAGAACACATATAGTTATGTACAGTACATAACAGGTGATAATGATAATAAATGATTGTGTTACTGGTTCATATTATATTTTTATAGTTATTTTAAAACATACTCTTTTATTTATGATTTTAAAAGTTTGCTGTGAAACAGTATGCTGTGTTATACCTGTAGCAGCTTCATATATCATCTCATGTTTACAGTGTGTCTTGATGTGGCATCATTTTTTCTTGTGCTTGATTTAATCCCTGTTGTTTTGTGCAGTAACATCCCGTACAAGCTTCTAGGCTACAAGCAATAGGCTATACCAGGGGTCCCCAACCCCTGGGCAGTGGACTAGTGCTAGTCCACCCAGGCCTGTTAGGGACGGGGCTACACAGCAGGAGGAGATTGGTGGGTGAGCAAGCAAAGCTTCATCTATATTTACAGCCACTCCCCATGACTTGCATTACCACCTGAGCTCTGCCTCTGTCAGATCAGTGGTGGCAGAATTAGATTCTCATAGGAGCATGAACTCTACTGTGAACTGTGCATTCAGGGATCTAGGTTGTGAGCTCCTTCTGAGAATCTAGTGTCTGATGACCTGAGGTAGAGTTGAGGTGGTGATGCTAGTACTGGGGAGGGGCTGCAAATATAGATTATCATTAGCTGAGAGGTTTGACTGCACAGAGACTGTAGTAAATCAATTGCTTGCAGACTCATATCAAAACCCTATCAGTAAGTGACAAGTGACAATTAAGCTGCATCTGGTAGCAGGCTTTATAGTGGCAAATGAGTTGATGTACTTCAATTGTACAGCTGCATCTGGTGGCAGGCTTTAACTCAGAATGTAACACTTATTTTAGTTCATGCATGGCCCACCCATTATTTTATTAACCACTTCCACCTGCACCTCTTTCTCATACTGTGCACTTGTCTCAGTCACAGTTTTGGTAAGTCCACAAGCTAACCCTAGCCAAAATGAGTAAAAGAAAAAGGTCACTGGAGAGCTCCTTTGAAAAGGGGGAAAGACTCAATGATGAGACGGCAGAAGACTCTAAGATTGCCAACAAAAAGAAAGCTGCACTTAAAAAGAAAATACCAAGACTCCTACTTAAATTTCAGGTTCATTGCAACAGGTGGTTCATATTCTCCAAGCCCACTTTGTATAATACGTGGCAACCAGCTATCCAACAAAGTCATGAACCCTTCGAAACTGCTTTGTCACATGGAGCAGCCTTATGGAAGGCCTTCACTTCATCAAATGTGCCTGCCCTGACAGCATCATTCTTAGTGGCTAACCACACTGCTAAAGCTGAGAAGCCCTTTACTCTTGGTGAAGAGTTGATCCTGCTGCTGCTAAGGACATTTGTCATGAACTTTTAGGAGAGACTGCAGTTCAAAAGGTGGCACATGTTCTTCTTTCTGCTAGCACCATAACTAAGTGAATTGATGAAAT
Source organism: Phyllostomus discolor (assembly GCF_004126475.2). Classification (NCBI taxonomy): domain Eukaryota; kingdom Metazoa; phylum Chordata; class Mammalia; order Chiroptera; family Phyllostomidae; genus Phyllostomus; species Phyllostomus discolor. The sequence continues at coordinate 84,107,839 of NC_040907.2, read as the reverse complement.
ATCAGAGGATATTAAGGCACAATTGTTAGAGAGGATTAATAAGTCACCCTGGTACACAATCCACACTGACGAGTCTACCAATGTTGATGACAAGGCAACAATGCTTGTCTTTGTGCAATGTATTTTTCAGGAGGATGTGCATCAGGATGTGTTATGTGTGCTTTTGTTGCCAGCCAACACCACAGCTGCAGAACTATTTAAGTCTTTGAATGATTACATATCAGGAAAGCTGAATTGGTCATTTTGTATCGATATATGCTCGGACGTGGCAGCTGCCATGACTGGATGACTCTGGTTTCACTACTTGGGTCAAAGAGGTCACTTCTGAATGTGAGTCTATGCACTCTGTCATATGTAGAGAAATGCTGGCTAGCCAAAAAGTGTCGCCCGAACTTAACATCATTTTGCAGTATGTGATTAAAATTATCAACCACGTTAAAGTATATGTCCTTAACTCACATCTGCTCATTCAGCTCTGTGAGGAGATGGATGTAGAGCACACACATGTCCTCTTATACACAGAAGTGAAATGGCTTTCTACAGGTGGATCTCTGGCCAGAGTGTTTGAGTTACACAAGAGTCATTCCAGAGATTTCTTTGAGAAAAACAGTCACCACTGTCAGCACATTTCAGTGACACAGAATGGGTCACAAAGTCTGCTTTCTTGTGTGACATATCCAACCTGCTCAACAAACTCACTCTGCCACTTCCGGGGAGAATGACCACTGTGTTCAGGTCAGCAGTTAAAGTGGCTTCATTCAAAGCCAAACTGGAATTATATGGGTGACAAGTGAACATTGGGATGTTTGACACGTTTCAAACATTAGCAGAGATTTTGAAAGAGACTGAGCCAGGGCTTTCCCCCAGGTGGAATCAGCTATCTCAGCTTTCAGAAGAGTGTGAGCATTACTTCCCAACCACAAAAGACCCCCAAACTGGGAAGGAATGGATCCACACCACATTTGTGAATAAGCCAGGTGAACTGACTTTGTCCATTCCAGAAGAGGATCAACTGCTTGAGATCACAAATGATGTGGCCTTAAAAGTATGTTTGAGAAAACTTCAAATTTTCATATATTCTGGATTAAAACCAAGGCAGAATGCCCTGAGGTTGCCGCTGAAAGCAGAATAGCCTGCTTCCATTTCCAACATCCTGTCTTTGTGAAGAGGGTTTTCTGCAGTGACAGCAACCAAAACAAGATTATGGACTAGACTGGACATAAGCAACACACTTCAGGTGTCACTTCTCGCATAACCCCTAGATGGGACCATCTAGTTGCAGGAAAACAAGCTCAGGGCTCCCACTACCGACTCTGCATTAGGGTGAGTTGTATAATTATTTCATTATACATTACAATGTAATAATAATAAAGTGCACAATAAATGTAATGCTTGCGAATCATCCTGAAATGGTTCCTCACCCCTAATCCATGGAAACATCGTCTTCCACAAAACCAGTCCCTGGTGCCAAAAAGGTTGGGGACTGCTGGACCAAGCCATATAGTGGGCTGTACCATCCGGGTTTGTGTATGTGCATGCCACAATGTTAGCATAATGACAAAATTGCCCGATGACGCCTGTCTCAGAATATATTCCTGTTAAGGAACATAACTCCATATTATAAAAGTATAATGATTATAAAAGAAAATAAAAGCAACTTAAGATGAATGATGCAAGCATTGGGGAAGGAAGGAGAATGCAGACAAGATAAGCTGAGTGAAACATGGATGAAAGATCAAGAAATAAAATCTACTTAGCAATTTTTAAAAAATGGTCTGAAGTCATTAATTCTTAACAGTGGCCAGAATTAGCAAATATTCCAATAGAGAAAAAAAATGCATGTGGATTGTCAACTGTTGAACAGTTTTTCTCTCTCTTAAATTTTAAACCACCTAGCCTTTGTTGCTTCACAATTATCTGATGCTCTAATATGTGTTTTTTTAATTCAAGATAGTAGTTATGGCCTGCCTTGAAAATATGAAAATAACAAACCAGCAGCATTTATGCTGAAGTGAACTAATATTTATATGTTTGGAGCAACAATAAATATCCCTGTCCTTCACTGGAAGTTTTAAAAGACACTCTAAAGTAAGCTGTGCAATGTATCAACAGCTGTGCAATGCTGACTGAGTAAACTGGTTAACGCTTCTTGCTATCCAGTCTTGTAATGTCATAATTGTGCTGCTATTGGCTTGCTTTTTCCTTCTGAAATATTATAGATATTACACTGGAGTGCAAATATGTGTGTTTGTGTGTGTGCATGGAGTGACTGTGGAGTGTTTGCACATGTGTGAGCTGTGTGGTGATATTGGTAGGACTGGTGATGAATACCACATAACTGCTACAACTATTTCAGGGTGTTCATCTGGTTTTTTATGTATGAATTATAATTATAGTTAAGGATCACTAAGGTTTTCTTTTACTGAAATATTTAACAATAAACAGAATCATATTACTGTTTAATTTTTAATTCTACCTTTCTTGTTGAAAAGGCAATTAATGAAATGCCTGATAGTTTTTATACTATATTAAAGTTTTCACTTGTCCCTTTTGCTTTAAGTCGGCTCATTTCTTGCGCAGGTGACTAAGCAGGTATACTCCTTGCATGTACATTTAATGCTTGTGGTTGTTCTTTTTCTTGGAATCGAACATGCAGCTGCTGAAAAATTGTTATTCATGTATACATACAATGCTAGCTAGGGGAAGGTAAACAATAAATATTATCTCACCAAAGGTCCTTTTCCTTACTGTCTGAAAATTTTTTAAAACCCCAAAAGATTTTATACAACTCAAAGTTATTGAAAATAGCCTCATCTTCTTTTAGTAACAGTATCTCTGTATTTGCTATGCTGCTGATATATTTGTCTTCTCTCTGAGTGTACCTGCCCTAAGTCTGTTTACTTTTCAGTAGCCATTTTTTTTGTAGTTTGAGGCCATGACATTTTCAAAATTCTTCTTGTTTATAGTTATTCAACTTTCTCCAATTTTGTACAATATATTCTAGCTTAAGTTAGTTGCAACAAATGATGTTTTACAGAAAGGCTCAGACATATATTTAGCTGAAAGCAGGGGTTACAAAATGCATTTTCCCATTTTTTGAAAGTAAACAAAAGCCTAATTGTCAGGTAGCTATTTAAACCCACAATGCTATATTGTTTCAATAACTGGTTGTAAAAGTGCATTACATAGCATTTGAACACTAAAACAAACATTGCATTTAGCAGTAAGAGAAAGTGTGTTTTAGTGTTGAAAGCGTTTTTTTCATATGCAAGAAAACCTTGTGTAATGGATGAAAGCTGCTTGAAGGAGCAGGAAGGAGTAGGTGAAGAATCTGAACACCTTCATGGACATCAGACTAGTCACCTGTAAATGTCTGACCCTTCCTAGTTTAAGAGGCCTCTCATACATGTCTGGTGGACTATAACTATATCAACTATATTACAGAAATGTGATAATACTGAGTTCCAGGAGCCAACAATATTATTCCTAAGTATATTCCCTAGAGAAACTCTAACCCATGTTAGAGGAAAGAGAAACATGAAAGTAAGGATAGTGGTTATCCCTAAAGAAAAAGGAAGGGAATGAGATGAGGTACCTAGGGTATGCTACATCTATCTATATATTTACCTATCTATTATATATATATATATATATATATATATATATATACAGTTGATACAATAACAATACGACAATATACACAATTAATACAATAGGGATGAAGATGAAGAATCTTAGACCTACTAAGCCTGCTAAACATAATGATTCTTTATTCACTAGATTTAACCTTGAGTGACTGCATTCCGTTGCAAAGGAGGAAAAAAGACATCCTGAAAATATATCAGCAAATATTGTATGTCAAAGATAAGTAGCATTGGATACTTTTTAAAATTTTAACTCTCAGGAAATAATACTTTCTTATTAACACAAGTGCATGTGATTTGCCTTTATCATATTTGATTTTCAGATCTGTTTCCAGGTAACCTTTATTTAAAGAATAAGCTATGTGCTTATTCCCAAAAGAGTTATTTTATCACACATCTTAATAAATACACCAAAATAATGATCACACTCTCATTTTTCCTCCTTTTTTCTTCCTTATCCCGTTACATCATCAGCTGGAATCCCCAGTTCTTCAGGCCTCTGCCACCTGTCACAGGGGCCTGCAGATTTTGCTCTTCATACCCTCCATTCTTTCCGCTGCTTCGAACTTCAGGCGCCAGAAGCATTAACTTACTTCCAGTGAAAGCCCTGCCAGGCTGTCCACACCCAGTTGGCTGTACTGGCTATCCCTCTGTCTGACTGACCTCCCCCCACTCCTCCCCATTTGTCTACCAGGCAGACCCCCGAACTGAACCAGGTGGTGCCTTTAGTTTCCGACCCCCGGGGCTTCCCTCTGCTGCATTATTCTGCACTGCATCATAGTCTTTCTACTAGACCTGCACACCCTGCAGGCAGGAATGACCTGATACACCTTTGTCCCTCATGTCTAAGGCCTTACACAGCGCACACAGTGGGTGCTAGATAAACTGAACAGAACTGAGTAACCATTGGTGACCCACATCTAGTACAAATTGTTAAATTAAAAAATATATTGTGTTATGCCATTGGCAAAATCCTTAACTAAGAATGAGGAAGTCTCCAGCTGGGGCCTTCCTGCATTCTCTCATTTTCTGTTGTCATTTTGGGTCCTCATTACCTTCTTGAGTACCCAAAGAAGGGTATTTCTTTCTCTCTCTTTCTCTGTCTCTCTGTCTCTGTCTCTCTCTCTCTTTCCCTCTCTCTCTCTCTTTTTGCTGGTCCACCTCTATACTCTTCTGGACTAACTAGTCATTTCTTTTGTATCTGGGCTGATAAAATAATTGCAGAGATTTTTCATGTTATTAATTCAATGGGTACACTCTAAGTATTGTGCTGGGTTTTCTATAGGACTCCATACAGCTACTTCTGATTTGCAACAATATAAATCCATAACATGTTGGAATTTAAGGAAGTTCAATAGCCTATAATGTTTATTCTGCAAAATAATTGTTTTAATTGAAGAAGTCACCTCACCAGTTCACAAAAATCACTGACTTCCTTTATGTTGCTTCAGGACCCTGTCATCCTACATACACCCTCTACTTTCAGTGTAGAAGCCTGGAATTTGGGCTCTTAACCCTTTTTAGACATCGAGAAGTGGGCTACAGTGATGGAGACATAACGGTGAACAGAAAGTTACACAGAGATGTAACCTGTATGTCCCACTTTGGAAGGTCTTCTTTTTGTGTGTATTTGTCACAATACTGTGTATCACTGTGTGCCAACACAAACAAGCACATGCATGCACCAGCATCCACATGCACACACACTGTGTATTCTCACATAGTATATTACCCACAACATCAATGGCAGACTTCCTTTGCCTTTTTATACTAATCCTCAATACTTGCTCCATAATGGATGTTCATCGATATATGGCCTTTATATGACGAGCTAAATCCAGCCACTGTTCTGTGATGCACCATCCCCAGTGATTAACTTCCCAAAGTGAATTGTGTCACCAGGTATCTGACTGTGTCTCACATTCCACTACCACTTGTATCAATTCCTAGATCCCTTTTTTTTATTCCCAAAAGGTATAGGCTTTTTGAGTAAAATGCTGCCTTGAAAGAATAAACTTCAGACTAAATTCAATTTATGAAGATTATTTAATACACAAACATTTGTAAAAGAAGGCTATTCACATGCAACTTTAACAACATGCTTCCTATTGAACATTCATAAAAGCACTATTATGAATACCTATTGGTAAGTTTTGTTCACAAATATAAATATTCCCATATATTTCTACATAAAATCCTGTACATGTTAGAACCAAACAATAAGATGGAAAGGGGTGAATGAACTATGCAGTAGTTCTCTAAGTGTGTGCCAAGGGTCCCCACTGCCTTTCAGGGGGCCCACAAGGTCAAAACTGTTTTGATAATAATGCCAAGAGATTATTCTCTTTGGTAAATTTCATTATCCTATGTGGTGATATTTTCTAAAGACTACATGACCTGCGATATTGCAACCAACTCATTCAATTGAATGTAGCAGCAGATATGAGAATACAGCTCTCTATTCTTAAGCCAGATAGTTAAGAGATTTATAAAAATGTAAAACAATGCTATTCTTCCTCATTGCTTTTATTTTGGAAAATACAATTATTTTTCATAAAAATGTTACTTATCTTGATGTAATTGTTGAGTGTTGTTAAATGAATTAATAAGTAAAAATATTTGTGTTTTAGTTTCTCATATGGCAAATATTGATAGATACATGAATACCTTAAAAAGCTCTTTGGGATCATCATTGTTAAGAGTTCAGGTTTCCTGAGACCAAAAAATTTGAGAAGGGCAGAACTATACAAATGGGTGGGTATATTAGTGTCAATTTGGAAACATTCTCCCCTAAAAAAACATGTTCAAAACAATGTTTTAAAAAGATGTGCTCCATGAGTCAGAGGGGAGTTTTCCATATAGAAGCCTCTTGATTGGCTATCATCAGATTGCACCTGTGCTAGTTTCCACCCACCTTATCTTTAACATCCTCTATAGCTCCCTTTAGGCAAACAAAGCAGAAGTGGGTGGGAGGCCTTCAGGCCCACAACATATTGTTCTTGGAAAAGGCTTGCTCTGGGCCCCAGGCCTCCTCAAAGCTTTAGCAGCTTAAGCAAGTGCCTCCAAAGTGGTCCCACTGTTTCCTAAAACTCATTTTACTTGAGTTCTCTTGGGAGTAAAAATAGCCATGCTAAATGCATATCCAATTTCTGGTTACATGAGTTTCCTGAGACACTGTTTAAATACAAAGACTCCAGGACCCAATCCAGAACCAAGGAATCCACAGCACAGGCTGAGAGAACCAAATCCATCTCAGTGATGGGCTCCCTCCATTATCCTTCACACACAGTATCTGGGAGGCAGTTAAGGAGCAGGTTGCCCAGAGAAAAAAGGAGGGCCTGGAGTGCACACAGGAGCACAGTGCAGGCAACATGTGCCTACAGATGCAGGAAAGCTCCTGGCTGGGGCAACATCCAACCTACCAGTGAACTCAGGCCTAGATGGGATACCCAGGTACCCAGGATCCCAGGCAAGAATAAGTAAGCCAGGTACCATAGGTTTTTGAGGTTCTAAATGGCAATTGACGGAGAAGAGAAAGAAAGCAGGGTGGGGGGAAAGGGGGGAAACATTATGGCAAAAAAAGAGAGAGGTTCCAGAGGGGAGGACTCAACAATGATGAACTATCAACATTTTCTAGCCATGAATTCACTGAGAGGTTTGCCCTAAGCTTTCATATTGTCATACCCAATGCAGAATTGATAGATACCCAAAAGTCTGGCTCTGATGAAGACTCTCAGAAAATATAAACAGAGAGAATTTTAAAAGTGATCACATAAATAAGACTTAGAAAGATCATGAAGATAAGTACTAATGTGGACATGAAAAAAAACAGAGGATCTAAAGCCTTTTCACCTACAGAGTATGTTTGGAGAAGGAAACCCTAAGTCAGCATCTTCTTCTAGCCTGAGAAGTGCAGGAAACAGATGAGGAAGAAGGCTTTAGCCTGGTTACTTACCATCAACCATTGCTGGGCACATTATTAAAAACCCATCCAGAAGCAACACCAGAATGTCCATAGCCTTTATTAATCTTTCCTTTCCTTTCTTTCTTTTTTAAATTTTTTTGAACAGTGATTCATTTAACATTAATTTTTTCTTGTCTGTTTGTGCCTCAAATAAGAATCAGTGAAGTTTTATTGCAAAAAGTTTAAAGTATAGCTAGGGGCTAAATCCTAACCCTCTTATCTTTTCAATTGTCTTCAACTGCATGTATCTTTCAAAGAAGGTTTGGACCGGATCCTTCTGTATCTGAATGCACTGTGAACATTTAAAACCATTCACATACTGATGGTTAAGATAAACTATAGCATTTCAGCAAAGCCCTGATGAATTTGGGAGAGATGTGAACAGGGTAAAACTGACTTATTGGGATGATTTTTGGTTGCCTGAATACTTTTAACCTTCACTTATTTTTATTGCACAAACAAGATTGTACTGCTCTAACAAGTCTTACCTAGGTTTTGCGACACATTTACAAATTGAAATCAGTGTCACAAAAAGCACTTTTTGTACCACTAGAAGCTTTGTTAACAAGCAGAGATTGGAGAAACTCAATTTAGCCCCATCTGTAGTGTTTTTGCAAAGCTCTTTGCTCTTTGCCTTAATATTCCCCATTCTCAAGATAAGATCGGAAAAGGAAGGAGGAGAAAAACTATTTACCTTATACAGGAGATCTTTCAGAAGATGGGCCACAGGACTGTAGAATGCCTAATGTGCAATTTCTTTTTCTTTGGCTTGCAACTGAGGAAGAACTCCACTGTTCAATTTTAGAAGATATATGATGTTTTTTACAAGCAAAATATAACCAGAGACATTGAAATTAAGAACAAACCGACAGTAACCAGAGGGGGAGTAGGAGGGGATAATGGGAGGAAGGATTTTCAGGAACAACTATAAAGGACACATGGGCAAAACCAAGGGCGGGGGTGGAATCAGGGTAGGGAGGCAGGAATGGCTGGGGTGGGGGGGCTTGGTGAGGGGAAAAGGCAGAAAACTGTAGTTGAATAACCATAAAATTTAAAAAATGAAAAAAAAAGATGCTTTTTACTACATTGGATATACTTAATAATTTTTCCTGAACTTTCAGGAGTAGATAATTTGAAAGCATTCTGAGACATTTTCATAAGTACTTTTCCCCCCAAATCAATTCTTAGAATGCTTCACATATTTGTAAGAAATCACTTGTTTTTGTAAAAGTATGCAAAAACAGTAACCCAGTTGGTCAGTACCTTCAAGACATCACTTTAGTCTAAATTACTTTTTATCCTTTTTAATCCTTCCCTCATCTCATTGGATCTTTCACATGGTAGGTCTTCATGGAATAGCAGATGGAGGAATGTACATCAACATCCGGTACAGTAACATAGTTAGATGTGACCTGAAATGAAGTCTTTGGTTATTAACAGAGCTTTCTCCAGATTTCACATCACGTGCTCACGGCAGGAGAGGCTGGAGTCAGCCTGAACTCCTCACCTGTCAGCACTGTGGACTCTGTGGGATGAGGAGGCCATGAGGACTACTGTTCTGTCTCTCTTGAGATCACTCCAGAATTGGTCATGTATTTTCTCAAAGTTTTAACATCTAACATTGTTTTTCCCTAAGTTTTATTTATTTTATTATTATTTATTTATATCTTCTGTCTTACTGTTTTTCTAGCCAGGCATTGACTTACTCATTTACTCAACAAATATCTACTGAGTACTTCACTATTCTGTTATGAAATGAGAAATCTGTTAATCTTTCAGCAACTAAAGGGTATGTTTGGTTCATGCAGGATTCTGGACTTTATACTTGTATCTAGGCATGTGTTATTTATTTGTTTGCATGTTTACCTATATCTCTATTTATGAGTCCATAATCTGGTTGAGAAAAGAGTCTGTGTTTTACTTATCTTTCTATCTGCAGATCTAATAGATAGTAAGTGCTCAGTAAACACTGAAATAATGTTAAACAAATTCTATCAACTTCCATAATGGAATTGAGGTAAATTATAATTAAAACATAGGTCCCAGTATACCCGAAACCAAGATAAAATAATAATGAATGTCAACTGCAATTGCAAAAAAATGAAAAAATAAATATTAATGCCCCAACCACAAAAAATATACCTTATCAATGTAAAATTCAAAATACTAGGAGAAATCTTGCAAAATAAATACAAGGCATTAAGATATAGTTAATGTAAATTAGGCTGTACATTAGACTCTGGGCTTCCTGATAGCCAAGGTAAAAGAAAAATTTGCTAAGGTACATCAGAAATAGGGACTTAAAAAAAAAGAAATAGGGATTTTAGATTGATTTTAATACATTTTAGCTACAAATAAATATTTTATTATTTTATTACAATTCAAGAATTTTCCAATTATGATGATAGTAGTCACCATTAATCTGTGGTTTCACTTTCTGCAGTTTTAGTTACCCTTGGTCAACTGAGGTCTAACACTATCAAATGGGAAATTCTAGAAATAAACAATTTATAAGTTTTAAGTTGCATGATGTTCCAAGTAGCATGATGAAATCTTTCTGTGTCTCATGCTGTCCCTCCCAGGACATGAATCACCCCCTGGTTCAGTGTCTCTTTGCTGCTGTCTGTCATTAGATCCATTGTCATGGGGTCATGGTGCTTGTGTTCAAGTAACCTTTATGTTACCTACTAACAGCCCCAAAGTACAAAATAGTGATGCTGACAACTGGGATTTGCCAAAAAGAAGACTGAAAGTGCTCCTTTAAGTGGAAAATATGTATATATGAAAGGCCAAAATGACAGGCAATAAGCATTTATTTGAAATAAAAAAAAAAGAGCTAGTCAGGAAGCACTAATTTAGGCAGAAACCCAAATACAGTTCCTGACAGGAGATGAAGGCAAGGGGTATTTATGAGAAATGAAAGGGGAACAACTACATCACTAGAAGGAAAGAATTTCTACAGGCTCAGTTAAGCTAACATAGTGATATTAATACTGAAGAATATTTTTGATTTTTCAGTCAGGTAATCAGTCTGGTAATCATAATAACTGCTTTCTTATTATCATCACAAATAGCTCTTCGGGGCATACTGTTGCTTTTAGGGCCAGTCCAAAGGTTAATTTTGGCCTGTTTTGGCATTCCAAAGTTTGAGGAGTGAGGTGTGCAAGGCCATTCCTCTGGGATGGCAGCTCTGGCACTATTTTAAAGTGGCTCCATTTACATTATTATTTTTTTTACATATGTATGGGGAAAAATTGTATATAGGGTTTTGGTATTATTTGCTGTTTCAGGCATCAAATGAGGGTCTTGGACCCTGTCCCTGTGGCTAAAGGTACACTACTATAGACATTTTTCTTGAGCTAATTAACACTGATTCCACTTTTTTGTTTTTGCACACACTGGGTACTTATAGAAAAATAGAAAACATCAAATAATATTATGACAAAATAAAAGGAAAATTTTTTCCAAAATGAAACTTTCTTAGCCTTTTTTATTTAGAAATGATCAGATTATTTATTTCATTGTGTTTGGGATTATAAACCTTACAAATAAAATGTGCCTAAAGTAAGTCAAAAGCCTACCCCAATCCTCTACCAAAGAAACATACATAAGAAAGATCAAAATACGTGGAGTGGTCATGTGTACTGATCCCTAGAGTAAACATGGGTGTTATATAACACCCACTCATGGGTGGGTTCTCACCCACTCATGGGTGAGAAATTTTCAGCAAGCAGTGCTGTAGGGTAAACAGAGCCATTTTTGAACACTCAGAGGAGAAAAATATCTAAGCCTCTCAATGAACTAAGAGCTCTGGTTGCTAATTAAGGATTGTTGGTCATGCTGTTTCCTATTTTTTGTCTTTTAAACGTGTACTTGGAGGCAGAGACCTGAGCTCCAAGATCACTTACTGTCCCAAGATCCTAGAGGCAGGTCACTAATATTATTAAGCTTTAGTTTTTTAACTTGCAAAATGAAGATCATAGTATAACCTCATGAGATTATTGCAGGAGTCAGTGCAAATTGATGACATTATGAATGTGGACAAGCTTTGCAAACTACAAAGATACAATGTTCCAGCACTGATGACATCAGTTAATATATGAGTTGCACATATGTGAGGAGTCCAATTCATGTAAAGGTACTAATTTCATCTACAGCTGAAATCCACTTAATATTTTTTTTTGCTTCATAAATGTGTACAAGTTTGAAAAATCTATTGAGTTTGGTGGCTCAAATAAATCTGTATTGCAATAGTTATTAGAGAAATTGATTTTATATTTTAAAAGCTCTCCCTCTGTGAGATGAATTCATAATGCCTATCTATAGCTTTAATGCATATTTATATATTATCATCACACAGGATATTTTTGTGTATGATAAAGTTCTACTTCTTTTTTCCAGAATACTTTTTCTTGGCTTTATTTATGCTTTGCCTGGATAAGCATATTTATGGAGTTTAATAGCTTAAGTAACTGCCACGTGTTTGGGATTGTATGAGGAAATTTGGAATATATGCTTTTATTTAAACTGATTTGAACATCCTCAAAACAAAACAAAACAAAACAAAAACCCTGACTCTTACTAAATTTTTAAATAACTACATCAGCTTGCCTGGATGCAATCAATCAGCAACAATCACATTTCAGATCAGCTTCAAGGCTAAGATGTCACCAAGGTGACTGGAAGGAAATATTCAGCCTCTGTGAATAAGCAAAAACATCTTTTATGTGAAGGCAAAGATCACAGAGCAGCTCACCATTCCCTTGGGGCACATGGTAAAGGAATGCTAGTGAGAGTGGGAAAAGTACTGCATGAAGAACCACACTTTCCTTTCAAGTCTGCCATGCTGGCTCTTGGAACAAAGAAGGGAGCTGTTGCCAGTGCAGTGGAGGCATTGGCTGGGATAGGGCGGGAAGGACTTGAGCATGGCCAGTGGCAGGATGGCTGAGGAATGAAGAATTCCTAATCCTCAGAGCACGGGAGCAGGCCCTGCCACACTTGGGGACCAGTGTAGCAGTCATGGTGTCTGGACCCCTCAGACTGTAAGCCCTGTCCAGAGTCTTTTTTCCTCCCCAGCACCCTCCAGTGACCTCTTTTCTCGACTTTCTCCACAAGGCAAAGAAAAGATGGGTCAATACCCCACTGAACCCCTATTTCACTCTTTAATTCTCTTTCAAGTGGGAAGTAATGGCTGGAATTACTAAAGTATTTGTGTGTGTGTGTATGTGTGTGTGTTATTTCATTTTCTTTAAGCTACTTGCTTGTGTGCAGCCAAACAAACACACAAACAAAAAATCCAAAACCTACACAGCTTCATGGAAAAACCTAAGCACATATTTCTCTCTCAATAAATATGATTCAATTGTGTGACCTCTGGGGCCAGTTCCTTTCACAGGTAAGACCAAGGCAGAGCTTGATAACTGTGCTTAAACATGCATACCAGGGTGTTCATATTTAGATTTCTGTGTTTCTTCTTTTGAGTTATCAATTTAAATGCACTGTACATCACACAGATATTTCTTTGGCAATAGGAAATGAAAAAATATAAAATACGATATTTTACAAATTCTCTGTCCCACCTTTCATAAAGATCAGAAGTTTAGGAGTGGCTACTAAAGATTCCTAAAGAATTACCTTATCTGTGTAGAACCCATCTGTGAGTCTTTAGCAGTACTGACTGTGAGAGTATACTATATTTTTGGTTCCAGGAGTCACTAAAGTGTTAATCCTATGAGGCTAGCACTGTCAAGTACTAGTGTAATGGACACAACAGTACTTGTATTCTATTTATTCTCTTACTTTTTCCAGTGAGACAGGGCCACATAAAGAAAATGAGAGGAAAGGAAGAGTGTCCCTTTTGACCAGAGGTGTAAAAAGACCTCGAGCAGGTCTCCAGTCTCTCTAAATCTGCAGGCTTGACAGAAGAATATGAGATGATGACAGAGTCACTCAACTCTGCCTTTGGAAGAAGTCATGACAATATGTAAATAAATGAGCATTAATGTGTTCCAATAATATTTTATTTATACAAACAGATAATGGCAGGATCTGGTATATTGATCATAGTTCACTGTTTCTTGTGATATAGTATTTACTATTAAATGTAGTTATTTAGAATATTTGGTATATGAGCTTCCTAAGGCTACCTTAACAGAATACCACAAACTGGGTGGCTTAAAATAACATGTGTTTATTCTCTCATGTTCTAGACAGCAGAAGCCAAAGTCAAGGTTTTGGTAGGGTTTGTTCCTCATGAGGGCTCTGAGTGACCATCTGTTCCATGCCTCTCTCCTAGATTCTGGTTGTTCCTGACAATCCTCGGCATCCCTTGGTTTATAGATGCATCACTTCAGTCACTGCCTCTATCTTCACATTGCCATCTTCTCCCTGTATCTTTCTGTCTTATAAGGAGACCAGCCATACTGGATTAAGGGCTCAGTTTACTTCAGCATGACCATTTGTTTTCTAATTATGGCTACAATGACTCTCTTTCCAAATAAAGTTACATTCTGAAGTACTGAGGGTTAGGATTTCAACACACAATTCAACCTGTAACATATGCTTATTTAAAGAACATGTTTCACTTAGTAAGTTGATACAAATGAATTTTAAATAAGTTCAGGGTCCTTACTTTACTCAGGTCAATTTATAAATTCCCTTGACAAGACTGAAATTTTAGTTATCTAATACAGAATTAAAAAAAAAAACTATGCTCATATTTAAAATAATACATAGCACTTTGTAATGAGCATTTGCAATTCAGTATTACTGTACAGGCTCCTGCCTTTTCCAAATCATTGATTGATGTTTAAGATGAGAAAATTAGATTTGATTTATATATTTTATTTCTTGAAACTGATATTAAATCACAGGATTGATGAAATGATTATTCCTTAGAGTCTGAATGCAGACATCTATAAGAATGGAGTGAAGACAAAAACCATAATTTCCTTGACAGGTTTTAGAACCCTAAAATGTAAAAAAGCAGCACTCGAGTGAACAATTTAATAGCTGCTTTAGTAGGTACATTGGAGGAGTTCAGCAGATGGAGGACCACCCAGGCATATTAGGGGTGGCCTCCAGGAAGGTGATTCACCTGATCTGGGCTCAAAGGGTGGCCAGGGTTTGGATAGACTGGCTGGAGAGCATCCAATATGAGCAAACGCATAAAAGGGTAGAGAATTAGCTGGCCTTGACACAGCAAGGATATATAGAGAAACAACAAGAATTATAATGGCAAAGAGTAGCCAAAACTGATATAAAGGACCTTAACTGTCAGCCTAAGAACATTTCAGATTACATTCATGAGCAATAGTTTTCTGAGAAATAGGGTTCTGAGCAAATAATCAAGCATACAAGATAAATGTGACAATGGATGGAGGAGGAATTATTACAGCAGTCTAGGCATTACAAAAGAAAAGGTAGTAAACAGTGTGGCAGGGTGGTGGGGTGAAGTTAGATAATCAAGAATGGTTCAGGAGAGCATAGGCTAGGTAGCTCAGTTGGTTGGAGTGTCGTCTTGTACACCAAAAGCTTGTGGTTTCGACTCTCAGTCAGGGAGCATACAGGAAGTAACCAAGCGATATTTCTCTCTCATGGATACCTCTCTCCCTCTCTCTCTCTCTCCCCCTCCCTCCCTCCCTCATCCTCATCCTCTCCCTCCCCACTTCCTCCATCTCTAAAATTAATAAACATATCCTTGAGTGAGGATTTAAAAAAATAATGGTTCAAGAGAATTTTGATAGATCTTGATGATTAGAGTCTCAGAGAGCAAAAAACTTAAAGAAGAAAGAAATAAGCCAATGCACTGTCAAAGGTGAGTAAAAGGAGAGAGGAGGTGGGAAAAAAAAACAAGGAAGGCACACAGGTCAATTTTTAGCTAACTACTATAGTAGAAGGCATCCGTGGTTACAAATAAACTTCCATATTTCAGTAGCTTAGCACAAGAAAGGTTTATTTCTTATTCATACTATGTGGCCAGTGCTTATTGGAAGGGAACTCTGTTCTGCAGATTCATCCAGGTGTCAAGGAGAATGGGCATTTCACCATCTGGTGATGCTGCCTTGTCAACATGAGCCCTCACAAGAGAAGACAGAGCATGGACAGCTCTTACCTGCATCTAACCCACTTGCCAGAACTAGTCATATAGCCACAACCCAATAGCAAGAGAGGTTGGAAAAGGTAGATAAGCCCATGTAACATGTGATAAGCATTACTATCTTTACTGCATTATTTTCTCCATCATTCTAAAAATAAACTGTTTTTTGTTTAATTTTTATTGTTATTATATTACAGCTGTCCCAATTTTCTCCCTTTGCCCTCCTCCACCCCACCCATATCCCACTCCCACAGGCAATCCCCACACCATTGTCCATGTTCATGGGTCATTCATACATGTCGTTTGACTAGTCCCTTCCGCTTCTCCACAATTATAGCCCTTCCACCTCTCCTCTGGTCAGTGCCAGTCTGTTCCCTGTTTCCATGCCTCTGGTTCTATTTTGCTCATTAGCTTATTTTGGTCATAGATTCTTCTTATAGGTGAGATCATGTGGTATTTGCCTTTCACCAATTGGCTTATTTCACTTAGCGTAATATTCTCCAGTTCCACCCATGCTGTTGCAAAATGTAGGGTTTTTTTCTGCTGCACAGTATTCCATTGTATAAATATACCACAGTTTTTTGATCCACTCATTACTGATGGGCACGTAAGCTCTTTCCACCTCTTGGCTATTGTAAGCAGTGCTGCTATGAACATAGGGATGCTTAAGTTCTTTTGAACTGGTGATTTGGGATTCTTGGGGTACATTCCAAGCAGTGGAATCACTGGGTCAAAAGACAGTTCTATCTTCAATTTTTTGAGGAAATTCCATACTGTTTTCCACAGTGGCTATACCAGTCTGTATTCCCACCAACAGTGCACTAGGGTTCCCTTTTCTCCACAGCCTCTCCAACACTTGTTTGTTGATTTGTTTATGATGACCATTCTGACTGGTGTGAAATGGTATCTCATTGTGGTTTTAATTTGCATCTCTCTGATGGCTAGTGATGCTAAGCATCTTTTCATATGTCTATGGCCATCTCTATGTCCCTCCTTGGAGAAGTGTTTATTCAGGTCCTTTGCCCATTTTTTAATTGGATTGTTTGTCTTCCTGGCATGGAGTCTTATGAGTTCTTTACATATTTTGGAGATTAAACCCTTTTCCAATGTATCATTGGCAAACATGTTTTCCCATATGGTTGGTTCTCTTTTCATTTTGATGATGGTTTCTTTGCCCATGTAGGAGTTTTTTGCTTTGATGTCCCATTTGTTTATTTTTTCCTTCATTTCCCTCGTCCTAGGAGATATAGAAGTGAAAATATTGCTGTGTGGAATATCTGAAAGTTTACTGCTTATGTTTTCCTCTAGGCCTTTTATTGTGTCATGACTTATATTTAAGTCTTTTATCCATTTTGAGCTTATTCTCATGTATGGCGTAAATTGGAAAATATGAAACTAGACCCCGACTTAAACTCTTTTCTATGATTTTCTGTCCTGATTTTGCATTTGATAAAGTGAAGTTATTTCTTTCTACACATTTCCACTAACCGACAATCAGGAAATACTCATATATTCTCAACCATAACTATGACAATGGGTTTACTTTCACAATTATCCTGGACAATAGCAAATAGACAAAGGCAGAATTTAAAAATTCACCAATTATTTGTCCTTGCTGCCCACATTGGTTACGTGGGTTATAGCTGTAACATGTATTTGTCACTTCCACTTCCCTAGCACTCCTGATTGTGTAATAATTCATAAGGGTAGTTGTCACTAAAAATACCAACAGGAATTAAGAAGAAATGTATATGTAGCGGAATGTTAAATTTAACTTTTCTTATCAAGAGTTTTGGCAAAGCCCCCAAAGGCAGAGAATAATCCACCAGTTGCCAACATCCATGTGCTAGAACAAGGTGCCAGATCACTGTGTGCAGGCCTATTGAGGGGTTGTGAAATAGCTTCTTCTAGGACTAGCCCATCAATCACCTGCAGGCTGTATGAGGAGACCAAGAATTTATTCCCTGGCTAAAGAGGCAAATTGTGAGGATATCTTTGGGGAGAATTGGTGTGTAGTGTGACCCCCTTTTTCAAATGAGGAAGGAGAGATGCTTCCCTTTACCTCAAACCGAGTAAGGGGGCCTTAGAGAGAACTACATGCAGAGCATGAGTTTGATGGAGTAAGAGACTAACCTCTGACTCACACCCTGAAATGTCTCAGTGAAAGAGGCTATGGCTAAAAGAGAAGCACTGGGCTGTCAAAGCAAAGAGGACTACCACAGGAGGGGTTTGCATATAGAGAGAGGTATGTGTGTCCCATAGACAGATGTGGAACCTGCAGAACCAAGGTTAAGCCATGGGTTGTCTCTACAAGGAGTCGGCCTAGGAGCATGTCTTGCAAGGGAAATAATCTTAGCATGTAAGATGCAAGGGAAAATCATCAGATGCAGAAGCTAAGGGCATAGGCTGGATGTAAGTAGCCAGTTAGAAAAGCTAAGAACTGGTGAGTAATCCTCATGTCGATGGGGGAGTGGGGGAAGAGGTCTTACACCTAATCCCAAGAACAACCCTTAAGAGAAAGACTTAGCATTTGGAATCTATGAGACACAGAAGTCACTAACATAGATTCTAACAGTTCTCAGCAAGTACAACTTTCAAGTTCCTTCCTCTCCAGGAAGTAACCCTCGAGGACCCCCAAATAGCAGCAAGGCAAGAGAAAGCAAAAAGAAAACGAAAAGAAACTGACATCATCTTTCCTCCCCACTGCAGGCCTCTGACTAAATTAGACCTCATGCTGGGGAGGAACAGAAATTACAAATTGGCTGAGTAATCAGACCTGAACTAGGAGGGAGGAAAATTTCAAATGGTTTGAGAACTGGGCATTTTGAACGTACCTGGACGGACTTCCTGCCACCTGAAAGACAACTTATTATTTGACAGAGATGGTGGAAGCTCTAGGACATGCTGGTCTTTTACCCAGAAGCAAAAGGGCAAGGGTCCCCTGAGCAAGGTTTATAGAAGCAGGAGGGAGGAAAAGCCAAGTTTCTTTTTACTTGCCCCTTATTTAGCCAACCTGCTTCAGTAAGCCTGGACAGATAAAGAGTTCTGGGACACTAATAAATATAGCATGGATTAGTAAATTAATTCATATTGTGAATAAATTCTAATAGAATAATGAATTATTGTGAATTGTCTTTGCTGGTAATTGGTTTGATGGGTGATTACATATTTAGGAATTTAAAGTGTGTGTAATCAGTGATCCATTAATTCAAAATTATTTGAGTTTCTATCATTGAGTATTTACAGTACCTACAAGTTGCTGTAACATATATAGAAAACCCTCATCCTAATGTTTCAAGTGAAAGAAGCTGACAAGAAAGTAATCTGAAAACAATGTGATAAGTGCTATAATAGAAGAATATAGACTGTAATATTGTAGTAGAGAGGAAGGGCATTTTTAACTCTCTGAGAGGATCTGGAAATCTTGCCTAGAAGGTGATACTTAATCTAATGTTTGGTGTGTTTCTTTAATCATTAACTAGAATGGGTTCAAAAACATTAGAGATTATTCTTGGAAGCAAAACAGCTTAACACAAAGGCATGCAACAGGAGAACCTAACTGACTCAGAGAACTGTAAATTCACTGGTTTGCTTATAGTACCAGGTACCTCTGGGTGGTGGTGGGGAGTATGTCTGGAGATTACTCAGAGCCAAGACTGGCACTAGGCCTAGATGACATGTTAAGGAATTCAAAGATATATTTTCAACCATTGAAAATGTTTAAAAGACTTTGGTTTTGCTTTTATGTTTATATATGTACTTTAAAAACAGATTATAATAAGATTTCTTAAAAATTATCTATAATTCCCCATTCAGAAAAAAACTACTAAATATATTCTGGAGTATTTTATTCATCATTGGTACATTTATAATATCTTTCTACTTCAATTTTGTAGTCCACATTTTAAACTTAATATTATACTGTGATGATCTTTGTGTCATTGAATAATTTCTGACAATGATCTCTAATAAATGGCAAACAAATAAATCCACTATTTTATATTTAACCAATCCTTTACTGTTAGTATTGGGTTTTTCACACATCTTGTAATTAACATTTGTGTATATAAATCTTTCAGTACATTTTTTATGCCTTTAAGATAAAGACCAGCCCCAGCTGGTGTGGCTCAGTGGACTGAGTGCCAGCCTGTGAACAAAAAGGGCTCCAGTTAGATTCCCAGTCTAGGGCACACACCTGGGTTGAAGGTCAGGTCCCCAGTGGCGGGTATGTGAAAGGCAACCACACACTGATGCTTCTCTCCTCTTTCTCTCACCCTTCCCCTCTGTCTAAAAATAAATAAATAAAACCTTTTAAAAAATAGATAAAGACCAATGAATTAAATTGCTAGGTTAAAAAAAAACTTTTTTGAAACAAACTTTTACACATTTCCATATTTATATCCACAAACTTTTTTCTAATTTACATTCTCCCAACTTCAGTAGCAGTGTAAAATATTCTGTTACTTCATAAGTTTATCAATGGGACAGATTATTTGCTTTTATGAATAATCTTTGCTAGATTTTTAAATAAAGTAAATACATACATTTATAAATTATCTCTGATAAATAACTTTTGTCTGACTTTTAAAAATAAAAGTCCACTGACGAAATGTTGGGGAATATAGAAAAATGCAAAGAAGTGAAATAATTTCAACTCTATTTCCTATAATTAAGAACTGCTTATATCTTGATATATATCCTTGCAGTTCCTTAAATTCTCTCTCTAAATATACAGGGTGGGACAAAGGTAGGTTTAAAATAGTGAAACACAGAGTTTATTATTGTATTCTTATTTATTAATTATTGTATTATTTTCCTATAAACCTACTTTTGCCTCACTCTGTATTTAACAAAATTGAGAATTTACTGTACCTGGACTTATGTATGCTTTATCTTTTTCATATAATACTATAGAGCAAATGCTTTAAAACATGGCTTGCAAGAGCTGCACAGCATTGCCTTATGTGAATGGGCCATTATAAGTAACCATTCCAGTACTGGAAGTTAGATTGGTCTTAATCTTTCATCTTCACATGAACATGCTTAAACATATATCTCTGTGATTATCTCTAGTTAATTGTTTAAGGCAAATTTCTAAAAATGGGAATGTTGGATGGAAAGATCTGAACACTTTTTATGACTTTGAATTCATATTGTGAAGTTGCTTTCCAAAGACAGCTGTGCCCGCGAGTAGTGAATGAGAGGTCTTGCTTCACAACATTAAGGATTTATCAATATTTTTTTTCCAATTTGACAGATAATAGAGGCTATTTAATTTTATCTTTCTATGATTATTTTTAATATTAAGTAGCACTTAAAATCTTTATGGACAATGGTTAGTTTTGCCCTATTTTTAGGATTTGGTGCAATTCTTTGGCATGTTTTGGCATGTTTTGTGACAGATGGTCTAACACCATGTAACAGAGACCAAGAACCTCCAAAGGTTACTTATTTAATAAAGAACTGTGTTGCAACCCATGGTTCAGTCCAGTTGGGAGCAGCAAATGTGGTGTCTGTCACACAAGTGGATGCTCAGTTCAGGTTCAAATGGGCCAATAGTGGTGGGAAATCAAATAAAATAAAATCTGGTGATCTTGTCAGGCTTCCTGAGTAAGAAGGGAATAAAGTATATCAAACATAAGTAAATATGCAAACTCTTTTTAAAAATTCTTACATACTTCAGTGTGTATCTAAATTATTTTCTAGTATCAATTTATAGACATAGAAGCAGGTATAAACCCCTAAGGTTTATATCTTAGATTCATGAATAAAACCAGAAATAAAGGCAATTACATATAAAAAACATGACATCAATAAAATTAAAATTGAAATACTTTTTCTGTGTTGCAAAAGTATTCATGTTATGTTCAATCACTGCTGGAATATGATTGTATGTGATGGCACTGGGATGGCAACGGATTGCTTTGTTTCCAGATTATGGAGACTTGGATGGTTTTATGTTTTATAATTATGTATGTATAAATCATTTTATCATCATAAAAATATGTATTACACAGATAATGAAATTATACACAAGTAAACATATTTTATTATGTAAACTAAAGGACAATTTAAGTAGTTTATATTTTATAATTTTTAAAGAAACCATAAACTACCAAAGGGCATCAAACCAATTAAAATCATGCTGGTATCTAATAACGCAGAAGCCAGGCTGTTTATTGCATTTCTTTTCTCTCTTCTTAAATGCACAATTGTGGAGGGAGGAGATGGAGAAGTAGGTCAATCTATATACGAACTTTCACATAACACTGTGCTTTCAGTTAGGGTGACCAACTGTCCCAGTTTGCCTGGGACTGAGGGGCTTCTTCGGATGTGGGACTTTCAGCCCTGAAACCAGGATGGTCTCAAACTTGCAGCCTTATATCTTGTTTCTCGCCTTCTTCACACCAAAATCTGCATGTATGTTAGGCTGTAGCTTCTTTTGCTTTCCATCATCAGCCAACACTTTTCATCCAATTTTCCAAAGTTTGTCAGAATCTCAGCTTCAATGTTGTCCTTTTGTTCTCTTTATTGTTAAAGGTTGAAAACAGAATTTTATCTAAACTTCAAAACTGCTACTGTAATGAATTCTCGTGTGTGCTCTGTCCATCATCTTGAACCTGAAAGGACAAGATTCTTTTCAGTTTCACACACCTATACAAATATGAATCATTGATGACTCAGTCCTAGCCCACCTTTCAAGAAACCTTCCTGTATACAACTTGGATTTCACCTGCTCTGAATGCATCACCTGCTGCCTCTGGTTCAGTTGCTCTAACAGTTGAAACAGAACTTCTTGGACCTAATATGATCCTGAATATAAATAGAAATACTAAGTTAACATAGGATGTTTGCTTATAAAAGAGTCATCCAAGTGTCGAATAGTCACTATTTAGAATATCATTAAAAATAAATACATGTAAACATGTAATGCTTGTAAAAAAAATCTCTTGAACTCCCAAGGAAACATTTGCAGAATTGGCAGTGTCTTCTCATAGATCTGCATGTTTATTTATACTTATAGGAAGCACCATTTTAAATTATGGAAATAATTATAATAGTGAGTTAGATTTTGTTTGAAATATGTTAGCATCTTGGCAAGCTTTTTTTAATATAAATTGTGTGAGGTTTAGTCATTTAGATCTATTGAAGATAAATAATTTTCTAAGAAACATTTTAAACAAGATCATATGACAGAAAAAGTAGAATTTTCAGCTTACTTCTTATCTTCCAAATTTTAATTCTTAGGTCCAAATCTGTTTCTTTTTAAGATGAACTATTACCCACATTTTCCTCCTGAATATTTTCAATTAATGTTGTATGTCAGCTCCAGCTCTTTTAGGAGTCTAAACTTACCATCAACAGGTAGACTGTTTTCACATGTTTTTACTGTAACTTAATTTTTGTTTCAAGTATGAAATACTGTATATCAAAAATAGAAGATTAGTAATGCAGTAAAATTTATGGGACCCATTTTAATATGTCATTTAGATGCACTCTGGGGACTACTCTTCTCTTACTATGAGGCCCATTGATGCTTATGCCAGTTGTGGGAACAATTTAAGCAGTCTGAATCCCTGTAAATTTAAAGAAAAGCATTCTCATCTTGACAGATATGAAAAGAGAAAAATACATAAAATGCAACCTATTTGGAGGAAAACTTGCTGCTCATTCTATTATTGTTGCCAATGTATGTGTTTGAATAAATTCCTCACCAACCCCCAACATTTTTCTTGGTTGATTCCTCAAAATAATGGTCTCTGTTTTTTGTCTCAAGCTTATTTCTTTTGTTATAAACATTTTTACTTTATTGGCTTGAAAGGGAGAAACAAAGTCCTCTGAAAAATATTTTTGCCCTTGATAAATAAGAAAAGGGGTTCAGTAAAATTCCAAACATAATAATTAGTATATTTTCTTAAAAAGATTTAATGTTTTCTGAAATATAGAGATTCTCCTTAAGAAAGCTACTACTTGTTCAGTGGTAAAAATTTTCATTTCATGATTATTTAAGCAATAAACCCTTCAATGTTTTGTGACATGGAAATTTTATAGCTCTTATTTGCAGTTAAACAATTTAAAAATGACATCCTATTCCTTAAATAACATAAGGCAAGAAGATGTTTTTCACATCTCCAATTTAATGTCCATAAACATCTTGGAACCAGGATAAAGACTTGAGACTAAGTCATATCCCCAGAGGGTGGTCTTGGTTAAAATCATTCTGTACACTCATCTCCATTTAAATATTCAATTATAAATGACATAAAGTCAAAATATATATCAACTATAATTGGAAGGAGAAAAATTCAGAAAGGAGTTTTCAGAACTATGGAAGTCTGAAACTAGGGAGAAGTAGGTTTTTTAAAGATGATGAAAACAATTTGTAATATTACTGTAAGTCTTACTCTTTAACTTCACTTGGGTTCCTCTGCTCTTCTACACACAGAAAGAGAATCAGGGCTTTCTTACCAGCTTTACTAGCTCATGAAAGGCCAAGACAATGACCCAATTTCCAATTTCCTATGGCTTCTCCTAGCCAAGGTATGGATGAAAACTATTGAGGGTCTGAATGAAGATTGAAGAATTAACACATTCTAATTCTCAGATTTCTTTCTTCATATGAGCTCAAGAACTCAACATAGTGCCATCAACCTATAATTTGTATTCTAGGTTGATTGCTTGGAAATAGTTCCTCATAGAATTAACATTATATGTGGAATTTAGGTTTTAACCCACAGTATACACACATTGTATTTTACCAAAGAACCTTAGACCTTGACCATCACATGTGTCATTGTTTTACAGAAAAACAAGCTCCATATTTCAATTCTCAGATGCTACAGTTACATCTTTCCCATTGCCACCTCAACAATGGGGACAAGCACCTCCTTTTCTCCTGTCTAACACTGGGCCACTCAAAGAAAATCAAGATTCTGGGGCCTCATTAATCCAGAGATCCCAAATCTTCATAGCAGAGAGAAGACAAAGCACTGAAGGAATGTAATGATTGAGCTGTCAACATCAGTGGTATATAATTGTCAACTTCCATGCTTGTAAAATAATTATTTTTCCAGGAGATTTAATATTCTGTTCATCTCAACTTCAGAAATTCCAATCTCTGTGATTTAAACATAATTACAAAAGACAAGATGTTGGTGATATTTATTACAGAAAGGGGAAACAAAGTTATTCCTTTACATCTACTTCATATAAAAAGATCTAGGACTTCTGGCCAAGATGGAGGTGTAGGTAGACAAACTGTGCCTCCTTACAAAACCAAAAGAAAGACAACAACGATTTAAAAACAAAAAACAACCAGAACTGACAGAAAATTGAACTGTATGGAAGTCCACCAACCAAGGAGTTAAAGAAGACACATTCATCTAGACTGGTAGGAGGGGTGGAGATAGGCAGCCAGGCAGAGAAGACTCACTGCAAGGTGGCTGCTGGCAGACCAGGCAGTCACACATTCGTGTGCAGATAAACCAGGCAAAACAAAGGGAGAACTACATGGACCACACAACCCAGGGTCCCAGCATGGGGAAATAAAGCCTCAAAGCACTGATTGAAAACACCTGTGGGGGTTGAGGTGCCCAGAGAAACTCCCAGCCTCACAGGAGAGTTCCCTGGAGAGACCCACAAGGTCCTAGAATGTACACAAACCCACCCACACAAGAATCAGCACCAGAACAGCCCAATTTGCTTGTGGGAAGTGGGAGACATGACTGAAAACTGGCAGAGAGTGGAGCAGGCACCATTGTTCCATCTCAGACACCTCTACCATATACAGTGTCACAACACAGCAACTGGGTTGACCCACCCTGGTGAACACCTAAGGCCTCACTCCACCCTTCACTACATAACAGGTGCAAAAAGACAAAAAAAAATAAAATGGCTCAAATGGAAGAACAGATCAAAACACTAGAACAAATACAACTAAGCAATGAAATGATAGCCAATCTATCAGATGCATAGTTCAAAGCACTGGTGATCAGGATGCTCACAGAATTGGTTGAATTGGATCACAAATTAGATATAAAAATTAAGGCTACAATAAGTGAAATAAAGGAAAGTGTACAGGGAACCAATAGTGATGGGAAGGAAACTGGAACTCAATGGAGTGGACCAGAATGAAGAAAAAAACATCCAATCAGAAAAGAATGAAGACACAAGAATTCAAATAAATGAAGCTTAGGAACCTCCAGGACATCTTTAAACATTCCAACATCCAAATTATAGAAATACCAGAAGGAGAAGAGGAAGAGCAACAAGTGAAAAAATTATTTGAACAAATAATAAAGGAGAACTTCCCCATTCTGGCAAAGGAAATGAACTCCTAGGAAGTCCAGGAAGCTCAGAG
The DNA here is from genome assembly GCF_004126475.2 of Phyllostomus discolor. Taxonomy (NCBI): domain Eukaryota; kingdom Metazoa; phylum Chordata; class Mammalia; order Chiroptera; family Phyllostomidae; genus Phyllostomus; species Phyllostomus discolor. Next base: position 84,081,773 of record NC_040907.2, on the reverse strand, counting down.
AGTCCCAAAGAAGTTGGACCCAAGGAGGAACACACCAAGGCACATCATAATTACATTAGCCAAGGTAAAAATGAAGGAGAGAATCCTAGAAGCAGCAAGAGATAGGGAGACAGTAACCTGCAAAGGAGTTCCCATCAGACTATCAGCTGATTTCTCAAAAGAGACCTTGCAGGCAAGAAGGGTCTGGAAAGAAGTATTCCAAGCCATGAAAGGCAAAGACCTACATCCAAGATTGCTCTACCCAGCAGAGCTTTCATTAGAATAGAAGGGCAGATAAAGTGCTTCCCAGATAAGGACAAGTTAAAGGAGTTCATCATCACCAAGCTCTTATTATATGAAATGTTAAAGGGACTTATCTAAGAAAAAGAAGATAAAAAACATGTGTTGTAAAATGTCAGCAAACTCACAATATTAACAATCACACCTAAAACAAAACCAAAAGAAACTAAGCAAACAACTGGAAAAGAAATAGAACCACAGAAATGGAGATCACATGGAGCGTTAGCAACAGGGGAGTGGGAGGAGGAGAGGGGGGAAAAGGTACGGAGAATAAGTAGCATAGATGGTAGGTAGAAAATAGACAGGGGGAGGGCAAGAATAGTATGGGAAATGTAGAAGCTAAAGAACTTATAACATATGGGCATGAACTAAAAGGGGGAATGTGGGTGAGAGAGGGTGTGCAGGGTGGAGGGGAGTGACGGGGGGAAATGGGACAACTGTAATAGCATAATCAATAAAATATATTTTAAAAATTAAATTAAATTAAATTTAAAAAAACAACAACTATGGTACATTTACACCATGGAATACTACACAGCAGAGAGAAAGAAGAAGCTCCTACCCTTACAACAGCATGGATGAAACTGGAGAGCATTATGCTAAGTGAAGTAAGTCAGGCAGTGAGGGACAAGTACTATATGATCTCATCTTTAACTGGAACATAACAAAAGAAAAAAGCAAATGAAATATAACCAGAGACATTGAAATTAAGAACAATCTAACAATAGTCAGAGGGGACGTTGGAGGGGGATTATGGGGAGAAGGGTTTTCAGGAACTACTATAAAAGCCACATGGACAAAACCAAGGGGGAAGGTGGAAGCAAGGGAAGGAGGTGGATTTGGCTGGGGTCGAAGGGAGTGGTGGAGGAAAATGCAGACAACTGTAATTGAACAAAAAAATAATTTTAAAAAATAAATGTTATTATCATTTTAAATCTGTAAATTATTACAACTGTATCATTTTTCTAGCTTTTTAAATTGGAATAATTTCAGACTTATAAAAAAGTTGAAAAGGGTTTCTATGTACCTTGGCTGAGCTTCTACAAACATCTTACTTGATCATAGTACAATGATTAAAAGGAGTTAAAAACAGCATTGGTACTATACAATGTTCTACTTTACAAACCTTATTCAAATTTCACCAGTTTTTCCACTTGTATCTATTTTGGTCCATAATTCAACCCTGAAACCTACATGAGATGTAATTGTCATATCTCCATGTTTTTTAATCTGTGACAATTTCTTACTTTCTTTGGTTTTCATAAACTTGACACTTTTGAAAGTTACTGGTCAGTCATTTTTTAAAATACTGCTCAAATTACATTTATCTAATATTTCCTTAGGATTAGCTGGCATTATGCATTTTGATGAGAATGCAGAGATGATGTTGTTATGTGTCTCATATCAGGAAGTAAATGATGTCAATGTATCTTAATATGGTGTTAAGATACCATATTAAGTTAACTCTAATGTTAACTCTGCCTACTTCATTGAGGCAGTATTTCTTGATTTCTCCACTGTAAAATTATGATTTTTTTCTTTTTAGATTCACAGTTATTTTGTTGGGGGATACTTTAAAGATATGAAAATATTCAGCTCAGTTTCCCATCATGGTTTTGTCCACTAATTTTAGCATTCTTCCATGACTCTTACTGTTTGCCCAAAATGGTTGTTTTCCATGTCCCCTATTTCTTTCATATATATTAATTGTAATTATATTGCAAGAAGAAAGAGTAGTCACTTCTTACTTATTGATGGAATATTCTAAGTATGGACTTGTGGGTATTTATTTTATGCTGTGGGTTATAGTCTGATACTATCATTATTTATTTTGTCACTCAAATTATTCCAGCTTTAGACATTGGGAGCATCTCCAAATTGGCTCCTATGTTCCTTTTATTTATTTTTTTCATCATCAACCAGGGATATGTTTATTAATTTGAAAAAGAGAAAGATGGTGCGGGGGGAGAGAAGGAGAGAGAGAGAAACAGTAATGTGAGAGAGAAATATCAATTGGTTGCCTCCTTCACACACCCTGAGTGGGGATAAAACCTGTAACCTAGGCATGTGCCCTGACTGGGAATCAAGCCTGTACATTTTTGGAGTATGGGGCAAAGGTCCAACCAAGCCACCTGGCCAGGGTGGCTCCTGTGTTCTTTTGACATGGCCCCATCATTTTCAAACATGCCTTTACTTTCTGGCCTCAAAAGATGTTCTGTGCTTATCTTGAGTGTTCCCTGTAACAGTCCTGGAAGCAAAACTTTCTATAAAAAGCCTTGGTCTTTTATATCAGAAAATAATACTTAGAATCAATACCTGGGCTCTAGGTATGGTAATTACTATTGGGTGGTCATTGTTTCTAGGCTCTCTCAGCAGCAGAACTAGGGAATATATGTGTGTATAGCAACATATGCCATATACATGTCTCTATTTCTTTGTCCATCTGTGTATATTTTATATTAAAACTACGAATTCATGCTAACATCTATAGTTTTGATCCAACAGCACATGGTTTATTCCATTCTCCTCCTTTTTTTATTTATAACTTTTTCTCCTCTAAAATTGAAAAATCCAGCTTTCAATATCCACAATATGTATTTTTTCAATTCTCGTATAAACATATGCAGTACTATGGACTTTCACAATTAGAAAAACTCTTGGATAATATTTGGTATAGTTTCCTCATTTTACAAATGAGAACATCCAGGCCAGTGGTGTTGAAATGCCAAAAGGAAGAAGGAAGTTATTAGAAAAAATTATTATAAATGTCAGAATTTTAAATTTTACTATTGTGTATATTTCAGAAGAGGATTTATAATGGACAGGAAATGTAATGTCAAGTAACTGCAAAGTAGAAGCATTAATTCACTTTTTCCTCACTATTGCTATAAAAGTGAGACCATTTTGGCTAAAAAAGTAAGACATTTGGTTAGCCTGGCTTGTATATATAATATGGCCAAAGGCCAGAAAAATTAAACACACTACTCATGTGGTGATAAGATAGCTTCTAGAAAATGGGAGAACAATGTTTCTGTCCATTACCATGTCTAACTTGTGCAATTATGGATGCAGTGAAATCCTCTGAGGTCATTAAAATTCATACATCATTTTTAATATGTTTTATTGATTATGCTATTACAGTTGTCCCATTTCCCCCCCTTCACTCCCATCCACCCTACAACCCCCTCCCACCCACATTTCACCACTTTAGTTCATTTCCACGGTTCACACATGCCCAGCTTCACGACTACCCCTCCTATCGGTCTGGATAAACAGGTCTATTTCAACTTCTTGGTTGTTTGACTTCCATTCAGATCAATTTTCTGTCAGTTCTGGTTGTTATTCTGTTTCTAAAGTGTTGCTGTCCCTATCTTGGTTGTGAAAGGAGGTGCAGTGCGTCCACCTATGCCTCCATCTTGGCCAGAAGTATACCATAGTTTTTTGATCCACTCATTTACTGATGGGCATTTAGGTTGCTTCCAGCACTTGACTATTGTAAATTGTGCTGCTATGAACATTAGGGTGCATAGGTTCTTTTGGATTGGTGTTTCAGGGCTCTTAGGATATAATCCCAGCAGTGGAATTGACGGGTCAAAAGGTAGTTCCACTTTTAGTTTTCTGAGGAAATCCCATATTGTTTTCCACAGTGGCTGCACCAGTCTGCATTCCCACCAACAGTGCACTAGGGTTCCCTTTTCTCCACACCCTCTCCAACACTTGTTTGTTGATTTGTTTATGATGGCCTTTCTGGCCAGTGTAAAGTGATATCTCATTGTGGTTTTAATTTGCATCTCTCTGATGGCTAGTGATGCCGAGCATCTTTTCATATGTCTTTGGGCCCTCTGTATGTCCTCCCTAGAGAAGTGTTTGTTCAAGTGTTTGCACTTTTGCCCATTTGTTAAGTGCATTTTTTATGATAATGACATTTATTTTAAAAATACATACCGAATGACTTCTCTGTGCCAAGCACCATGTTCAGAAACATCTAAGGATGCACAGCAGGCCAGATGCACATACTTTTATTTCATGTAATTCTTAATCACTAAATATTAAGACAATAGTTCTTATTTTTCAAGAGATTGAGTCCAACCATCTCTAATTATAATGATGGTATTATAACAAAATAATGGTATAATAACATTTATTAATTCTACAAATATGTAAATGCCTACATATTTTAGAAATAGGAATTAAGTCACTAACCAACTCCATGTACAAAAAAACGATTTCTGATGTAATAAAGAGCTACATATTTTTAAATCTAAAAGTATGTTAAGATATACAGGAGGGTAGTTTTTATCATCTTGGATTGGAGAAGACATTTTTACAAAGGATGGGAACCCAATATGCCATAAAAGAAAGAACTGAAAATTTTAACTGCATAAAATTTAAACTTTTTACATGAAAGGAGATACCATAAACAAACTAAAAGATTGGGACAAGCTGAAAAACATATTAAGTGTATATAAAAGATGAATTAGAATATAAAATATATAAAGAGTTCCTGTAAATAAACAAAAAGACAACTGAGCATTAAAATTTGCCAGTTCATATTCTGGTTAATCATAAAAAAAAAGAAAGGAAAAATGACAAATATACATATGCCCAACCTCTAAATAAAGAAAATAAATACTGATCAAAACAATAATGATTCACTTTGACCAAATTGGCACAACGTTTAAAAGATTATTCCTGAATAGTATTGATGGCTATATAGATGTGAAGTCAAGAACTCACAGAGATGGTGGGTGTAATGAGATGCACATATCTTTTGACTCAACAACTTAATTTCTATGAACCTGTCAAAACCACAAATATGCACAAAGGAAGCAGGTATAGGAAAGACCATTTGAATTGTTTGTAACAAAAAATATCAGAACAATCTCAATATCCTTTAAAAAAAGAATAGTTAAAAAATACAGAACATGCAGATATTGAAATACCAATTATTAAAAAGAATGATGTAGTGTTTTATGTATGAATATGGAAAGATCTTCAAGACATTATGTTGTGTGTTTTAAGCAAGTTGCATATCAACTGCTAGAGTATAATTACATATGTATTTGCATGCATACATATATGCAGATGAAAGAGAATGAAAGGAAACTTACATATTTTACTCTATATTTGCTCTATATAATTCTTGGTTTGAATTTTTACATTGGGAGTATTCATTTACAATATATGTAGCTAAAAATATAAAGTGAAAAAATAAGCTTCCATATGTTTCAGAGCAGCTCTTTGTAAATACAGCTATTTTGTCCAACTTTTAAAGTCACATTTAAAGGGAAAAATGGGCTAAAAGTAGAATATGCAACCAAAAATATCTATTTCTCAGATTAAGCTAGGCAATAGTTTCTTCAGTAAAGTTTGAAAATGTGAATGATTTCCTCTTGAACACAAGTTATTGAGTTATAGGTCAGGTAAATTGTTGGAAGCAATATTTTTGCAAATTCATTTTGGAGGACGAGGTAGAAAGGGAGAGCTCTCACTAATAGCCTGGCTGTTTAGTAGTGTGTTCTGAGGACTAGTATAGTTGACTACTAGAGTTCACTAAATTAGAATGGTAACAGCAAAACCAATTTACCCACTTGAACGCATTTTGTACACTTAATGAATAGATGTTAGGAGAAAGAAAAAAGAAAAAAGAAGATATAGGGCCTACAAAGCCAGGGGTAAGGAAATGGCTAATATGAAACAGAGAGTAAGACTATATACAACCAATACAAAGTTAACAGAGATACTTAGAAGCAGTGAATGAATGATAAAACTATGAGTCCCACTATTTTAAAACAAGTATTTGAGTTCTGATAATGTAAGTAAACCTAAGAAGAAAATATAGAAACATAATTTTCCAGTCATTCATCAGTTGTTCAAACCAGAAACAAATATCATTTTTGACATTTCCCCTCCTTCACCTCTACATCACTACAAGAAAAGTGATTCAACCAGTTCAACCACCGAAAGATCTCTCAATGTTTCCACTTCATTTTATCTTCAATGCTACCACCCTAGTGTCACCACCATCACATCTCACTAGGACAATCACAATAACCTCCTAACCCCTCTCCCAGCCTTCACTCCTGTCCTTCCAACCTGTCCACATATCAACCAGGGTTGCTAGGATCTTTTAGTAAGTAGTCCTACACCTTTCTGTTTAAGAACTGCCCTGCTGTGACCTTCAAGATAACAGATACACATGGTCCCCTTCCCCACCTCTCCTGCTTCATTGTAAGTTGCTCACTCTTCTTGTTCACTAGGCCAGTCTTTCTTCCTTTCGATCTCTGCATCCCTCCTCAGAGCCATCATGCTCTCTTTCCCCCAATTTTTGCCTAATTGATTCCTTCTCATCAGTCAGGTCTCATCTTAGATGACCTTTACCAATAAGCACTTACTTGACCACATAATCTAAAATAGCCCTCTTCTTCACCATGTTGGTCTCTGATCTTTTTCTTCATGGCATTTACAGAAATGTGTAATTATATATTATTCATTTTTTTGAGTGTATGTCTGTTTAAAAACACAGGGTCCAGCACAAATAACTCCTCTTTTTTGTTACAAAACTTTTATCACAAAATGATAAGCATATAATTCTGTAACATAACAATATCACACCATATGATATTTTAGGTGAAATGTTCAAGTTAAAACTATAAATTATTACACCCATATTATTACCTTACCATCCACACTCAAGCAGGCCTTACTTCTGTCAGACCCTGTATATCTCCCCTACTGTATTACTTCAGTCCTGAAATGATTCTTGGCCACAGATTACTTATGCAGCAGAGGTCCCGTCACTTTAAAATAAGCCACCATTATCTTATGCCTGGATTCTTACAATAGCCCCCCATAACTGTTCTCTGCACTTCATCCTCTCAAATCTATTAAGCACACAGCAGCAAACCTGTTCCTTTCGAAACATATTATTTAATCACCTCACTCCTCTATTTAAAACTTCAATGCCTCTTCACTCCATTAGAAGGAAAACAGTCCCCTATTAGTGGTTTACAAGGTTCTGTGTTATCTGAGCTCTGCCACCTCTCCAGCCTCATCAGGTGGCCCTCTCCCAACACTTTAGAGCCCCAAAATGTGGTACTTTCAGACTGGGATCCTGAATGTACAAATGGACAATGGCCAGACCATATATAAAAACAGAACTCCTACCCACAGTCTGTAGCAGCCAGCTTAGGAAACCTGCCCATTATGTACAGTAAACAGCCTAGGAAGCCAGTCTGCTATCTGTAAGTCATGCTTGGAGAAGGCGGACCACTATTTCTAACAACTGATCCAGAAAAACAAACAATAGCTCCTCAACAATCAGACTGAAAGGACCAGGATTTACTAACAACTGATAGTCTTTGAGTATCTGCCAAAGCATAAGTGATGATGGCTGACTCCCTTGAGTAAATGGTCTTTGTTAATTCCACAAAGACCCATCACTACAACAAGCTGTTTCCTCCCTTGGAGCCTTTCTAATTCTGTTCCCTCTGCCTGGAATGTGTCCCTAACCCTTCACATGGACAACCTTTTCCTCTTTTCTAGATTTCTGCCCATGTATTAAAGACATTCTCCCTGACCACTTTGTAAACACAACCACTTGAGACTCTTTTTTAGCTCCCTTACCACATTTACCACAACTTCCAATCATCTTACCTTTTCAGTTTACTTTTTTCCTACCTATCACCCCCACTAAAATGGAGCTTTATAAAGATAGAGACTCCCTTTCTCTCTAGTTTACTCTGATCCTTGAGAACCTAGAATAGATTGCTACAAATAATAGGTACTGAAGAAATATACTGAATGCCTAAATGGGTGAATAAATGAGTCACACCTAAAGTAAATGCAGACTCAGTGTAAGAAACAAGTGTGCCTAGACACCAGGTGAAATAACTAGATGCTGCTGCACTTTTGCTGGCCTCTTTCATGGACTGGACCTAAGACTGGGAGTTGGCCTCCCTCAGACTTGCCATGATCTGGAACATCCACTTCAGAGCAGTGAATGAGGGAGAGGTATGGCCAAGGATGCATGCCCGAGTCTCCAGATCTCACAGTCTATGAACCTTGAACATCTGAGTGAAACAACTCCACTAGCCATTAAATATTAGGTCCCCCAAGCCTACCCAGAATCTAGCCCTCAGTGTCAGCTACTTTTTAAAAAAATTTCACTTACGGTTTACATTCAATATTATTAGTTTCAGGTGTACAGCATAGTGTTCAGACAATCATGTATTTTACAAAGCGTTCTCCCCAATACTTCTAGTAGCCACTTGGCACTGTACTTATTTACTGCAATATTACTGATTGTATTCCCTATGCTGTACTTTACATTCCCACGACTAATTTGTGCTTCTTAATCCCTACACCTTCCCCCACCCCCCCCCCCCACACACATAGATATGGAAAGAAACCACTTCAGGAATTGGCTCATACAATTGTAAGGGCTAGCAAGTCCAAAATCTGCAGGAGAGGCCCGCAGGCTGGATACTCGAGCAAGATTTCTACTTTAGAGTCTTACAAGCGAATTCCTTCATCTCAGGAAAACCTGTTTTTCCTCTTGAGGTCATTAACCGATTGGATGAGGTCCACTAACTTTATGGAGGATAATCTACTTTATTTAGAGTCAACTCATTGTAAATGTTAACCATATTTACAAAATACCTTTACAGGACCATCTAGACTAGTGATTGACTAGACACCTGGGAACATAGTCTAGCCAAGTAGACACATAAAAATTGATCCTCACACCAAGGTTTCAACTTAAATCCCCCATTTTGTAAAGTAAGATATTGTCATTCTGCTACTTAAAACTGTCCGGGGTGTGCTATAGCTCTCGGCCTCAATTCCTAGTTCTCTATCATGAGTGAAAAGCCCAACCTGATACCTCCCTGTTCTTATTGCCCACCACCCTGTGGGTCACTATTCTACACTCCATTTTTCTTTTAATACCCAAGTCATACAAACTCTTCTCCTGCCTCAAAGTCCTTGCATGTGTTCTTTCCTTACCCTGGAGGGTCTTCACTCTAAACCTTTCTTTTGCTAACTCATTCTGGAATTCAGGTCTCAGTATACATGTTCTCTCCTCAGAAAAGCTCTCTTTGATCATTCTTCATAAAACGACTCCTTTTAACTTTCAGTCACATCATGGGCTTGTCTCCTTCATCACCCTATCACTGTCTGTGATCTCCCTATTAACTTGTCTATAACTAAATCAGTGATTCTCCATTAAGGTAAAGTTTGCTCCACAAAGGAACATATGGCAATGTCTGGAAATATTTTTTTAAGTACACTGTATTTATTTTTAATGGGCCTTTAAGTTCACAACGAAACTGAGCAGAAAGCTCAGAGATTTCCCACATACGCAGAGGTGCCCCACACACATGGCCTGTCCCAGTGTCAACATCTGCCACCAGAGCAATATGGTTTTTACAAATGATGACCCTACATTGACACATCTGCATCACCCAAAGTCTATAGTTTATATTAGGGTTCATTATTGGTGTTTTACATTCTGCGGGTTTAGACAAATGTGTAATAACATGTAACCACCATTATAGTATCATACAAAACAGTTTCACTGCCCTAGCAAGTCCTTGTGGCCCACATATTCATCACTCCCTCCCTATAACCATGGCAACCATTGAACATTTCACTGTTTCCAAGACTTTTTCCTCTTTTAGAATGTCATACAGTTGTAATCATAAAGTATGTAATCTTTTTAGGTTGGCTTCTTTCACTTGGTAATAGGCATTTAAGATTCCCCCATGTCTTTTAATAGCCTGATAGCTCATTTTGTAGCATTGAATAACATTCCATTGTCTGGATGAACCACAGTTTATCCATTTACCTACTGAAATACACCTTGGTTACTTTTAAGTTTTGGCAATTATAAATAAAACTTCTATAAATAACCACATGCAGGGTTTTATGTGGACATAAGTTCTCAACCCACTTAGGTAAATACCAAGGGACCTGATTGCTGGATCATATGGTAAGAGTATATTTACTTTTGTAAGAAACTGCCAAACTGTCTTTCAAAGTGGCTGCACCATTTTGCATTCCCACCAGCAATGAATGACAGTTCCTGTTGCTTCACAATCTTGCCAGTATTTGGTGTTGTCATAGTTTTGGACTTCAGTCATTCTGATAGAGCCAAAAATATTTTCTGAACATCCAGATGTGAACAGTGAAAGAAGAAATGAAATCTATTATCAACTAAGATGGGAAAGACTAAGGGGAAGTGGGTTTTGTGGCAAAGCTCAGGAGTTCACTCTTGGACATGTGGATTTAAAAGTCTTTATTAGACATCCAAGTAGTGATGTCAAGTAGGCATTTGTCATAACAAATATCTGGCACTGTGCTTGTGGGAGCCCTCAGCATGAAAAGAGTGAAGATATGAGACCAGATGAGATCAACAAGGGTGTGAGTATGAATAAAGAACACAGCCAAGGGCTGAGCCCTAGGGCACCCCAATAAGAAGAGGTTGGAAGAAGAACAGGAGTTAACAAAGGAAAAGAAGAGGAAATAATCAGGAGGGTAGAAGTTAGAAACAAGAGAGTATGGAGTCTTAAAAAAGAATATGTGGATGGGATGATTCATAGTATCAAATGCTGCTCAGACATCAGGTCAAAAGAGGTCCAAGAACTGACCATTACATTTAGCAATGTGGAGACCCCAAGTGACTTTGACAGAGAAGTTTCGGTGGGTTTGAAGGTTGGATGAGTTAGAGAAGGAACTGCAGGAGAGGAATGGAATCCTACAAGTAACAATAACTGAAAAAGTTTTGCCGCAAAGGGGAGTGAACAAATGGAGACATATATAGGAGGGGAGGTAAAGAGAAGACTTTTATTAGGCAAGAGGAATTACAGAATAACCCAGTAGATGGGGGAACCCAGTAAATGATGAAAGACTTGCCAGAGTAGATCATGGCAGATGAAATGTAGTACAGAAGAAAGGTTTTCTTTACACATGAGTTTGGCCAGTTTCGCTCTGGTGAAGGGCAGTAACAGCATGCAGAATGTGCTGTCAGTAACCCTTGACATGCTTGCTCCCTGTGACATTGTGGAAGCGCTGGCTGCCTTTGCGGGGCCAGAGCAGGCAGAGAAGTAAATGTTGTAGAACTTGTCCTTCGGTAACTTTAAATGCTTCTTGGTTAATGTGTTCACTGATCTATTCTGTAAGTGGCCTTTTTCCTCATGAGAAGACAAAGGACACAGATGTTTCCACCTTGACTCCCCAGACACCTCAGTGGCATTTGAAGCAACCACATAGGACCCTGCCTGTGTTTAGCTTCTAAACTCTTTCTATTTAATTTCCATGCCCCCAAGTGCCTGCCCTTTGTCTTTATCTCAAATTCTGGTCCTTTTCTGGACTTTTAAAATTGACATTTGGATTCTGGTTTCCTGGTTGGGTTTCAGTATACACGTTGGCTAGGATGATTTCTTTAACTCCTGGCTGCCTTGTGCCGCATGTCCTTCTTTATTTACAATACTCAGTGCTGAGCCCTGACCTTGGCTTGCCTTGACTAATGCCCTGACCTGGGTCTTCTCCATCACCCCTCAAAATGGAACAGATACATTCACTGACAGCTGGGATTTTGTGGTAAAAACACCAATTCAAAATATCGAAGTGAATTACCACTGATTATATATATATATATATATATATATATATATATATATATTATGTATATAATAATAATATATGTATATATACACATATATTGTCATTTGGTATAATGTAACATGCTCATAAATTGATGGCAGCTGAAAACATACTACTGATGAAACAAATCACATGGGTTGCTATGGTAGGCAGAATTCTAAAATGGTCTCCCAAATTTCTCACTCCCTTCCCAATGTGTGCTTCCCATGCAATTCCTAGAACTGTGGAGGTGGTGGATTTTACTCCTCTGATGAGGTTATTTTATACGGCACAACAGACTTTACAAAGGGACGTCATCCAGCCAGCACTGACCCAGTCACGGGAGTTCTTTAAAAGCAGAATTTTCTCCAGCTGGTCTCAGGAGTCAAAAATGCCAAAGATGGTGACACTGAAGCTTCCAAATTCATACTTTTTTTTCTTTACCTTGGATATCTGATGTTCCTAAACAATGTAGAAATTCTTGAAGTTCCATATCTATAAATAGATATTTAGATATTTCTAAAATCCTGTAATCACTGGGTTTTTTTTTTTTTTTAAATCTCATTGGGTCACGTTACCACTAGCCTTAGTAGATCAATTTCTGGACTATAGATTGAGCAGTTGATAGTGCTGATCTGTAACAATGGCGTAGCAAGACACTTGCTATCAGTGAAGTAGTGAGAAGGGACAGGTAGAGCTTGAGCAGAAACTATCATAAGAGGCCAGAGCTATAGCACTTCAAAGTCTCTTCCAGATCTGAGGCCAAGGCTGGATGGAGAATAGGGGTAGCATGTAAAATTGGGATCCAATCTTAAGAGCTGGAGAGTTGGCTTATCAAGGTCCAACAAACAGTGGATAGAAAAGCTGAAAAGACTGGGACAGTTGCCCTGACCAACATTGCCTAGAGGGTTGGGCATCATCCTGCAAACTGAAAAGTCACCAGTTCAATTCCTGGTCAGGGCACATGCCTGGGCTGCAGGCCAGGTCACCCATTTGGGTGATAGCAAGAGGTGACTGAGTGATGTTTCTCCCCCTCCTTTTCTCCCTCCTTTCCCCTCTCTAAAAATAAATAAATAAAATCTTGTGATGGTTGAGGGAAACTACAGGAAGTTAGTGTGGGGAACTTATAATTACTAAGTTTCTGCATCCTACTGAGTCCCATCACAGGTTTTCTGCATATGCATTTGCTTCTCAACTACCTTATGAGATCAGGTACTATGGTCTTCATTTTATAAATGCACAAATGGAGACAACTCAGAGTAAATAAATGACTTATCTTTGATCGCATACCTAGCAAAGTGATGGGGTGACAGGGTTAAGATTAGAACTCAAGTAATTTCAGTTGCCATCACCCTGTCATGCTATTTCCTGATGACTCCTCTTGTTTAACAGACACTATTGAATCCATGACAATTATACTAATTCTATCCCATGAAAATTTCTTGAGTACCCACTATATGCTGAGCACTACATATAGTGCTAGGAATCTGGCTTTCTTTGCTCTGTCATCCATGGCCTAGTGATTACTCAGAGAGGAGGACTAATAGGAAACACAGATTTTTGTGAGCCATATGTATACAGTAACAGCAATTATAGCCCACCAGGCACACAAAATGCCTACTATGCTTCAGGCACTATACTAAATGCTGGAAATTCCATAGGCAGCAAAACAGTCCTTTTATTTTGTGACTGTGCCAATTTCCTTGCTGTTCTTACTCTAAGGAAAAGTCTTTGTAAACTTCAGAATGGTCTTAAATGGTCTTAAAATATTCAAGGGAATACTATGAAGGATGTGTTCCCCTCTAAAAATGAAAATAGACTAATTGGCCTGGATGGGATCAGCAGAAATAAGCCAAGAAATTTCCAGTAAATATATGACTGGAGAGTTTGGGTAAGCTCCAAACCCAAAAAGTCTCTGTCAGAATTATCTAAAGAAGTCAGGGAAAGAATACGATTTTAACTATGAAAGCTGGAGCCCTATCAATAAACCCTGTATGGGCAAAAGTGGTAACGGGGAAGATGATCTGGATATAATAATATAGATTAGGAATTTGTTAGTGTTAATCTAATACTGTCAACTAAAGCAGAGATTCAAAGTCACTTAGAGAGATATAAGCCACCGGGAGACAAAGATAACTTCTTTTCCTCATTCATATGAGGTTGTGAGATAAAAAAAATTATCTCACTCCATGTACATAGGAAATCTTCTGATTAATATTTTGATTTTGCTATCAGAAGTTGAGATCTGGATTCCAGACAAGTTCTTAAATTGGAAGTCTTATTTATACATCTATCATTTATAAATATGATTAATGCCAGTTAATCTCAAAAAGCTGAATGATCAGTCCTGACTGGTGTAGGTCAGTGGGATAATCATCCTTCCACAAACCAAAAGGTCACTGGTTAGATTCCCAGTTGGGGCACAGGCCTGCATTGCAGGCCATGTCCCAGGTTGGGCGTGTGCAAGTGGTGGCCAATTGACGTTTCTCTTGCACATTGATATTTCTTTCCTTCTCTTTCTCCATCCCTTTCCTTCTCTCTAAAAGTAAATTTAAAAAAATTGTTTTTTAAAAAGCTGAGTGATTAATGTAGGAAAGATCCTAGAAGATGGTAGTATCTAGACATTGTCATTTCCCAGAGTCTGGTCCTTAGATTTAAAAGAACTGGTGTGGAGGACTTCTGGTCAAGATGGCAGCATAGGCAGACATGGCTTGCCTCTTTGTACAACAACATCAAAATTACAGTTAAAATGTAGACAACTATCGCTCAGAACTGTCAGAAATAGAGTTGAATGGGAGCCTGATGACTACAGAATTAAAGAAATCACATCCATCCAGACTGGTAGGAGGGGCACAGATGCGGAATAGGCTGGTCCCACACCCAGGTGTGGTAGATAAAAATTTGGGAGGGATATCTGGGGAGTGAGGAGTCCCAGAGCCACACCAGGCTCCCCAGCCCAGGATTCCAGTGCCAGGAAGATAAGTCCTCACAACTTCTGGCTGCGAAAAGCAGTTGAGATTGAGTCAGTGGAAGAAACTTCTGGAGCCCCAAGAAGTTCCTCTTAAAGAACCCACACATGGACTTACCTCCTCAGACTTGCTTCCTCTGAGTTCCATCAGGGGTAGCAGCATGAAAGGCACTAGCGGTACCCAGGGAGAAACTGAAGTCTGGCATCAGGGCAAGCAGAGACCATTGTCCCTTTGCTAAACTCTCCTTGCACAGAGACAGTGGGCTGGTGCCCTATCTAAGACTCCATCAGCTTGGCTAACAGTGTTTGACCCGCATTGGCAATCCCCAGAGACTCTGTCCCACTCAATTTATCTGCCCTCCCAATCTGCTTTCCATATGAATGGCTGGTCTTAGTGAATGCTTCACTACTTCCTATATCCCATCAAACAAGCAACAGCTGGCTTCAGCGAGACCTAAGCCTGGCACTAGCAGCAGCCAGATTAGAATCACAGCTTGATTTCACGTGAAAATCATCAAGCCCCAGCACAAGAAGCAACCATCTCAGATTGCTTTATAGCTTAGACAGGGTGCCCTGGGCAAAATATAGGTGGGGACTGACCTTGGCCTGTACCACCTGGGAAATCTTCAGGGTCAGAGCACCCAGTGGACAGATACTGACCACATCAGAGCACCACCACCCTGCCCCCCCCCCCCACATCTGAAAGGTGGAGGTTGATGGTCAGTGGCCACAGCCAATCCTTGCAACTGACTAGCCAGGGTGAATCCCTCCCATTGACCTGTCAACAGCAACCAAGGCTCAACTAAAAGAGGAAGGTGTACTCAGCCCCCACAAAGGATGTACCTTGAGTAACCAGTCTGGGTGATAGGGGAGGCTGTGACACTGGACCCTATAGGACACTCCTTACATTAGGCCACACTACCAAGACATAGAACCAAAGCAGCTCTATCTAACACATAAAAACAAACAAAATGAAGAGACTAAGAAACATGGCCCAAATGAAGGAATAGATCAAACTTCCAGAAAAAGAACTAAACAAAATGGAGATAAGCAATCTATCAGATGCAGAGTTCAAAACACTGGTTATAAGAATGCTCAAGGAACTTAGTGCCTTATCAGCATAAAAACGATCCAGTCAGAAATGAAGGATGCACTGATTGAAATAAAGGACAATATACAGGGAAACAACAGTAGAGTGGAGGAAGCCGAGAATCAAATCAATGATTTGGAACATAAGAAAGCAAAAAAAAATAAACAAACTACACAGAGCTGGAAGAAGAAAAAAGAATCCAAAATAATGAGGATAGTATAAGCAGCCTCTGGGACAATTTCAAGAGGTCCAACATTCACAGCACAGGGGTGCCAGAAGGAGAAGAGATAGAGCAAGAAATTGGAAATCTATTTGAAAAAATAGTGAAAGGAAACTTCCCTAATTTGGTGAAGGAAATAGACACTCAAGTCCAGGAAGCACAGAGAATCCCAAACAAGATGGATGCAAAGAGGCCCACTCTAAGACACATCATAATTAAAATGCTAAAGGGTAAATATAAGGAGAGAATCTTAAAAGCAGCAAAAGAAAAGAAGTTAGTTACCAGATGGTCACCAGATGGGAGGGGAGTAGGGGAGAAAGAATGAAGAATTAAGAAGTACAAATAAGTAGTAACAGAATAGCCATGGGAATGTAAAATACGGTATAGGACATGGAGTGGCCAAAGAACTTATACTCATAACCATGGACATGAACAATGGCAGAGGGATTGCCTGAGGGAGTGCAGGGTGCTGGGTGATGGGGGCAAAAAAGGAAAAGACAGGACAACTATAATAGCATAATCAATAAAATATAATTAAAATAAGAGAGCTGATGTGGTAAAACAACAACAACAACAACAACAACAACAACAACAACAACTAGACTTTGAAGCTAAAGACCAGAACCTGGGAAAGAGGGACAGTGCCTAGTATTACTACCCCGGGGACATTTTTGAGAGATTGTTTGGCCCCATTTCTATGATATTTTTGTGTCTTTGCTAATTGCAAGAAGTTCTAAAACAAATTCTTTGAAAGTGTTTATTAGTAAAGATAGGCATTGACTGAAATTTATTTCCTTCTTAGCCTCTTAAATATTGTAGAGTATCATGAAGCTTCTCACCCTAGAACCTACATGTAGAGTGCAACCCCTGGACTTTATGCTGGTCAATTTTTGTGACATCTTTTTGGCAATGGCCTTTCTCCTTGAAGGACTGGCTTTCCATATCTTTAAATTTGCAATCAGAAAACTGAATCTACCCCTACAGAGCTCAAGTCAGAGTTATCTGTGTTGATTTGGAAACGTTCTGAATTATGTTTTTCTTGCATCTTCCTGACGCTACTGGAAATCTGCTATGTAAAGGCACTGTTTCTATTAGAAACAATCGCTTCAATATCTCTGGCTTAGAATGAAGCTCTTTAATGCGTTACGGTCCTCCCTTGGGTGCCCAAAATGAATTATTTAAGGGTCATTTTGGGGAACATTGACTCCAAATAGAAGGGTTATTTGAAATGTCTTCCACATTTCAATGTTGAAATAAATTGACTACAACATAAGAGCAAGATTACAGCAGGCTGTGGATTCTATTATATTTCACAGATGTGATGTCTAAGCAATGACTGATGGGAGTTTACCAACAATAAGCTTTTTAAAAATATTCTGTTTTTTACCTGTGGTACAAAAGAACACTTATCAAAGTTTACCATCACATCCATTTTTAAGTCAATGGTTCAGTAGTGTTAAGTTTATTCACATTTTTGTGCAAGTGATCTCCAGAGCTTTTTCATCTTACAATCTGAAACTGTTTCCATCGAAGAACACCTCATTTCCCCTTCCCCCAGTCCCCAGCAGCCTCCGTTCTACTTTATGCCTCTATGAAATTGATTGCTTTAGATACCGAATGAGAAAAATCACACAACCTTTGTCTTTTGTGACTGGCTAGCAATATGTTTTTTAATGATAACACCAGTTCCTAGGACAAGTTTCTCAACTGTGTATTCCTTCAATTGAGAAGCAGCAGAGGACTTTATTTTATCATCATAGTGACAGATAATATGTACTTCAGTGTTTCGGTTAGTGTACTAAGAGCTTCATAATCGGGATCTCAATTGATTCTCACAACAGTTCCTAGAGGGAGATGCTATGACTAGCTCTGTGTTTCAGATGGGGAAACAGAATTAGAGAGATTAGGTAACTAGACCAATATTGCACATTGTCAAGGAATACACAGCCTTGACCATGGGGCATTGGACAAATATGACCCTGGGCTAATTCACCAGAGCATGGAAGTGCTGAAATTCAAAAGGAACTGACCGGCCTTGTGAAACAGTATCTGGTAAACAAAACAGACACCGTGTCATTTTAAAAAACCAACAGCATAAATTAAATTGGAACTGAAGTTTGTGTCACAGTTGGTTCTTTACAAAATAAATGAAATACAAGCTGAGAGAATGTAAAAACCAAATAATTTCCTCTCTTTCTAAGCAGACCACCTGTGGGTCTCTGTTCATTGATACTCAGAGTTTCACAAGTGGGTAACACAATGGGTCTCCATGTGTACTGCTACTGAGCTAACCTAGGCATTCAAGGGAAAATAAAACATAAATACATGTTACAAATTCTATTAAAGAACATTTAACTTCATCAAAAGAGAAATAACCACATTGAACTCATTAGAAATGATGAAAACATAATTTTTTCATAGTCCTGAGCAGTTGGTTCTAATCTAAATGATTAGCTGGACGTTAATCCATCATGAACAAATACTCTGTTGAGTTTGCCTTTTGTAAGTAGTCACGTGCAGTTTCCCCTACAAGAACACAGCATCAAACCTTTACATGGAATGAGAGAGGTGATGCTTTCATGTTTCAGGGCTCCTGCATATGAACTATGCCACGCATATGAAGTTTGGCTTAAGAAAGTTCAAGTGAATACCCAGACACTCAAACTAAACACAATAAAGTGACTCCAGAATGAAATATAATGCTTTTGTCATCACAAAATAAGTTAGTTTCAAGGGGGAAATGTGAACAATGAAACAAAGACAAGAAAATTAAAATAATTAAAAAATTAAAAAGAAAATTGTAAGTCTTTCAGTTTATATATGAAAGAAAATTATTAGAGGCTTCCTACACTTGGCAACAATACTAAAAATTTGCATGACATTATTCATATGAGTTGTGAAGATGTAAGAAATTTTTCTAATCTATCAATTTAAAGAAAGTGCTTTGATCAACCATAATAGGAAAGATTAGATTCTCTTTTTATTCTTTAGAAAATAATATTTAAAAAATCATGGGCATATGAAGCACTAATACAACCCCCAAAAAGGCAGAAGAAAAGTATTATAGTGTGTGCCAAACAGTTAATAAAAATCTTATATTTTCCTTACATTTTGTGATTTTTATGATATTTATCAGCTTTTTCTCAATCTAAACAGATATTCACTTCATTTCTTATTTTGCACTCATATTTTACACTCATATTTTACATTACTGTGTTTAATGAAAGTTCTGAGTTAATTTAAGTTGACCCCACAAAACTTGAATACAACCTCTGTATCATGCTTAGAGAATTCTTGTTGACCATAAACGTGATTTCTTTTCTTCTTTTTATACACAAAGATGCTAGTAGTTTATTTTTTTACAAAGGAGATGCTAGTAACAATGTGTCTCAATAAAAATGAGTGTATGCCACCTTTAGAGAGTTAAATACAATTTATTTTCTATATTCAAAATCTTTAATTGGCCTAGAATTTATTTTCAATTATGGTATGGATTGGAAAATTTCCCTTTTTTCCTCAAAATAGTTAGTCAATTGTTTCAACACCACTTAAAAATAACATATATTTCCTATTGCTAACAAAGATCACTTTAGTACATATTAAATTCTTGAGTATGCTTGAAGTCCTAGAATTTTTATTCTGTTCACTATTTATGTATTTCAGCTTCACTGTTTTAATTATCACTTTTTGATAATATATTTCAAAGACTATGAGAGGAAAATCTCACTTCTTTCTTAGTTTTCAGAATTTTCTTATTTATTGTAGTTTATTTTTCTACTTGAACTTTGAAATCACTCAATCATGTATTATAAAAAGAAGTTCACTAAAACTTTGATAAATTTGAAATTAATTATGCAAAAACTGATATCTTTACAATATTGAGTCTTTCTCAGACAGCTTCCTTCTTGTGTAGAATTTTCCTTATGGATCTTATCTGTTTGTAATTAAGTGTATGTCTACATCATATATTCTTGTTGTTGCTGCTGTGAAGGGCTCTCTGCTTGGTTACAGTCAGAATATTGTTGTGAAATTAATATGTCTGTGTGCTTTGTAAATGGCCATTTTACTGAATTTTATTTAAGAATTTTTCAGCTGCAAACATTGATATCATTGATACTCTTTTCATCTGAATTATAATTTATTTAACATTTCTCATTATATTTGCTAAGATTTCATCACAAAATAGTAGTTAACAGTTAATATCAGTTATCTATGAATCCTTGCCTCTAAAAGAGAGGGGAGAAGAGAAAGAGAGCACAAAAGAGCACATCTAGGTATCTATGTATCTCTCTGTGTATGTATTTGCATATGTGTGAATAAATATATATGAATATATGTAATGCTGAAGAAGTATTCTTTCTAATTTCCTTAAATACCTTGTCACACATGGATGCTGAGCTAAACTAGGTACATTTGGAAGAAAACTACTGATATGATCATTTTACTTTTTATCATTTGTATCTTTTACATTATTACATGTCTTGCTAAATCATCTTGATTTCAAGAATAAACCCTACTATGGTTGTAATTTGTTGTTCTTTTTATACATTTGGATTTGTGCTATTTCACTTATTTTTTATTGCATTTACTTGAGTGACATTTAGGTTTCAGGGATAAATTCTATAATGCATCATCTATATATTGTATTTTATGTTCACCACCATGTATCTTTTCATCATCGTTTATCCCCCTATCTCCTCTTTTACCTCTCCCAGGGCCCCTTTCCCTTTGGTAATCATCATACTATTGTCTATGTCTATGACTTTGTTCTTTTTTTTTTATTTGTTTAATACTTTCACTTTTTCACAAAGCTTTGCAACCCTTCCCCCCTCCAACAGCTGTCTGCCTCTCTGTCCGTGAGTCTGTTTCTATTCTGTTTGTTAGTTTATTTTGTTCGTTAGGTTCCACATATTAATGAAATCATATGGTATTTATCTGTCTCTGACTGGCTTACTCCACTTAGTGTTGTGCTCTCCAGGTCTAGCCATGCTATCACAAATGGTTATATTTCCTTCTTTTTATGGTTGAGTAATATTCCATTGAGTAAATGTACCACAGCTCTTTTATCCATTCATATACTGATAGACACTTAGGCTACTTCCAAATCTTGGCTATTGTAAATAATGTTTCAATTAATGTAGGTGTGCATATATTCTTTCAAATTAGCATTTTGGGTGTCTTCAGACATATTCCTAGAAATGAAAATGCTGGGTCATAAAGCAGTTCCATTTTTAATTTTTTTAAGGTAACTCCATACTGCTTTCTTCAGTGAATGCACTAATTTGCATTCCCACCAACAGTGCATTAGGATTCCTTTGTCTCCACATCCTCACCAGCAATGTTGTTTGTTGATTTATTGATGATAGCCATTCTGTCAGGTGTGAGGCAATATCTTGTTGTGGTTTTATTTTGCATTTCTCTGATGATTGGTGACATTGCATATTTTCCTCTGTCTATGGGCCATCTGTATATCTTCTTTGCAGAAGTGTCTATTCAGGTCCTTTGGCCATTTTTTAATTGGATGGCTTGGGTATTTTTGGTGTTGAGTTTTATTTTTTATAAATTTTGGCTATTAACCCCTTATCAAATGTATCACTGGCAAATATATTTTCCCATTCAGTGTGTTGTTTATTCATTTTGTTGATGGTTTTCTTTGTTGTGAATAACCTTTTTAGTTTGATGTAATCCCCTTTGTTTAATTTTTTCTTTAGTTTCCCTTGCCTGATAAAATATATCAGAAAAAAATATTGCCACAAGAAATGTCCAAGATTTTACTCTCTATGTTTTCTTCTAGGCTTTTTATGGTTTTGAGTCTAACATTTAAGTCTTCAATTCATTTTGAGTTTATTCTTGAGGGTGGTTTAAAGTGGTGTAGTTTCATATTTTGCATGTATCTATTCAATTTTCCCAACACCATTTATTGAAGAGATGGTTTTTACTTCATCATATGTTGTCGCTTCCTTTGTCAAATATTAAGTAATCATAAAGGTGTGGATTTATTTCTGGGCTCTCTATTCTGTTCCACTGATCTATGTGTCTATTTTTATGCCAGTACCAGGCTGCTTTGATCACTGTGGCCTTGTAATACAGTTTGATATCAGGTAGCATGATTTCTTTAACTTTATTCTTTTTCTCAAGACCACTGTGGCCATTTGGGGCCTTGCATGGTTCCATATACATTTTTGGAATATTTTTTCTAGCTCTGTGAAATACACCATTGGTGTTTTGATAGGAATTGCACTGAATCTACATAATGCTTTAGGTAGCATAAATATTTTAATGATGTTAACTCTTCCTATCCAGGAACACAGCATGTGCTTTCACTTATTTGTTTCTTCAATTTCTTTCTTCAATGTCTTATAATTTTCAAGTACATGTCTTTTACATCCTTGCTTAAATTTATCTCTAGGTATTTTTAAAGCAATTGTGAATAGGATTGTTTTCTTAGTTTCCCTTGCTGTTAGTTCATTATTGGCATATAAAAATGCAACTTATTTCTGGTTATATATTTTGTATCCTGCTACTGTACAGAATTTATTTATCAGTTCTAGTACTTCTCTAGGGTTCTCTATATACAGGAGTATGTCATCTGCCAATTATAGTTTTACTTCTTTGTTTCCCATTTAGTTGCCTTTTATTTCTTCTTTTTCTCTTACAGCTGAAACTAGGACTTCTAGTACTATGTTGAATAAGAGTGGTGAAAGTAAATATCACTCACTTCTTCCTTATCTTAAGAGGAATGCTTATATTTTTTGTCCATTGAGTTTACATGATGTTGGCTGTATTCTCACATATGATCTTTATTACGTAAGGTATGGTCCCTCTCTTCCCCCTTTGTTAAAAGTTTTTATCATAAATGTGTGCTGGATTTTATCAAGTGCTTGTTCTACATCTATTGATACAATCACTTGGTTTTTATCTTTCATTTTGTTCACATGGTATATCACACCACATTTCTGACTGGTCCTTTTTCATGGTTTCTATGTCATTTTTCATGTTTTTGAGCATTCTTATAACCATTACTTTAAACTCTATATCTGATAAATTGCTTCCCTCCATTTTATTCAACTTTTTTTTTTCTGGGGTTTCTCCTGTTCTCTCATTTGGAGAATCTTTTTTCTCTCCCCCTTTTGGCCTTCTCTTTATGTTTATTTCTATGTATTGCATAGATCTGATATGACTCTCAGTTTTCATGGGGTGTCCTTGTGTGGTAGGTGTCCTGTGGATCTAGTGGTGCAGTCCTTTTGATCGCCTGAGCTGGGTTCTCGAGGAATGTTCCATGTGGGTGTTATGTAGGCCCTCCTGTTGTAATCGAGCTTTGATTGCTTTCAGTCTGTTTGTGCATGAGATCAGCCCTCAGGCTGGCTAACTGTGAGGCTCAACGACAGCATGCAAGCTGCTGTGCAGGTGCTGATTCCAAGGGGCTGAATTCACCTCTGCAAAATTTGGTGCCTGCCAAGATCACTCTTTGGATATGTTACTTGTGAAGATTTTTTGGATCCTGTTCTGATGTTATCTGAGGCTTGCCACTGAGTATGTTAGTTCTGGGTTTTTGGTTTTTTGGGTTTTTTTTAGAGAAAATCTGGTGCACACCAATGTCAGGTGCTGCCTATAACTGGCCCTGGACACTGTGCTTAGAGCTACAAATGATCCACAATTTGTGGCTGCCTCTGCTGGATATGCTTGCACATGGGAAGGACCAAGCTGAACACCAAGGCCATCTTTTATTAGCACCAGGTCCTGGGGAAGGTCAGCAAAAGTCCCAAGGCAATCCTGAGAATCACCTCTGCCTGCCACCTTGTGTCAGCTGCATGTTAAGCTCAGTCACTGAAAGAACATCTGGAGGTACTCAACTTATATGAAGTAGGTTCACAGTGAGTCACCAGGTAGGGTAGAGTGATGTTCACCAAGTTGATGCAGGTTCAGACTCGGTTCCAGTGTTAGATATGAGGCCACTCAGCAAATATGTCTCGGTATACCAACACTAGCTGCCCTCTGCTGGGTAGTCCCATACCTTTGTGTTTTGATGGGATCTCAGGGATTCATCACGATGAAGCCAGAAGGGTTTGTGAAGTGAGAGCTCTGTTCCAGTCAGGCATGCGAAGGAAAAGTAGCTCCTACCCTAGAATCACACAATGCTGTCTTCCCAGATTCTGCCAAAAGGAAATGAAGCTCAGCAGGACAGGGTTACTGGGAGTCTAGAGGATGGGACTAGTGTATTTCCTGTGAAAGAGAGGTGCCAGTCAGGTTTCAAGGAAAATAGGGAGTGTGGCCCCCCACTCCAGATCCACTCAACTCAGTCTGTCACAGATTTGCCCCTATCTCTGCAAGGCAGAACCACTAGGAGTCAGGTGGGTAGGTTTTCCTGAAACTGAAGGGTGGGTCTGCTGGAAGCACAGAAGGATGTTCTAGTGGATCTCCACTGAGGGGAAAGTACCTGTCAAGTTTATGGGAAATTGGGGAGAATGACCCCTGCCCCAAAGTCACACAACTCAGCCATTAACACTCCCTGTGTCTGCCCAGACCTCTACACCCAGGCCTAAGCAGCTGACTTCTCAGAAATGATATAAGCTTCACAGGATGGGGCAAGAGGGGGACCCAAGTTTGGGGCTATTTTATTCCCCCAAGCTGATACGGGGAGTACCAGATACTGATACTGTAAGAAGGGGAGTGCTCCATCCAAGAAAGATGGCATCTGCAATATGGGAGAATGACTCAGCTCAGGGATCATGGTGGTTGTCCCTTCAGCTCTCTCCCCAGAGGCATAAACCTAACTCTCATCACATAACTTCAGTCTGCTTGCCTGCCCTCCACCAGAGTCCAGGGTGAGTAGTGGGGGAAGAAATTTTGTGTGTTGGCCCTTTAAGGGGCCATCTGTGTCTCTAGCAAACTCTTGTCTCTCCCTGAACAGAAACTACAGAAACAGAAACTACATTGCTTTTCAAAGCCATATGTTATGTGGATGCTTCTTCACAGCTCTGATGCTCTGTGCTGGGCAGCTGGTTTGGGGTTCAGACCCCATGCTTCTTAGAGGAAATCTCCTGTAGCTGAGATATCCTTCCAGAACTTCAGCCACCACAGATGGGAGCAAGGCCAGCCTTTTTTGCAACTCTGACCACCTTATCAGTTTTGATGTGCCTTCTCCTGCAAATACTTGGTTATATGACTTCTCTTCAGCAGGTCTTCAGTCAGTTATTCAGGCTGATTGTTCTATAATTTATTTGTAATTCTACTTTGGACCTGAGAGTTGGTGAGTGTAGCTTCCTCTTACTCTGCCACCATCTTGGTTTTATCCTGAGAGGTAGTATTTTATTTAAGAGATTTCTTTCTCCTCTATAATTATAAGAAAAATTTAGCTGTAGTATTCTTTCATTGTGATGATTTTATGAGGTTTTGGTATAAGATTAAAATAAACTGGGAAGATTTCCATCTTTCTTTATTCTTTGGCATGTTTTAAATTGCAAAAGAACTCTATAATTTCAGAGACTAAAATAACATCCATAAAATCATCTGAGTTTTGGCAAATGTGTGGGGATAATTATCATCTTTTTCAATTTTATTCTTGGTGGACCTTCTACATATTGAGCTAATTTTTGTTATTTACATATTCATTCCATGCTGACCATCTATTTCATCATGATATTCTAACTCAGTTGCATAAAGCTTTGTAGAGAAGTGGCTTCTATTTTTTTCTTGCATTCTATGAATTAAAAATATTTGAGTAAGCACTCCAATTTATTTATTTAATAATTATATATATTTATCACTATATTTGTGGATTACATTTATTATAAAATAAACTTGGCAATAGAAAAATACAAAGGATAAGATAAAAATGAAATAACCTATTTTAAAATATTTTTGATTTTGTTTTTTTTAGCTCCATAATGAAATAAAAAGCCATTTTGCTCTTCTAAAATTATCTCTTTCTTATGCAGCTTTATTAATATATAATTGACATGTAACATGTGTAAGTGTGAGGCATATAATGTGATTTGACACACATATGTGCAAAATGATTAGCTAACACCTCCATCACTATAATCACCATTTCTTTTTTGTGGTGAGAACTTTTCTCATTGCATAAACTAACAATTTCCCCATTACCCTACGTCCAAACTGCTAGTATAAACAGTCAATATTTTAGTGAGCACCATGTGATTAAATAGGCTTTATTCTTTTAAAAAATCTTGGTTTAATACTTTGTGATACAGTGATATAAGATGTTTTTAATTAATTTTTTTGATATTTCTTTAAAATGCAATCCTAGCTATAAAGATACCTCATAAATACACAGGGCTATATTGAAAAAAATAAATATAACATTGAAAGTTTTCCTAATTCATTATAGTCATTTGTTAAGTCCCATTCATCAATTATATATGCATGGGTTGAAATATTAGAAAATGTTCACCTTTCCTGAGGCAATCAGTTGGTCTTTTAAAATAATCACAAGTTTTTAAATTTTTATATTTTAACAAATAATTTAAAAAACCACTAGGACTGTATTTCCAGGTTTTTAGAGTATGCAGACATAAAAATTTTATAAGTGCAAATAACATTTCAGCAACAAAATCATATAATGGTGGAAACATTTCCAAATGTTGTTTCTCAAAATTCTGTCTCCATAGCAGAACTTTCTTTCAAAAAGTTACTTTCTGTTTCCTTTTAAAAACTATCTTCACTTCTGAGTGGTGGAATGTGCTAATATTTTTTTCAGTGACTTTTGAGTTGATACAATTCATAGACTTTTACCTGTGCAGAAAGGCAGAAAATTTGAAATACTTCTCGTCATAAAAGAAACTTGCATAATTCACCAATAGCTTAAAATTGGTGTTACTAAACTTAAATCTCAGATGCCCTTCTTCTAAGAGGAAATAAAATTCCATGTACTTCTTTATTGACTTGTAGATTGACATCTCATAATTTTTACAAAAAGTTCATAAATTTGCAAAGATATAATTTAGAAATTGGCAATTATTTAAATTTAAGAAATAAAACATAGGAGAATGGTCTGAGATGACAATATAAAAAGAACCTGGACTCACCTTCTCCCATGGACACATCAAATACACACCTACATATAACTCAGTTCCTTTTGAAGAATAAATGGGGGCTGGATGGACAGCTTTGGCACAGCAAAAGAGTGATGAGATGCATAGAGAAGAGTAGGAGAGATAAAGGTATGGTAATCATAGGAAGCCAGAACCCTACCCTAATGGGGCAACCTGCAGTAGGAAGGGAATTTATATAGTAAATATATAGTAAACAACCAATGAGTCAATAAAGAAGTCAAAGAGGAAATAAAAAATACCTTAAGGCAATTGAAAATGAAAGCACAGCTTTCAAAAATCTATGGGATGCAGCAGATCAATTCTAAGAGAGAAGTTCATAGCAACACAGTCCTACCCTCAGCAAGCAAGAAAATCCACCCCTGCCCTGGGCGCAATCGAACTTTATATCTAAAGGAACTAGAAAAATCCCAAAGTTAGTAGAAAGATGGAAATAATAAAGATCAGAGAGGAAATAAACAAAATAGAGACTAAAAAATTATAGAAAAGACTAATAAAACTAAAAGCTGTCTCTTTAACAATATTAAAAAAAAGTGATAATCCTTTAACAAAACTCATCAAGAAAAAAGAGACAGGACCCAAATAAATACAATCAGAAATGAAAAAAAGAGAAATTACAACCAACACCACCAAAATACAAAGGATCACAAAAGAATGCTATGAACAAGCCCTAGCTGGCGTAGCTCAGTGGATTGAGCACGGGCTGGGAACCAAAGTGTCCCAGGTTCGATTCCCAGCTAGGGTACATTCCTGGGTTGCAGGCCATAACCCCCAGCAACCGCACATTGATGTTTCTCTCTCTCTCTCTCTCTCTCTCTCTCTCTCTTTCTCTCTCTCTCTCTCTCTCTCTCTCTCTCCCCCCCCTTCCCTCCCTAAAAATAAATAAATAAAATCTTTAAAAAATTACAAGTAGCAAAGTTAAATTAGTATTGAAAAAGCTCCTAACAACCAAAGCCCAAACCCAGGACCAGTCACTTCCATAGGTGAATTCTACCAAACATCTGAAGAACTGATACTCATTCTTCTTAAACTATTTCAAAAAATTGAAAATGAAGGAAAGCTTCCAAAGTCATTCTATGAGGCCAGAATTAATTACCTTGATACCAATACCATAAAAAATAATGGAAGAAAAAAAAATTTGAGGTCAATGTCCCTGATGAAGATAGATGCAAAAATTCTTTACAAAATATTAGCTATCTGAATTAAACAGTACACTAAAGGACTCATACATCATGATCAAGTAGGATTTATTCCAAGGATGCAAGGATGGTTTAATATGTAGAAATCAATCAGCATAATATACCACATTAACAAAACCAAGAATAAAAATTACACCACCATGTTAGTGCATGGAGAAAAAGCATTTGACAATATTCAATATTATTTTGCTATGAAAACTCTCAACAAAGTGAATGTAGAGGGGATATATCTCAATATAATAAAGACTACTTATGACAAAATGACAGCTACCATTATATTCAATGGTGAAAAGCAGAAACTTTTTCTTTTAAGATCAGGAACAAGACAAGGGTGTCCAAACTCCCAGGTTTTACTCAAAATAATATTGGATGTCCCAAGCACAGTAATCAGACTAGAAAAGGAAATAAAAGTCATCCAAATTGGATAGAAAGAAATAAAACTGTTACTATGTGCAGATGATATGATTATATATAGAAAATTCTAAGGATGCCACCAAAAAATTTACAATTAATAAATGACTTCAGTAAAATTGTAGGATACAAAATTAATATACAGAAATTGGTTGCATCTCTATATACTAATAACAAACTATCAGAAAGAAAAATTAAGAAAATAATTCCAGTTAAAATTGCGTGGAAAAATACCTAGGAACCCTGGCTGGTGTGGCTCAGAAGACTGAGCAGCAGCCTGAGAACCAAAAGGCTCTGGTTCATTCCCAGTCAGGGCACATGCCTGAGTTGCAGGCCAGGTCCCCAGGAGTGGGTGCATGAGAGAAACACACATTGATGTTTCTCCCTCTCTTTCTCTCTCCCCCTCTCTCCAAAAATGAAATAAATAAAGTCTTAAAAAATACCTAGGAATAAATTTAATGAAGATGATAGACCCATACCCTTAAAAACTATAAGAAATTGATGAAAGGTATTGAAGACAACACAAATAAATGGAAGGATATACATGCTTATGTATTGGAAAGATTCATATTGTTTAAGTGTCCATACTCCCCAAAGCAATTTACAGATTAAATGTAATCCCTTTTTTAGTTTTCTGAGGAAATTCCATACTGTTTTCCACAGTGACTGCACCAGTCTGCACTCGTAACAACAGTGCACTAGGGTTCCCTTTTCTCCACATCCTCACCAGCACTTGTTTGTTGATTTGTTTATGATGGCCATTCTGACCAGTGTGAAGTGGTATCTCATTGTGGTATTAATTTGCACCTCTCTGATGGTTAGTGATGCTGAGCATCCTTTCACATGTCTCTGGGCACTCCATTTGTCCTCCTTGGAGAAAAGGACACATGGACAAAGTGAAAAGCGGGTAAATTTAAGGGTGGGAGGCAGGGATGGGTGGGGCAGAGGAGTGTGGTGGGATGAAAATGGAGACAACTATACTTGAGCAACAGTAAAAAAATGGAAAAAAATTAATAAATGTAATTCCTACCAAAATACCAATGTCATTCTTTATAAAACTAGGACAAATAATCTTAAAGTTTATATGAACCAACAGAAGACCCCAAATAACCAAAACAGTCTTGAGAAAGAACATAGTTGGAGGTATCATGCTCCCTGATTTCAAAGCATACTCTAATGTGATAGTAATCAAAACAGTATGATACCAGCATGAAAAGAGACAGATCAATGGAATGGAATAGAGATTCCAGAAATAAACCCATATTTATATAGTCAAGTAATCTCCAAAAAAGGAAGAATATAAAATATGGGAATACAGTCTCTTTGATAAATGGTACTGTGAAAGCAGGACAGGTAAATGCCAAAAAGTGAAACTAGACCACTCTTCTACACCATATACAAAAATAAACTCAAAATGAATTAAGACTTAAATTTAAGACCTGAAACCACAAAACTCCTAGAAGAAAACAGGAATATATCTCAGTTAAGGGTAATAAAAACACACACATACACAAATGGAACTACAATGAACTGAAAAGGTTTTTGTACAGCAAAGGAAGCCATTAACAAAGTAATAAGACAATTTAATGAATAGAAGATATTTGGAAACAACATATCCAATGAGGGATTAATATCCAAAATATATTGAAAAACTCATACAACTCAACATAAAAAAATCAACCACCCAATTAGAAAATGGGCAGAAGACTTGAATAGACATTTCTCCAAACAGGACAGACAGATGGGCAACAGACATATTAAAAGATGTTCCACATCACTAATCATCAGGAAAATGAACATCTAAATCACAATGGGATATCATCTCCCACCTGTCAGAATGACTATTATTAAAACTTCAAAATATAACAAATGTTGAGGATATGGAGAAAAGGGAATGCACTGTTGGTGGGACTGTAAATTATTAGTCACTATAGAAAACAGTATGGAGTTTCCTTAAAATATAAAAAAATAGAATTATCATATGATTCAACAATTACACTTATGTTTATTTATCGAAATAAAACAAAAACTAATTCAAAAATATATATTCATCCCAAAGTTCATTGCAGCATTATTCACAATAGCCAAGATATGGAAGCAACCTTGGTGTCCATCAATAAATAAATGGATAAAGAAATTGTCTGGAATTATCTTCTGGAGAGTGGGCCCCTTGTAGTACAGGCTTCTTCCCCTAGGTAAGTGTCCTAGAAACCCATCTGTATCAGTGTACCAGCTGGCGTTGTTGTGTGAAACCGTGTTTAGCTTCAGTGATTGTTTTGAAAGACTCAACACACTTGCCCATTTCATGCTGGGTGATTTATGAGCACACCAGCCTACACAGCACTGAGTGTTCAGTGGTTTTTGACCAAAAACAGCATGACTCCCACAACCCACCTTCCTATTCACCCAATCTCTCCCTAAGAGACTTTTTTTTTTGTTTCCCTGGATGAAAAATTGTCCTCAAATAAAAATGTTTGGCTGATATGGAAGAGTGAAACAAAAAAACAGCAGAAGTACTAAAAGGCATCAAAATCGACAAAACTGTTTTGAGCAGTAGAAAAATGTCTCAATAGGTGTTTTGCATCAAATGGGGATTACGCTGAAGGTGACTGAAGTTTAAACATGTAAGAGTAAATACATGATTTTTCATAAATAAATTCTGGGGCTTCTTTGCTCCCCATATATATTAGAATATTACCACAAAAACAAATAAAATTTTATTATTTGTGACAACATGGTTGGACCTAAATAAAGGGTATTATGCTACATGAAATAAGTCAGACAGCAAGAGACAAATATTATATGATTTCATTTATATCTGGAATATTTAAAAAAACAAATTACCAAAACAAAACAGAAATAGACTCATAGATACAGAGAACAAATTGATGATTGACAAAGGGGAGGAGGGAGAGGTGATGGATAAAAAAAGGTGAAGGAGAATAAAAGGTCCAAACTTGCAACTATAAAATAAATCACAGGGCTGTAATGTATAGCACAGGGAATATAGTCAATATCTTTGTGCAATGTAATCACTTTTCATATAGTAATAACTTTGTACAATGACAGATGGTTACTAGACTTATTATGGTCATCACAATATAAGGTATATAAAGGGTAAATCACTATTCATACACCTGAAACTAATATAATATACTATGTCAACTATGCTTAAAAAATAGAGCTTTTTTTCCTCTTCCCTGGGTGTACTCTCACCTGCAGTTCATGAAAATACATGCACCTCAGACCCATGGAGATTAACCTCAACATGCTGTTCAAAGTGTTGGCCCACCTGGGGGTTGCTGGCTGGTGGAGCTTTCCTTCCTGAAGTTGTGGGGCTGGATGAGGAGGCTCTGAGCTCGGTGCCAGTGCCTGCCTATGCTCTGTTGCTGGTGATGTTTCCATTCACTGCCTATTGAGAGAACTTCATGAAAAACAGATTGAAGAACTGAAGGCACAAGAAGTCAGTCCTAAAGGGTACTTCATGAAGTAGACCCTTGGGAACTTCTGTGGTACCATCGGACTTATACATGCAGTGGCCAGTAATCAAGACAAACTGGAATTTAAGGATGGATTTTAAGGATTCAGAAACTGAAACAGTTTCTTTCAGAAACAGGGAAATTGGCCCCTAAAATTAGACCAAGACACTTTGAAAAGAATGAGACAGAGCAGACAGCACAGGCAGCTTGGTGCAGGAAGGTCAGTGTCAGGTAGATGACAAAGTGAACTTTCTTTTGTCATTGTTGTTTTGTTTTGTTTTATTCTATTTTTTAGATTTTTTATTGATTATGCTGTTACAGTTGTCCCAATTTTTGCCCCTTTGCCCTCCTCCACCCAGCACCCTCTACTCCCTCAGGCAATCCTGTTCATGGGTCATGCATATGTTCATGTCCATGGGTCATGCATATAACTTCTTTGGCTACTCCATTTCCTATACTGTTCTTTACATCCCCATGACTATTCTGTAACTACATATTTGTACTTCTTTATCCCCTCACTTCTTCACCCACTCCCTGGCACCGCCTTCCCATCTGGCAACCATCAAAATGCTCTCTGTATCCATGATTCTGTCTCTGTCCTTTTTGTTTGCTGTTTGTTTTTCAGATTCAGTTGTTCATAGATATGCATTTATTGCCATTTTATTTTCACAGTTTTGATTTTCTTTTTCTTAAATAAGTCCCTTTAATATTTCATATATAAATGGCTTGGTGGAGATGAACTCCTTTAGTTTTTTATTGTCTGGCAAGCGCTTTATCTGTCCTTTGATTATAAAAGATAGCTTTGCTGGGTAGAGCAATCTTGGCCATAGGTCCTTGCTTTTCATAACTTTGAATATTTCCTACCAGTCCCTTCTAGCCTGAAAAGTTTCTTTTGAGAAATCAGCTGGCAGTCTTATGGAGATGCTTCTGTAGGTAACTAATTGCTTCTCTCTTGCTGTATTTAACATTCTGTCTTTAACTTTTGGCATTTTAATTATGATGTGTCTTAGAGTGGTCTTCTTTATATCCATCTTGTTTGGGACTCTCTGTATTTTCTAGACTTAATGTCTATTTCCTTCAGCAGATTAGGGAAGTTTTATTTCATTATATTTTCAAGTAGATTTCCAATTTCTTGCTTTTTCTCTTCTCCTTCTGATACCCCGATGAGGCAAAAGTTGGAATGCTTAAAGTTGTCCCAGAGGTTACTTACACTATCCTCATTTTTTGGATTCTTCTTTGCTTCTTGATATTCTGATTGGTTGTTTTTTGCTTCCTTATGTTCCAAATCATTGATGTGATTTTCAGTTTCATCTACTCTACTATTGTTTCCCTCTAAATTGTTCTTTATTTCAATTAGCATGTCCTTCATTTCTGACTGGATCTTTTTTATGCTTTTGAGGTCCTCACTAAGTTCCTTGAGCATCCTTATAACCAGTGTTTTGAACTCTTCATCTGATAGATTGCTTATCTCCATTTTGTTTAGTTCTTTTTCTGGAGTTTTGATCTGTTCTTTCATTTGGGCCATGTTTCTTTATCTATTAATTTTGTTTGTTTCTATGTATTAGGTAGAGCTGTTGTGACTCCATGTCTTGGTAGCATGGCCTAATGGAGTAGGTATCCCATAGGGTCCAGTGGCACAGCCTCCCTCATCACCAAAGCTGGGTACTTCAGGTGCACCTTCCATGTGGGCTGAGTACACTCTCCTCTTGAATTTGAGCCTTGATTGCTTTTGGCAGGTCAATGGGAGGGATTTACCCAAGCCAGTCAGCTGCAAAGACTGGCTATGACCATTGTCCACCAACCTCCACATTCCTTGTATGACCAGCTGTGTAGGGGCAGGGTGGTGGTGCTCTGACATGGTCTGTAGTTGTCCACTGAGTGTGCTATCTCTGGGATTTCCCAGCTGGTGCAGGCCAAGGTCAGCCCCCACCTGTATTCTGTCTGGGGCTATTCTGCATGAGCTACAAACACAATCTGAAATGGCTGCTACTTGTGCTGGGCTTGGAGATTCCCAGATGAAGCCAAATTGTGAATCTAGGCTGGCTACTGCTAGTGCTGGGCAAGGGGCCTCTTAGCAAGGGCACAGGGGCTAGGGGCTCACTGAAGCCATCTGTTGCTTATTTGTTAGGACTTATGAAGTTGTGAAGCATGAGCCTAGACCAGCCATTCATATGGAAAAGTCACGATTAACAGTTTGAGCGGGTGCATATGTTCGGTGGGATGGAGTCTCTGGGGATCTCCAGGATGGGGCACACAGGTTGATGGAGCCTCAGATATGGCACCAGCCTGGCAACAATGTGGCTTTGTGAGGGAGGGCTCAGAAAGGGGCAATGCTCACCTTGACCTCTGCTTACTTTGATGCCAGACACGTCAGATCCTCCCTCTATGCCACTGGTTCCTTTCAAGCTTCTACCCCAGTGCTAGAGCTCAGAGAGAGTGAATCTGAGTAAGTCCATGTGTGGGTTCTTTAAGAACTGCTTGGGACTCCAGGAGTTCCTTTCACTGGCTCAATCCCCATTGGTTTTTGCTGCCAGAAGTTATTGGGACTTATCTTTATGGCTGGGGGACTTCATGTGGGACTTGGGCTCCTCATTCACGGGATACCTCCCCCAAATTTTTATCCACCACACATGAATGTAGGACCAGCCCATTCCATGTATGTACCCTCCTACCAGTCTGAATGGATGTAGTTTCTTTAATTCCTAGTTGTCAGACTTCCATTCAACTCAATTCTGATGTTTCTGAGTTATGGTTGTTCTATATTTTAGTTGTAATTTTGATGTGGTTGTTCAAGGAGGCAAACCATGTTTACCTATGCTGCCATCATAACTGGAGATCCAAAGTGAACTTTCATGTTATGCTGTTCAACAACATAAATGGCCATCTCTATAAAATGGATAGATGAATGCTTATTCCAGTGAACCATGACACCCGTTCAGAGGCTTAGCAGCAAGTGCTGCCAATGTCTGCAGAAAATTCATGGAGCATGGGTGAGGGGAAGTCTGTTTTTCTGCTGTGGTGTCTGCAAGGCCACTTGATGCCCTATGGGAAGGGATTAAGCCTTTTCCTCTTCATCCCTTTACCATCAAAATGTATCTCCACCAATGTAGTCTAAAATGCTTCAGTACTTGTAGAAGACAGCTGTTCTTTTCTTCTGTAGCTCTAGCTGAGCTCAGCTGTCAATTGAGCAGTTTGGTGTAAGCTTCAGAGGGTGAAGGATTTCCCCTATTGCATGTCTTGTACCTCAGTATCTAATCCTTTAAATGGCTACTTTGGTTTTGTATGTAAGTTAAGGGCTTAGATATGGTTTAAATTGTCCTTATAAGGAACAAAAAAATGATAATAATAAAATAAAAATAGAATTAAAAAATAGAAATGTAAACAAATAAAAATAAAGTAAAACTTAAATTACACCTTATTCAATGGTATCCTAATCTCATAATTATTTGTTACCGACTGCTATCCATTTTTTAAAAATATGTGAGTCATAGCATACTTAAAAATTGAAAATTGTACTCAATCCTTGTTTTTCTTTGGATTTATAATTATATCCTTCTTTAATATCCCTTCTCCCAGAACATTTTTAAAATATATGTTTATTTTTGAAACTCTATGTTAATCACCATTGTTTACTGCAATAAAAATATGCATATAATTGAAGGTTTAATTTTGTAATTACCTGTGGATATAAGATTCTAAATGTTAATTGCCTCTTGGATAAAGCTATCATTACAATTGTTAGTAGTACATAATTGGTTAAACAATGTAATTGTATTACACATTTCTATAAATAATCATACTTTTTAATCACTTGGAAAAAACTTTTAATGATATTTAATGAGGTTGGGTTATTTTTGTACATCCATGGATAAATATTGCTTGTGGTTTGAATGAGACAGACATCTATCAATTGTACTTGCCTATTTCATGTTTCCAGGTGTAAATCCTGAGAAACCTTGTTCATATAAACAGGTAAGAATTGTTATAAGCAATGCTGTTCAGTTTGTTTAACCACATCTGTATCATATGCCAAAAAAGTCACCCACTGATGAAATTACTTTTAATAATCTATCTTTTGACAATTCTAATTCATTCTTCAATTTAGTTGAGAGCAAAGAATAAATATCTCACCTAGTCACTTGAGTTTACTCACTTAGCCTTTATTGAGACCTACTTAATGATTATTATGTGATTCAGCCTTTGCTGCACAACCAAGATCTCAGTGGTATATAATAAGAAGCAGTTATTTCTCTCCTTGGCAAGTATATAGGTCAGCTGAGGCAACCCTGATTCTGGTTGCAGACCAATTCTGGTATGTTCCTTGTATTTCTTTCTGGAGCTCAGAATGAAGGCTCAGTGGGCATTTTTTCTTCAGGTCAGTGGTCAGAAGTACATGTCTCTTCCTAAAGCCTAGGCTCAGAGTTGGCACACTACCCCTGCCCACATTCCATTGGCCAAATAATGTCAGATGATTCAAGCCTGACTTGGGTGAGGTGCGATAAATATTCTTATGGATATGTGGGGTGGAAGAGTAAATGTTTGCTGACCAATAATTTAATCTGCCACACCTATTAGCAGTTCTTTTATTGTTGTTTGTTTTTATTTGGGGTTTAGTTTTTACTTAGTGGTAACTTGTTCAAAACAATATATTAAAAAGTTTTGGTAGATTAAGAAAAGCATGAAGGAGGCTTCTGAGATGCTGTTACTATTCTATTTTTTACCCAGATGGTGAATACACAGGTGAGTTTGCTTGGTGATAATTCATTAAAATATATGTTCATGAGCTATGCACTTTTGTGTGTTTGTGTTATACTTCATATAAAAGCTGTTTTTAAATAAGGAGTTAAAATAAATTCTTTTTTATTTCAAAATCTTTTTCCAGTGCCACATTTTTGTAAGAGTCCTTTTTAAAACTTATCACAAGCTTTAAATATGTATTTATTAATGTTGTTAGAGTTATAGATTTAGAGCACCTAACTTTTGGACAGTGTCTGCTATGAAACCTTATTAGCAAAGCCATTCCTTATTTTCAAATCTATCAGTTAAATCAGATTTACTTTGCATCAAAAATTGTATTTTTCAATTCAAATAAATGTTAAAATTTATTTCAAGAAATGTAATTTTTAAGAAAGACTACAAAAGAAGTTATAGGATGCAGTTTGTAAATAAGTTGACTAAAAGTGATTAGGTTAAAATTGTGCAGACTCAATGTGATGAATTTATTTGTTTTATTTTTAAAAGCAAGAATAAATCTATATACTGTTTTTATCTTAATTTCTAACAATGCAATCGAATGTATAGCTAAAATAATGTTATTATAAAGGGAGGACTATAATAAAAACAAGCTATTTATTAAATATTGTGTACATACATGTATTGGACTTTGACACTTGGCTTTGTGGAATAATTAACTGAAAGTCAAAAATAGTTTCATTAATTTCATTCATATCATGAGCCAACCTTTTGTACATTTCGTGGAAGGTTCTATATAATACTAAAAATTTAATTATTCCAACAGCTACCCTAACAATGTAAAATTTGAATGAGGCAGAAAAAAGTAAGTAATTTAGATGTATAACTATTTTTAATATGTGATTTGATAAAACAGGTTTTAACTAACAGTTAAACAATATACACTAAATCTAAAAAGAAAAAATTCAGTATAACTTGAAAAATTTGGACCCCAGTTACTTTTAAAGCAAACAGTACCACTATTCTGTACTTATTCTTTAAAAATGCTTTTCTTTCCACTCAATGACTTACCCTAGGGATGAGTATTGAGAGTAGCTGAAAAAAATTGCTTACATTTAAATAAATGAAAGAAAAAAGTAACAGCCATTTTTAGCACGAATATGTCTTATCAATGTCTCTTTGCTTTGCCCACATTAAACTCTCCCTATTCGAGCAAGGCACTTTTGACAGTCCTTTTGAGAAGTAAGAGGGAAGGTGCTAAAGACAATTGTCATCACTCCCTTCTCCCTAAAAAGTCAGATTTCAGAATAATCTGCCAGAAGCAAAAGACTACTGGTTCTAATACATTGGTTGTACCTTTAAAAATAAATATGCATGAAAGAGGGAAAGACTAGAAGCTCTATGGGCTTTTATTGACCCAGGAGCTAATCATAAAAGGAAGCTTCCCCAAAAAATAGTATTTCCAGAAATCCATTGGTTTAGTGACCTGGAAACTCCATTCATTTTGGTGCCATAGAGCACTATGGTAAAATTCAGGAGGGGTAAAGTAGTATCTCTCATGATAGCCTTAATGATGTTCACTGAAACTGTCAAGGCTCTCTGTTTTCTGTGATCCTAGTAAGCTCACCTGAATCAACCAATTGGTTCTGGCCACTGTGTTGTAAAGGGGAGTGATGTGTGTCCTTTCCAGGCTGGAGCATTAAGCACTATTCCTTCTGCCATCTTCTAGCCAGTGACTACCTGCGTGGCAGAGTAAGGACATGATACAAAGACGCAAACCTTCTCTGGTTGAATGGGCAGTATAAATGAGATAGAAACATCTGTGTTTTAAACCCCTGAAATTCTGGGTGGCTTTTTTCCCTGAGTATCCTGCTCAATTCAATTTCTTTTGTAAAGTGGGACAAGGCTATTTTGAAAGGAGGAATAAAGAGAGAGAGAGAGAGACAACATTATGCTAGAGAAGCTTAGAATATCATGCTTTTGTTCTACATATTGAGCCTTTTAAAGTAGCCACATTCTTAAAAGACTGTATTTTAGCCCAGTAGGAAAGTTTAAAAAAATAATTATTTTAAATACTTTGCCAAAAACTAACTGGGTAATCTCTGTGGGAAAAAATATTTGTTATCACTCCTCATCTCATTGCAGAGAATTACATTTATTCTTTCAGTTATTTATTCAGAATTTCAGTTATTTAAAATAATCTAGTCTGAATATCATTTACCTAAGTATTTATTAACAGATATATTCCAATACACCGAAAGTGAAGAACCAAAGGCAACAATGTCAATATTCGCATCACAAAATTCTCAACTCTCCCCACCTGCCAAGGAGACACAGGCCTGATATACAGATTGAATAAGGGTCCACTGTAAAATATTAGCTTCAGTATCAGGAAAGTTCATTTTCCATTTTTTTTACATAAAAACACAAAAATAGATTTTTCAATATATATTTTTAGACCATTGTGGAGCATTCCTCAGGATGCATCCATATCACTTATAGAAAACTGAGATTGAGTATTCACTCCTAAGTTTTAATTAAATCTCTTTTTAATTTGTGATTAAATATTCTTTATCATTACTAATTTTAAGTATTTTAGGGTTGTTATTTTCTTAATTGACCTTGTGGATATGCATCAATTTTATTGAACTATTTAAGATATTGTCTCTTGTATTGATCAATTTTCTATTATCCTGATTATTATATTTTATGCTTAATAATTATTTCCTATTTCTTTTAAAAATATATTTTATTGATTATGTTATTACAATCATCCCAATTTTTCCACCTTTGTCCCCCTTCACCCAGTACCCCCCATTCCCTCCAGCAATCCCCCCTTAGTTCATTCCCATGGGTCATGCATATAAGTTCTTTGGCTTTTCCATTTCCTATACTGTTCTTAACATCCCCCTGCCTATTTTGTACCTACCAATTTGTACTTCTTAATCCCTGCACCTTTTCCCCCATTCTCCCCTCTCCCCATCCCTGCTGATAACCCTTCAAGTGATCTCCATATTTATGATTCTGTTCCTGTTCTGGTTGTTTGCTTTGTTTGTTTTTTAAATTCAATTGTTAATAGTTGTGAGTTTGTTGTCCTTTTACTATTCATAGTTTTTGATCTTCTATTTCTTAGATAAGTCCCTTTAACATTTCACATAATAATGGCTTGGTGATGGTGAACTCCTTTAGCTTTACCTTGTCTGGGGAGCACTTTATCTGCCCTTCCATTCTAAATGAGAGCTTTGCTGGATAGAGTAATCTAGGTTTAGGTCCTTGCTTTTTATCACTTTGAATACTTCTTGCCAGTCCCTTCTAGCCTTCAGAATTTTTTTTGATAAATTAGCTGACAGTCTTATAGAAACTCCTTTGTAGGTAACTCTCTGCTTTTCTCTTGCTGCTTTTAAGAGTCTCTCTTTATCTTTAACTTTTGGCATTTTAGTTATGATGTGCCTTGGTGTGGTCCTCTCTAGCTCCAACTTTTTGGGGACTCTCTGTGCTCCCTGGACTTGTATGTCTATTTCCTTCACCAAATTAGGGAAGTTTTCTTTCATTATTTTTTTCAAATAAGTTTCAATTTCTTGCTCTTCCTCCTCATCTTCTGTTATCCCTGTGATTCAGATGCTGCTATGTTTGGAGATGTCCCAGAGGCTCCTTATACTATCCTTGTCTTTTGTTAATTCTTTTTTTTCTTGCTGTTCTAGTTGAATGCATATTTCTTCCTTATGTTCCAAATTGTTGAATTGAATCTCAGCATCATCCCCTCCATTGTTGGTTCCCTGTAGATTTTTCTTTATTTCCCTTAATGTAACCTTCAGTTCTGCCTGGGGTTTTTTTTAATGCTGTTGCCATACTCAATAAGTTCTTTGAGCATCCTGATAACCAGTGCTTTGAACGCCACATCTTTTATATTGGTTATCTCCATTTAATTTCTTTTTCTGGGTTTTTTTAATTTCTGCTCATTTATTTGGGCCATATTTCTTTTTTCTCCTCAATTTGGTAGCCTCCTTGTGTCTGTTTCTGTGTATTAGGTAGAGCTGCTTTGACTCTCTTTCTTAGTACCATGGCCTATTATAGAAAAGTCATCAGTAAATTGTGTGAGGCAGAGTCTTAGGTAATTGCCAGGGCAGGACAACCTATTTCATTGCTTGGTAGCTCTGTATATGTGTGGGTGAGCAGGGTGGCTCAGAGAGGGGATAATGCTGCTGCCACCTTCTTGAGTTTTGCCCAGCACTCACCCTGTTTTTAATCACTTCACTTACTCCTTGTATGTGATTGGTGCCCTTCCAGCAATTTCCCTGGTGCTGAATCCCAAAGGGGGTGGGCCTGTGTAAGTTTTATGTCTGTGCATGCCTTTTAAGTGGGGTTTCATAAAAATCCAGCAGTTTCTTCCACCACCCCAACACCCACTGGTTTTCACAGCCAGAAGTTATGGGGATTTATCTCCCTGGCACTGGAGCCCTGGGCTGCCATGCGGTCTGGCCTGGGGCTGGAATCCTTTGCTCCTGAGGTATCTCTCCCAATATTTATCCTTCACACATGAATGTGGGACTGCCTGTTCTGCTGCCTCTCCACACCACACTGCCTCTTCTTGCCTCTCTGCCAGTCTCCTCATCTCTGCCCCTCCTACCCATCTAGATGAATGTGGCTTCTTCAAATCCTTAGCTGTTGGACTTCTGTACAGCTCAATTTTCTGATGTTTTGGGTATTGTTTTGAGGTTTGGCTGTAATTTTTCCTGTAGTTGTGTGAGGAGGTGAAGTGTGTTTATCAATGTCTCCATCTTGACTGGAAGTCAAATATTCCTAATAATCTTTATGTATCCATGTTATGCAAGGCTATTTAGCATATAAAAGTTTGTGACTTTAAAAAAGTTTTATCATATCAGTATAAAATAATCTGTTTGGATCCAACCTTATGCTTATCATCTTAAATTAATATTTATGAAATAGTTTTATTGAGAAATAATTATACATCATAAAAGTAATCCCTTTTAAGTGTACAAAAAATTACTTTTAGTATATTTAAAGAGTGGCATAATCATCACCAAAATCTGATTTTAAAATACTTCAATCATTCTAAAAAGAAAGTTCATGCCATCATGCTTCATCCCTATCACCAGATTTAAGCAACAATGAATGTAGTTTTGTCTCTAATAACTTGCCTTTTTTTGGACATTTTGTATAAATGGGATCATATAATACACATACTTCTTTCACTGAATAAAATGTATTTGAAGTTTACCCATACTGTAGCATTTATCATTATTTCATGCCTTTTTTAAAATTTCCAAATAGTATTCCTTAAATTGATCTTAGCCTGGCATATATTTACCCATTTCCTTATTTTTACCCTTAATGAATCATTATGTTTTAGTGTCATATAAAGAGTAATATATTAGATTTTGTCTTTTATCTAATTTGAGAATGAGTTTTTTAGACTGTAGTTTAATCCATTTACCTTTTTATTTTAATGCTTATAAGTTTCCACTTGTTTCTGTCATCTTGCTTTCTTTTTTAACTTAATCTTTATTGTATTTTTTACACTACCTTTTAGTCCCCTTATATTCCCCTACCTCCAGCAATCACCACATTACAGTCTATGTCCATGAGTCCTTTTTCTTTTTTGCTCAATACCTCCACCCCTTAAGCTCCCCAACTCACTAGCTGCCATCTTGGTTTCTGTTTTCTGCTTTATATCTGATATTTACTTTTTAAATTTTTCCAGAATTTTCCTGTCAAACAACCTTTTTTGATATTTTTTCTTGCTATGTATTTGTAAGGTATGTAATCTACTTCAAGTCAATCAGTAGTTTCTTTAAAGATGAATTTATATATTTTTATGTGCATAAGTAAGGTTGGCCTGTAAATTAGGCTTGTATTTTCCTTCTTTCTTTTTCTTTCTCTTTCTTTCTTCCTTTCTTTCTTTCTTTCTTTCTTTCTTTCTTTCTTTCTTTCTTTCTTTCTTTCTTTTTCTTTCTTTCTTCCTTCTTTCTTTCTTTCTTTCTTTCTTCTTTCTTTCTTCTTTCTTTCTTTCATTATTTGAATCAAGGTTGTTTTGACCTCCTAAAATTAGGAAAATTCTTTCTTTCTTTTTCTATTCTCTTTAAGTTCGGTAAAAATTTGAGTTATTTCTTTCTTAAAAGATTGGGAATTTCCTTTATGGGAAGGTTTGTAATTATGGATTAAATTTCTTTACTAGAAAAAGGACTTCACAGATGTTCTTTATTTTCTTGTGTCTTTCAAATTTTCTGAAGGAATTTATCTATTTCATGTGCATTTTCAAAAGTATTAGGATAATATTTTTCTTAATGTTCTCATGATTATTGTAATTTTTCAGGATTAGATTATTATTTTCTTCTCTGTACCCCTGACATTATTTATTCCACCTTCTCGCTTTTATTTTTTTTAATTTTTAGTTTTATTTTTTCCATTACCATTTATCACCTTATACACCCCTTTTCTCTGCAATCACCACTGTTCTCTATGTCCATGAGTCCTGTTTCCTTTTTGCTCTGATCCTTCCACCCCCCATAGCTATAAACCTGCTCTCCATCTATGAGTCTGTCTCTATTTTACTTGTTAGTTCAGTTTGTTGATTAGATTCCACATATGAGTGAGATCTTATGGTATTTGTCTTTCTCTGACTGGCTTATTTCAATTAGCATAATGTTCTCTAGGCCCATCCATACTGTCACAAAGGGTAAAATTTTCTTCTTTTTTATGACCAAGTAGTGTTCTTTCTTTTATTCTTAATAAAAAAAAAACTTTTAGCTTTGTTGGTTTTCTTTATAGTGTGTTTGTTCTATAATTTATATTTGTTCTTTCATTTATTTTACTTCCTTTAATTATTTGTAACAAAAGATTTGATTCAATATTAAAAGCATCTGAAAATAAGGGCCCATGGACATTAGAGAATAAACAATACATTTTTTAAAGCAATTATCCTGGAAACCCTAGGGAGAGGGTTGAGGGATGGGGTAAAAGAGTCACACTGAGAAGATAAGGACAGGGAGGAACAGAGACACTTCGGTGGAAACTCCATGGGGCCTATGGAGCCCTAGGATCATGGAGTGAACTGCTTGCTGTGCACTCCCTGCTTCCACCTCCTGGCTCTCCCTAACTCAGGCCAGCTTGGTGTGAGTTCATCTCTTGCAGTGCATCCCCATTTAGGAGGC
This sequence comes from Phyllostomus discolor, assembly GCF_004126475.2. Taxonomy (NCBI): domain Eukaryota; kingdom Metazoa; phylum Chordata; class Mammalia; order Chiroptera; family Phyllostomidae; genus Phyllostomus; species Phyllostomus discolor. Next base: position 84,037,548 of record NC_040907.2, on the reverse strand, counting down.
TCAGAGGATGGCAGGCCTCTATCTAGCAATTTGAAACTCTGGGTTTCTACAGTGACCTGTGGGATTTAGGCCATTAGTGAACAGTTATGAAATCCTGAAGGTGAGAAATGACAATTGGTCCGGATTCACATTAAACATACTGGGATGCAAAGGCTTTTATTTACCTTTAAGACAAGACTCAACCTCAATCTGTTTTTGGAAGAAAGATTCATGCTCCCTCATTATTCATTTGCAATTAGATATCCTGGTACATCTTGACAGACTGGGGGATATCAATAATTTGGGGTAGCCTAGCCATGTGGACCTACATCAGCAAGAGCAGATTCTTCTTTTTCTACCAAAGGCTAAACAACAAGAGCTTGCTTAAGGAAAGGTTCTTTAATTGATAGATTTTCCAACTCTAGAATCAGTCAACAGAGTGTTGTCTTCACTGGAGAAAGGAAAGATTAGGAATCTAGCCTGTCATTGTGTTTGCAGTTACCAAAAAATGTTCTTCACAACCACTATGACTTTATGATTGCCCTAATCCATCCCCTTTTCTTATTTTTTCAGTTTAACTTAATGTTCCTTTTTCTAACATCTTATGGTGGATATTTAGCTCACTAATTTCAGCCTTTCCTCACTTCTAGTTAATGTATTTAAAGCCATAAACATCTTTCTAGCATATAGCATTAACTGTGTCCCACAAGTTTAACACATTGTATTTTTTGCTTATAATAATTTTTATTTTTCAATTACAGTTGACATATAATATTATATTACTTTCAGAAATACAACCCAGTTATTAGACATTTATATAACCCATGAAGTGTTCACTCTGATAAATCTAGTACCAATCTGACACCTCACATAGTTTTTAGAATATTATTGACTATGTTCCCTATGCTGTTCTTTCCATTCCCATGACTATTCTGTAACAACCATTTCATACTTCTTAATTCCTTCACTTTTTCACTCATCCCCCAACACCCCTCCCATCTGGCAACTGTCAAAATGATCTCTGTATCTCTTGTTCATTTCTTTTGTTTTTCAGATTCCCCATATAAGTGAAATCATATGGTATTGTCTTTCTCTGCCTTATTTCACTCAGTACAATATTCTCTAGGTCCATCCATGATGTTGCAGATGACAATATTTCATTCTTTTCTTAATGACTGAGTAATATTCCATGTATACACACAATTTCTTTTTTAGCATTCATCCATTGATGGACACTTAGGTTGCTTCCATATCTTGGCCCTTGTAAATACTGCTGCAATGAACATATGGGTGCATATGTCTTTTAAAATGTAGTGTTTTGGGTTTCTTTGAATAAATCCCAGAAGTAGAATTGCTGGGTCCTTTGTTGTCTCTTGTTATATCCTTTGTTTTAAAGTCTTTTGTCTGGTGTAAGTATGGCTACCCAGCATTTTGTTTCATTGTTTCCATTTTCATGAAATATTTTGGATTACCCCTTTACTTTCAGTCTCTGTGTGTCTTTTGATCTGAAGTGAGTCTCTTGTAGACAACATATGGAAGGGTCTTGTTTTGTTAATCATTAAGTCACTATATGTCTTTCGATCGAAGTATTTAATCCATTTGCATTTAAAGTAATTGCTGATAGATGTGTATTTATTACCATTTTATAATTCATATTTTTGATGTTTTTCCCCCTTCTTCTTGCAGAAGACTCTTTAACATTTTTTGTAATACTGGTTTGATTGAGATAAACTTTTTTAGCTTTTTCTTGTCTGGGAAGCACTTTACATGTCCTTCAAATCCAAATGATAGCTTTGTTGGGCAGATTAATTTTGGTTGTAGGTCCTTGCTTTTCATCACTTTAAATATTTTGTTCCAGCTCCTTCTGGTCTGCGAAGTTTCTGTTGAGGGAAAAGCTGACAGTCTTGTGAGAGCTCCCGTGTAGGTAACTAGCTGCTATTCTCTTGACACTTTAAAAATTTTTGCTTTTTCTTTAATCTTTGGCATTTTAATTATGATGTGTCTTGGTGTGGGCCTCTTTGTGTTCACCTTGTTTGGGATTCTCTGTGCTTCTTGGATTTACATGTCTACTTCCTTCACCAGGTTAGGAAATTTTCTGTCGTTTTTTTCAAATAAGTTTTTAATTTCTTGCTCTTTCTTTTCTCCTTCCAGCATCCTCATGATGTGAATGTTAATATTTTTGAAGTTGTCCATGAGGTACCTTACACTATTCTCATTTTTTTTGGATTTTTTTAACCTTTTCTGATGGGATGTTTTCTGCTTTCTTATCTTCCAAATTGCTGTTTTAATTCTCTGATTCATCTACTCTGCTGTTGATATCCTGTGACGTATTCTGCATTTCAGTTATTGTATTCTTCATTTCTGACTGGTCCTTTTTATGTTTTTTTATTTCCATTTTTACATTTTAATCTCTTTGTTGAAGTTCTCACTAAGTTCATCTACTAGTCCCCTAAGTTCATCAAGCATGCTTATAACCAGTGTTTTGACTGCATCTATTAGATTGCTTGTCTCAATTTTATTTAGTTCTTTATATGGAACTTCCTTCTGTTCCTTCCTTTGTAATATATTCCTTTGTCTTCTCATTTTTGCTGCCTCCCTATGTTTGTTTCTTTGTATTAGGTAAATCTACTATGTGTCTCAGTCGTGGTAGAGTAGCCTTATGCAGTAAGTACCCTGTAGGGTCCAGTAGTAGAGCCTCCCTAGTCACTTGGGCTGGGTCTCCAGGGGTCTTCCCACCATTTTGAGGGCTGTGTACACCCCCCTATTGTAGTTGAGACTCAATTGCTATTGGCATATCAATGGGAGTGGCTTACCCCAGGCTGATGGGCTGTCAGGACTGGCCACCACTACAGTAGAGAGCTGCTATTCAGAGGCTGACCCCACAGAGAAGAACTCACTTTAGAAAGGTTCTGGTGCCTGATGAGTCTGCTCCTTGAATGTGTTGCTCGTGGAGGTGGTTAGGTGGGGCTCTGTCATGTTCTGAGCCTGACCACCAGGTGCACTGGCTCTGTAGCCTCCAGAGAGGTGCAGGTCAGGATCAGCTACCACCTGTGCCTTTCCTGGTGTCAATTGGCAGGAGCTGCAGAACAATCAGCAGTTGGCTGATACTTGAGCTTGGAGGTGCTCAAGATAGGCCATGCTGTGAATCAAAACCAGCTACCTAGGACCAAGTCTGTGGCCACTGAGCAAGAGGTACAAGACATGTGGAGGTCAAATACTGCTTGTTTGGAGTTTGTGAACCTTTGAGAGATTTTGAGAAAGACCAAAGCATGAACCAAGACAAACTGTTTGTATGGGAAAGCCAGTAGAAACAGCTTGGCTAGGTCTTCAAGTTATGTGGAGCAGGGCCTCAGGAAATAACCAGGGCTGGGTGAACAGTGTGAGCTAGGTTGATGGAGACTCAGATATGGTTCCCACCTGCTTGCTTTGTGGGGGAAGAGCTCAGCAAAGGAACAATGGCCTCTGGCAGCAGTTCTGCCTGGGAGAAAACTGCCCGTCCAACTCTCACTCCAAAGCCAGACAATTCAGTTCTTCCTGTATATCCTTGGCATGCCTTTCTAGCTAATGCCCCAGCACGGGAGCTAAGATCAAGTGAGTCTGAATGTCTGTGCAGGACCTTTAATAGGAATGCCTGGGACTCCAGAAGCCCTCTGTCTCACTCAGCTACAATCCTCAGAAATCCTTAGTATTTCTGTCCCTCCTACCAGTCTCAATGTGTCTTCTTTCTTATATCCTTTGTTTTAGGACCTCTGTTCAGCTATATTTCAGGCATTTCTGAATGATGCTTGTTCTGTAGTTTAGTTATAATTTTGATGTGGTTGTGAGAGGATGTGTGTACTCAGTTTACCTATATCTCTATCTTGATCCTCCATGTCTAATAGAATGTATTCTATTAACTTCCTAATTTTCATTGTGATACCTTCTTTGATCCATGTAGATTTGTATTTCTTAATTTCTTAGTTTCCAAACACAACTTTTTTTCTATTTATCTTATTGGGTTGTGGTACCATTTAATTGCACTGAGTCAGAAAAAATCACTGATTTCATTATGATTTCAAAACTACTATATTTTCAAGTTTTGCTAATGTTCTACATGCATTTGAAATGAATGTGTGTCCTGCAATCCTTTGATTCAGTGTTTCATATGTATTCCCCAAAGCAAATTTTTAAATTATATAGTACAAATTTTCTATATTCATGCTTGTTCTGTCAGATATTGAGAAACATGCCAAAATGTTTTAGTATGATGGAAGATTAAAATTTGCTTTCTTTTTCTTATAGTTTTGCTAATTGTGTTTTACTCATTTTGGAACAATATTGTATATATATATAACTTTAAATTTTTTTGTATTTTCCTTGTTAATTAAAATTTTATCATTATAGTGTACCATTTTATCTCTGGTAAAGAGATTAGATTTTGTCTTAAAGTCTCATTTGACTGATATAAATCTAGGGACACTGGCTTTTGGGTTTGGCAGTTTCTGTGGTATTCCTTTTTCCATTATCTTACCTTCAGCTGTTATATGCCCTTATGTTTTAGAATTGTTTTATCTAAGCAGCTGAGTTTTACATTTTTATTCAGTCTAACACCTTTATCTTTTAATTGGATCACTTAGTCCATTTCCACTTGATGTAATTACTAATATATTCCTTTAAATCTACCATGCTTATTACTTGTCCCATCTACTTGATGTTTTTACCCTCTATTTTTAAACTGTATTTTGGATTGATTATTTTTATTCTTTGATTTATTCTCTATTAGTTTGGAAGCAACATACTCACTGATTAGTCTTTTAGTGGTAAGCCTAGAAATTAGAACAGGCATTCCTGACATTTCCAAGTCTAGTGCTAATTTGTGATTTTTATTTTCTTTCAAGAAAATATAAAAACATTAGAACACTTTAATTCTATTTTTCCTAATCTCAGTCTCTTCCCTTTTTACTACTACCTGCTCTTATTTTAATAGATGTGATGAACTCTCACATCATATTAAAAATACAGATCAAAGAGTTTTAAATCGCCTTTTGTTTCTTGTAGTAAATAAAGAAGTTAGTAAAGAAGAAAAATTTAATATATTGTTCTCAAGGTCATCCCCATTTCTGAACCATTAAGTACTTTCATATGTTGGATGATTTGGTGGTATTTCTTGTTAGCTATTCCTTATGAGGGAATATTTTTATCTGTCCAATATTGGTAGTCTAGGTGGGTTTTGCTTGAAGCTTTGTAGGATGCTTTGGAAGAGTGTATTGAAAAACTGGGAGCAATTATTGCTCTCACTGAATATATATATGCCTTCTTGCTCTTTGACTTTGAAACTTTTCCTATCAAGACTTGGAGTTTATTTGTCTACTCCTAAGTCTGGACTGGACTTATGAATTGCTTTAACAAGCAAAATATGTCAGAGTCATTTTCCAGTTCTAAGCCAAGGGTTCAAGAGGTCTTGTGCATTTTGGTTCTTTCTCTTGAATTCAGCAGAGCCACAAAATCAAGATCAGGCTAGCCCTCCAGAGGGTGAGAGACCATGTGAAGAAATGAGGTATTACAGATATGCTCGTTCTAGATGAACGGCCCCAGCCAACCCATCAGCTGACCATACATGAAAGTGAATTCAGCTAAGACCAGAAGAAGAAACTAGATGAACTCAGCCAAACTATTAACCTGTGTAGCCTGTATAGTTTGTGGGCTAAATAAATATTATTTTAAGCTACTAAATTTGGGGGTGGTTTTTAATGCAACAAAAGCTGACACAAGTCCCTGTTCTATTTAAAACTTTTAAACTCAAAGGAAAAGATAAGAAAAAAGTTTGAATTTTCTCTATGCTTTACTTTGGTACTTAGAAGTCTAGCAATCTGTGGTGTGGAGAAGCAGTCATATGAATGGGGATTTTCACCAGTCTGCTAAGGCTGCATGGTGCTAGCTGATCAATAACTCTTAGTGGGCTTTATTTTCTTCTAGTAGTAACAGAGTGGTAATTCAGAGAAAGTCAAGAGGCTAGAGAGTGGTTTTTATAGCATATGGCTCTGCTCTATCTAGGATTTGAGAAACCCCATGCCCATCCATATAACAATGTTTGTGCTATAAACATTCATAGCACAAAAGTCACTGGAAGGCATGGAGATGAAACTGAATCCAGGATAGCCCATTCCACCAAGGCTATACTTCTACAGTGATTCATAAGATCAAACGAGAGAGAGAGTTTTAAGGTGTTAATTCAAGCCAACAGCAGGAGAGATGGCTAGTGCTGAATCCTGTTTGGGCAGTAGGTGACCTTAGGGCACCTGAAGAGAAGAATGGAATAACTTACTATTGATAAAGACATTACATACAATTTTGTATAATAATTGCCATTACAAGTTTCCTAAAGAAATAATGCATCCATTTGATTTAACCTGTCATGCTAGCAAGTTTAAGAGAATGCAAATACATAAGACCACAAAACAAAAGAACAATAAAAAAAGGGGATGGGAATCTTTCAGGTGGTTATCCATTGTACCATAAGCACCTTAATGCTGAGTTATTCCTACAATGCAATCCAGCAGAAAAGTTTGTGAACAGTTTGAAGGCACTTATTCAATAAGTTTTACTGAATGCCCTAATATTTGTAAGTAGTTTTAGGACATGTAAAATTAATCATAATAAATTGGGTATAGAGGCTTTCTTCAAGGAAAAAGCAGGCTAGTAAGAAATGAGGCAAATATTTTAGTGATGGTGATGCATCCTCAAAAGTGATGGGTAACGCCCTGGCTGGCGTAGCTCAGTGGATTGAGCGCGGGCTGCGAACCAAAGTGTCGCAGGTTCGATTCCCAGTCAGGGCACATGCCTGGGTTGCAGGCCATGGCCCCCAGCAACCGCACATTGATGTTTCTCTCTCTCTCTCTCTTTCCCCTTCCCTTCCCTCTCTAAAAATAAATAAATAAAAATCTTTAAAAAAAAAGTGATGGGTACCATCTGAAAGTATGAATTCCCAAGGAATTTAGTGGAAAGTAGGACCAGTCAATGCTTCATCAAGTCTGTTTAAGAACGGACTTTGATGAGGGGTAGAAGAAGATGGAAGCTATTTCACCATTGGAACATCAGCCCAGACACTGAAAAAAGAGAACTTTTAATAAGGGTCAACAGATCTTGCATTTAGGAGGCAACATGAAGATTGATAGAATACCAAGGAAGAAGTGGATGACTAGCTATGTGACCCAAGAAAGTCATTAAGTCTTGGTCTCCATTTCTTCACATTTGAAATCCAGCTGTTACAGTTGATGATCTTTAAGTTCCCTGCCAGTTCTAAAGTTCTGCAGGGCTTGGAACAACATACTGTATTACTTTAAATCATTAAAGTGAGTTGTGGTTATAATTTCATTTCTACAGTCTATTGATAGTCATATCCTTGATTTATTTTAACACCAAGTCCTTGTTTGAAAAATTCAATAGCTAATTATAACACTAAAACTATGAGAAAATATGATTTGCTTTACAACAATATATTTTGACAGGAACTCTAGGAAGTCCTGTGGTAAACAAACTGAAACATTATGCATTAGTAATGTGTACAGTAGAAATTTGGAAAATATGCTAGGGGAAACTGAATTGTGTTATATATTATATATATTATGTGTCTATACATATATAAAATATACATACAAATGACATAAGGAAGCTGTACTTTTAAACAGAAAAATTAAGGACTTCTTTAAAAACCAAAATACCTTAAATATAAAAACAAAAGAGATTACAAAAAGAGGAATGAAAAAAATACAATTTTTATTGAAATTTGATCATGCTAAAAAAAGGAAGCTTCAGAGCTTGTTAATCATCTTTAGCTTACCTGAATAAGAATAAAATCAGAAAGAAGTGAAACTTTAAAGTAAGACTGAGTATGAACTAAGGCCCATTTGCATGCATAATGATTTAATAGTCTACTTTGACTGCAGTGGTCTATAAAATCATAAAAATATATTTAGTCATTATGCTTAGTAAACACAATCTTTAAAAATTATTTTCATGTAAATAACACTGCTATGTTATTCTTTCTGATTAGTGTTTTGAGTGTCTTAGGATATATCCCCAAAAGTGGGATCCCTGAGTCAAAAGCAGTTCCTTTTTTAATTTTTGAGGAAATCCACACTGTTTTCCACAGTGACTGTACTAGTCTGAATTCCCACCAACAGTGCACTAGGGTTCCCTTTTCTCCACATCCTTTCCAACACTTGTTTGTTGATTTATTGGTGGTAGCCATTCTGACAGGCATTCTGACAGGCATTCTGACAGGCATCTCATTGTGGTTTTAATTTGTATCTTCCTGATGATTAGTGACATATCAGTGTTATTTACAATAACCAAGGTCCAGAAACATCCCAAGTGCCCATCAGTAGATGAATGGATAAAAAAAAGCTGGTACATTTACACAATGGAATACTATGTGGCCATAAAAAGAAGGAACTTTTACCTTTTGCAACAGCATAGATAAACCTGGAGATTATTATAAATAAGCAAAGTAAAAAAAACCAGCCACAGAAAGACAAATACCATATGATCTTGCTTATACGTGGAATCCATAATAATTAACACAATAAATTGACAAACAAAATGGAAACAGAGACATGGAAACATGGAACACTCTAAGAGCTCTCACAGGGGAGAGGGGACTGAAAGAAAGAAGGTGAAGGGATTAACATAACCCAAGTACACAGACAACTGATGTGGAGATGGCCAGAGAGAAGGAGGGGGCTGGGAGGAGGGAGGCAAAGGGAGGGAAAATGGGGACATCTATAATGATGTGAATAAAAAAAAATAAAAAATATTTCGATGATAGCTTTGATACCTCTAAAGGCACAATTTAAACCTGCATTTAAATTTAGGTGCAAAACTTTTACAGTTTATCTAAAGTAATGGTCATCACCAAGATTGTCTCTAGAGACTATCTCTAGGTATATAAAATATTACTAAGTTCACATGTAAAGTAAAATACAGTGTAATAAATTTTACCTTTTCTCTAACTTCCTTCTGAACCCTGGCCTTTCAATAGACTGGGAACTCTGTTTTTTAAGAATCTCAAGGCAAAGTATTGTCATTTTACATTAAAATGTTTGCTATTGATTTTTTTCCTTACCCATAACCTGTAAGAGAACAAAAGATCTCTGTCAACAGACAGAGGGTAAAGGTAATAGAAAATGTCTAATATTAAAAAATTCTGTGCTGAAAGAAATGAATTGATCAACATGTATTAGGTTAGAGAATAAATTCCTAGGCTAGATAACCTAGCATTTTATTCAGATACAAGTAAAATATTACACAAAGGAGCTGGACTCATTTTTAAAAAATTAGACATGCAGTTTTCCTATCCTGAAGCATATTTGTGTCTGCTGGCAGACAAGTACAGGTAATTGCCTCCAGGTGTTTGCCTGCAGGAAGTCATTGAAATTCAGTGCTAGTAATGGCAGTTTCCTCAACAGCAAAAACTAACCTGCAGGAACCTTGCAGGCACAGGTATATATTTTAGAATAGTAATGCCAGCCAGCTGAAAAACCATAGACCCAGAAGGCCCAGCTTAACAACATTACACATTAAGTAAAACAAGAATCAGGACATATTTTAAACTATTAGCAAAAATTCAAGATTATAAAAATTATTTGATTTTTTAAAAAGTTTTAAAAGTTGTTCCCTGTTCTTGAATTCTTACTTGTTTATGGTATAGCTACCTAGCAGATTTCTTCCCTCTTCTCTCAAGAAAAATATGAATTACAAGAATAATTATACATTTCTTTAAGTTCTGTTTTTATGGAAGCTCATGTTAAAAAATATTTATTATTAAAAATAATCTACTATGAATAGATACCCTAGGATATTTTATTAAAGATGGCAGATTACCCCATTAGCATTTAGCCAATTTTCTTCACTCAAATGATAGTAATTTTTTTATTGAAAGATACAAACCTACGAAGACAAAATAAACAAGAGTGGAGACAACAGTAACAAAAATATGGAAGCTGAGAACAGATCTGAGAAAGCTAAATTTTAAGCCAGCTGTGGGAAAAGCTGAGAAATAGCCTGATGTTTTGGGAAATTTTTCAAATAAAGATCCATGAATGGACATCATCAGATATGTCTGGAAGTTCCGCTACAAGTATAGTTGCTTAGAAGGAGCTGCACCTGCAGATTTCCTCCCCTATTCTCTGTCACAGGTCAACTGCGCACCACGGCAAATGACTGGATAGAATCATTTACTGGAGACAGACACACCAAGGATACAATACTAAAAACTGGGATTGAACTCACATACTGAGTGGTAGGATTTCCAGTATCTCTTGCTCTTTTGAGGTCTGGAAAGCCACTGGGGACACACACACATTCAGGCAGGTGATTGGGGGTCTTCTCTTACGCTAGGGAGTTTGACTAGCTAAGAAGAAAGATTTGAAAAGACTGAGACTGAGTGCTCCACAAAAAAAAGCAAAGCCAGGTGTCCTCCATACAGTGATGTCCTGGGCTAATAAAAACTAGCCACACACTCATCTGATCAGTTTTCAGTGTGCATTCCTAATGCGAGTAGCCAGACAAAGGATCACCAGGAACTGATTCTAATATAAGAGAGACTGAAACAAATAATCAGGGGAAAGGCAGTGAGAGTAAACAAAGACTCTGAAGGAGAATAAAACTTAAAAAATCTATTATTAATATAATATGAAATTACATATACAAAACAAGAAAAGACTACTATTTTTTAAAGGAATGTTTTGGGTAAACGAGTCCTTAGAAATTAAAAATAGAATTATGGTAATGAAAAATTCAATGGAAGAGTTGGCAGATAAATTAGAAGGAATCTTCCCAAAGTGGAGTAAAAATGGAAAATAGAGTATGAAAGATAAGAAAAATAGTGGGCATGTCCGTGTGGTCCAATTTCTGTATGGTAGGAGTTCCACAAAGAGAGAGCTGAGAAAATAGAGAAGAGAAAATCACCAACAAAACAACTCAGTACTTTGCCCATAAAGGAACACGAGTTTTTAGATTAAAAAAAAATCAGCACCAGAGATAATAATAAACCTACTCTAAGATACATCATTGTAAAATGTTAGAACTCCGGAGATAAAGAGTATAGAAAAAAGAGATTTCCAAACAAGAGTAAAATTCAGAATGGCATGAAATTTCTCGTTACTAATGCTGGAAGCTAGAAGACAATGAATTAATGCCTTCAAAATTCTGAGCAAATGTTATTTTTATCCTAGAATTTTTATCCAGACAAACTATAAATTAGTGTGAAGACAAATTAAAGATATTTTTAGATGTTCCAAGTCTCAAAAATTTTTGTTTTCCCTGAACTCTTCCTTAGGTAACCCCTGGAGAATGGGCACCACCCAAGTAAGGAAGTAAACTAAGAGGAAGGCAGAAGATCCAAGAAATGGTGTCCCACTTCAGGGATAGGAGAGGCAATCCCAGGGATGATGGTAAAAAGGGTCCATGAAAATAGTGATATGTCAGGCCTAGAGGGTGACTATATAAAATACAAGTCAAAAAGCTCTAGGAGAGAGCTATTCAATAAGACCAAATTAATATTATACTGAGTGAGTTTGAATGGATTAAGATGGTGTTTACCCATCTTAGATTTCATTAGTAAGTACATGGAAAGCCAAGCAAATATACAAATTAGGCAATTATTTTCACCAGGGAAATGAAGGTAAAGAAAACACATTGTAACATGTTATATAGTTTATCTGTGAATGGTGTTTATAATAATACAGGTGGTCACGTACATGGACACCCAAGGGGGTGAGCACTGTAACTGCACTGCAGCAGACAGGGTGTGGTAAAGGAAGAAAGGGAAAGTCTCACATTTCAGAGTGAAAAGTCAAGAGACAATATCTAAATTGAAGAGTAAAAATTTAGCAACATGTTCATGTTATTTATAGTTACAACTGTAAATATTAAAGAATTGGCTAAAAGAATTAAAAATATTTGTGTCTAAGGAGTGGGAAAAGATGATAATGGTGACAATAGGAAGCAGCTTTTTTTCATAACATGTGTAATAAGTTTCTGACTCTTAAAACTTTAATGCAAAATTGTACATATTATTAATTTAAAAAAGAGAAAAAAGTTCAGGTTAAAAAGCATACTTCTAAAATCCTTGAGCAAATCGTTTCAAAAGATGTGGCTAAGGTGAATCACTTATCTAACAAAAATCATAGATCTTTCTGTACTTCATTCATTCATATTATCATATGTTAAGTGAATATTTGTTAAATGACTGTTTTTGGCAAGGTGCCCTGCAAGATACCATGGAAAATGTAAACAGAAAGAAATACAATATGATATGCTTCCTCATGTTGTTTGCCAACAAGTAGGAAAGATATGTGAAACATGTTTTTACATGTTTATATGAATCAATGATTAATGTGGAGGTGAAGGAACTACATATGACAATATGAAAGAAATAGGATCAGGACTTTGTGTGTGTGGCAATCTGAGCATCGAAGGAAGAGGTGGACCAGCTAGTACTAATATGAGAAAACCATAAAGCAAATATTTCAGCAAGTTTGATGGTTGTAAATCCTTCAATATAATGGAGGACAAAGAACAACAATGTTAACTTGAAGAGAACGGAAATTTTTCGTGCTTTATTTATCACTGCATTCTAAACACCTAGAACATTGCCTGACACATAACAGATAATAAACACTTGTTTAATGGATGGCTTGATAGGACTAGAAAGATAAATCAGGAGTTGGTAACAGAAGGCCTTGATATCATGCTAAGAAATTTAGAGTTTAAACTATAGTAGTAAAACATTTGAGGAGAGGATTGTCATGGTTCTAATTTTCATGGTTATATTCAAGATAAATTGGAAATAAGAGATGTTAGGTTAGGTAGGAATGGGGGAGGAATAAGGTCTGAATTATACCATTAGCCACTAAAGCAGAAAGGAAAAAACGAAGACCAGTTAGAGCAGTGTTTATAGAAGCTAGCCATGATATGGAAATGAACTAAGTTTGCGGTCAGAAAATCTGAGTTTAAATCCTGTTCCTTAATGAACCTAAGTTTCCTCATTAGTAAAATTTGGAATTTTAAAAAATCCATTATCTGTTGTCTAAAAAGTATCAGGTAAGTTTCAGAGATACATAAATATGTTAAGGGTGTATGAGTAAATTGAGACAGTGACAAAAGAGGAAAACATGAGTGGAGACATAAAATATAGCTTTGAATGAAGCTAAAAGTCCACTGTGATACATAAAATTATGTGAAAGCATGTTCTGAATTGCAAAGAGCTATATAATAGGTGTAGTTAACCTGCACTATTTCTGATTTAGTGGAAGCTTGAAAGATATTACCAGAGAATAAGAAGAAAGGGCACTATGTGGATACAGAGGCAACGGGTATAGACTAAACATTTAAGAAGTTTGGAGCTCAAGAGAAAACAAGAAACAGGATACTCATGGTGTTGAGAAAATTAGTCTAAGGAAAGATTTTTTTGAATCTAGGAGGCACCAGACCAGATTTGTAGCAGCGGAAGGGTCTGTGGAGTAGGAGAGGTACAGAACAACGAGAGGGGACGCAGATGCGCTTAGACCTGGAAGAGGTCAAAGGAAGCACAGTCCTGGGAAGCAAATTTGCCTGAAGTGAATAGATCCTACTTCCTCTGGAGGAGGAGGAAAGCAGAAGAGCAGAGGAAGGTGGAGTACCAACAGAACTGTGGAATATTAGGGGTTAATGGACTTCTCATTCTCCACAAGCTAGTAAAGGGCTTCTGCTGAAAGCAGGGTGAGTGGGTGAGTGGAGGAGCTAGGAGTCTCAGAGAAGCAGACAATTTCCCATCATTAGAAGGCAGAACTATGGACCCAACTGCGAGAAGGACCAACAACTGTAAACATAACCAAGCTTGTTGAGACCAAAGAAACATATTGCTGTACAGTTTATATAACATGTTATGCTTTTTGGACTTAAAAAAATTTTATCCCACTAGTCTTCATATGCTATCATTATATTACAAAATAAAAAAATTGAAGCTGGGAAAGAAATAACTTGCCCAAGATGACAGGGCAAGTAAATTCTTGTCTCACATTATAAAAATTTTAATCATGTGTGGTCATTAGTGGGAAGAAATCATTCTATTTATGTTATGAAATAGGTATTCTTTTCTTGGATAGTTCCAGGATCAGCAAGAAAAGTTGAAAGCTTTACAAGGCTGAGGTAAAGTCAAGATTTCCCTAAATATTACTTTGGTTAGTATCATACAAAGTGTTTGTAGTGAATGAACAGAATCGTCTAACAATAGTGTAGAAAAAAAATTTTTGTTAACAGACCATACTAATACCTATCAGGTTGGATTTCATGTTTGCACAGAAATCTTATTTTCATCTTTTCTATTTTGCAATGTTTTCATGGTTAATCATATCTTGAGGACAGAACATGTTGAAAGCAGGGATGTTTAATGTTAACTTACTCATAATTAAAACATCACAATTTAAATTGAAGTAAAGGGAAGTTGTTTATAGTAAAATGCTTACGTTTAGAAAGATTTGTGAATAAAATAAGGAATATTTGTCTTAGAGGACAAGAGGCCTTTCAGGATCACGGCTGAGAGTGAAAAGCGACAGACTGGATAAAGTAACAACATAGAGAAAAGTAACGTGCTCCATCTTTAAAGACATTACAGGATAAACTACACCGAGAAGGCAACAATTTTATAAAGGATATATAAATGAATTAATTAGAACCCATAGCTTTTTAAAAAATGAAGATTTTATTTTTAAAAAACAGTTTTAGGTTTACCAAACAGAGAATTCTTTCTCCTTCCACTGTCATTTCTATTTATTATTAGCATCTTGTATTAGTGTGATATATTTGATATGACACTATTGATGAATTATTATTAATTAAAGTCTATAGTTTACATTGGAGCTTACCCCTTGTGTTGTACAGTTCTATGGAACCCATAGCTTTTTTTTTAATCTTCACCCATGGATATGTTTTTATTAATTTTAGAGAGAGGCAGGTCAGGTGGGAGAGAGAGAGAGAGATCAATGTGAGAGAGAAACATTGGTCAGTTGCCTCCTGCATGCACCCTGACCATGGATCAAACTCGAAATCTAGGTATGTGCCCTGACTAGGATTGAACCTGTAACCTTTCTGGTGCACAAAACAATGCTCCAACCAAATGAGCTATGTGACCAGGACTGAAACCCATAGTTTTTTTAATCTATCATTTTCAGTTGTATCATCTAGAAAATAGTTTTGACTTATTAATATTTAAGTTGAGAAAAACTCTCAAAGGATTAAGTTAACATTTAATTTTGAATTTGTACTACTGTTTCTAGATAAGTGATTTTTAGCCAAGATTTTGAAGTGATCATAAAAAGATTATTTTTTGCATTTTATACTGCCTTTTGAAAAATTTACAACCAGTATTCTCTAATCACATTTCAATATTACCTAAGAAAAGTAACATATTTTAAAATTTAAAATTTTACCAAAATTTAGTAATTTTAACCAAATGCATTAAGATTTGGGAAAATTGTCTTATAATTTTTGTAGGTATAACAAAATAATATAGTACAGAAAAAGGGACAAAATTCATAGATTAACTTTGTTTTCAAATCAACATTTTACAGTGAATGCAATTATATCTAGCATATTATCTCAGATGGAAAAGAGCCTAAAATATATAATCTAAGTACTATAATTAAAGATTGTTAAAAGTTTGTTTATATCAAAATAATATATGATTTTTACAATGCCATCTAAAGTAGATCATTATGAAAAATGAAAGAATAAAGAAGTAAGAGAATAGATTAAAGAAAGTCTAAAAAGACGAGGTCTGTGATTAAAGTTTATATGGTCACAAAGCACTTGCTTAGAAATTCACCATCTTTGAAGTAGTACCAACACAATTACAGAGTCCCCTTACCCCAAAATGGACTTTGGTGAACTAGTTCAACACAGTCACATTGCAGGTAGAAATTAAAACTCAATGAAGTGTCCATATTAGTGGTGAAAGATACCACTTACAGACTTCCGGCCAAGATGGAGGTGTAGGTAGACACACTGTGCCTCCTCAAACAACCAAAATAAGGACAATAAAAATTTAGAAATAGCCCTGGCTGGCATAGCTCAGTTGATTGAGCACAGGCTGTGAACCAAAGTGTCGCAGGTTCAGTTCCCAGTCAGGGTACATGCTTGGGTTGCAGGCCATGACCCCCAGCAACTGCACATTGATGTTTCTTTCTCTCTCTCTTTCTCCCTCCATTCCCTCTCTAAAAATAAATAAATAAAATCTTTTTTAAAAAGAAGTTGTCTTTAAAAAAATTTAGAAATAAAAAACAACCAGTACTGACAGAAAATTGAACTGTATGGAAGTCTAACAACCAAGGAGTTAAAGTAGACATATTCATCCAGACTGGTAGGAGGGGCAGAGTTGGGTGGTAGGGTGGTCCTGCCTGGGTGGGGGTGGAGAGGGGTCTTGGCAAAGTGGTGGCTGGCAGACTCCCAGCACAGAAGCGAGGCGGCGGATTGTGGAGGGGCATGGTGCACAAGGTGGCTGGCAGACCCAGCAGTCCCTCATTTGCACACAGATAAACCAGGTGAAACTGGGGAGTGAGACAGACCATGCAACCCAGGGTCCCGGCCCAGGGAAATAAAACCTCAAAACACCGATTGAAAATACCTGTGGGAGTTGAGGTGCTGGGAGAAACTCCCAGCCTCACAGGAGAGTTTTTAGAGAAACCCACAGGGTCCTAGAAAGCACACAAACCCATTCACATGAGAATCAGCACCAGAAGGGCCCAATTTGCTTGTGGGAAGTGGGGAAATCCAGTAGAGAGCGGAGCAAGTGCCATTGTTCCCTCTTGGACCCTACCCCCACATACAGCATCAAAATCCAGCGACTGGGTTGCCCCGCCCTAGTGAACATCCAACACTCTGCCCCTCATTATGTAACAAGCATGCTGAGACCCCCCCCAAAAAAGGGGGGGCCCAAATAAAAGAACAGATCCAAGCTCCAGAAAAAATACAACTAAGCAACAAAGAGATAGTCGACCTATTGGATGCACAGTTCAAAACACTGGTAATCAGGATGCTCACAGAAATGGTTGAATTTGGTTGCAAATTAGATGAAAAAATGAAGGCTACACTAAGTGAAATAAAGGAAAATGTATAGGGAACCAATAGTGATGGGAAGGAAACTGGGACTCAAATCAATGGAGCAGACCAGAAGGAAGAAAGAAATATCCAATCAAAAAAGAATGAAGAAACAAGAATTCAAAAAAATGAGGAGAAGCTTAGGAATCTCCAGGACATCTTTAAACATTCCAGCATCCGAATTATAGGGGTGCCAGAAGGAGAACAAGAAGAGCAACAAGTGGAAAAGTTATCTGAACAAATAATAAAGGAGAACTTCCCCAATCTGGCAAAGGAGGTATATGCAAGTCCAGGAAACTCAGAGAGTCCCAAAGAAGTTGAACCCAAGGAAGCACACAGCAAGGCACATCATAATTTCATTACTCAAGATGAAAGATAAGGAGAGAATCTTAAAAGCAGCAAAAGAAACAGAGACAGTTACCTACAAAGGATTTCCCATCAGACTGTGAGCTGATTTCTCAAAAGAGACCTTATAGGCAAGAAGGGGCTGGAAAGAAGTATTCCAAGTCATGAAAGGCAAGGACCTACATCGCAGATTGCTCTATCCAGGAAAGCTTTCATTTAGAATGGAAGGGCAGATAAAGTGCTTCCCAGATAAGGACAAGTTAAAGGAAATCATCACCAAGCCCTTATTATATGAAATGTTAAAGGTATTCACCTAAGAAAAAGAAGATAAAAAACATGTACTGTAAAATGATAGCAAACTCACAATTATTAACAATCACAGCTAAAACAAAAACAAAAACAAACTAAGCAAACAACTAGAACAGGAACAGAACCACAGAAATGGAGATCACATGGAAGGTTAGCGACAGGGCAATTGGAGGAGGAGAGGGGAGAAAAGGTACAGAGAATAAATAGCATAGATGGTAGGGAGAAAATAGACTGGGGGAGGGTAAGTATAGTATGGGAAATGTAGAAGCTAAAGAACTTGTAAGTAAGACACATGGACATGAACTAAAGGGGGGGGAATGTGGGTGGGAGAGGGTGTGCAGGGTGGAGGGGAGTGAAGGGGGAAATGGGACAACTGTAATAGCATAACCAATAAAATATATTTTTAAAAAAGATACCACTTACCTATGTTTCTCACACGTACACCAACAGTACTGGATACAAACAGTCTGTGGATCTCATTTCCCTGAAAGCGTGGTTCATGGCTAATATCCAGAGTTGGTTATTAATTACTTAATAACAAAGACTATGGGAGGGCTATGTAGAATAATAAGATAGAGTTATCTGTTCTATAAATCATTTAGACCAAAAGATAGAAACCTAGAAAAAGTAAAAAAACAATAGGACTTAAAAGTTGCTGGTATGATTAACTACCTAATTGAGAGTATGCCAATTTTATATGAGTCTGTTGAACCATTTCAGGAGTGGTCAAAGAAAAGGGACAATTCAATGAGATCTTAGAGAATAGGTAGGGTATGGATGAGCAGAGAGGAGAAAGGTGGGCATCCTGCACAATGATAGCAATTGGAAATATGGAGGAAGGGAAGCACCAAGCTTACTGCAGGAACAGTTAGTGGAACCACTTAGTTGAAATGAAAACTTTACTCAGGGAAGCAGTTGACAATAATGCTGGCAATGTGCACTTGGATCACACTGTGGTTGGAAAGCAGCTAGGGAATATGGACTTCATCTTGTACTTAGAGGGAAGCTACTTGGTCTCTGCAGTAAGGGAGCTACATGATCAAAGCGTTATTTTTAGGAGATAATTAGGGTGGTGTGCCTGATTAAGAGAAGCTAGGAATGTTTGGACTCTAGCCCTATTTTTTTTTTTTTTAAGTTGATGCCTTGGTGGACAACTGCTTTCTTTTCCCAGACACCCTCTAATGTTAATATTGGCAACATTGGAGTACCACTGGATTAAACCGTTGAGTAGCTTTTTATTAAATGTGATATAGAGCATATTTGCTTTTCATCTGTAGCAAACTTTGAACAGAATGAAGAAAAAAATTTAAAATGCATCCTGTCAGACCTGTACATCTGAGCGTAATAACAGTGAAATCCAAAATCTTCTAAATGTGGGGAAGAAATCAGGGAGTCTGTGTTGTGGAAACAGGCATGGAGGTGTTAGTTAAGAGAAAATTGAGGAATTAGAAAAATGTGCTTAGGAGTGATGTCAAAATCCTGGGCTATGGGTGGTTGTAAAGAGCTAATTCTGATTTTAATTAGAGAATCTGCAGTCAAGAAGCCAGATGTCAGGGCAGTGGAAACTAGAGGAGAAAGAGAGATTGTATAGTATTTTCCATCCAAAGAATTCAATGCACTTGTACATATTAACAGAAGACGTAATTTAATTGAATTTAAGAAGACAGAGGTCCAATTCATAGACATCATAGAACCTAAAAGTAATATAGTCCTGGGCTTAAGAACAACTTATTCACTTCAAATTCAGATGCAAAGAAGAGAAAGAAAATAGAGCAGAGAATGTCAAACACATTCTCTTACAAGTAGGGAAAGAAATGCTTCCTTAGAAAGGAATCCGATTACTCTATGAGGAAAGAAGGGAGGAGATAATGAAGAGACATGGAAAAATAAAATAAAGAAGACATTCCACATAGTAGAAGGATAAAGATAATGAGCTGTTTAGTTAGATACTTGTTAGAAGTAGATACATTCAAATTACTTAATAAGCATTCACTGCTCTTCTTTAAGGCATTTCAGGAAGCAGATTATAATTATCACTCCATTTTACAGACCAGGATACTGTAAAGTGTCCCTTAGTACTTTAGTTTTCAGTTGCTAATCAGCAATGTATCCAAAATATAAGTTGGTCATGATAAGAAACATTACTATCTTTTTTCCAGGATCTGTAGTTTAACCTAGAAGAATGAGTCCCTTGACTTATCTGCTACACAACTGGCCAATATTCGATGATGCCATCTCAATGTTACCATATATCTTAGACTAGCAGAAAAATCAAGCAAGCCTCAAGTAAATCTTAGTAGCAAGAAATCCATACTATTCAGTCAGCTGCTAATAGTTCTATAGCACCCCAGAATCACTTATGTAAGTACTGGCCACATGTTCTTTTCTGGCTTTCTTTGAATTTGTGAGAAAAGACACAAATGAAATATTTTTTTGTGACATTGCAGAATGACAACTTGGCCTTCTAAAAATATGAATCACAGACCATTGTCCTAAAGTAACTCATGTTTGGAAACTTTTAAAAATAATAACTTGTCTGGGACAAGACTTTTTTCTAAGTAAGAAAAGATTTCTTAAGAAATCTCACTAGAAATTTGAGTGAAAAAAAATTGTGTGAATTTGTCTTAATGGTATCACAATGGATACAAGTTCATCTGTTGCTCAAAATATTTACCAGGAATCTTTACTGAGATGGAAAAAAATATATATTTTCATAGAAAATCCAGAAGCTAACCACATACTTTGCCCAAATTAGACTTTAGAATCATAGAAAAGTATGCTTTTAGAATAAGGCAAATAGCAGAAGAGCTACTATTAGAGAAATGTCTGATTTACCTTTCTGGAAATCTTTTTATTTTGTTCTAGAGGGGTGAACTATGGAACTTTCTGAGAGAACATGGTTACGAAACTGTTTTGTGATCAGAGCACAGGAGGGAGGGACTGTTTTGACTCTCTTGTTACTATGTGAGGGATGGAATTTTGCAACCAGAAGGTTCCACAACAGTTGGGAATGACAGTTGTATGAGTAGCAAGCAGAAGACAAATGTGTGTGTCCTGTTACTCCTGCTCTGAGCACTACATACCGCAACTGTGCCAAGATTCCTGCTTGCATCAAAATTTTTTGTAATTATCAAACCTCTTATGCATTATCCACTAACCACAAAAAAAATTCTTACAATATTATCTACACTGTCTTTAGGTTAGACAGCCATCTGGCTAGCTGATATTTGCTACATACACACAGCCTTATTTAGATGCCTTATTATAACACTTGATCCATTTCCAATCACCTACTATAGATCAAGTTCCCCATCTTCCTGTAGAAATTAAAATAGCTAAAACTTAAAAAGTTTACCATGAGCTATTATTGTCCTATTTTTTTTAGTGGCTTACTCTTGTCTTTTATTCCCTTGCTTATCTCCTGTGTATTAACATTGCTTTCATTTTCCTTAGCCTCTATAAAGTCTGTTCTATCTGTTGCTCTTTCTCCAACTTGTCCCCTTTGAACTTTGATTCCACATTCTTATCCTCCTTTTGTAATGACACCCATAGACATTTTGGCATAATAAGAACTACCATGAAAAGAAGATACCGATAAACTCAAAATCATAAACGTAACCATGAGCTTTTAGAAATAGAAAATTAAACCAAAATAGTATAGAATACTACTGCATTGAATTTAGGGAAGGAAAAAATGATGGCTTTATGAACTGTTTACCAGAAGCAATTCAGCTGCAAAATTTCATTCACTAAGCAGGCATCTAGAGAAAACTTTTTAGAGCTCAACTACATATTTAAAAAGCCAGGAGCTGGTGAGTTTGGGACCTGGTAAGGTTGGTAGTAATGGCAACATTAGTGTAGGAGGTAGGCCTTGGGAGTCAAGACGTATTTGGAGAAAGAGGGCACTTGTGAAGCTGGTGGGTGGAGTTGTGGACTTGGCAGTTTATTTACAGGAAGGAAGAGCTGTTTCTCACCAATGCTTTAGAAGGGAAATTGGTAGGGCTTTAATGTTTTGTTGACTTCCACCTGTCCTGTAACCTGATCCACACACCTAGTGTATACCTGTGGTGATGCTAAAATTTCATAATTATAGACGTATCCCCATTAAAATGAAAACATGCCAGGGATTTTATCCGTAATACTTTAAACCTGATATGAGGTTCTGCTGGATAGGTTGTCAGGTGGAAATTAAATCTCAAAATCTCAAAGAGGAGAAGGAAACTTGAAGAAAACCCCTGTGTGCTTCATAGCAGTATTTAAGCCCCACCTACTCGCCCAGATCCTAGACTGCTGCCAACGAGAATATAAAGGAAAGTTTGGACTTGCTGGTGGACAGCGTGGTCTAGAGGCCCAGGACCTGATCTGCTCTGCAGATGTTGAGGGGCCTCGTGAGGCCTTGTATGGTTATACCTTGGATATGTTACTTAATCTCTCTAAGTCTCACTTGTTTTATCAGTAATGTAGATAATAACAGTACCACAGCAGCAGGTTATGGTATTTGTTTAAAGAAACTTTATTTTAAGATATTTCATATTTACAGAAAGTTTGCAAAGATTGTACAGAGTGCTCACCCAGTTTTTCCCATTGTTAACATCTTACATTAGCATGATACATTTGTCCAAAATAAGAAGCTGCCATTGGTACATTACTATTCAGTAAACTCCAGACTTCATTTGGATGTCACCAAGTGTTTCCATTAACATCCCCTCTCTGTTCCAGGATCCCATCCAGGGCACCACGTTATATTTAGTTAACAGGTTTCCTCAGCCTCCAGAGACTTACATGTATTTCAAAATTGAAAAGATAATAAATGTTAAAGCACACTTAGTAGAGTGTGGAAAGGCAATAAGGAATTGGCACACACACACACACACACATACATATTTATAACTATGTGACAGGCACTGTTCTAAGTGCTTTAGAAATACCATTACATCTAATTGCCATAATAATTCTATGCAGATTCCAATTACACCCACTTTAAAGGTGGGTAAACTGAGGCACAGGGAGGTCAAATAAATTGCCTAGTATTATGCTTTTGACAGAGCTGGGATTCAGTCTAGTTTTTCTGGCTGCTAAGTCCATATTGTTTTCTCTGCCATATTTTTTCTTAATTTTGTACACACACACACACCTATCTTCCTCTCCCTTTCAACATAAAATGTGTAGGCCACAAAACCTCAATCAAAACTATAGCAGAGAAGAAATTTTTCTTTTTAACTTTAGGAATGCAGATTAAGAGCAAACAAAAAGCAATGGAGTTGCTGCTGGTTGAGAATCAATGAAGGGTTTAGAAGGAACAGGATTTGGGAGCAGGAAGAAGGTGAAGAGGATGGACTGGGAGCTTTCCAGTAAAGCTCTGCCAGTAGCCAGCTTGGTGACATTGTGTATACACATGACCACTGCATATTTTAGTTTCCTAGTCCATAATATAAGCAGTTCCCTTTTAACGATATTAATAACTTTCAGTCCAGAAATTAAACATTCCAAGTTGTTTAAATGAAATTGCAAAAGTAAGAAAACACTGACGTTGGCACAAAAGCCCCAGTAACTAAGCTGAAGGATGAGCAGGACTCAGTCTCCAACAAAACTATTATTTTGGGGCCATTTTGAGAGCAGGTCCTGAGCATGAAAAAGCAGAATCTGAAAGTAACTAGCAGGACTGTACTCAGTTTTAAGGAAGTTACAGAGGGTTCAACTAGGGAACACATCAAGCTCCCTTTACTCACAACCTTCATATTTTACTGGAAGACAGAGATAATAGACAAGTAAGACAGAAAGGTAATCCCAGAATGTTAGATGTTACAAAGGAAAGTATTGGAGTGATGAGACAGAGAGCATGGGGTGATATACACACTTTTGAAAGGACACAGAGAGGACATTTAATTTACATATGTTCAGATTGTGAATCTACTGGGGAGAACAAGACCCTTAAACCCTCTGGAAATCAATAAAATGGCTTTATTTATAATGAAGTAAAGGTGCAGAAACCAAAACAGCTTTCCACAGTAGGTTTGATAACTGTTTTACAAGAAATGTTCAAAGATGAATACATAATAATGTTTTCAGAGTTATTTAGGAATAATTCTTCCTGGAAGTAAGAGAGACTAGAATGGAGTCTTTTTGACCCTCTGGAGCTATGATAAAATCAAATTAAGCATGCCCCAGCAGTGTTTTGCTTGGATAAAGGAGATTGCACTGTACTGTAGAGCTTTCCAATTTTTTATTGTGTGGCAGTATTATTAAAATATTAATGATAGTTATAATAGTAGCTCACATTCGTTGAGCAATCAGTCACTTCCAGGCATTTTCATCTCGTATTTCACTCAGTCCTCTCTTCACTCTTACAAGGATTGTACTGAGGCATAAAGAGAGGGGAGCAACCTTTCCCACAGCCACCCGTGTCCTTTCTGACTGAAACCCAGGTATGCCTGAGCTCAAAGCCCATGTTAACTTATGTCACCTTCAAGCACCTGACAAGCCTGTTTCCTAGGCTGGTGTTAGTTCACTCTGCATTTTCTTGTAAAAATACTCTTTTCTGCTATGGAATGAATTGTGTCCCATGCTGCCTCCCATATTCATTTGTTTAAGCCTACTCTCCATGTGACTGTATTTTGGAAATGGGGACTTTAGGAGGTAATTAAGTTCACTGAAATCATAAGGGTGGGGACCTCATTCCATAGGATTAGCGTCTAAAAAGAGATACCCAGAGAGCTCACTTGTGGTCTGTGTGGGCATGCTGAAGGAAAGACCATGTGATGACATAGTGAGGAGGTAGTTGGCCAGCTGCAAGCCAGAAAGAGTGTTCTCATCAGAAACTGAATTAGCGAACTTTGATCTTGGATTTCCAGCTTCCAGATCTGCAACTAATATTATTAGTTGGCACTGAACTAGTGCTTTTAAATAAAGTTAGAAAAAACCAGTTCCTTAGATTGTGTATGCTGTAAGGTTAGTAATATCAACATTGGCATAAATGTGAATTAAACTATCTTTCTTAAACCCCAAGCATCACACCATCCCAACTTTCCTATTTTTATCACACAATCTACCAAGTTCTGAAACTTGAAAGTATGGACCTTTTTTTTCATTCCTGTTTTTCTTTGCTCCACAGATGTAGAACATTAGAGAGTTATTGCAATATTTTCATAAAATATATTCTTTAAGTTTTGAGCATCTCTGTATTTTTTTGGATTCCAATTATGGACCTACTATTTACTAGCACTGTAGCTGCAGGCAGATTATTTAGCATTTCTAAGCCTCTCTTTCATCTGTAGTATGGGTTTATAGTTGGGATTATATGAGTTTATATAGGAAAGGTTGACGAGTCATAAAATTTCAATTGCCATCAATTACTACCACTACCACTACTGCTATTATTACTATAGCTGGTGAAACGAGTGCTACTAATACTACAAGGATGGGTCCTAAATCCATCAGTGACAATAACTTTCCTTTAAAAGCTCATTCTAAGTCTACAAGTCTCCAAATGACTGCTAACTACAGGCCTATTTTAGAGACATTGCAGGTGTGGTTCTAGACCACCTCAATAAAGTGAATATTGCAATAAAGCAAGTTACATGAATTTTTTGGCTACTAGTACATATAAAAGTTATATTTATACTATATTTTAGTCTACTAACTGTGCAATAGCATTATGTCTAAAACAAGGTACATATCTTAATTAAAAAATACTTTACCACTAAAAAATGCTAACCATAGTCTGAGCCTTCACTGGCTCATGATCTTTTTGCTAGTGGAGGGACTTGTCTCAACGTTGATGAGAATGCAAAATCTGCAAAGTGTAATAAAGGAAAGTATGCTTATATTTGCAGTAGCACATTTTAATTCCTTCCTCAATTCCATCTTAATTTCTTGCTTTTCTCTGGTTGCCTGTTGCCTGCCCATTCTGTCCTCCTGGCTAGAGAATCTACCCTTCCTGTTTGCCTAGAACAGTCCAGGCGTATGTCTCTCATCTGAAAATAGTTATTAATAGTTTCCCTTTTTCTCTCAAAAGTATCTAGCTTGGATGCTACATTTATATGGTCACCCTACTTTTTTCACATTTGTTTTGACTTCCCACTCTAGCCAGAAGAACCATCAAACATAATTTACTTGCTCTCACAGTCAAGCTATGTCCCTTGTCTGGAGTGCTGTATTCATACTATTGCCAAAACATGAACTTTCCTTCAAAATCTTACTCAGAACTCAACCTCAGGATAGAACTTTCTTTCTTAATCCTGCCCTGCACCCAATCCAGAGAAATTTCGGCAATCGTGTAAATAACTCTGTATAACTTTAATTGGCTCTGTTTATAAGCTGCTTCTTGTGTCTTTTTTTCCCCTCTAGGTACTTTTCCATGTGTTTATACTGTCTCTATTAACTTGTAAACTCCCAGAGGGCAAGGTCTGAGCTCAGGCTGGTGCTGGCCTAAAGTGGATGAACAGTTAGAGCTGAATGGTAGACTGTGCGATCGTCGTGATTATTAATCTGTTTAAAAAAAAAATCCTTTGTTAGTGCTTTGTTTGTAATGGTCCTGAGAGTTGCTAATCCAATGTTAAAAATATATGTAGTTTCTACTAGTGTCCAGTTAGCTAAGACAAAATCAACAGTTACAAGCTTTCCATAATGGGAGGAGGAGGGTGCTGGATAGTCTGACCTATAGGAATGCTATGTGAAAGGCATGTTATGCGGTTTATCTCCTTCAGAGGTATATTCTTGTCTCTTCAAGGCCACAGGTCTAAGGAGGAAAGTAACGTTTACTTTCAAAACTGAGATCTAAAAACCAAACAAAGCCTCAGAAAACAAGCAGTACTACCTGTTCTAAGTTAGTGCTGACAGTGGAGGGAAATGAATCTCCAGCATTACTGCTAGATAGGTGGCTTGTTCATTTCAGTTCAGGTAACAAAGGGAAGGCAAGGCCAAAAGCTCCTTTTGCACCGCGGGGCTAAGAAGTGGGGATCCTTTACCGTGACCACCTGCTTCCTTCTCTTCAAACCAGCGTAAAAAGTGCCAAATATCTGGATATCGCACTCGGCTCCGAGCCCACGGTATAAACCCACGTAGGCGGTGCACCAGATAACATCAAAGCCCCAGGCAGGGGCCTGAAAAGGAGGGGGGAGGGGGGCAAAAGCTGCGGAGGGAACCAAGCGCCTCCCCCTAGCATTTCCTCTCACGCCCACTTCCAATCTAGGAGGCTTTGGTTTCTGCTTTTGTTGTTTTTAAAATTAAAAGTTAAACCCAGGAAGCTTTGGATCAGAGTTTTGCGTTGCAGTTCGGGTAAGTTTTCTCTGGGTCCTTTTGTTTGGCGCCTGGCTTGGGAAGAGCCTGGGCGTCGGGGCGGAGCAGGCAGGGTGTGCAGGGACGGTTTTGTCGCCGGGTCGCCCCCGAGGAGGAGGGGATTCAGCCGGTGGACAGGAAAGCCCAACGCGCGCGGAGGGCGGTGGGGAGTGACTCGGCGACCGCCGGGGAGGAACCTCCGGGATCTCCTCGTGGCGGTGGCGCCGCCGGGCCGCGCGTAGGGCGGAGGGCCGAGGCCGCGGGGCCGCGCCAGGGGGGAGCCCGATCGGGCCGCGCCTGGGCGGTCGCGTGGGAACCTGTGCTAGGGACGCGCGGGCAGCGCTGGTGGCGCGGAGCCCAGTGGACGCGATGGCACGCTGGAGCCCCGCGACAAAGCCTGGGGGTGCACTTCAGTCCTCTCAAAGTTGCTCAGCAAGAACAATGTGGTAGAACCCTAGTGACACTGCCCTCATTTGAACCCCAATCCCTGAGGGGCCTCCAAAAGAGTTCACTTGGCCGGTAGGGATGCAGCCAGAGAGAAGTGGGCCCCGAAGCGCCCCCTCCCCTTAATTTTGCAGAGTACGATTACCTCCCCCATTTGTTCCAGAATTTTTGACAGTTTTAACTACTGTTTACCACATATTTATCTTCTTCAAAAATTTTTTCGGCATATTCTGTTTATATGATACAGTTTGAGAAAGTATTAAATATGCCACATAACAAGCCGAAACTACTGTATAGTTTAGCTGGCTTTCCTTACTTATTCTGAAAACTAGGAAGTTAGAATTGTAGGCTGAATTAGGAAAAGTGATTGCATTTAGAAAATCAGTTCAAAAATAGAAAATAGGAAATTGTTCAGTATTGTATATATTTCAGACCATTTTAATATTGATTTATTGCCCAATAAAGTGAGTAGTCTGTTTAAGAAAAATTCTTTAACAAACTTAAATAACAAAATTGCATGTTTGTTAGAAACTTCACAGCAATGCCAAATCCTTATAAACACCATTCACAATATGAATTTGTTATGTTCAACAATTACTGGGTTAAAATTGTATTCATTCAGTTAGCATTTTCGACTTAACAAGTGACACAAAGTAGAATGAATAATTATGGAGCTATCTTAATCTTTATCCTCTGACAGATGAGGTACACTTTCACTTGTAAATGAGTTTATTTTTTAAATCTAAATACCTAGTTAGGAAGTTACATTATATGCTGTTTGTGACAGCAATCCATTAGATGCGTTTTCATTTGATGAGATGATTATATCACATGGAAAATAAAAAAATTCATTATTGCAAGGTTGGACGCATATTATGCTAACCATCATTTAAAATTTAGGCAGTTGTTGGATGATCTTCGCTCTTATGACTAAAGTTAGTTTTTAATAGGCATATTCCTACGTTTACATGACATTATTTTGTGGTACAAGCTCACCATTATTGAGTACTTCATTTTTAATCCTATTCTTGTGTTGAACTTTTCTTAGCTTAAAAAAGAGATAGGATTTCCTCAGATAATTTTTACTTTATTTACTTATTATTTTCTACAGCATAAGAAAAGTCTTATAAAAGTTTATTCGAGCCAAACTGACAATTGCGGGGAAGCAAAATCTCAACAGATAGAGAAAATGCTCTTTAGGATGGCAGTTTTGCAGCTAATTCTATACATTACAATCAAAGGAGGAGACGTAGGGACGGCTACAAGAAATTCATTGGTGTTGGATTTAGGGAGGAGGGAGAAACCAAAATGGGGAAATCTCTAGAACTAGATAAAAAGCAAAATTGAGAGGCACACACTTCTTTTACATTGATGGGTATGGGAAAGTTAATAATTAACATTTACAGCTTATAGAGATATTCCTCAGGGGAATTTCAGGGGTGGACCCTAGCAGGAAAAACCTAGACGTCTTTATAGAAGCCCCAGGGAACAAAACGATTCAGGTTTGCACAGATGGCCAGCATAGTGGGTGTACGGTCTTTAGCATTTTTATTCCTTAAAAGGGGAAAACAGTTTGTTTTAATCTGAGAACTCTTTCTGCATCAGAATTCTTGTTTTACTTTATTACTGTTAAGTTCAGCATGGCTCCTAAACCAATTCCTTTTGCCTGCTTCTTTAGGTGCACATGTGGAATTCCTGAGCCCCAAACTTCTAACGTTCTTTAAGTCTATCTCCAAAAACCTTCGTTCGTTTCCAACGTCCAGCCCTTCCTGATTTTTTCCCCATATGTTTCCATTCCTTGCTTCCTCTATTGCTTTCTAGCAGCCGGGGTCAAACTTTGGTTTCTGGTAGTTGCTCCGTCTTCCCTCTTTCCCTTTACCCGTGCGTCCCTGGAGCAAGTCGGCTGTCCAGCCCAGCACCCTGCTTTCTTCACTCAAGCACCCCTCTCCTTCCTGCCCCAGGTTGTCAGGTGGACAGGCAAGGGTTAAGTGCGCTCGCCGCTCGGGCTCTGGGAACCACCAGACGGCTTTGGAGCGGCCTCTGGAATAACCTGGGCTTTCCTCAATCTTTTAATAGAACATCCGCCACCCAAAAAGTGGTTTCAGTTCAGGGTTAATAATAAGTCCCCTTCCACCCTCCAAACCAACAACCCGTCCCCCCACCCCCCCCAGCCCGTTGTTTTTTAAAGTTGTTTTTCAAAGTTAATGAGTTTCAAGTTTCACAATGACTTTCTCCTTCCCTCAACGCGTTGCTGAGGAAACCCCCTTGGGGTGCCCCCCTCCCCTATCCCCACCCCCATTCGGCCCGGACGGGGGGCGGGGCTGGGAGACCCCATGACGTCACCGGGCCGGCCCACATCCTGCTTTAGAAAGTGAAGGGAAGGTAAAGGGAAACTACTGCCCCGCCCGTCCCCGCCCCTCCTCTGGAACCAACCGGCCCCAACTGCGCGACCCGGCTAGGCCTTCCCGGGACCGCGTGACCGGTCTGGCCCGCCCCTCCGCCCCTCCGCCCCTCCACCCCTCCACCTCTGCCAGGCGCCAGCCCCGAAGCGAGCGCGACCCCGGACTCCCGCCGCTGGTGTCCCTAGCCCAGCCCCTCCCCCTCAGGCGCGCTGCTCCCTCCTCCCGCTCCCCCTTCTTGTCCCCGTGGCGGCCCGGTGGGGCGGAGCCGCGGGCCGGCGACGGGGTGAGACGCGTTCTCGGGCCCTCCCCGCCGGGGAGACCCGGGGTTCCGGGCTCCACGGGAGCCCGAAGCGGGGCAGCCACCCTACCCCTATCCCACCGCTGGGCTGGTGGCCGCGCCTGTCCTGCTGGGCCTCTGCGCCCGGAGTGACCTCCGCCCTTACCCCGCGGAGCTACCGCCTCAGTCCCCACCAGGGGACGCCCCCTCCTCCGACGGCCAGTCGCAGCCGAAGGCCTCCCCGCTCCCGCCCCCGGGGATCCCCTGCTGCCCCGCCCACCCGCGGGAAAGCCTCGGACTTTCGCCCTCCCTCCCCCGCGCTGCCCGGCCCCCGCTCCCGTCGCCCCTAAAGACGCTAAACGTGCCCTACTCTGTCCCGGGGAGAGGTAAAACCTGCACCCGCCTGCCTTGCCCCGGGTCCCACGGTCCCACGGGGCCGCCCCTCCCCGTCTCGCCTCGTCGAGGGCGCGCTCCGGGCCTCGCCGCCCGCCCCCCCCCCCCCCCCTTTCCCGGACGCTTCTCCCTGGCAGTGGTCGTGTCGCGGCCGGGGGCGTCAGCTAGCGCGCCAGTCTTCACTGCCGAGCGCCTGCGGCCCCCGCCCGCGCTCTCCGAGCTTCCCCCCTCGGACCCCCGGTCGGCTCCCCTGTTCAATATTTCAGTGCTGGGTGGTGTGAGTGCCAGTCGCCGGCCTTTAGTGTGGCTGCTGCTGGGGCGGCGGCGGCGGCGGCGGGGAGGGGGGACGGAGTCGGGGGCCAGGAGCTGCCGCAGGAGGAGGTTATGTTTGTGTTTGGGGTTGTCAAGTGAAGGAAGGCTCCCTGGCGCCGCCGCCGCCGCCGCGCGGGGGTCGTGGAGATTCTGAGCTGCGGCGCCGCCATCAACAGCGCAGCTTCTGGGCCGGCTGCAGACGCAGCCGCTCCGCCGGGCGTCCTGGCAGCAGGTTCGGCGCGGGCTCCGCGGCGGAGGCGCTGCAACGGGGAGGGCGGCGGGGTGCAGTGGGGTGGGCTGGACCACATCCCCCTCCGCGGGCGGGGGGGGGGCGTGCGGGAGCGCGTGTGTGTATGCTTGTGTGTGCAACCGCCGACCTTGCAGAGGGGATGGCTGCGTGCGGGAGACGCTTGCCACTTCTGGGCGCCCTCGCCGCGCGCAAGCGGCCCGAGCTGAGGTCCAGCAGGCTGTGCAGGTACGGAGGGACCTAGCCTTCCCAGCCCGGTTCCAGCCGCAGACGCATTTTGCAAGAGGGTGGGGGGGTGAGGGAGACCAGGCCTCGGCTTCCCAACCTCACGGCTTTGTGGCTTTCTTTTCCTTTCGTTCTTTGCTCTAAGTGCCTGTTTACTCCCAACCACCTGGGTAGTTTCTTTCCGGGTTGGGACTACGCTCCTGCAGCAGTTGGGAAGAGGGCGGCGGTTTAGGCGCCGGTCGGATTAGGCTCCCTTCGGGGTCAGACTGGGGAAGGAGTTGCTGCTGGAGGGGAGGGGGCGCTGGTGGAGCTGGCGGCGAGGAGGAGTCTCAGGGTGGCCGTACTGGCCTCCTCTCGTCGTCCTCCTGCTTTCCTCATCCACTCCAGGCGCCTTCCAGAGCTGCCACTTCCATCCCCTACCCCTCCTCCTGGCGTTCGAAGTGCTTTGTTCAGTGCAGCGTTGCGGAGGGGTTTTCCCAGGCTCCGCCCTCCACATTCATTCATGTTTTTTCTCCTTGCAACTGTCTTTACGCTTTTTGATCGTGTCATGGTTTTGCTCCATGTGGTATTTATTTCTTTCCTATAGAGGAATGATTTATCACTCGTCCTGGTCGCTACAGTGCTGCTGATGCTGCTGAGTCTTTGAAAATATCCACTCCGCCCTTCACCAGGTTTTAAACATAGGATGGACAGCTAGGGACAGTGGGTAGGCAGTGAATGGAGAAGCAGAAAGCGGTTACTGATTGGGAATTTGCATATTTTACATTTTATGCTCCTGATCTTATGGGAATCACGTGACTGTTACAGTCGGAGTTCACGCTTTAAAAACTTCCAAATATCGTGACCATTTAAAAGCTTTAAGTTTAACAAGGAACGTATTTAAGCGTACAATTTATTTGCTCCTAATGTCTCTAAATTTTCTATTGAATCAGAAGCTTCATGAATTGGATGGTGGATGTCATTACTGCAGGGAGTTGTGGAACCATGTCTTTTATAGATCATTTAGCACAGTGCCAGATGAAATACATACATAGTATTGTATCATCATATTTCATATTCTTCTCCATGCATAAAAGAACTGCAGATATTTTTTGTCAGTACTCACATTTAGCCATATCAGGGATAAGATACTGAAGTTAGTTGTAGCCTTCTATTCTCTTACAGTGGAACAATAAAATTTTAAAACCATATCCTGGGATATTAGAGGTAATCTTTCTCATATAGGCTTTCTTAAGGAAAATTAATATTTGAATGTTTTTGTGTGTCAGGCAGTGGCATATTGTTTAGTCCTTATATCCTGTGAAGTGGATACTATTCCCTAGTTTTACAGCTGGGAAATCTTGTCTTTGGGGAGGTTACGTACCTTGAAAAAAACATAGTAAGGGGTAAAGCCTGGCTTTGAACCTAGTCTGGTTTGACACCAAAATACATAGTCATGAATTGTGCTACACAGCCTCTTTAATAAAACCCCGGAAATAGATGTTATTTCCACTGAGGGGAAACAGGCACTGAGAGCAACCAAGTCACACGGTGCCACTTTACTTAGTTGTTGATCATGAGCACATTAGTTAGCCTCTCACTGGCTTAATTTTCTTACCTGTAAAATGGGTAAATGATAGCTACCTCACCAGTTATTAGGATTAAGTAATGTGCAGAAAGCATGTAGGCACACAGTAGATGCTCAGTAAGTATTCTCTTGTTTCTCTTAAAGTACCAGATGCAACAGAAGTTTTAAACAAAGCATTCCTACTCCATTTTTTGTGGGTTTTTTTAGAGATTAAACATTTTGTGTTTAACATCATAATACTAAGCTTTGCTTATTAGCCACATTGCAGGAAGTTAAAACTAAAATTTTTAGGACCATGCAAGAAGAGGCCAAGGTAGCTGATTCGGGGAGAGAGATGATTTGTTTTTAGATTATTACTCTCTTGTATGTTGTCATGTTTTTGCTCCATGTGGTATTTATTTCTTTCCTGTAAAGGAAAGATCATTGTTTTTAAAATGTCTAAGTCAGGATAGGCTAGCTTATGCTGTCATAACAAATAACCCCAAACTTCAGTGACTTAAAACAACAAAGGTCTCTCTCTTGTTTATGCCACCTGGCCATGTTGGGTTAGTGGGAGTCAGCTCTGTGATGTCAGATGCACTGTCTAGAAGAGGCGACTGTTCCATGGCAGAGGGAAAGGAGCTCTGGAGGACCTTGCTTCTACAACTAAATGCTTCAGTCTAGAAGGGAGACGTGTCTCTTCCATTCACAAGTCATTAGCCAAAACTGGTCACACATTTTAGCTAAACACAGGGAGGCAGAACATACTGTCCTACCATGAGCCTAGAAGGGAGAACTGGAATAATGGGGAGCATCCACTATGTTAACTGCATTAACTCAGTAAAATAAGGTGAATGAGACATGATCCCTGTCCCCAAAGAATTTATGAATGGGCAGACATGTTCTATATACAGCATGTTCCATTTATAGCCTAATGCTGTACTTCATTTGTACTTGGTAACTTTACTTTAAAACACAATTCAGTGGTTTTTTTCACTCTTGATAAAGGTAAAGTGGTTTTTTTCTTTTCTGTTTTCTTAATGAGAAAGCCCAGATATTGGTAAAATTACATGTCCTGTGTTTAGTTAAAAGTTAGTAAATAATCTTTTGCGGCAGTCTCCAGCTTGGTTACTTCTGTTGTTGAGTTTAGAATGGTGTTGTATTAAGCCATTACCTTTGAAGTGTCTTTTTTCTTTGATGGTAGTCAGATGCAATTTTTCTTTTTCTTTTTCAGCACATGGATTAATTGATGGATATTAAGTTTATGGAGCTACTTTTTTGTGACCTGCTCTTCCTAGAGTTTCTAAGAAGAAAAAGGGGTCCCTGAATCAAAGAAGATGCCTCGAACCAAACAGATTCATCCCAGAAATCTAAGAGGTGAGACTGTGTTAAAGAAAAGTCAGGTGGATGGTAAATCGTGTAATAAGGTAACTGTTTGGTGCCAGGAATGGCAGTTTTATTAGATGCTGACTTTGTTCCAAGGTGAGCTCCATGGATGCTGGTTCCATTTTCCTTGTTCACTTCCACTTGCTCTGCACAATTCTTGTCTCTTAGGAGATGCTTAATAAATACCTGTTGAGTGAATTAATTGAATTTAACAAAATTTCAATGCCTTCTGAACCAATAGATGTTGGTATTAAAGTCTTAGATTTACTCTCTCTTAACAGGAACCATATTTGGATTGAGGAATTTGAAATTAATGGTTGGATATTCTTTTCCCACTGGATCCCTGTGGATTTTTTACCCCTCCCCTGTACTTATTTTGAGATTTGTTTTTGTACTACCCTGCACATTAGAGTAACAAGAAGTGAAGACAGTTATAGTTGACACTAACTCAGACCATTGTTTGCAGAACTCAGAATTAAACTGACCTATTTTTTATGAGGAAGCAATATGAGGTCAAAAGTATGTATACAATATACATTTTATACAAAGACACAAAAATGAGTGCTTCTTCTTACCTGTGAAGACATATTTTAATATTAGAAAAGTAAGCATGTTTTAGCTTGTTTTTTAAGAAGATTTATATTCGAATGTGTTTTATCAGCTGGGAATAGCAATTATCTGTTATATTTAATTTTAATGGATAAGAGTGTAGCGGTGTTAAGCAATGAACTCCTAAAGTAAATAATTACAAATTGAGTGAAGTACCTTATGAAATATTTACTATTATACAAAAAAAATTCTCAAGTACATGCAAGGTAAAAAAGTGACAAAATCAAACAGATGAATTGAAAATGTTTCTTGGTATAATAAATTAGCCTAGTCACCATAAAGTGATAGTTGAAAATGTGGCCGGTTCTGTGGTCTGCTTAAATCTGGAAATAGTACTGGGTCCTGGCTAAAAGAGTACTAGAGCTCTCTGGGCTGCCTCATCCTAAGTTCAAATTGATGGATTATAGTACTAGTGTTTAATGAGGTGAGGATTTATACAGAGAACATTAAGAGTTGTGTGTTGAAGTCTGATTTTTCAGAGTCATATAAAATTGACTAGGTTCTTGCCTATCTCCCTTAGTAGAATCTGAGCTCCAGAAAGTAGGGAATTTTCCTCATTCATGACTGTAGGCAGACCCTCCACACCCACAGATGCCCGCTGAAGGGTTCATTTGGAGACTTGGGGCCAACTTTTGTAATTTACCTGCCCAGAGACGGTGCCCTGTTCCAATATATGCAAAAGCACCCTGGGGGCTAGTGTGTGCTCTGGCCCAACACAGTTCCTGGCAGCTAATAGGAGCCCAGATATTTGTTGAAGGAATTTGAAGGAATGAGTATATGATTGATCAGGAGTATTACTTATTAGGTTGTAAGTATTACCATATTTTTCAGACCATAAGACCCACCTAGGTTTTAGAGGAGGAAAATAGGGAAAAAAAATTTGAAGCAAAAAATGTGGTAAAATATTTAATAACATAAATAACATAATATTTCACCAGTGTAAATGTAAATAGAACCCAACAACAGCGTTAACAGCCATTATTCTCCCAAATGGGGTGGTGTGGGGTGGGTGTGTCTTAGAACCCAAAAATATGGGTAAATGTTTTTTCTCTTTAAAATACATATAGTTGACCCTTGAACAACTTGTATTTGAATAGTTCAGGTCCACTTACTTGTAGAGGATTTTTTCAATAAATACAGTAAATTTTCTCAGGATTTTCTTAACATTTCTTTTGTGTAGCTTGCTTTATTATAAGAATACAGTATGTACTACATATACAAAATGTGTTAATTGACTGTTCACATTATCAGTAAGGCTTCTGTCAACAGTAGGCTATTAGTGGTTAAGTTTTGGAGGACTCAAAAGTTATTTGTGGAGTTTTGACTGGGGGGGTGGCGGTTGCCCCTAACCTCTGCTTTGTTCAGTGGTCAGCTGTACTTTATGATTTAAATTACATACTGTCCTGAGAAATGCATATTTTTAGACTGGAGACTGTTTTGTATATCAAATAAGTATACAACTCAACAGATATTTGTGGAACACCTTCATGTGCCACTGTTTTAGGTGGTAGGGATAAAATGGTAATCAGATGTGGACCCTGAAAGGCCTATGGAAGGAATTAAGGAGGGGAGATAGGTAACCATATAACTGTGCTACTGCAGTGAGTGAACAGAGGTATGGCACAGAGACAGGGAATCACATTTTGTCCTGATTGTGGGTGGCCAGTTTGGAATGGGGCAGGATGGTGATTTTGGGAAGGAAAAGTATCATCTGAACTGGGTTCTTAAGGCTGAGAAATTATCCAGGAAGATGACAAGGCAGGTTGAATGCATTTCATCCTAGGGTAGAAGCCATGACATAATTTGGGAAATCCAAGCTACTCTAAGTTACTCTCCATCACTAGTGCATAAGAAGTTTTATTCAGGGGAGAAAGGAAGGAAGGAGAGAGGTAGGAGATTGGTGTGGAAGAATTAGGAGAAATCAGGTTGGTGAAGGTCCATCAAATTGGAGCCTAAATTTAGTGTGTGTAGTTAAAAGTTTTAAGAGTGAAACTTGCTTATTTTCTGAAATTACAATGTTTTTATCAAAGTTTTCTGAGAGAACTTGAAATAAATTGGATCCCAGCCCTTTAGTGAGAGTTTAGAAAGTTGCTTGACTAAAGTAGTTATGAATGATCAGCCCACTGAATGTTGGGGGAAAGAATGAAAAGGGGAGAAGAGAATAGCAGAGAGGGGAAAAACTTGAAGAAGTGAAATCTTCTTTGGCAGAAACAACTCCCACAAATAGTAAGGAAACAGTGGAAATGGAAAGGGGGAAGGAGAGACTTTCCAGAATGAAGATATTCAAAGAAGAGATCGAAGTAGATTAGCACAAGACAATCTACTAAAACCATGTTGGGGGGACCTGCAGCCTCTCCAGACCCAGGGGTGGGGTCACCCTGACTTGGGGGTGGGAGGACTTCATGGAAGAGGTGGTATCTGAGCCAGGTAGTTAGCTTACTCAGCAGAGAAGAATGATGGAAAGCTGTTTCAGTTAGAAAAATGGAGAAAACAAAGGCAAGAAGTGCAAAGGTGTGACACTAAAAATTTCTGCTCTCTTCTAAAAATGGTTTGAGGACTCTCTCTCTAGACAGTTCAGTGGTTAAAGCAAGGGAAATATTAGCTACTAAAATGAATTTTTCAGCATTTATTTTATATCTCAAATGCTAAAATGAATTTTTC
Source organism: Phyllostomus discolor (assembly GCF_004126475.2). Taxonomy (NCBI): domain Eukaryota; kingdom Metazoa; phylum Chordata; class Mammalia; order Chiroptera; family Phyllostomidae; genus Phyllostomus; species Phyllostomus discolor. The sequence continues at coordinate 84,000,022 of NC_040907.2, read as the reverse complement.
AGCATTTATATTGTGACAGTTGGAATACCATGTTTGTTTTGCTTTACTTGTGACCCACTGCTGTGGCTTGCAGAAGACCTAGCTCACAAAGTTAGCTATGAAACGGGGAGCGAGGAAACCAGAACACCAGAAAGGGAGTCAGTTACAGCCCAGCTTGCTGTGCTGAGTGCATTGCTCACACTGCTTGTGCTGTTGCTCAGGGTGTTCACTTAGCATGTGGCCTGTTTTTTAGGCTTCCTTGGAAAATAGTCTGTGATGTATTTGTCTTGTGTTTGTTAATTAGGTCAGTAATAGAAGATTTATACTTTCAAAAAATATCTCAGATTATGTATTTATTATGCTTCTGTAGTAGTTTCAATTCTTAAAATATAATTTTTCTTTGACTTATTCTTGGTTCATCAGCTGGGTTTGATAAAATCCTGTTGATATGCAAAGGCATGGATAAACATGTAACTTTCTGGAATATGAATTATACTTCAGGAAGAATATGTATATGTGTGCGTATTCACATATGAAAGCATTATGCAAGTAAATAGTACAGTATAGGCATCTATCACAGAGGAGCATAGAGAGTGTGCATAGATTTAAAATTCCACACGCCCAGACTATGCTCCCATAGGGAGATGGAGTTTATACTTCTGGTGGTAGAGGTTCTTTAGTGGAAAAGTATGAGAAGAACTGCTATGTTAAGGGTGAGCATGAATTTGGGACATAAATGAAACAGAGTTAAACTTGATGGGTAATTTGTTCAGTTTGTAGGAGTGTGGTTTGTGAATTCTAGTGTCTTTACCCTTGGCCATATATAAACCAGACAGAACCTTTGTCTTTGGTGGTGCAGGTGGGTAGAGTTTAACACTTACATATCCTTTGTGAGGTTGAATAAGAATTTCTAAAGAGCATGAGACAAGCACTTGGTGTTCAGAAGTAAGACTTTTCACGTTGTCCTAGATCTCCTGGACACTATGTGGCAAACTCCAGGGGTGGAGAGCACCAGTGTGTGGTTGTGATGAATGTAGCAGCAGGGTCAGCCCTGCCCTCCCTAGACTCATTCCTTACTGATTATATCTCTACTGCCTGTGTGTACTCTTTAACAGAATGGAGGAGCTGGGGACTTACAGAGGCTCCATGTCAGCCCCCTGAAGATAAAGGGCTGTTTCTGTGCTGTGCCAGTCATCATTGTGAATGTGTTTCAAAGCTTTGGGAGGAAAGAAAGAAAGTAGATGTTAACCTGTATTAGTTGAATTTGGGCCTAGGGTTTAAAAGACTCACCGACTTTTTTTTTTAAGATGAAATAGAGTTTTGATTTTTTTTAAGATTTTATTTATTTATTTTTAGAGAGGGAAGGGAGGGAGAGAGAGAGAGAGAGGAACATCAATGTGTGGTTGCTGGGGGCCGTGGCCTGCAACCCAGGCATGTGCCCTGACTGGGAATCGAACCTGCGACACTTTGCAGCCCACGCTCAATCCACTGAGCTACGCCAGCCAAGGTGAGACTCATCGGCTTTAAGATTGGAAATCAATGTAGAAAACACTAAGTATTAACCTTTTGAAAAACATATTTTGAGAATTTGATATGGTTGTTTTCCATTTTTATTGGTTGAATGCATTTAGCTCTGAACACACCGCAAAAAAAAAAAAAAAAGAGTTTATTCCCTTCCACTGAGAGACAGTTTTGTTACAATGTGAGAACTTAGAAGGCCTACCAGAGCATAGCCCAAATCCACACAAGGGGTCTGTGAGAGCCCATTGCCTTACAAGATGAAGTCGGAAGTCCTGATTTTGGCTAAGACATACTTTCCACAGTTTGGCCTTCATGTTCTGCAGTCTGTCTGATGAAAAGTCATTGCCATTTCAGGAGCTCAGCCTGCAAATCCAGCATTTCTGTGCTTTCTTGTCTTTCTGGGAAGTTTCTTCTCCACCTTTCCATTTCCACTCCATTTTCTTACTCTGTGTAGGAGTTGTCTTTGCCAAAGAGTTCACCACTTCTCTGCGTTTTTTCCCCCTTTGCTGTTCTCTTTCCCCTTTCATTCCCTCCACCAATACAGAGTGGGCCTCTATTGCTTGTGTCTGTGGGTGCCTTACTCTTCTTTTGATATTGATTATGTCATAATTATTTTCCTACAGGTCTTTCATCTTATCTGGATATAAATTATATGTCTAAAGAGCCTGTTTTAGTCATCTGTCTGTGCTCAACAAAACAATATTTATGTTAGCTCTTTAGCAAATTGGAGGGTTAAAGATGCTTGGTCTTCATGAAATTTGCTTACATTTGGAACCTTGAAGAGCAAATACTTGTTCCAATAATTGGTAGCCTCTGATTGATAAACCTGTTATAATGCAAACTTTTAATTGAACAGGTAAACTAAGTACAGTAAGTCCTCACTCAACACCCTCAGAAGGTTGTGCACCTTGAAGCAAAACTGTGTGTAGTGAAACTGATTTTACAATAGGCTAATTGATACAAACAAGAGTTAGGTTTCTGCAGCATCTTATAAAAGTTGTAATGAAACAACTTTGAACCAGATGAAGCTATTTGAGGATATACTGTAGTTATTATTAACTTTGTTTTATGTGAGATTTTGCCATCAGATTCCTAGAATTTACCTTTTCAGTACATTAGTTAATATAGTAATGGTCAAGTGTTTGGCTTCTGGCTACTAAGGGACTAGCTGTGTGGTCTTACACAAGCTGGATTGCTGATTTCCTTGTCTATAAATTAGAAATAATACTTGAAGATTAGAAAACAGGGCAAGTGTAAGCATTTGGCACAAAGCTTGACTCTCAGGTAAACACTCAATACAGAATTGTCACTTTCTATAAAAAACTGGCTTATGTCAAACTCTGGGGTTGCATATGCTTTGCAAACAGAGGACTTGGGGAATACCTATATATTGATAAAATATTTACCTGCATTTCGATGCTGCATAAAGTGCTTAGCATTGATTACTGATATGTCTCTTTCTTTTCCTGATTACTCAAGGATTGGGATTTGGAAGAGCGTTCAGTGCAGAAAATAATTTGGGAAGGAAAACTGACCCACTGTGCTGCCTTCTTGATTTGTCTACCTGAACTCATTCAAACCTTGCTTCATTTTTTTTATAACATTAAATGAAATTAAACATAATATTCTGTCTGTATCTACTTCTGGAAAGTGATTGAGAGGTCTTTTTTATTATCATTGAACTGTTTTTAAAAATGTCAGTGTCACTCACAGTCATGTGGGGTTGAAATGAAGTGCTCTAGTCATCACTGTTCTTTTTTTCTTAAGTATATTTTACTGATTATGCTGTTACAGTTGTCCTATTTTTCTCTCCTCTCTATCCCTTCTGTCCTATACCTTTGTTGCCTCCAGCATCCCCTCACCCCACTTAGTTCATGTCTGTGGGTGGTACATATAAGTTCTTTGGCTTCTCCATTTCCTATACTATTCTTAACATCCCCCTATTTGTACCTACCAGTTGTGTTTCTTATTCCCTGTACCTTGTCCCCCATTCTTGCCCCTGCCCCTCCCCACTGGTAGCCCTCCATATGTTCTTCTTTAGGTTCTGAGATGGTACCTTCTGTCAATCCCCTGCTCCCCTCCTCTGTGAAGACCAGAGAAACCCAGCTGGGTTTTCAGAATTAATCTGATTAATAAAAACATCTTTACTTGCTATCAATGGTAGGGCCCACTCCAGTGATTATTTTATAAAACCATCTACGATGAATGAAATCTTCTGGGTTTTTTTGTTTGTTTGTTTTGTGGGATTTTCTTATTGGGTTCATGAGTAAAGGAGGTTTAATTTTGTTGATTTTCAGATAGAATTATAGCTGTTTATTCATTATTTTTTTTTACATTTAAATGTTAGGTCTGCAGTTTTAAACTGAGAGCCTTGAGATTGGAGAAATCAGAATGTTGTAGAGAGAAGAACCCTATGGCTTATTTAAAAAATTGTACACAACTGTAGCTAGAAAGGAAATAAGCAATAACTTAAAAATGGTTTTGATGATGTAGGTGAAAAAGCAATTTGAAGTTTTTAGGAGCTATCATGTAAGTAGCTGATATTATTCAGTTTGACTAGGATAAAAATAGGAGGAAAAATTGAATATAGCAAGACTCCTGGTTTTTTTTTCCTGGTAATTATTTTTCAGCTCATGTTGAAAGCTTATTTGATACTTTTTGAATGCTTATTAACCAACTGCTTTTTTCTTTCTAATAGCAAATATAAAATGTAATAATACAATTAATTAGAGCAATGATTTTATTTTAGAACATCTTTGCACAAAATATGTTCTGATAAGGTATAATTTTATCTCACCAGAGAGTAGAAAAAAGCATAATGTGTGTAAAATCTCTCATCATATACATATAATTTTTATGTAATTTGAACAGTCTGGGTTAAAGTTGATTCTTGTGTTACCTGTTAAAACATTTTATGAATAAAGTAAGTGTCTTAGTTTTTCATGCACATGTTTAATCTTTTAAAATATTTTAACAGTATTCTTTTGCATGTCAGTAATCTGCCAATTACAGATGATGCTCAGATGTTCTTATAAAGCACTTGATGTTTATAATACTGTTAGTCATTATTTCATATTCACTATAGCACAGAAACTTAATCAAACAGGCTCCTTTCCTTTAAACATTCAAGTCAGTCATTCAGAAGGACGGTCTTAACCATTATTAGATTTAAGCTTATACGTGGTGCAGCATTGCATTAATGTTGACATTTTTTCCAGTTTTAAAATGAAAAGTTTTCAGAAGGTTCTTAGAAATTTTCCATGATGAATTTTATTCTAGAAAATATTCTAAGGCTATGCAGCCATGCAAATATATTTAAAAAAGATAAAATAATAACAAAGTAGTTGGCTACAATGTAATTAGAATAGCAGTCACTAAGTGTGAAACTGCTTTCTTGATGCAAAGCTTGATTTTTATGGTAGTTATGTGTCTACATACATAAAAGACTCCTGGGTGCCTATATGATTCGAGTATGAATTTACTCAAATATACTTATTTTGCATTTGGAAGTGTGCTTATATGTGTTTATCTTCCAACTCTTTCAGAGTGGCCCTTGAAGAAAAAGATGAGATCATCATACAACTGCTTAATAGTTATAGTATTCAAATAAACATAGATTAAACATAAAATTGCAGCAGTGTTTGATAGTTTAAATAAAAATGAACTGAACTGATACACAGGTAGTTAAACAATGCCAGTGTACCAGAGAGTTTTCTCTCATGATGCTAGTTTCTTACATGCCTTTCCAAGAGAATCATCCAGATTTTACAGTTGGGAAGGACAGACCTTAGAGGTCATTTAGTTCATTTTACAAACGAGAAAGTTAGCCAGAGATGTTCAGGTGAATTGACTTTCAGCAACTTTATTTGTATCTTGTTTGAGATGGTGTTTATGGAGTGGTCTATAGAATTTTATTTTTAATCACATTGCTTTCCATAGTATGGATTCTTGTGGGCTGGTTGCAAGAGGAAGGTTGTGTTGCATTATTTTTATGATTTTTATGGTGATGGAAAGAGATAAACTGTTCACAGGTGTGTGTTCTAGGCAATATTCAAAGTGTTTTTTTTTTTTTGCATGTTTGCTCATTTAATCCTAAAAACCATGTGAGGTAGGAACTATTATTGATCTGATTTTACAGACATGGCATGAGGCACGGGGAGTTTGCTGTCTGTCCAGAGTCCCACAGCTAGGCATCTCTAGTGTCTTTGCTTTTAACTCTCAAGCTTATACTTGTTGATGTTGCTAGTAGAAAGAACTGCCCTAATTCCTATGTGCCTGGAAATGCTTTCCATCCCAGTTATAAAATAAAGCTTGTCAAACATAGCACATATGAGCTGAGATTACTCAGGAGGTCAGAATTTGAAGCCCCCCACTTCCCCCCACCCCACCAAGTTCTTAATTGTTGGAAATCCATTTCAGATGTGTATGTATGCATTACTCTAAGTTGGATTTGTGATCACAGACCATCGAAGGAATTTCCAAGCTCTTCAAAAGAGAAAAATTAGTTGTTCCACCGTGTTTGCTTACGTGGTTTACTTAGTACTATGTAGTTTAAAGTAGAGATGTTTTGTTTAAAGGGGAAAATGGCAATATTTAAATGGGAACCTCAGCATAACTGTTGAAACTTTGGACATAAAGACTTAAGAACTATTTCTAGGAAAACTGATATAAAAATATTAAAACTCTAAATAAAAGCAAGGATGGGTGGGGTGGGGGGCCATGGTGGGGTGAAAATGGAGAAAGCTGTACTTGAACAATGATAAAAAATAAAAAAAATTCTAAATAAAATATAGAAGGAAACATTTTATAATTTTCCTCATACAGTAAGTACAGAAGAATATAGAAAAAGTACTATTTTAGATATATGTGGACTCTTGCAGATTTCAGATGTAGATAAAGGGCAAATGAACCACTTTTAAGGGATTGGGGTTAGGATATTTTATGTCTTCCATTTTAATTCTGTGAACAATGAGTGTGCTAGTGTACATGCTTAAAAATAAAACCTCATACCTGCCTTTTAAGAGTTTTTATGTCTCCAAAAACATGAAAAAGATATAAGGGCATTATTAAGCAACAAATATATACTTTCATATTAACATAGTTCATGTAGTATGGATTTCTCAAAGGGAAAATGAGCAAAAAAATCTGGGTGGGATAAAAGCAATCAGAAAGTACATAGAGGTATTAATGTTTTCTCAGTGAAAACCTGTATGAGGCAAAGTTTTGAGTTGGGTATTTTAAAAATATATTTTATTCATTATGCTATTACAGTTGTCCCATTTCCCCCCTTTATTACCCTCCACCCTGTACACCCTCCCCCACCCACATTCCCCCCCTTTAGTTCATGTCCATGTGTCATAAGTTCTTTAGCTTCTACATTTGCCATACTATTCTTGCCCTCCCCCTGTCTATTTTCTACCTACCATCTATGCTACTTGTTCTTTGTACCTTTCCCCCTCTCTCCTCCTCCCACTCCCCTGCTGCTAACCCTCCATGTGATCTCCATTTTTGTGGTTCTGTTCCTTTTCCAGTTGTTTGCTTAGTTTGCTTTTGCTTTTGCTTTTGTTTTAGGTGTGGTTGTTAGTAACTGTGAGTTTGCTGTCATTTTACTGTTCATATTTTTTATCTTCTTTTTCTTAGGTAAGTCCCTTTAACATTTCATATAATAAGGGCTTGGTGATGATGAACTCCTTTAACTTGACCTTATCTGAGAAGCACTTTGCTGGATAGAGCAATCTTGGATGTAGGTCCTTGCCTTTCCTGACTTCGAATACTTCTTTCCAGCATCTTCTTGCCTGCAAGGTCTCTTTTGAGAAGTCAGCTCACAGTCTGATGGGAACTCCTTTGTAGGTGACTATCTCCCTATCTCTTGCTGCTTTTAGGATTCTCTCCTTCATTTTAATCTTGGCTAATGTAATTATGATGTGCCTTGGTGTGTTCCTCCTTGGGTCCAACTTCTTTGGGATTCTCTGAGCTTCCTGGACTTCCTGGAAGTGTATTTTCTTTGCCAGATTGGGGAAGTTTTCCTTTATTATTTGTTCGAATAACTTTTCCACTTGTTGCTCTTCCTCTTCCCCTTCTGGTATCCCTATAATTTGGATGTTGGAATGTTTAAAGATGTCCTGGAGTTTCCTAAGCCTCTCCTCATTTTTTGAATTCTTGTTTCTTCATTCTTTTTTGTTTGGTTGTTTCTTTCTTCCTTCTGGTCCACTCCATTGATTTGAGTCCCAGTTTCCTTCCCATCACTATTGGTTCCCTATACATTTTCCTTTATTTTACTGAGTGTAGCCTTCAATTTTTCATCTAATTCGTGACCAAATTCAACCAATTCTGTGAGCATCCTGATCACCATTGTTTTGAACTGTGCATCTCGTAGGTTGGCTGTCTCTTTGTTGCGTAGTTGTATTTGTTTTGGAATTTTGATCTGTTCTTTCATTTGGGCCATTATTTTTTTTGTCTTGTTGTGCCTGTTATGTAGTGAGGGGCAGAGCGTTAGGTGTTCACCAGGCCGGGGCAACCCAGTTGCTGGGTTGTGATGCTGTAGGTGGGGATAGGGTCCAAGACGGAACATTGGCACTTGCTCAGTGCTCTCAGATTTCAGCCTCTTCTGCCACTTCCTCCAAGAAAACTGGGCCCTTCTGGTGCTGATTCCTGTGTGGGTGGACTTGTGTAAGTTCTAGGAGCCTATGGATCTCTCTAATGAACTCTCCTGTGAGGCAAGGAGTCTCTTCTGCTGCCTCACTCCCCACAGGTGTTTTCAATAGGTGGTTTGCGGCTTTATTTCCCCAAGCCAGGGCCCTGGTGGTTTGAGGCTTTATTTCCCCAAGCTGGGGCCCTGGGTTGGGTGGTCTGTCTCACTCCCCAGTTTCACCTGGTTTATCTGGGCGCGAATGTGTGACCGCTGGTTAGCTAGCTGCTTTGCACGCTTCACTGGGTGTGCTGCCTGCCATCCCGCGCCCAGGGTCTGCCAGCTGCTGCCTGCACACCCTAGGTTCATTAGCTGCTGCCTTGTGCGCCTGGGGTCCGCAAGCCATCGCTTTTTATTTTATTTATTTATTTATTTATTTAGCCTTGACCCTCCTCTGCCCAGCCGCCTGACTCCACCCCTCCTACCAGTCTCAATGAATATTTCTTCTTTAACTCCTTGGTTGTCGGACTTCTATAAAGTTCAATTTTCTGTCAGTTCTGGTTGTTTTTTTTTGTTTCTAAATTTTTGTTGTCCTTATTTTGGTTGTGCGAGGAGGCACAGTGTGTCTACCTACACCTCCATCTTGGCCAGAAGTCCCCTGAGATGGGTTTTTAAGGAAAGGATAGATTGGCAGAGAAAATAAGTTGTTCTGAGACTTTGGCAGAAGAAAGAATGGGGAATTATATAGAAGTGGTTATTGGTTTGCTTTGCTTGATTAGAATGGGTTTCTCAATGACCTTGAGACTAAGGAAGAAGAGGAAGGGAAACTTAATATTTGATATGTAGATGTTTTATTTATGACAGTTGTTAAATTACCAGGTTGATTTTTTACTAAGCCGAGCATATCCAGAAGATATGTTAGAGGCTAGGGACTATTTTATAATAATTTGAAATTTAAAAACAACCTTCCTAGGGAGGATGTTTAGAGGAGTGAAACTACTCTGATACTCTAGTGGGGATAGATGCCATTATGCATTTGTCCAAACACGTGGAACGTACACTGCCAGGAGTGAACCATACTATAAACTGTGGACTTTGGATGATGATGACATTTCGATGTATGTTCATTACTTGTAACCAGTGTACCACTCTGGTGGGAGAAGTTGATAGTGGGGGAGGAGGCCATTCATGTGTAGGGGGAGGAGATATGTGAGAAATCTCTGTACATTCCTCTCAGTTGTGCTGTGAACCTGAAAGCAACCCCCAAAACTAAGTATATTAAAAAAAAACAGTAGCACCTCCATGTTGAGTTGGTATGTTTTATTGACATGTAAGAAATACGATGGTAGGTTAAAAGAATGAGGCAGTCTCTGCTCTCTTGTTTTTAAGTTCAGAAAATCATCTGTACATATGAATAAAGCAGCAAAAGAAGACCATATGACCTTGAGCACATAACTGGAATTAAGTTTCTTGTTGAGAACAAGGCATGGGAGTGGGCAGGGGTTGGGGGCATGGTTATGTTGATCTGTGATTTCCTTTTTAACTTTAATAGCTATTATTCTGGGCAGGGTCAGGAAACTACAGTCTACTGGTTGAATCCAGTCTTCATCGTCTTTGTAAAAACCAGTTTATTGGAATGCAGTCATGCCTATAATTACACGTTGTCTCTGCCCGCTTTTGTGCCACGTGCTATAAAGGCAGAGTTGAGTAGTTGCAAGTGGCTCACAAAACCTAGAATATTAACTTTCTAACTCTTTACTGAAAGTTTGCTGGCCTCTGTCTAGGAATAGAGGGAATGAACTGGAGTAGTTATATAGAAATGCCTTTATGTTTGGGAATAAGGAAGAGTGTTTCATCTTTTCTGTAGAGAATACTGTAGGAATGAATTATAGAGGAACCTAGAACTACTGCTTTTGTATTTGGGGGTCTCCTGCCCGCCATGCATGACAAGGGAATTCACATTTGCTTGGGAAGCCAACCTTTTTCTTGTGGTTCTAAGGTGAAGAGAGAGACTTAGATGTTGAGTTGATTTCTCCAGAAAAATGTACTTGTTCTTGATGTTCTGACTCCAGGGTTGTGGGTCCCCACCCAAAGGCCTACATCATCAGGGAGCTTGTTGTTTAAGATAGAGGACTGTCCTTTTTCTAATTGTATTGTCTCCTTTAGTCACCTCTACATTGAACTCCAGTAGAAAAATATTATAAGCAATGATTTACAATGCTATACACAAAACATCTTGTGAAGGATTATTCTGCAGAAAAATTGAGCCATCTTTGAGAGGAGTGCCTTCTGAAAAATGCCCCCTGAGAAGCAGCCCTGCTACTGTGAGTGGAGTGCTGAGAAGGGGCCCCAAGAAGGGGATAGGTCCCCTAAGTGATAACTGCCGTTAACACATTAGGCATTATAGTTTGTACTTAGGTTTTTGAGAATGTGATTAAATTTCTGGTATGTCTGAATTCTCAGTATTCCCCACAATACTTTCCTTAATCTCCAAGTAATTCTTTATTCCTTGTGGTTTTGGGGTTGTGTGATTAAAGTAAGTAGAAAAGAGTGGTATTTTTATGTCCTAGTTTTGTTTTACTTTGTTTTTCCTTAAGTTAAATACTCTTATGTCAAGGATAGGCTTGATTGAGTTTTTGGTAACTATTTGAGTATTTTGAGAAATACTTTTGAAAGTAATGTCAGTTCTCTACAGACACAGTGGAACATTAGCCTTCTTATTTTGATATATGCCAGGGTTCAAATGGCTCAAAAGTGGCATGAAAATCCGTAACCGTTAACATGTGTCCTTTGTCAGTGAAAGGAAGCGCCTGTAGTGGTCATGAAGTGAGGTGAAAATGAAGGGCCACTTTGGCTAAATCTCTTAGATGCCTCTGTTTGGACCTCTGTGTGCCCTACTCTGATGTGTTGGACACGTTGTGGAGTTAACAGCTCTGCCCCTGTCTTCTGGGAAATTTATAATTGAAGGCATAAAAATAATAATGGCTTACACATGGAAGTCCAGACAGTTTTGCTAACATTTGATGAGCAAACATAGAAGTATGGTAATAGTCAGTAGTTAATGTATTTAAAGATGTGTGTGTGTGACTGCATGGGAAAAGGGTTAAATGTATCATTTGACCTATGTGTTGATACGTTATTTTTTTTATGGAATGAATGCCATGTAAATGATGCATTCATATACTTGCAGCATTCATATGAGCATCTTAGATGAGGTAGAGTTTGCATTAAGTTTGTATTTGATGGTAAGCTCTTTCATGAAGGAGTGGAATGCCTTTTTAAGCCTTCAGACAGTAGTTTATTATCTCAAACCACTGCATAATATTTTTTTCTTACAGCTTTGTTAAGCTATAATTTACATGCAATAAAATTCACCTATTACAAGTGGACAGTTCAATGATATTTATTAAAGTTACAGTGTTGTGCATTCTTTAACACAGTCCAGTTTCAGAATATGCCCATTATCCCCAGAGGGTTCCTGAGCTTGTTAGTAGTCAATCATTAACTCTCACTGCTGGCCCTAGGCAACTGCTGGTCTGCTTTCTGGCTCTTTACATTTGCCTCTTCTGGACACTTGCTGTAATGGGATCATACAATCCGTAGTCTTTTATGTCCACTTCTTTCATTCAATTAGCATAGTGTTTGAGAGAATGTATCAGGATTTTTGTTACCTTTTATTGCTAAGTAATATTCTATTGTATGAATGTATCACATCTGGTTTATTTATTCACCATCTGGATGGTTTTGTGTTTGGGTTATGAATAATGTTGCTGTAAGTCACCATGTCCAAGGCTGCAGTGAACTGGAGTGTTCCTAAATGTCACTAGGTCAAACTGGGTCTTCATGTTTGTTTTGCGTGATATGAGATTCCAGCTCTCTCAGGGTTGCTGTTTGCATGGCATATCTTTCCCTACTCTTTTACTTTGAAGCTACAGCATGCTACCTGGACAGCATGTTGTTGAAATAGGTCTTTATCCAGTCTGACAGTTTGTCTTTTCAGTGGGGTATTTATTCCTTTCACATTAATGTAATTATTATTGTTGTATCTGTGTCTGCCATTTTGTTATTTCTATTTTAAATTTTTTTAAAATTTTTATTACATTTATTGGGGTGACATTGGTTAATAAGATCATGTAGGTTTCAAGTGTACATTTCTGTGATGCATGTTCTGTATATTGCTTTGTGTGCCCACCACGCATCTTTCATCACCATGCATTTGGCCCCCTTTACCTTTTACTGTTCCCCCACCATCTTCATGTGGCTATGAGTTTCAGGGTTGTTTTTTTATTTCCACATATGAGTGAAATCATGGTTTTTAGCTTTTTTTTGACTGACTTCACTTAGCATATATTCTCAAGGTCCATCCATGCTGTCACAAATGGCAATATTTCATCTCTTCTCATGTCTGAGTAGTATACCATTATATATATGCACATCTTCCTTATCCAGTCCTTTATTGAAGGACTCTTTGGTTGTCTCCATGTCTTGGCCACCGTGAATAACACTGCATTGAACATAGGGGTGCATTATTTTTTATGAATAAATGTTTTTAAATTTTCCAGTAGATACCTAGAAGAGGGATTGCTAGGTCATATGGTAACTTTATTCTTAATTTTTTGAGGAACTGCCATACTGTTTTTCATGGTGGATGTATCAGTTTACACTCCTGTCACCTCTCCAGCACTTATTACCTGTCTTGTTGGTAGTAGCCATTCTCACAGGTGTGAGGTGGGATGTCATGGTAGTTCTGATTTGCATTTCCCTATTAGCTAGTGAAGTCAACCATCTTTTTCATATATCTGTTGGCTATTTGTCTTTGAGCAGTTTGAATACTATGTATTTTCCACTATGTTTGTGGATTTTTTTTGTATTACCTTTTTTGAGTTTTGTTGAACTTCCTGGATATGGAGATTAGTCGTTTTGCTTTTTATCAAATTTGGGAAATTGTAGGCCATTATTTTGGAAATGTTTTTGCCACTTCATTCTCTTCTCCCATTACAAATATGTTGCTATGCTTGAGGTTGTTTCACAGCTCTCTGAGACTCTGTTCATTTTTCTTTGATCTTTATTTCCCCTCTGTTCCTGAGATTGCTTAAATTCCATTGAGCTATCATCAACTGTACTGATTTTTTTCTTATGCTAGCTCACATTTGCTGTTGAACCCCTCTAGTAATTTTTAAGTTTGTTTTATTGTGCTTTTCAACTCCAGAATTTCCATTTGGTTCTCTTTTTATAATTTATATCTCTTTATCGAGATGCTGTATTTGTTGAGTTATCATTGACATACTGTATTTTAATGCTTTAAACATGGTTTCCTTCAGTCCTTTAAATTTACATATTCACATAATAGCTACTTTGAAGTCTTAACCTGTTACATCCAACATTTGCAGACACTCCAGACAGTTTCTGTTGACTGCTTTTTTCCCTGAGTTTGGGTCACACTTTCTTGTTTCTGTTCATGACTCCCAAGTTTTTGTTGGTATTTTACATTAAAGATAATGGAATTTAGCAATTCTGGATTCTGATTCTTGTTACTCCTGAGTTGTTATTTTGTTGTTGTTTTGTTTAAAAACTTGCCTGAAATAAACCTGTGAAGGTCGTCTCTCCCATATTGTGTGGTTGCTGATATCTGTAATAAAGTTTGGTTTTTGTTTGTATGTTTTCTTGCTGCTTTTAAGCTTCACTTCCTAGGGGTTGCCCTTGAGGAAGCATAGTTTTGTGTTCCAGCAAAATTGATCAGAGGTTGACCTCAAATCACTGAATCTTTCACTTTCTGCTGATGGATCTGTGTGGGTCTGGGGGGCACCTTCACATTTCAGGCACTTTTTCATGTCTGCTGTGGCTTTTACCTTCAGTTGGACAGCCTTGTATCTTTGTGTGTGTGTGTAGATGTGATTTTTGTTAGCAAGACATGTGTAGCTGGTATGAGCCCACTCTGGTGTCTATGATGCATGTGCAGAATCTCTGGCCAACCCAGCGTGTCTGTAGAGAGTTTATTAAGAGCACTATGGTTGCCTCACCTCCCACACAGAACTCTCTGTTAAAACTTGATTAGTTACCTGGTATCTTGGCTGGCCCCTAACAAGACTTCAGGTCAGGATAGCAGAGCCTCAAACCTTGGTGTTTTCTTGCTGATGGAATTGCCACTTTAAGCGACAGGGCTCCATTTCTAGTGAGCCTGGTCAGGCAGTGGCCATGAACCCATTGGCTTTCTTAGCTCACCTCTCTCAGTTGCACTGATGCTCTGATGGAGTTGGTGGCAAGGGGTTGGAAACAGACTCAAGCAGAAATGTCATAGGCTTGTGCTGTGCTGATCATACTAGAAGTTCAGTACTTTTCATGGAGAAACACATCTCAGTTTGTATATGGCTTTAGTTGATTTCCAGAGTGCTGAATTGCTGGTTTTTTGAGTTTTGTCTGTCTTCTTAAGTTGTGTTTTAGAGAGATTTGTCAACCTCTTCTTTTTGTCATTGCTACATTTTCTCTGAAGGTGTTCTGAGCATCCTCGGGTGGCAGGCACTGTCTTGAGCCCTGAGAACATGAAGTTGCACCATATATTTTGACAGGCTTCTTACTTAGAACTGCTCATAGAAACCCATGATTTTGGCTGAAAATCTAGTTAGTTACTGTTTAAAAGATACAAAGTGAGATACATGATTGTGCTTTTTTAGGATACATTGCAGCCATTATTGCTATTTTAAATCCATGGGACTCCTAAAACTGTTAGTCCACTGATAACTTTTATATGTAAGCTTCTATCACTAAGAGTATAGTTTAGTTGGGTAGTGGTGGGGGTGTGGAAGCAAGGGCTTTGGAGTTTGGTGTTGTGAAATTGTGATTGAATCTTGATTCTCCCACTGCCTAGATCTGTCATTTACAGAAGGTTATTTAATCCTTCTGAGTCTCTGTTTCCTCACCTTAACTTGTGAATGATACCTACCTAAGAACTTTCTGTGAAGAGTAAATATAACATAGTTACAATATCTGGCATGTAGCAGGCATTCAGTGAATGCTAGAGTACCCACCCAACAGGCTGTGGTCAGGAATATAATTTGGTAACTTTTTCTTTATCAGATTTTCTACTTCTTTGTTTACCTAGCTCTACTTTTTAGTTTTATCTTCCTTTTACAGAATAATATTGGTAGTTTATATAGTAATTGAGGCATATACAGTATTTTTGTCAGAGTACCATTTGATTCAATGTTCTTTCCAGATAAATGATCCCAATATTTCTTAGTGATTTCTTTCCTAAAGTCTAAATTTTATGTGCTTATAAGTGACAATGAAACTTTTTATGGCCACTTTATGGTGAATGAGCTCATATTTACAGCAGGTCCTAGAATAAAGTCATTTTGTTACAACATTGATGAGATGCTGTAGGGACTTAATTCCTGTTTACATCACTTAGCCTATGGTAATATTGGTTTTGTTGTTTATTTAAACCTGTTGAAAACTTTAAGTAAGGATTTACTGTGTCTGATATTGTCTTATGGGGAGGGCTGTGAGGTGAAAGAAGGTAGTTCATTGTCTCGACAATTCAGGTCATAATTGGGAAGGGTCAAAACAAGGTCTCTAGTAGAGATAGATATTTTTTTTAAAACACTGTTTAAATCTGTATAATTGCTTTTCTCATAGAGGAGAGAGCACTGGAGTAGGTTAGATTTTGTTACTATAGCAAGCTCAAATTGTGTCAGATAGTTTTGATCATCTGCCACAGTGTTGCTTGCAATAGAGATAAAAGACTTTTATAGCAATTTTTTTTTATCTTGCTGGACCAGAGCTCACCCTTTTCAACCTCAGAAGCTCTATCTCATGATATTTATTTATTATTGGCCTCATCCAAGGATATGTGTCCATTGATATTTTTTGTTTGTTTGTTTTAGAGAGAGAGCGAGCGAGAAGGGAGAGGGAAGGGGGAGGGAAACATTGATGTGAGAGATAACCACTGATTGATTTCCTCCTGTACGTGCTGCAGCCAGGGATTGAACCCACAACCTAGATATGTGCCCAGACTGGGAGTTGAATGCATGGAACGATGCTCCAACTGAGCCATGTGGCCAGGGCTGTCCCCTGATGTTTAAGTTGATGTGGAGGAATTGTTAACTTTGGTTCCACTTCAGGTTTTAATGTCATTTTTGGTTTTAGAGAGGATATGATTGGACTGTGGCACATCCAGATCCTCTTAATAACCATAGTTTTATGTGAGTTTTAGAACTGAGAAGTTAACAGTTGCTCTTACCATTTTACTTTAGCAAGTACCTTAGGCCAGAATATTTTATAATGCTTTTTATTTAACTTTTAAAAATTAAATTTCTAGACACTGCCCCTTCTTTTTGGAAGCCTTTAATGTCTTCTCAAGAATGTTTGTTGTGGATACTGTGTCTATCAAGAGTAATTCTTGAAAATAAAGTACTTGATGGCTATAAATTTTCACAATATTGAAATTGCAGAATCTAGGCATACGGGGGAAATCAGGACTCAGAGTTCCTTCATTATGAGGTGAAATCAGGAAGTTGCGGGTTACGTGGGTGACGAGATTATGCAGACATTTTATAGTCACCTGGCACTTGGAGTTGCAGCCCTGTGCTGCCTGGAATGGTATCTGAGTATACAGGTCATACATACCCTAACAAACATGATACAACCAAAGTTCCATAGTGAAATAATGGATTTTGTAAACATTAAATGGCCTTTTAGCACCTGCATTTGTTGTAAGAATGAAGTGTGGGGTTATAGAATGTTATTTCTATGAAAACACTGATACCAGTGTGTCTCTTGAGATGGGTCTATGACAGGTTTATAAAAATGATTACATTTCCCCCCTTAGGCTTTTAAAACCATATTTTTTGGCAATGGTACCTATGATAAATTTTTAAGAGGAGTTTTATTAAATAAAGTCAGAGTTTAGACTTTTTGTTTGGGGTAGATTGGGTATTTTTTCTTGTGTGCTTAGGAAAACCATGTGAGCCCTGGTTTGACTTTTGTGGAGTATGCCAAAGGGGCTCTGGCAGAAATGCCAGCCTCCAAGGCCCTGCTGTTCACTGGGAGTGGTAAGACAAGCTCCTGACCATAACAAGTGCAAAGTGAGCAGTGCCATGGGGTGACTAGAGCTGCTGGGCAAGACTGGGAAGGCAAGTAGTGCTTTCTGGTTCAGTGGGAAAGCTACTCCAACCCCCAGGTACTCTCTTTGCTTTTTCTGAGTCCCCATTTTAGTGCATAAAACCTATACAAACACACACACATAATATTTCTGATTTTCTTTCATTATGGGAGCCTGAAAGAGAAGAAAGAATTCAGTGGTGAGAGACTTGGCTAAGGAGGGTAGTTTGGACATTTGGTGTGATTTCTCTGCTTGAGGATTGGGCCAGGCTCCATGTGGCATCTGACCTGACCTGTCACTGGAAAAGCCCTGTAACTGTAGGATCTCAGCAAAAATATCTTGGAAAAACTCACTAATAAGCTCAGGGACTGGACATGTTAGATTTGGGAAAAATACCATTTGTGTGAACCAAGACCTTGCTATCAAATGTATGAAGAACTACTGACACCTCATGGATGTTGGTATTATTATTTTTAGCTATGTGAAATATGTAAGCCTGTATAGCAGTTTGTCTGTGTGCGAGTACATTCAGTTCTGTGGTCTTGGCACAGATTGACCTGTGTATTAACCTATAACAGTGAAAGCTGTTCTTCATATTTCCATGTTATTTGATGGATAAAGGTGGAGTATATACAGTTGAACAGTTAAATTTTTCCCATACTATTTATATTTGTTCTATAGAATTCTGCCAATAGGACTCACTGAAGGTGAAGACAAGGTAGCATTTAAATAATTCATTATCCTTTTCAAATTTATATACGTTACTGTTTTAGAAAAAAATATGATCATGCTCTTCTTTTTTAATGAAATAATAATAACAGTTCAGAGAGGTGAAGTGTTAGGACCCACTGACAGGTATATCTAAATAAATCTAATTATAGTGAAAAATTGCATATAGTTTATTTTACTTTTCATGTAGTCTTTGTTTTATGGTCTTGTTTGAATATCAGCAAAGTTGGTTGTTTCCAGAATCTACTTCTAATGTGAATCTTATATTTTAACATTTATAATTTTGGAATTATTCTTGTACACACTTAAAACATACACACATAGATAGGGAAGGAACATTTAAAAATGGTGTTGGGTCCTGGCTGATGTGGCTCAGTTGCTTGGACGTTGTCCTGTGAAATGGAAGGTTGAGAGTTTGATTCCTAGTCAGGGCATGTGCCTAGGTTGTGGTTTGGTTCCTGGTCAGGGCACATACAAAAGGTAACCGATCAGTGTTCCTTTCTCACATCCATGTTTCTCTCTGTCTTTTCTCCTTCTATTCCCCTCTCTCAAAAAAAAAAAAAAAAAAGAAAGAAAGAAAAAAAATGGAAAATAATGATGGGATTAATTGGTAGGTGTTTGGGGGTAAAACACTGAAATTTCACCCTACAAATCAAACTAAATTTTAATGAGTAGTAGGTATATAGAAAAATCAAAATATAGGAAAAAGGTAGAAAAGATACAAGACTGTTCAGACCCCTGGAGAGATTACACTCTCAGGTTTAGAGAATTAGAATGCAGATGTAGAAAGGTGTCTCAGAGCTGATAGACACAGTTAATATTAAAAAAATAGCTTATTCTAATATGTAAGAAGAAATAATAGATAAAAGAAATTATAAGTGATCAAATAATAAATTGAAATACTGTCAGTAATAAAATGGGAACAGCGTGGAGATAATTTTTATTTACCAATGCATTTGAAATTTATTTTAATACCCAGTTCTCCTGAGGTTGTATGGAACAGATGTAGTCATTTGTTGTTGATGATGTGGTGGAGCTTTATACCTGAGTATTAAACAACTTTAAATAAACCTCTTTATCCAGATGCTTTATTTCTTGAAACTTATCCTAAAGAAATTATTAAAGGCAAAATAATATTTGCTCAGAGGTGTTTTAGTGGTATCTTTAGTAGTGAAATAGTGGAAGTGACTTGAATGCTCTTTCAATTAGAATAGTAAATTGATCCTCTATACCAACAAACTTTTAAAATGATAGTTTTTGAGATCCTGTAGAAGCATGAAAAACGATTGCTGAATGTAAAATATGGTGTAGTGTAGAATATACTTTTATATGGTCTTTGTAGAAATGCTTTTGTTAGGGTGACAGCAATATGAGAACTTTAAATTATTTCAGACATTGATTGAGCGTTGTTAAGTGACTCTTTAGTGTAATCATCAGGCTGTGTTCTGGACACTGCTCAGAGCCCGGGGTACAGAGCTTCTTAGGTGACTCTATGTGATGGTGCCGATGGACACTTAAGCGGCTAACACCATTTTAGAAGAGTGGCACTCCAGAGAAGAGGATGTATGAGCTGGGTCTTGGAGAATGATTAGGAGTTGACTGGATCATTTGAGAAGATGATCTGAGCAGAGTCAACAGTGTGAATAAAAGCCCGATGTGTGTGTGAGTCATGGGGGATGTGTGTAGTTTACAAGCACCTTCTTATTTCCAGGGTTGATTTAATAGTGAGGAGCAGTGTAGGGGCACAGAGTGGGTGGGGTGGGTGTGCTTGTCGTTGGAAGGATGGAAAAAGACTGCCTCATTTTCATCTCATGCAGCTTTTCTATTTCAGAGTATGATATATATTACTTGTCTGGTTAGTTGTGCTCCGTTCTCCTAGTTGTTGAACATTTCTGGTTGTTCAATGAGTATGAAGTGCATGGAATCAAAGCATACTTGTCTGTGTAAATTTCTTTGTGTATTTGCTATTGTGGTCATTCATATATTGATTAGTGATGATATTCTTGAGACCATATGTGAATCATTGGCAAAAATGAAATTTTCTGACTCCTGATATGTGAAAGTATAGTCCCTTCTGCATTTTATTGTGGAGCTGTAGGTTGTGGCTGAATATAAACACACAGGGTGGGATGAAAGTAGGTTTACAGTAGTGAGTATATGAAACACAGAGTTTATACTTATATTATTATTTATTAGTTATTGTATTATTTTCCATACAAACAACTGTAAACCTACTTTTGCCCCACCCTGTATTTTTAGATAATACAGTTTTATGTGGTTGGGAAACAAGTTTTATTGGATATGAAAGGAAAGTATTCTGTGTATGTAATAGGTTGTATTAGTGAGTGTTATGGTTTTTTTTTAGTTCTTCAACATTATAAAATGTAAATGATAAATTCTACCATTTACTGCTTCAGTTTAAAGCATCCTGTATAGGAACAATTAAGGAGCATGGAATATCTCTTAGGACATTAATGCATGCAAAGTCACTATGTTTTAATGTTTTTATCTATTGATGATTTAAGGCAAATAACAGTAGTTAGTAATGCTATATTAGATGTTGTTTAATGTTTTCATAAAGAAGCACAGATACCACAATTTCTCAAAAGTATTTTTTAATGTTTGAGAACTGTATATTGGTATAATTGGTTTTCTTTTTTTATCATATGTGTTTTAGACATTTAAAAGCACTCTTTGAAGAGGTCCATAGGTTATACTAGATTGCAGAGACATATATAGCATACACAAAAAGTTAAGAACCCCATCCCCCAAACCACAAAGCTGGGAAAGGAACAGACCAGGATGAACTTGAGAAATGAACAAACAGAGTTTTGAATTTTACTCTGCTTATGGATGAAGGATTTAACTTCTGAGCTTCATTGTCTGTGTTATAAAATGACTATGATACATCCATCCATGGTTTGTAATGAGGATTAAAACAGTTGCTCTATTTAATGTACTTAGCAGGGTAACTGGCATATAGAATAAATGTTGTTACCTCTGGGTTGTAACTCTCAACAGAAACCAACTGTGTGTCCTTGGGCAAATTATTTATCATTTCTTGCTCTTTTTCATGTGTTTATCTGAACTAAAAGGATGTAGACTTGTTTATTTCTATTTCAATTAAAAAAATTCTGAGATTATTTTGAAAATAATCTCAGGGCTGTGCCCTGACCATGTGGCCCAGTTGGTTGAAGTGTTGCCCGTGCACCAACGGATTGTGGATTTGATTCCTGGTCAGGGCTTGTACCTGGTTGTCTCAGTTGTGGGTTTGATCCTAGCTTGGGGTGTGTATGGGAGGCAACCGATTGATGTTTCTCTCTACATTGATGTGTCTGTCTCTCCCTCTTCCCCACCTTCAAATCAATGCAGATATCCTGGGGTGAGGATTAAAAAAAAGAAAAGAGAAAACTAAGGTTTTCTTTTTCAAATTGTAATGCTCAGTCAGGTGTGCTGAGGGAACATTTAGGAATGTCCTTATGTGGCCACTCCTAAAGGAGGCACAGACCTCTATTTTGTTGATTAAAGACATGCATATATTGACACGCATTGTCCTTTATTTCTATGACATCTAGTTTTTCTTACCACTTTTCTTTCATTAAATGTTTGCCAGTCACCTTTGTTAGAAACTATACCTGTTGCCTCAAATACCAGCTCCAGCCATATGGGAGCTACCCCAGTAAACAAGCCTCTTTGGGTTGGCTTGTAGGAATCCTGCTTCAATTCTAATAACGATATTCTTGAATTTGTCTGCCTCTATCTTCACTTCTCTTTAAAGTATCTCTTTAAATCTCATTTGATCCATTGGCTCTAGGTTGGTAAGAAGGCCACAGGATTGGTTGATTGAGGATGGGAGGCTTATAATAAAGTGGAAATTTGTGATTGCAGAGAACAGAAGTATACTCTGACTCAGAAGTAATTCATTGGAAGGATACTGGATGGCTCACATAATGGCCAACACAGGTGTACATCTGTTTTTAAGACAGGTAGGGAGCTGTGTGTGCAGCCAGAACCTGCAAGGTCATGGCAAGGTACACTACTGGATCTCGGGCAATATATGGTGGGAGCACCAACCCTTCAAGTGCCCTGCTGCAATACAGTGTGCATGAGTGTGCAGTGTTTGCCTGACCACACCTGTGGTCAGATGACATGGAGGGCCAGCATCTGACCTTGCAGCCCTGGGGAGAGGAAGGAGGGCCTGGCTGCCCACCAGTACTCACCCAGTGGTAGGTTTTCCAACTGTGGAGTAAGGATTCAGATTCTGGCCAGCCAAGAGGAAGTACAAACAAAAAGAAAGATGACTGTTTTCTATTGCTGGTTCCAGGAGTTGCTGAAAGTACTTATTATTTGTTTGTTTGAGTGTGCACCTGCTGTTGAGTATGCATTCATGTGCCTGCTTCTGGAAAGGAGGGGACCTAGGCCTTTCATCAGCATCCTCAAAGGGTTTTTGATCCAAGAAGACCTAAGAAAATGCTCTATAATAAAGAGATTTAACTGTGTTTGAATCTTTGCTTTTCCACCAGGTGGTGCAAATCTTTTATAATGTTCACAGAAGATAATCCTCTTAAAAGATAAGAAACATTTAAAATGAAATCACATTTTCTCTAAAGAATTTAGTTCTACCACACAGCAAAGGATCATTGATTTTATTCTTGCCTTATTTGTCTTTCATAAAGAAATATGTGGATTTATATAACTTGTTAAATGTTGACTGTTGATTTAAATTATCCATGGCTTTTTGAAATTATACCACAGTATTTTGTTTTGTTCTTTCTAGAAGGAAGCTATGGCAATTGGGAAAAAAGTAGTATTAATATGCTTAACGTACTGATTATCTCATGTTCTTTATGAAGCAAGAGGCATTGAATTTTTATAACCTTTTGCTTGGTACAGAAAACTTGTGTGAACTGAATTTTTGAAGATAAAAGTGCATCGTAGCAGATGTGTCAGACGTTTTATAACTGCCTGGTAATGCGGCCCAAGTGACAAGTGGGATTGTAATCAGAGAAGATTGCTGAATGGAACAGAGACTGCCTTGACTAGATTTTCGTGGGTGTGAGGTAGTAAAATATAGCTTTGGGGCCTTGTAAGCAAAGTATAAATATTTCATTGCCAGCATAAAGGCAAAGAAGAGTGAATTTTGAGTTTGAATAAGTTTAGAATTGTCTTAGAAACTTGGAAGTTTTTAAATTTGGACATGTTTTGAATATTTTGGGGAAAAGTATTTGAATACACTTGCTAAATTTAAATACTATATGCACACACTATTAGTGTTATTCAAAATATATATTGTTAGATTCATTTTTAAAAATTTAGAGGTAGTTTAACATTTGAATTTGATTATTTAATAGTTTGAGTGTTTATACCAGTGGTTAGCTAGTAACCATTTAAATTTATACTAACAACAGTTAAACTATTCCAAGCAAAATAGCCTCAAGGTCCATGCTGTGTGTCTAGAGTTTAGTTAAGAACTTATTAAATTAGATCTTTTTTATACTACTTGTAACTCATTAGGTATGAACTAGATTAGTATATTGAAAACTTTTTTCATTATCACCCCATTCAGGAGAAAAATTAAATTAACCATTAATTAATTTAAAATTGAATTTCTACCTGAGAAGAATGGCATACTAAGGGATAAGATTTTATTGAGTAGGGCTAAGATTTCTAAGGCCACATGGTAATTGTTATTTTTTGTTCCCTCAAAAACCAGTTTTCTCCTCCTTTGAGACAGTATTGCTGGGTAGGAAAAACATGATCTAAGCTATATTGAACTTACCAACATTTCTTTATTTGTGGCTGCCCATAATTAAAGTCAGTGTATGTGCTTTGCTTCCAGAGGCATTGCAAGTGAGTCATCTATACGATGCATTTGTTTTAAGGACGAGAAATTAAATGTGCTTTTCAACTCACCTTACTGATTGACCTTGAACCCAGAGGATGGAATTGAGGGTACTAGATATCCTGCCTGACAACTAATGCTGCCCCTAAACAGTTTAATTGTTGGAGAAATTTTTTCAGTTTAGATAGAAATGAATGAATTCCTTTGTTTTATAACATTTCCCTTGTACCTTCTTTGAACTTGTTTTTAGAAAGAGAAGGAAAACAGAATTATGTTTTACCTATTTTGTGATAAAGTTTATGTTTTACTGGAGAATAAATCATGTAAACAATTGAAAGGTTATAATACTTGCAGTTGTACAAAAAAGAGTAGAATATTGAAATGAATTATATAGTTCAGTTTTCTTAGTTTGTATATAACAAACACAACTCTAGCCAAAGACTTAGAAAGCGTACAACTGCTAAATAAAAGCAGATTAGTGTCTCAGCTCTAGATATTTGGACCTGGAAAAGAAAAGAGTAGTAGAGTAGGATAACCTTCTTTAGAGGCAGAAAAGGAAATCTAACCTTACTCATTCCGAGAAAAGGTTTGATTGACTGGGCAGTGGATCTGTAGATCGATCTGCCTATCTAGTTTCCCCACTTTGAGCTGTTATAAGCTTACTGTATCTCCTGCATCTTTCTGTTTTTAGAAATAAATGCACAGAGATAGAGGTTTGCTAATATTTTACCAAAATGATGGGATAGTATATACATTACACTCTAGCTTGCTTTTTTCTATTCTATAGTTTGATGTGGCTGTCCTTCAGCTCAGCACATACAGATATTAATTCATAGTTATGTAATCTAAAATATGAATTTACCTGATTCTATTTTTTGATAGAACAAATACATTGATTTTGTTTTTATTTTTGCCATTACAAACTACTGTAGTAAATATCCTTGTTATATACATTTTATTTACTGAATATTTTTGCAGTTTTATTTTTCTATAGGATGGATTCCCCAAATTGTAATTCCTAAGCCAAAGCACATCCATGGCTTTAGATTTTAGTAGAAACTGCTAGATTTCTGGGTGAAAAGTTTGTAGCAGCACCTCTTTTACCCTTTTCTCTTTATCCTCACTGCCACTGGATTTCATTTATAGCTAACCATAAAGGTAAAAAATTGTGACTTGTCAAATGTTTATTAATTGTTTCCCTTTCATCTTCTGTCTTACCTCTTCATATCCTTTACTTGATTTCTCTTAGATTGGCCCTTTTTTAACTAGTAATGAAAAAACTTTCAGTGACATATCAGATAATGGTTTGTGTTATGATTGATGTCTTGAATTCAGTATACTGTGATGTTTCTTGTATTCAGACCTTTAATCTATTTATACTTCTTTTTGTACATATTGTGAGGTAAAGAATCTATTTTTTCCCTAGAAATAAAGTCAATCTGCCAGGATCGTATATTAAATGAAGAATCTTTTTCCTCACAGAATTGTCGTACAGTAACTTCCCATATATTTTGGACCGCTCACCTGGTTTACTGATTTATTTATTCCTGTGGTAATCCCATACTGTTTTTGTGACAGTAGCGTTTTCATGAGTTTTAAGTTCCAAAAGGATAAATTAGGCTTCATTATCATTTTTGAAAACAACATTTCTTAATGTTTGCTTTAAAGATCCTAAATTTTGATTCTAAATTCTATTTTTACCTATTTTCTTTCCTTAAAAACCGGTTAATTAGCTAGGCCTTTCCTGTGCTATCTGCTCGCCTATGAGTGCTCAGATGACAGCATTTCCCATTTTACTGCATTGGAGTGTAGCTGGGAAACGTTTGTTTCAGTATCAAGTGCAGACGAGATTCCTGTTGAATCAAGCACTAGTATTTTCTTGCTGGATTATTACAGCACTTTTAGAATTTTTCAGTAGAGACTGCTCTGGGCTTTGTGGGATTTCTAACAAATCTGATGTCTTTCCTGTAAATGTCAGTGGCACTTCAGTCAGTATGACAAACAGAAATTCCCACAGTTTTGCTTCAGAGTTATCTGAGGGGTGGATTTGGGGGGCAGGTGGAGGAGTATGGAAAATTGCTGAAGATGGGTGAGAACAAAAATACACTTATACCTTTTTGTCAGTTTTTATATATATTTGGAATTTTGCATGATAAAAAGATTGTGTGTGTGTGTGTGTGTGTGTGTTTAATGCCCCACACATGTAAATGATGCATTCTGTGAGGTAGGCCTGTCCCCACTGAGACCACTAATTTAGCACCCTAAATGGTAGCCAGGGAAATGGGTTTCTGACTTTCTGAATAAGAATTCTAAATGAATTTGCCTTCCACAAGGAACACTGTTATAATGAATAATTGGAATCTGTATTAATATTTGTTAGTTGGAGGACAAATTTATGGACTTTTTAAATGACTCGGTTAATACACTAACCAACATATATTTTTTTTTCTAACGGAAAATATATTCTCCTTTCTAAACCAAAAAAATTCACTTGAACTTTAAAACTGCAGCTTTTTAACTACGGACTAAGGGCAGGCACCAGAGCATACCTCTGGAAGCTTTAGGGTCCATTCCACCCCACCCCTGCCCTGTCTCCTCACCTCATTAGCTCCCCCTAACCACATGTCTCTGATCACATCTCTGAGTACAGCCCTGTGCTTGCCATGCAGGTGTAGTTTGTAGTTAAGTGTCTCAGCAGCCTCCCCCTCCTTCCCAAGCAGACTGGCCCTACATACTTCCTAGACAGTCATTCTGGAGTCTTCACTGTGATGCTTACCTGTAATCGTCAGTAGAGCTAAGTTGAATTTGCTTTGTGAGAGAGTTAATTTTTACTTTCTGGCTATAAGGCTTCTGTGACTATTTAGCTAAGTTGTTGAGACCGCTAGACTAATGAAATCACCAGGATCATGAAACATTGTGTGGACCTTGGCTATCGTTCATTACATTCATCTCTCTTCCTAACCCTGGTTCTCTGCTGGGCACTTTTATATGTGCTGTTGCTCAGATGTCAGATTGGGTGAACATGTATGTGGATGCAAATAAATACATCATCTGCTTCAGGCAGGCAGCTCAGCCCCTGGTCTGTGGAGGGTCCCGATAATTGTTTGGTAGATAGAGGAGCAGGACAGCTTTGCTCTACAGTAGAACTGGCTCCTGAAATGTTAGAATAATCTGAAAGAAAGGTGGGTCTGTTTGGCATGTTAAGGGAGATTTATTTGGTTTGTATACTTCCTTTAACATTTCATGAGTTAGGCACATTTTTCAAGGTGCTGTCACAGTGGAAATGTGGCCCAGGGCCTCTGTGCTACCAACTCCAGAAGAATGTGTAAATGGGTCACTTGGTATTATGCAGTGGGTACAGCCTTGTTATATCTATCAGTAGATAGATATAACATGGTGAATTAATGCTTGCTAATCAAGCCTACCCATGTATTTGAAGAGACCAATGTTAGTTGTGATTGACCTACCTTGTCTTGGAGTGTTAGCAGTGGTATTCACAGTGTATAAACACCTTTTTATAACAGATCTCAAACTCATTCATTAACAATTAAAAATGAATTATAATTTTAACAGTGCATGCCTGTTAAATGCTCTCTATAACATCTGTAGTGGTACATAAATGCCTAATGAAAACTTGTTTATAACATGTACAAATATCAGAAAGCCATGCTTTACAGTGGTTTTTCTAAATTGTGCCAGTTTGAAACCCATCAATTAATTTTTATTTTTAATACTTAGTTTCTTTTTATAAATGAATGTGATTTTCAAAAGAATGTTAAGTGTCTTTTGTGAAACATTGACCAAAGAGATGAAACACATGTAATTTAAATTATCCAGATTTCACCAGGAGGATTTTTAATGATTTAAGTCATATAGAAACTAGAAAAATTTTACCTTGTCTGTCCTGAATCTCTGAACTACCTTTGTAGATTTTTATGGACTTTCAGAATGTGTTCAACAATTTTAATAATGTATTTACAAGCACTTTGATATTCTAAACTTGAATAGTAGTTTCAAGATTAGCCATATGGAAATAGTATCTTGTATATGTTATTAAGGATAATGGCCAGCGTTTATTGAGTTCTTACTACATATTTGTGGACCTGTCCTAATCTCACTACTGCATTTAATCTTCAAAAAACAAAACCAAACCAAACCAAAAACAAAAACCTGTA
Source organism: Phyllostomus discolor (assembly GCF_004126475.2). Lineage (NCBI taxonomy): Eukaryota > Metazoa > Chordata > Mammalia > Chiroptera > Phyllostomidae > Phyllostomus > Phyllostomus discolor. The sequence continues at coordinate 83,972,048 of NC_040907.2, read as the reverse complement.
CTGTGTTGCTACTTGCACTGTTCCCATTTCAGGGAAGAGGGAAAGAAACCAAGGTGTATGTGAGCAAGGAGCCATAAGCCCCACAGGCATTGAATGTAGAGCAGAGACTGGACATAGCATTCCAGTGCATCTTAGCCGAAGTCTTATATCTCATGTTGCTGCTGCCCTGCCTTTAAGTTCATAATATGGTGTCCAAATACTTTTCACAGTAGTTTATAAATGACATAAAAATGACATAATTTATAAATAACATAATTCTGAATGCCTATGAGATAATGTATGTTGAAATTTTTAAGGTTGGAGACATGCTCTTGTAAAGTATAACTCATGTACAGTGATGTACCAGGACACAAAGAAACTGCTGTTTTAAATGACTAGAGGCACTTTGCCAAGATCACTGTCAAAGGAATCAGGAAGTTGAACAGTTGGCCAGCTGGTGAAGTGTGTTTTTAGAGGGAATCCTTGGGAAAGTGAAGGGGGAGGATTGTATTGAGTGCTCACTTTATATCTGGTACTATGCTAGATGCTGTCCCACGTGTTGCCACATCTTAATGCGCACAGTACAGGGAGGCAGGCTCGTCCCAGCCACCTGCAGCTTTAGGTAACTTGTCCCAGATCACTCAGCCATTGGGGCAGAATTGTTACAGATGCAGGTCATCTTCCCACATTCACATCTTTTTTTGCTATCTTGTACTAGATTGCTGTTGCACCATCTGGCCTTTCTCTCACTCTGCTTTTGAGGTGGCATTGTCTGAAGATGGTGTTTCCTTTTGTTTTCATCCTTAAGTTTGTGAAGCTTTAGGTCATTCCATGCTGGCCACCTTACTCCAATTGATACACCAAGTAAGAAGCATTTTTAAATTCCTACTCTCTTTATTGTAAGAAGTGTGACCTTCAATCGTGGAAAACCTTTCAATTTCCTCAGGAAGCCATCCAGGAAAGACTTTCAGACCCCTGTTCTGGGTGCATTGCACTCTTTTATTCAGGACAGCACTTCCTTATTTTTTAAAATCTTAGTACTTGAGCAGTTTGGCATGGTTTTGGGATGTGGCTAGGGAGCCTTTTGAGTTTTAAGTGAACTCAATGTTTGACTCTTCATGTTCGCCTCAAGGGAACATGATATATCTGGAACCTCTTTTTCTTACCACCTTTTTTGCCCATGAATTTTAAAGGCTTTTTCAAGGCTTTTAATGTATTTATTCCCCTGAAAAAGTCACAAATGCTAGGTAGATTGGTGTCCACTGGTGAGAGCAGGTGGGCTGTGCAGAGCATATGCCTGGCTATGAAAAGGCACCCCCATGCTGCCTGAAAACCGCATATTACCGAGGTTCACGAGTCTAAATTTTTCTACTCATTTGAATAAGGGAATGAAATTTTGCTTTAATAAAGCATTATGATAATAATTTTCTGAACTCTGTCACCCAGAAGTGAAATGATCATTTAGTATTTAGAAAAGATGGCTTTATTTTTAATACTCCCATCTCTTTACAAACATCCTTGCCCTTCCATCTGAAAATGTTCGCTATCCTTCCCAAAATTCGTACCATTTTATTGTATTTTATGTTTTTATTGAATTTATTGGGATGACTTTGGTTAATAAAACCATAGAGGTTTCAAGTGTACAGCTCAATAAAGCATCTGCACACTATTTCCAAGCAGAGTCTCTTTCTGTCCCCACCCACACCCCTTTGTCTCCCCTCACCCCTTCTTTTCCTCCGGCTGTCGCCATACTGTTGTGTTGGTGTATGTGCCTGTCATATATATATATTTGCTCAATCCCTTCCACTTTTTCACCCAGCCCCCTAAACTCCTTCCTGCCTGACTGCTATGAGTCTGTTATGTGTATCTGTATTTCTGTTTCTATCCTGTTAAGTTATTTTGTTCATTATATCCCATATATGTGAGATCATATGGTATTTGTTTTCTGACTGGCATATGTCATTTAAAATAACTTAGAGGTCCATACATGCTGTTGTAAAAGGTAAGATTTCCTTCTTTTTTATAGCCTAGTAGTATTCCATTGTGTAAATGTATCACAGCTTTTTTATCAACTCATCTACTGACAGCACTTGGGCTGTTTTCAGATATTGGCTATTGTAAATAATGCTTCAGTGAACATAGGGGTGCATATATTCTTTCCGATTAGTGTTTTAGGTTTCTTTTGATGAATTCCCAGAAGTGGGATTGCTGGGTCAAAAGGCAGTTTCATTTTTAATTTTTTGAGGAAACTCCATAGAGTTTTCCACAGTGGGTGCACTAGTGTGCATTCCTACCAACTGTATACTTGGATTCCCTTTTCTCCATATTCTCACCAATGTTTGTTGTTTGTTGATTTATTGATGAGAGCCATTCTGACTGACATGGGATGATATCTGTTAAAACCTGTATGGTTTTAATTTGCAATTTTTTGATGATTAGTGATGTTGAACATCTTTTTTGTTTGAACATTTTTTAAAATTTTAATTGTTATTCAAGTACAGTTTTCTGCGTTTTACTCCCATCCCAGCTCACCGAACATCTTTTCATATGTCTGTTGGCCATCAGTATCTCCCTTTTGGAGATGTGCCTATTCAGGGCCTTTGCCCATTTTTTAATTGGGGGGTTTGTCTTCTTTCTGTTGAGTTGTATACGTTCTTTATATATTTTTGAAATTAACCTCTTATCAGATGTATCATTGCTGAATATGTTCTCTCGGTGCATTGCCTTTTTCATTTTGTTGATAGTTTCCTTTGCTGCACAAAAGCTTTTTGTTTGATGTAGTCTCATTTGTTTCTTCTTTCCTTTGTTTCCCTTGCTCAAGGAGATATATCGTCAAAAATATTGCTACAAGAGATGTCTGAGATTTTACTGCCTCTCTTTTAGGATTTTTATGGCTTCTGATTTGCATTTAAGTCTTTTATTCATTTTGAGTTTATTCTTGTGTATGGTGTAAGTTTGTGGTCTAGTTTCTTTTACACACACACACACACACACACACACACCTCTGTTCACTTTTTCCAATACCATTTAGTGAAAAGGCTGTTTTTACTTGTACATCGTATGTTTTTCACATCCTTTGTCAAATATTGACTATAAATGTGTGGGTTTATTTATGGGGCTCGCTTTTCTGTTCCATTGATCTATATGGCCATTTTTACAGTAGTAACAGGCTGATTTTATCACAATGCCTTATAGTACAGTTTGATATCAGGTGGTGTGATTCCTTCAAATTTGTTCTTTCTCAAGATTGCTGAGGCTATTTGAGGTCTCTTGTGGTTCCATATAAATTTGTGGAATATTTGTTCTAGGTCTGTGAAATATGCTATTGGGGTTTTAATAGGGATTGCGTTGAATTTATACGTTGCTTTGGGTAGTGTGGGCATTTTAATGATGTTAATTCTTGCTCTCCATGAATACAATATATGTTTTCACTTACTTATATCTTCCTCAATTTCTTTCTTCAGTATCCTATAATTTTCCAAGTACAGCTCTTTCACCTTGTTAGTTGAATTTATTCCTAGGTACATTATTGTTATTTTTTCTGTAATAGTAAATGGGATTGTTTTCTTAATTTCTTTTTCTGATGGTGACATTTCCACAGATTTCTGAATATTAATATTGTACCCTGATAATTTTGGCAAATTCATTTATCAGTTCTAGTAGATTTTTTGGTGGAGTCTTCAGGATTTTCTATATACATTATCACGTCGTCTGTGAAAAATGACTGTTTTACTTGCACTTTTTCAACTTGGTTGCCTTTTATGTCTTCTTCTTGCCTGATTGATGGGACTAGAACTTTATTTACTATGTTGAATAAGAGTATTGAAAGCGGACATCCCTATATTGTTCCTGATCTTTGCCTGTTGATTATGATGCTGGCTGTGGGTTTATCATCTATGGCCTTTATTATGTTGAGGTATGATCCTTGTATTCCCACTTTGCTGAGAGTTTTCATCAAAACTGGGTGTTGGATTTTATTGAAATTTTTTTGCATCTATTGATATGATCATGTGGTTTTATCCTTCATTTTGTTTATGTGATATATTATATTTGTTGATTTGCAAATATTATACCAGCCTTGCATCCCTGGAATAAATCCTACTTGATCACAGTGTATGATCTTTTTAATGTATTGCTAGATTCAGTTTGCTGATATTTTGTTGAGGATTTTTAAGTCTATATTCATGAGGAATAGTGGCCTGTAACTTTTTTTCTTTGTTAGTGTCTTTATCTGATTTTGGAATTAGAATAATGCTGGCCTTATAAAATGAGTTGGGAAGTCTTCCCTCCCCTGGAATTTTGGAAACGTTTAAGGATAGGTGTTAGTTTTTCTTGCAATGTTTGGTATTATTTGACTATGAAGCCATCCAGTCTAGGACTTCTGTTTGCTGGGAGTTTTTTTGATTACTGCTTCAATTTTGTTAGTTGTAATTGATCTATTCAGATCAATTCTGAATCCTTCTTGATTCAGTTTTGGAAGAGTATATGTTTCTAGGAATTTGTCAATTTTACCCAGGTTTTCTAATTTGTTGGCATATTTGCTCATAGTATTTTATTACAATCCTCTGTATTTCTGTGGTGTCAGTTGTTAGTTCTCCTCCTTCATTTCTTTGGGTCCTCTCTCTTTTTCCTGGAAAAACTCTCCAAGAGAGTTTAGTTACAGGTTTGTCAATCTTGTTTATGTTTTTAAAGAATAAGCTCTTGGTTTCATTGATCTTTTGTATTGTATTTTTAGTCTCTATGTCATTTATTTTCTCTCTAATCTTCATTATTCCTTTCCTTCTACTTACTCTGGGCTTTGTTGTTCTTTTTTAAGTTTTTTAGTATAGGGTTAGATTGTTCAACAGAAATTTTTGTTTCTCCTTGAGGTAGGCCTGTAATGCTGAGACTTTCCCTCTTAGGACTTTTTTGCTATGTCCCATAGATTTAGAGTTGTTGTGTGTTCATTTTAATTTGTCTCCAGATAGTTTTTGATTTCTTCCTTGATCTTGTTGTTAACCCATTCATTATTTAATAACATGTTATTTAGCCTCCATGTGTTTGTGTGTTTTTCAGTTTTTTTCTTGTGATTGATTTCTACTTTTATCCATCATGGTCAGAGAAGATGCTTGATATGATTTCAGTCTTCTTAAATTTACTGAGACTTGTTTTGGATCCTAACATGTGGTCTATCCTAGAAAATGTTCCATGTGCTCTTGAAAAGAATGTATATTCTGCTGCTTTGGGATGAAGTGTTCTGAATATATCAATTAAATTCATCTGTTCTTGTGTGTCATTTAAAGCTGCTGCTCCCTTGTTGATTTTCTTCTTGGAAGATCTACCCTTTTTTGTCAGTGTAGTGTTAAAGGCCCTTACTATGAGTATATTACTGTCAATCTCTTTATGTCAATTGGGATTTGTTTTATATATTTAGTTGCTTCTATGTTGGGTGTATACATGTTTACAAGGATTATATTGTTGGATTGCTCCCTTTATCATTATGTAGTATCCTTTTTCTCTTTTATAGCCTTTGTTTTCAAGTCTATTTTGTGTGATATAAGTATTGCCACCCCAGCTTTTTGTTTGTTTGTTTGTTTCCATTTGCAAGGGATATTTTTTCTATCCCTTCATTTTCAGGTATATTTTGTGCCAGGTGGGTCTCTTGTAGACAGCATAGGTATGGGTAATGTTTTCTTCTCCATTCAATTACCATATGTCTTTTGATTGGAGCATTAGTCCATTTACATTTGAGGTTAGTATAGGTAGGTACTTACTCATTGCCGTTTTTTTCTTTATACCTATGTTCCTCTCTCTCTTCCTTTTTTCTTTCTTCTTAAAGCAGACCCTTTAATATTTCATGCAGTACTATTTTGGTGGTAATTAGCTCCTTTATATAGTTATTTATTTATTTGTCTGGGAAGCTCTTTATTTCACCTTTAATTTTAAATGATAGCCTTGCTGGATAGAGTAGTCTTGGTTGTACGTCTTTGCTTTTCATCACTTTGAATATTTCATGACAGTCCCTTTTGGCTGAGGTGTTTCTGTTGAGAAATCAGCAGATAGCCTAATGAGAGCTCCCTTGTAGGTAGCTAACTGCCTTTCTCTTGCTGCATTTAAGATTTCCTCTTTGTCTTTAGCCTCTGCCATTTTAATTATAATATGGCTTGGTGTGGCGCTCTTTGGGATTGGGACTCTGAGTTTTCTGAACTTGTGTGACTTTTTCCTTCCACAGGTTAGGGAAGAGTTCAGCCATTATTTCTCCAAACAGGTTCTCTCTCCCTTGCTTCTTCTTTTTTCTGGTATTCCTATGATGCCGGTGTCGTTACTCTTGATGTCCCACAGGTCCCTCAGACTCATTTTTTTATTCCCTTTTTGTTGTTATTTTTGGGTGCTTGTAGTTATCTTGTCTTCTAAATAGCTTATTTGATCCTCTGCTTCATCTAACCTTCTGTTGATTCCTTCCAGTGTATTCTTCATTTCATATAGTTTATTCTTCATTTCTGACTGGTTCTTTTTTATGGTTTCTATGTTTTTTTAATGCTTATTATCTCATTGTTAAGTTCTTACTGAGGTCATCCATCCTCTCCCTAAGGTCCTTGAGCATCCTTATAACCATTGTTTTAAACTGCATCTGGTATCTTGGTTGTTTTGTTCTTTCATTGGGGACATATTTCTTTGTCTCCCATTTTTTTCTGCCTTTTTTGTGTTTGTCTCTGTGTATTAGGTAGATCTGCTCAGACTCACAAGATTGTTATAAGGCCTTTCTGATGTAGGTGCTTTGTGGGTCTTAGTGGTGCAGTCTCCTAGATCATCTGAGATAGGTGCTCCAGAAATGAGTCTTATGTAGGTTATTTGCCCCCTCCTGTTGTATTTGAGTCTTGAATGCTATTGGCCCATTTGTGGGTAGAGTTAACCCTCAGACTGACTGGCTATAAAATAGACCTCATTGACCATGTATGAGTCATTGTGCAGGGGCTGCCCTCCAATTCGGAGTTGTTTGCAACAGTGTGTGATGCCTGCCACAGTACCTCTTTGGCTGTGTCATATGTTTGGCTAGTTGGGTCAAGCTCTGGTGTGGTTTGAAGCCTGCTGCTAGTTATGTTGGCTCTGGGCCCACTTGGCTGGGGTTCTGGTGCAAGTTGATGTCAGACGTTTTGTGTAACCAGCCTTAGGCTATCTGTCTGGAGCCACCACGCTAGTCACTGTTTGTGGCTGCATTTCCTGGGCCTGGGTGTGTGGGGGAGGGGGCCAGGCCGTTGTCAGAAATTAGTATCTTGTAGCTCTGAGGGGGTGGGGGCAACCAATAAAAAAGGTTCAAGGCTCCCTGAGGTCAGTGTCCATTTATTGGCTACTCTGCCACCTTTTGAGGTTGCCTGGACTTTTTCCAGAGTCTTATGAAGAAAAACCGTATTGTGGGCCTAAGCTGGCCATGCCCCACAGACCTTTCTTTCTTTTTTTTTTATTTTATTTTAATCATTGTTCAAGTACAGTTTTCTCCCTTTTGCCCCCATTCCAGACCTTTCCACATGACACAAGCTCGATAGGGCAGGGCGACCAGGTTGGGTGGATGGGGCTAGTGGCTTTCCTACTTGGGAGCAGGGTAATCAGGCACTAGATGGGGATAATGTGGCTCCTACTCCAGAGCCATGCCAGTCAGTCTCTGCTAGAGTCTCCAACTCTAGGTTCCCCAGGGAGGAGTGCACCACAGGTTCACATTCTGTGCAGCCAGCTGTCCCCATTGCAGGAGCAAGCTCAAAATGGTAGGGCTACCCAGACTTTGGCAAACAGATTGAGAAAGCCTTCTGCTGGGGGTGGGAGGTGGGGAAAGCTGCACTCCTCCCCTTAGCTCTGTAGTAATGCCTACACAAGCCCTGGACTGGAGTCTCTGAGGGAGATTCACTCCCAATGTCACAACTCTGAGCAGTGTTCCCTTCCCCCTATGGAAATTAACTCAGCAGGACAGGGCCAGTGAGACTTGGATAACAAATCAAAGCAGCCTTCTTTTGGGGGTGACACTGGCTTACAGAAAGGGAACAGCCTTCATGCCTCCGCTTAGCTCCCCAGTTGCATTGTCAGAGGACTAGCGCTTTGAAGGTCCCACATCTGAGAAGCATTGTGTCCCCTACCCCTCTCCAGAACTGAGCTCAGCAGGATGGGGCCACCAGGAGTTGGAAAAAGAGGGTCTTCCATAAGGACTGGTGCTGCTGAATCCATGGGAGGGAGGAAAGATTGGCCTCTGTTCCAAAGCCACACATTTCAATGACTATCTTGAGTGTCTGCCTATAGATTTTCCAGAAAAAGAGCATGCCACAGGTCTCTGTTGGGTACAGCCACCAGTCCTTTCTGCTGGACTTGAGCTGGGCAGGGTGGTATCGCCAATATGTGTAGGACCAGGTTAGTGCATGCCCCAAGCTGGTGCTGTAAGAATAGGAGTGCCCAGTCCTGGGAGATGGCACCTGAGGCCGGTGTGGGATATTAACTCAGGACCAGGACCTCCAGGCTCTCTCTCCAGAGCCACACCAATCAGATATTCTCTTTATGACTCCCATATACCCTGAGTTGCTTTCCCTCTCTACCAGAGCCCTGGGTGAGTGAGTGCCTGAGATCAAGTTGCTGTGCATTGGCCCTTTAGGAGAGCACCTGGGATCTTAGCAGACTCTCTCTTCTTCTCAGTGGACAGAACCCCTGCTGATTTTCATTGCCAGATGTAATGCAGGCTGCTCTTCCTGGACCTGGTGCTCTGTGTTGGGGGTCTTGTTGTGGAGTTGAGACCCCATGATCCTCAGGGGATTTGCAGCAGAGATATCCATATCCCTCCAGCTTTTTAGCCTCTGCCCGTGGGTGCCAGCGCCAGCCCCCTCTGCATCTTCATCCTTCTTACCAGACTCTGTAGTTTCTTCTCCATATCTTTGGACATAATAGTCCTGTTCATGTGCCCTTCATTTACTCATTTAGGTTGGTTGCTTTATAATTTAGCTGTAAATTGGTTTGGCTCCAGGAGGAGGTGTATGTAACTTTCCCCTACTCTGCAGCAATCTTGGACTCCCAAATTTTTACCTTTTTAAAAAAGTAATCAGGATTGGCAGGATCCTTTAAAACATGCATTATGAATATTGTTAATAGTACCAGTATACCATTCTATATTTGAAAATTCAATATAAAGGTCCAAAGTAGAATGTTTATTTTTCAAAATATCTTTCTAGTTGAGTTGAAGAACTCCAGAGGTCAAAAATCAGAGGTCAGATTTTTTTCTTTTTTATTATTATTTAAGTGGAAATGCTCTCAGTCTTTGTGAAAATGGCACAGAAGCTTGTTTCTCAGGTCCTGGCCTTTGAACAAAGTAGTGAAGCTGTTCTTCCTGCTTGGAAACATTTTTGTTGTTTTCTCATCCCTAGTCTGCTCAGTTCAAACCAAAATCAATCCTTGATGTTGTGTATGTGGTGGGTCCACTGAGCACATTGGCTGTTCACTGCATTTTAGTAAGAATGTCAGTAAGAGAAAATAGTAAAATAGCTATTCATTGAGTATCCAAAATTTTGTATTCTAACAGACAGCCATTTCCTGGTTATCCAAAGCATAAGTGAGCATATGAAAAAAGGTGTGTGTTGGGTGATTCTCCAAAGCCATTTATGACAACATTTGTATCACGGGGTTTAGGTAATCAAGTAATAAGAGTAACATGGTAGCTCTTTGAAACATGCTAACATGTAGGAATATTGGTATATGGAAGTTTGGGGTTGATGGTATTTATTATGGCATTATTCATCCATATTTAAGGTAAAGGTGGTTTTGGCACCTGTTCCTCATCACGAGTAGCCCCCCCATCTGAGGCATTCTCTTTATGCCTTTCTCTATTTCTCAGTCTCTAAGAGTCACCTGATAGGTGGGGCATCACTCTGGGAAAGAGGAGCCCATGGTGTTTGACCTTGGCAGTTAGCTTGTAGGGTGATGGTGCTCCATTCCTGTGTTCAGTGGAGTGTGTAAGGAGGCTTTGCACAGACCTTCATGCTGGTTGCTCTGCCTGAAACAGTTGCTTCTCTTTAAATGACAATATAATATTAAAAATCTAACAAGTGCTTTTTGACATACAGGGTGGGGCAAAGGTACGGTTGTTTGTATGAGAGTAAACTCTGTTTCATATACTCACAACTGTAAGCCTACTTTTGCCCCACCTTTGTACAGTTGACCCAGTTCTCTGTTCACAAATTAACACAAGTGGTGAAAGAAGATTTTTTTTCCTGCTCCCTCAGATAATAAATACCGCTTATGTGTATTATGATTTACAGATGATTTGAGACTATTTTTTAATTGCACTTATGGATATCCAACTAATAGTGTATATTTTCCTGGTAAGTTTAAGTAGTTTTACTGAGTAAGGTTCCTTTGTTTTTAGCATGCCTTATTTGAGACTTCAACAAATTTTATTATGTAATGAAGGAACATTTCTGTTGTGAAATTTTGCTTTTTTTTTTTTTAGATGTAACTGTTACAGTGAGAGAGAACATCTGGAATTTGATAAATTAGCCTGTAGCATTAAAATGAGGATGAACAATCAGGTATTCCTGGGAGGTGCTTCTGACTGGGGTGAGGGTGGTGGGAGTCATGGGCTCTCACGAAGTGTCTAGGTCAATACACAGTCAGTGTCTCTGCCCCTGTTGCTCCTGAGAAAATCGAAGCTTCCTATCTATCTGATCAACTTGGCCTAGGTTTCTCACTTGTAACCCGTCCTTACACTGACACTGCTGTCTGCCTTGAGCACAGGGGCTCCTACTCCACCAGCCCCAGGGGGAGCAGCCCTGTCTTTAGGAAACCACTATCAGGTTTATCATCTTATTTTTCCCACTTACTGTGCCTGGGTAGAGCCAAGTACTTCATGTGAACAGGCCTTGTGTTTCTTGAACAGACCTGGGTTTCTTTGGTTCTTTTCTAGTCTTTACTTATGCTTTTCTGCAATGAGCTGTGCTCTTGCTCTTGGTTGCCACCAGTCATAAAGCTCCTTTGACGGAGCCCAAATGTACTGGAGATACAGAAGTCTCTGGGAACCACAGTCATTGCTGCTGGGTTGACCATTGTGTTAAGGCCTATCATCAGTAAACTGTGTGCGTGTACTTACATACACTAACACACGTATATTTAGGACAAAAATGAGGACAACAGGCTTTTCGCTGAACCTCTTTGATCTTGTATCTTCTTTCTCTCACAATGAGAAACCTTATTCTCAGTGATTCCTACCATAATAGAGTCACTTATTTGCTGTATCCCATGATAGACAACAGTTTCAGAATAATAATACCAGCACCACCATCAATGTGTATGTATGTTTTCTTTTGTCCTTAGAGTATTTACCATTAGGGATATGCAGTTCAGGCATTGTGTTTTAATGCCACTCATTCCTCTCTGTATGGCTATGCCACCATTCAGTACATACTGACATTCATTTGTCACATTTTATTTTTAATTTTTAGGGATGGTTTTAGTTAAATTTTTATTTTGTAATTACAGAAAATATTTACATGGTTCCAAAGTATACTCTAGAAAACACAGTATTGTGAAAGAATTCCAGCTTCTGTGTCTGTCACCCCCCCCTTCAGTAAGTAACCTTTTAAAATTGCCATGGACTTTTTTCCAGTTTTATCTTTACTGGGGATGTACATGTGCATATGTGTGTAAACATATATGTTACATAATTTATGGGTAAAATATAAAAATACAGTTATATGTAGATGTACACTGACTTATGCTGTATATTTGTAAAGAAAAAGGAACTAGCTTAATTATATTTTACACATTAACATGCAGACTGTAATTTTTTCTTCTCCCTGCTGTGGGAGAAGGAGGTTGTGGGGAGGGCTGTGTATGAGTGGGTATTCTAAATTTGCCCTGTTTGAGGGATTGAAGTTTTTTTTGGTTACTGTTATTTTTCATCCTTCATGACTCTTGCTCAGTGTGCTCCTTCTTTGCTTTTGGTTAGCTTCTCTGTTCATAATTACATTTGCTCATAATTATGCTTCAGCAGTCTTGGGAGAGAACCTTTGTGGCTTTTTAAAAAATTATTCTTTTATATGAACTTGCCCAGATGAGTTATAGGAGGAACTGTCCTCTCTGGTTTCAAAATGAGTTTGAACTCCATGTAGGGGGACTTTCCAAATGAGTAAAGCATGCTATGGCATGTGGTTAGCCAGTAAAAATCTAAAAGACTGCAACAGCTGTTGCTAACGTGTGAACCATGCCTTCGGGTTAGAAGCACTATACAGTGTTTGGAAACTTTTAACTTCCAGTTGTACACAGCTCTAAATGAAGACATAAATGTCTTCTGATGATAAGAAAACCATGGTATACCCATTCAGATTATGAATATATTAATTCTTTACCTTTAGATTATGTTTTATCTAATAAGGAAGCATGTATAAATAATGAAATATAGCTTACCAGAAACACCCAAAGTAGGCAAACACTTATTTAAAGGCTGCCTATTGATAATAACAGTTTCCATGATTTAAAAGTGGGTGCAAAATGGTTAGGAAAAGTTACCTTTTGAGAACTTGTAAAACATGTTTAGTCAGTAATATCTTAGAGTTGAGGGGTGAGGATTTTCATCACCATCGTTTTTAAAAAGTTTGATTTTCATAACTGTAAAAGCTATATAGTTCCTGTGATTGGACTTGGTGTGTATTACACTTTGTAACTGTAATTTTCCCCTGCATCAGAAGCCTTTTTGTGCAGGTGTATAGGTGCTTTAGTTCACATAATCATCTTAGAGAAAATCTAAAAGGATATGTGTCAAGACTATATGGTGTTGCAGAATACAGGTTTGCAGGAAATACGATACAAAATTATTATAAATATTTCCTACATGCTAGTTCTCTCATATGTTGGGATGCTCTTTGACATGTCCAGCCAAATTCTACTTTCTTGTCTTTAAATATCGAGATGCCCTGATGGCAATTTATGGTTTGTTTAAAGGGAGAGCGGGGTTTTCTTTTGGTCAAGTTAGAAGATATAGTTTACTAAGGATAAAAAAATAAGAGAAACAGTGCAGAAATGTGCCATAAGCTCTGAAAAAAATTATAGGAAAACATTCTTTATGCTAACTTAACTCAAATGTTTGGATATAACAGAAAACATAAATAGATACCTGCAAGTCTTAGGAGCAAGACCAACGGAAACATCCTAAGGCCCTGTGGAGAGTTCTCGGACTGAGTAGCCCAGTTGACTCCATGTCTTGACTGAAACCAAAGTGGTGGTGGTAAGGGGATGTTGTGTGTTGGTTTATGTACTGCCTCAGCTAGGGTATATTTGGAGGGAAAAGAAAATGCTGGTTTTCCTTTCCCAACCTTATCAAATGCAAACAAAACAGGACGACATAAAAACATAAGAACCCATTAAACATTTAGAACCCAAGCAATGAATAATTTGAGTAATTTTTAATCTGAATACCTCATTGTATGAGCCAAAACCATATACTTTAACCATAGACCTTAGGGGCTTAGATGCTTTTCATGGTGCTGAATCCTTCAGGATCTTGCCTTTCCCTGTTTTATGAAGGGGAACCCCCAAAGCCAGGAATTTATTTATTAAAAATTTGTGTATTTATTTAATGTTTAAACTTCAGTCACCTGCAAAGTTCTCTCCGTTTGATGCAGTACACCTACTGAGACTTTTTTCCCCAATGCTCAGAACAGTTTTTGAATGTGTCAATTTTGATGTGTTTTAAGTGCTTCTGCCATTTCTTTGTTTTGCCTCTTCCACATTGGCAAAATATTTCCCTTTGAGGACTTTTTTTTATTCAAGGAAAGAAAAAAAAGTCACTGGAGTGAGATTAGATGAATAGGGAGGTTGGGGCATGGGGGTCATGCCATTTTTGGTCAAAAACTGCTGAACACTCAGTGCTGTGCAGGCAAGTGCACTTGTAAATCACCTATTGTGAAACAGGCAAACCCACTGAAAGAATCTTCAAAAAAAAAAAAATTCATTGAGGCCGAATGCAGCCTCTCACACAATGCCTGCTGGTGCAATGATACAGATGGGTTCTTAGAGCATCCACTTAACAGGGGAAGCACATTAACTACAAGGGCCCAATCTCCTGAAGATAATTCAGTTTTGTCTTTGGGGTGGAGTCCCATTCTACTCTTAGACTTAATAAAGGTTGAATAACTTTGGCCTCTTTTGCTGAGCTGTTCGCAGCCTTTATGCGTTAACTGGAATTTCTTAACTCTAGGGTGCACCCACACCTCATCCTGAGCTTTACCTCTGGGAATCTTCCCTACCCTGGGCTGGACTGGTTGAGGGACAGCTCCCACCACCCCCAAGTGGTCCTCCATGAAAATGCCTCTTGTCTGTTGCTAAACCTTAGGATGCCTACCACATTGGTGGTTATTTGGTAAATGTTTGCCGAATAATTAAATGAAAGTTTAACCTGCCCTTTTCATGGGACAATAAAAAAAATGTGTCCACATGACTGGGAGTATTTAAAATTTTTTATTGACCATTCTGTTGTATTGTTTTCCTTGTAAGCACAACTGTTTTGGATTTTAATTGATTTTTCCTTGAGAATACATCTTTTGAAGGATGTTAAAGCCAGCACATTTATATTGGTCATCAACCAATGGTGGGAACTTGCTCCATGCTGTTTCAGTTGGGATTCTCAGTATTGATAACAATTTACAGAATTTGATTTTTCGGTGCAGCTCATGGATTACAACATACATTTTTAAATAGAACACTTTAAAATTTATCAGTTGTTATTAGTCATTTTCCTATGGATGGGGATTCTTCTTTCCAATCTCTGTAGCCATAAGAAGTATAATCTAGCCATTGTTTTTATTTAAAAAATACATTTAGGATATGAAACTGTTCAAATAATTATAATAAAAACTAAGTCTGATAACGCTTGAAGATTAGATTAATCTGTTCAGTTTTTCCCTCCTGTAGGACTATTAACAGATTAATAGATAATTTACTATTTGGTTTAAAAAGTAAAAAACAAATAAACAAAAAAAAGATACCCTTGCCTTTTCTAAGTAAATATGAACTTGCTAAGAAACAATGCATATTGAGTACTGAGTGTGTTTCATAATCATAACAGATGGCCTCTCTTTGTCTCTAAGAAAGCTGAATTACAGGACAGTTACCATCTCAAAGGGTTCTTAGCTCAAATACTAGGATGCTGAGATACAAAGGGACTTCCTGAAATACTGACTTGGTAATGCAACTCAGCAAATCATTTTTGGATTCTCAGTCACATTATGTAAGTGGTCATACAGATGAATTTTTAACTCTAATTTTCCTAAGTTGCTTACCCACCCATTAAATGGTGGAAGGTGTTCTGAAATGCAGAATGAGTAGAATGCACTACTGTTACTTTAAGAAGGAAATTAAGTAGGGAGGGAAAAGGGGGATGTTGTGACTGCTGACATTTGTGGCCTCTTTTCATTTGCGTAAGAGGTGGACTGCTTTTCTGTAGCTGCGGTTGCCATGGAGAGGTAGTGGGGGAGGACTCCTAGGACCGCAGCCTGTGAGAGCAATTTTGTCTTAGAGCTGTTCCAGAATATGACGAGAAGGGGCAGGGAGCTCAGGTGTGCCACGTCGGCACAGATTATGGGGGCTGGCTGACCTGTCATGGCTGGTAACGTGACTTGTGCAGATACCCCTGGGTGTGACAGACATGTTTGTGGAAGTGCCTGTGGATTCTCTATGTGAAGTGAAAGGATTGTAATGTTGTATGTATTTCCACCCTTCATATGATTTCTTGATTAAAAGAGTCTGAACATATTAAACCAAATGTACACCCTTGTTATCATAAGAAACTAACTTCAGTCGGCATGTTTGCATATTGATAAATGACATAAATAGCAAGTCAAATAAATTATGATGGGAATAATACACTCAGAAAAGCTAATATGGTAGGTTAAACTGTAACCAAACATGAATGTGTTACTAACCTGGCATCATTAATATACGCATGTTATAGAGGGTGTAGCTAGCTAATACAAGAAAAATGAAATAATGAAAGTTGTAAGAATTTTTCTACATAATAGGTAGAGGAAAACCAGTTGTGTGTTTTGTTGATAAATATGCTTGTATCTTAAGAGCTGAATTTTAGGAATTTTGTCATTGCTGTTAAATTTTTATAAGGAATGTTTTTATGTCAAATACAAAATTGTTAGTGAGTTTGTAGTATGATCATTTATGGCTTTTTTTGTTTTCTTAACGTACATGGTAAATTGAATATGATGATACTAGTCTTGTTTTCTCGTGGATATCATTATGGATAATGCCTTTGTTTAAAAACAAAAGTGATTAGTAATTTTAACCTAAACTCTAACCTACTGTTTAAAGTATTTCCAAGTGAATGGAAATTAAATGTTTCTCTCTAGGAAATCATATAATATGTACAGTTTACCAAATATAAAGAAACTTATTTGACCTCTCAGTTTTCTGATAATATCTGAAATGAGAGCTTTTTTCTGTATATTATTGTTTAGAATATTGTTTCATAGTATTTGAGTCAGAAGTGGTTTACGTAGAGAATACATTGTAAGGTTGTTACAGTCATTGATTACTTAATGCATATTACAGTCTTTTAAAGAATGATAACTAGTTGCCTGATTTAGTCCATGAAAGAAATGCCAAACCAAGTATTTTTTTAAATGAAGGTAGTGTTATGTGAAATCTAGACATGATGTCATTCATAGTGGTATATGGTACTACTAATAATGGTATATAGCATTACTGAAAAGCTTTGTAAAATGTACAAATTTATTACAAAATTTACTTGAAAGATGTTACTTCAAGTTAAAGTAATTCAGAAATTAGTAAGTATTTGTTGCAGATTATATGTAAAACTATTCTTTAGATTATAACCTTAGATAGCTTACTAAAAACTTTTATTTCTTTTCTGTTTGGAATATTGTATATTAAGATGAGCTTTCTTTACTTTTAAATATATTTAAAGGTATAAAGGTTTATAAATTATTAGATGTAGATATTGATGAAATTGATATTTTCATGTTTTTTTTTTGTTTTTTAGTTAATTATAAGCTACACCTGTTCAACAGGAAAACCAAAATTAGTTTTCTGCACTACTCATGCATGTCAGAGGGCATGAGGTATAAATTATTTGTGTATTTTTTAGATAATAATAGGTAATTTTTACTGAGTATCAATTGCAAGGTAACTACTTTTCTAAACATCTATGCTTGCTGCCTTTTCTGAATCTCACATAACTTTGTGAGGTGAGTGGTTTTTTTTCCTCCTATGTTACAGTGAAGAAACTGACTTCTAGAAGGTTACTTGTCCAATTTCATAAGAGATAAGAAGGGTTGGACCAGGACTTGAAGCCGTGAAAGTTTTAACCACCATTCTTCACTATTTCTTGCATGTAAAGACTGTAATCTAGCATAGTGGGAAAACCTTGCCTTTCAGGCATCCTGGGATGGAACCCCAGCTTTCCATGTCTTAGCTGAGGGACATAGCAACAGTTGCACCTCTCCATGCCTTAGTTTGTTCATAGGTAATTCACAGTAGTAGTTATTGCTAACGTGTTATTATTCATAATGTTAAAATATAAGATAGTAATCCAATTATGTATTGTTGCTCTGTTTGGAAATGATTAATAGAATAAAAAAAGTAAAGGATATGATTAAAGTATCAGTGAACTTTTTAGAGTTCACTCAATATCCACTCAAATATCTATTAATATACAGCAGGGTTTCTCAGTCTTGATAGTAATGAGATTTTTGGACTGGATAATTCCTTGTTGTGGGGGCTGCCCTGTATGTTATAGCAGCATCCCTGGCCTCTACCCACTAGATGCCAGCTGCAGCCTCTGCCCCTTGATTGTGACAACAAAACATGTCTTCAAACATTGCCAGATGCTTTTCAAAGGGCAAGATCACCTCTGACTAAAAATCACTACCACATATATATATGGAAAGAGAGAGAGAGAGAGACAGTGATGAAGTAAGTAAGCATAATATAATTATAGAGTGTATTGAGGATGCTGTTGGAAAAGACCAAGATGCTCTAAGTGAGAATAATGCAAGGCAGCAGCAGGCTGGTTTTGGTGGCTGGTGTGGCTGTGTATGGAGTATGGGTTAGACAGAAGGGAGTAGCATGAAAATACATGGAGACCAGTGTAGAGGCTGTAGCAGAAGTCTCAGTGAGATGTGAGGGCTTGGACCAGGTGGTGGAGGTGGACAGTTTGAAGAGGTTTTTGGAGGGATAATCAGAGGACTCAGAAGTTACTAGAGTGTTACGCTCTTGACAACAAAGAATAAAGAACAATGAAGGTTTGTGAAGTGGATACTGGCTAGTCTATTGGGCTGACTCACCAAGTGAACCCACTGTGTGCCAGCTTGGCCATGCACAGGATTTATGTGTGTTACTCTGCAGAGTTAGACATTACCAAATGTCCTAGACCTTTGTGAATATTGGAAATCACAAGTCTTAAGTCTGAGACTGCCAAGTGACTGCATGCTTATTGTGAAACTTGAATGACTTGCCTCGCTTTAGAGACTAGGAATGATCCTGAGAGATGAGAGATCTCTCATTTTGGCAAGTGACATTCCTTGGCACATACCACTGCTGCTTCCTGGGTGCCTGTCCTTACCTGTCTCTTCCCACTTTTCTGTCCTTGGTCACAGAGCTTTCTCCTCTATTGCCTTCACTGGCAAAGTAAATAATTCTTTGGACATCAAATAATTACCATGCTTTCTGAGGTTTACAGATTTCTTAAAGCAGTGTCTCCTTGTGTTGGGTACAGTATAAGACATACATTTAATAAAGGGTAAGGCCCGAGCATTCCAGACTCTTGCTGGGAAACCAGATCGAGTTTTATTTTGCAGCAAATAACCTCAACATTCTGTTTTCTGGGGCTACTTTAGTAATTTATCACAGGTATTACTTAATGATCTTTTGTTAATAATGGCAAGTAAAGTCACTGAGAGTTGTAATTGAAATTTAAATGTTGTTATTGTAGATTGCAATGCCATTTACCTCAGCAATAATGATAAAATTATCATTATTATTTACCTCAGCAATAATGATAAAAACTTTTTTCCCCTCAAAATTATGTTGTTGAAATTGTGTGTATCGTAGTGTGTCAGTGATTTCTACCATAGTAAAATGGAAATTAATTTCTGATCTGAATGGAGGCTGTGGATGCTTAGGTCCAGCCTATAGGGAGACAAAGAGAGAGGAAGAGAGAGAGAGAGAGAGAGAGGTGGAAGGGGAGAGAGAGAGAGAGAGAAACATGCCACGTTTCCTGAAAGCTCCATGGGGTTTTCCTTCAGGGTCCTCCCTTGCCTCCACATCTTTCTCCAGTTCTTTTGATCAGTTATTGGTTGCTTTGTTTTCCTTTAGGAACAGGACCCTTTCAACTTGATTTTCCATTGTGAGCCATCTTCCCTGTGGGCCTTATTGAAGCAGTGGAGACGTTTTTAGTTTCTTTATTCACTTTGACACATGTGAATTCAACCACATTTGAACATACACTGTGCTTCCTAGGTTGGTACCTGTGCTTTGGGGATTGGTTTCTTACCTTCAGGTAGCCTAAACATATCAGAGATGGAAAGAGAGTTACACAGAGAATACATGAGACCACAAATAATAATGGGCAAATGGGATACAGTAAAATACCATTAAATAGGTACTTAATTACATGCAGTAGTATGGAATAGATAAAGTCCCATGGGATGTATAGGAAGGTGAGAAAAACTGTTGCTTTTCTGAGAGTTGGGATTTAAGCTTAGTTATGAAAAATGGTGAGATACAGATAAATACTAAGGACCAGGGTAATCGAGCGACTGATAGATCTTGACCATCAAATTTATGATTATAGCAGGTGATATGAACATGAAAGGAGCAGCCTGACACACACATATGTACATGTACACATACTTAATGCAAGAGGAGCTTGGGTACTGTTGATGCACACAGTTGTAACCCTGTTTCGGGATCCAGAAGGGGCTTCAAGAGCATGTGATATTCAAGCTCAAACATGAAAGATGAGGAATTGCTAGTTCACACAGGACCTTCTTTTGATGTATATAAATAACACAGAGAAGTAATGTAGCACAGTAGTAAAAAAGTTCACATTTTGGAGATCTGCCTGGGTTCAAACGTGGCACTTCTTACTAGCTACAATTTTCTCATTTGTAAAATGGAGTTCGGGTACAGGGGTGGTCTCCTCCTGCTATGTAGGTTGTTTTTGTGAGGATCAAATGACTTAGTATATATAAAGTCCTTAAAACAGGGCCAGGGCATAATAATTACACTTTAGCTGTTATTGATAGATTTTTTCCACAAAAGGGTCTGAAGGACGATGCAGGCTTCCCAGGCAAGTGTAAGGGGAGTGCTGGGAGGCGGTTAAGAAGGAAGAACACATGTTTGAAGTAGTGGTGGGAGAAAATGCAAGTTGTGTGTTGCAGCGTCCCTAGAAGGCAGTGTTGTTCATTCCAGAGGAAGGTTTTCAAAATGAGTTCTATTGATGGGTTGGATCGGATAACTGTGGTGTCTCCGTCAATTTTAAGAAATGTATATGTCTGTTAATTCTGTTTTTCTGGTTTATTTAAAACATATATTTTAGGGAGGCTAAGAAATAGTTAACTTTACTAGCTATTCAAACTAATTGTGTCATGGTTATCTCTCATGTGCTACAATATTATAACTGAAAAGAGCTTTAAGTTTTCTTAAGTTCAGTTATATTTTAGTGTGTTTTCCACCAAGATTTATTTGTCTAACTTGGTCTATATGATGCAGTTAGCCTCTAAAGCAAATGATGATAGCGGATAAATGACTAGAAAGCTGTTGTATTTTTGGCTCAAGGTGATCATATCCATACATATGAAGCTACAAGCCTAATTACTGTTATTTTTGGCCAGAGACCTTGCAAATGTGGGAGTTAGCTAAGTACTTCTTGTGTGAAAAAAGTGACACCTGTTTTTAATTGTTATGATTGCTTGAAGCATGGGATTTTTTTAGGTGATTGGATTATAAAGGTTTAATTGGGAATTTCATGCTTTGTAATATTTATCATAAGTAAATATTTGTTCAGAACCATTTAAGTGTACAAAGAGCCAAATATTATCATTATCTTCTATGAGCTGTTATTACTAGATAACAGTGAAGACAAATAAATGGAGGACACATGCATATATACATATAACAAACACTGGTGGGTATATTTCAAACATGATTATATACACACACACACACACACACACTCTATATTACATACGCACACACATGCATGTACCCACATATACCAAGTTGTATGGGCTGCTATTTGGCGAATATTTAGGCGAATGGCCTCAAACAGTAATGTGAGTGGTTCCCAAATAATTTATTTTCCTATAATATTATTCAGTGTAATTTAATCAGCAGATTTTATTGTTTGTTGTTAGGGAATTTCTCTCTGAGTGTGTTGGCCAGTAATAAATAGTGACTTTTAAGTTCATGATTGATAATTAATATTATGGATTACACAGTTGACCACCTATAAGTGTCTGCATCTCTTTAGCATTTTGTATATGTAATGCACTAAATCATTCCATAGTTAATATTTTTTCATTTAAAATGATAGCCTAGAACATTAGTACTAACTGGAAATAGTAGTTATATGCTATATATTTACATTTATTTCTATTTATCTTTGTGAAATTATATAAAATTTGGGAATTTTTCTGATATGAGTTCTTGAATGGAAAGTTACATTAATATACATATACATTGTTTAAAAGATATATTTAATTAAACTTTGAATTTTGGATTTTAAGGTATATTTCTTGTAGTTATTAAATTTTCATTTTTCCCTGATTTTGAGTAGCTTTATTCGGTATAGAATAGTTAGGATTTATGGCATTTATCTAATGCTAATGCCAAGATTATGGAGGAGCTTATCTGCTGTGTGTCCAGATTTGTGCTTGGGACTCAGTGGTGACTAGGACCTGCCTGGTCTCTGCCCTCCTGAGCTTGCTGGGCTCCTTTAACCAAACTGTTACTCAACAAACTACAACATGAGATGACTGCTATGGCAGGGGCAGTGTGAAGTATTCAGTTTGCAGGAGTACATGTCCAGGGTCCTTAACTTAGCCTTGGTGACAGAGTGTTAGGGGGTTTGGTTTATTTTGACTGTAATTCCCCCAGTAAAGATTGTATTGGTAGTTGATGACTAAAACTGTTAGACTTTGTCTGGTTTTACCTTATTTCTCTCCTATCCACCACCTACTTACAATTTTTATATCCTTTTGCTTTTTGTTTATTTCTGGTGAAGGAATTACCCTTTGGAAGGAGGCACATTGGACTATTATGAGGTGAAAAAACAGACTTCTTAACTGATCTCTGAATACTTTGACTAACACGTTGAATTGGATAACTTAAAGGAAAGGATGCATATAGAATGGTGTGTTGAATACTTACAACGGTATTGCCAATCAGTAAATGTTAAGGTACCCTCATTTGGAAGAAGGAAATGAATATCAAATAATTTGAAGCCCTGGCTGGCGTAGCTCAGTGGATTGAGCGCGGGCTGGGAACCAAAGTGTCCCAGGTTCGATTCCCAGCCAGGGTACATTCCTGGGTTGCAGGCCAGAACCCCCAGCAACTGCACATTGATGTTTCTCTCTCTCTCTCTCTATCTCCTTCCCTTCCCTCTCTAAAAATAAATAAATAAAATCTTTAAAAAAAATTAAAAAAATAATTTGAAAGCATGAAATTAATATAGAGTTTAAGTGAGAGTACTGAAAATAAGAATTTGAGAGTATACATATATGTTCATAAATGTATATGTATATATACATACATATATATGTATTTTTTAAGCATGTAAGTAAGCACTTACAAACTTGGGGAATTGAGGCAGTCAACTTTCCTTTTTGATTGTCTACCCATATTTATGTATACATACATACATATATTTTAATATGTACATATATATTTAAATGAGTAAGACCTCTCTTCAGTATGAGTAGTCCATACACTTAATTAAAAAAAGAACTAGTAAAGAAGTAGTTGGAATAAAAAGAAAAATTAGCATTTCACCTTTCCTACTCCTGCTTTTTATCCTTATACTTACAGGTAACCATTCACATTACTTTCTTGTCTGTTTCTGCAGAAATGTTCATGAAGACACGACAAGATTGTTTTTAATGTGCACACATCTACAAAACATTGAATTACACAATAGATACTGATCTGAATTCTGTTTTTTAAATTAAATTTAGGATTCTCATACTCTGGAAAATCATTGCTCAAGTCATTATGGTTATAAGCTTAAATTGAAAGCAAAAGCCTTACAGTAGGAAAACATCTACTAGTGAACTGGGCACTGATAAAATTGGGCTCCATTCAAATCTCTTGCATGATTTTAGATGATCATTTATTCCTTCCTACCTGTCCATCAGTGTTTTTGTCGGTTTATTGATTGCTGATTTATTATTTTCTCATAAGTATTATTTAGAGAATATGCATCTGAAATGGTAAGAGAGCAAAGTACTTTCACTTTTCTTGAGTGACCAAACATGATAAAACACAAACCAGAATCTATTAAAATAAATAAGACTTTGAGAATCTTAATTCTAAATTTGTATGTTCAGCCTTGACCAGATAATAGTTTTCTGTTTCAGCTTCTGTGTAAGCGTGTGTCCTGGAATAAGCCTCCATCTCCTCAGTTTCATGTTCCAAATTCATTATCATGTCTACAAATGGACTTCCTATTCCTGTTAGATCATTCCTTATTAATTTGTTCATTTAGTGATTGATCAGTTAATTTTTTTTAAAGATTTTATTTACTTTATTTTTAGACAGAGGGGAAGAGAGGGAGAGAGAAACATCAGTGTGTGGTTGCCACTCATATGCCTCTGTACTGGGGACCTGGCCCGCAACACAGGCATGTGCCCTGACTGGGAATCGCAGTGGTGATCTTTTGGTTCATAGGTTGGCACTTAATCCACTGAGCCACACCAGCCAGGGTAATCAGTTGATTTCTAAACGTTAATGGAATGTTTACTCTGTCATGTGTGTAAATTGTACGGGTGTGGATAGACAGTGGTGAAAGCAGTTCATTTGCCTCTGTAATGCATAGACTGTCACCACCATTTATCCAGTCATCAAAACTTGAAGTCTCTGTGTCATTTTAGACTCTGATTACTTTCTTGATATAGTAACTTTTTGTATCACATTCTCCTCTCACCTACATATTTGATTTTGTCATGCCACACCTCTTTTTGCTCCATATATTCTATGCTTATTCCTACTTTTTATCTTCACACTCTCTATTCACAGGAGTGTTTTCACTTCCCTTGGAATTTATGTAAATTGTCATACTTTGCCAGTATTTAATGGGATGAACTTTAATTAGTAATTTACTTAAAATAACATTAGTAAAACCAATTAATAATTATTTAAAAAGCATTTTAAAAAGAGAGGGTATTTTCAGTTTTTCCAAATATTTTCTTAGCTGATAATGTGCTTGTTATTTGTAATGGTGTACTAGAAAATATATTGGGGACAAATTAATTTAGTGTTTTTAAAATATAATCCATTCAATCTATTATTTTGAAACTTATTTGAAGTAATATGAAATAAGTGAAATGTACCAAGATTCAGAGTTGTTTGAATTTATTATTTAGGTATGACCTTGAGCTTGAGGCATCTTTAGATGAATAAATGTTTTGTCATATATTTTACTTATACATATGTTATAGACCCTATACTACACTGTTGTTATTTTTGCTTTAAATGGTGAATTGTGTTAAAGAAATGAAGGAAAATACAGGTTTTTTTTTTTAATTTGCTCTGCCTCTCTCCCTTTATTCCTTCTTCTGTCACTTCTTTCTCACAAATCAGGGCTTTGCAATTTTTTTGGTGGGAGAGGGAAGGGCCTGATTGTCAAATACTTTAGCCTCTGTAGCTAAAATACAATTTCTATCACATACTCTTCTTGTTGTTTTCTTTTCCTTTTTAAACATTAAAATAATGCGTAGCCCTTACAAAAACTGATTTTAGGTTGGATTTGGGTCATAATATGCTGACCCTACTGTAGATACAGATTTTCATCTGCTGTCATTTCCCATCAGTCTAACTCAGCACTTTCAGCACTGCTCACATTATTGGTAACAAATTTCTCAACTTTTATTTATTTGAGTGTTTTTATTTGCTTTCAGTTTTGAAGGATAGTTTTGCTAGATAGAGGAATGTAGTTTGGAGTTTTCTTTTCCACGCTTTAAAAATCCATTGTCATCCACCCCCCACCCCAATATTGTGCAGTTGTGGCATACCTGTGTGTTGTGTCATTTATAGTCATCCAACATGGATTTGCTGAGGTTCTTGGATCTGTAGGTTGATGGTTTTAGTCAAATTTGGGTGAAAGCCAGCCATTATTTCTTCAGCTATTCTTTCTTGGCAGTTTTCTCTCTCCTCCCCTGTTGGTACTGTAATTACATACATGTTAGATTACTTGACAATGTTGTATAGGTCATTGAAACTGTGTTCTTATTTACTCTTGTCTGCGTTTCAGTTTGTATAACTTGTATTAACTTGTGTTTAAGGTCAATAAGCTTTTCTTCCCCAGTGTTGCATCTGTTGTTAATACCATCCAGATAATTTTGCCTACATGTATTGTATTTTTTGTTCTGTTAACTGATTCAAACAGAAAAGACAGGGACAACATACAATGAAATGTACCTCTTAGCAGGTCCCCTTTCCCTAGGCAGGACTGTAAACACCGTAGCAGTGTTTACACTGGGTTTACAGTGGGTATCCTTTCATACCCACATATTCATTTTTATGTTTTGATATAAATGGAAGTAAATTATATACATTGTTCTTCTCTTGGAATTTTGATTTCTTTTAAAAACTTGTATCTTGGAAGGTTTTCCAGTCTTCAAATTCTTACTCTCCCCCTGCTCAACAAAAGGAATTAAGAACACTGGCAAACAAAACAAAACAAAACAAAACAAACAAAAAACCCACTGGCTGTCATATGTCTAGAAATAATATTTGCTCTTGTTGTTAATCTTTTCAGCATTGATATGTACAAACCTGACTCCTAGTGGTAGTTCAGAAATTATTTAATTTCCTCTTGGCTATGATTATGTTGGTGGGCAGCAGTGACCTTCATTGAATGACCACTGTATGCTTGGCCATTAGATACTTTGCTTCATTTACTAAAGCACTGTTATATATCATTTCTTACTTAATATTATTATTTTAACTATAACACTCTAATGATACATTCATGATACTTTGGAGAACTTAGTTTTTTAAAAAAAGATTGGGCTCCTTTTGTTTTGTTTTTTTAACTTTTCATTGGAGACATTTCAAAATGATTACAACATAGAATGGTATAATAAACCTTTATTTGCCTTTCATTCACCTTAGTAATTACTCGCTAAAGCCTGGTGGTTGGTTTGTTGTTGTTGTTTTTTCATTTACCACCCTGGGCACTTCCCCCTCCCATAATATTTTAAAGGAGACTTCAGATATAGTAAGTTCATTAATATATTTTCATTATATAAGCTCCAAAAGATAAGGAGTATTTTTTCACATGATCAACAATACTTTTATGAAACAAAAAAGGCAGTTTCTTAATATGGTCCAATATCCTATCAGTGTTTAAATTTCCAGTTCTCTATAGTGTCATAATATTTAAACCTTTTGTTAAAATCAGGACAAAAAGGTTTATATATTTTATAGGTTCATGTCTTTTATGTTTTGATCTGTAAGTAACCTTTCCAAGTCTTTCTTTCTTTGCAAATTATTTGTCAAAGAACTTTTTTTGTTCTGTAGTCCTTTCTACTATAGTTCTGTTTTTAAATAAACATAAAAATTAGATTTCTTTAAAGATTGTTTTAACTGATTGCTTTCAAGTTTCCAGATATTCTTTTAGATATCATCAGATTATGTTTGAGCATGTATTTTTTTTTGTCTAACATAGTTCTATGATGGCTTTGTTTTATGAAAGTTACCAGTTAAATACATGTGTGTAGATTTGAAATATGGCATGCTCTTTGAAATAAAAAAGACAAAATCAGATAAAATTAATGATAACTAGTAGGATGCCCATAATATGCACTAGATAATGAGTTTATTGTGTCTGCTGAACTTGTGGTGGTGACTTAAGAAAGAAAAAAAATCTTGTTTCTGTTTTTGTTAGAATGTAGTGAACTGTTTAATGCCATACAGAGAGAGGCTTATTCAGAGTCCTTGAGATGTGGCATAGATGTCTTGAAGTTTAAGTCTTTTCCTAAAAGACATAATCTTGCTGAGCCTTAATCTTGGTAAATCTTGCTGAAGGGATACCGTGTATTAATTAGGGGACTAGGGTTTGATACAAGGTAATTGCAACGTCCAAGTTTATGAGAGGAAAGAGGGTGGAGCTTGGGTATCCATGGGCAGAATGGGCCAGCACAATGGTGATATATTTAGAGGAAGGTAGCTGGGAATATCACAAGTCACAGCTGTTTGCTGGGTCTGTGTTAGAAAACTGAAATATCAAAATATTATTTACTCCAAACTGGATATTTCATCCTCTTAGATCTAGAAAAAATGTAGTTGCATTCTTTCCTTCTAGTCTTCTGTGCCTCTAAATAGTTTTCTTCTTACCCAAAAGGGGTTCGAATAGTTACTTCTAACATTTCCGTTCTCTCACACTTCTAATCTTTGTTATCTTTGTTTTTCCACTTCTTGAAGTATATATAGATTTGTATCGGCAGTGGTTTTAAGATCACAAAACAGAACCAATGAAACAAATAGGAAATGTCAAGATATTACTTACCCCAGTCCATAGTACAGTTGTCACAGTGGTTCCTGGCAAACTGAGTGCTTTGTTTCCTGATGATGAATAAATGGTGAATGAGCTTCCAGGAGATGGGGCTGTGCCAGGAGGAGCCCCTAGGCCACAGAAGGTGGCAGCATGCAGTTGGTCTACTAGCAAAGTTCATTGTGCTTCATTTCTATATTTTTACCCTGAGTAAATTTTGTATTTAAGTCTGTGTGTGTGTATTCATGTGTGTATGCACACATGAGGTGCACACATGTGTATATGTACATGTGGGAATCTGTTACTGGGTTAGTAACCTAAGTAAACCTATTGTTTAGCCTTTCAGGATAAGAACACTCTGTTTTCATATTCCTTTCTTTCCCCACCATAGTTACTATGACTACCTCCTTCCATGTACTACATCAGAAATCACGAAATGGGGAGAGGAAACCAACGTTGTCATGTCTAGTAAAAATATCTAAACCACAATGGTTAAAGTATTTTAATATGATTGTTAGAAAACTATTAATCTGTGCCAATTTTCAGTATCTTTTACAATAGTTTATTATGTTTAAATAGTTGTTTTCACTATTTTCAGATATTGAATTTTCAGGTGGAAATTTATTTTCTAGTTTAGGGCTTACATTAAAAAGAAACAATAGATCTGTTTTTACTTTTGCACTTATAACAATATATGTTTTGGCTTTGTTTTTTAGAAATATAATTTAATTGGGCATCCTTAGCCACCAAGTGCACATGGAGCTCTCCTTCCTTATCCTCCTTGGTATCCAGTACTTGGCAGCTCCTTTGATAAGGCAGACAGATAATGTCCCTGCTGCTGCCCCTGTTACTTGATAAAGAGTTACTTCCAACAGATGACTGAAAAGACTTTTTCCACTTTTTGCATTTTATATAATTTTGAATCTTGATCTGATAATATCTGTAATTTGGAGAACATTGATTTTTCAAGTTTGGCTGTATGTTGGAATCACCTGGGAAATGTTTTAAAATGCTGATTTAATTAGTGTGGGGTTCAGCCTCATTATCAAAATGTTTAATGACTTTAATATTATGTGACTCTTAATATGCAGCAGAATTTTTTAAAACTGTTTGGGTGATATATACAGGGTCATCAGACTAGGAGCTGGAAGAGTGACACTGAGGGACTTGGAATTGGGCTAAGTTGCTTTGGCAGCTTTCGAAGGAAGGAGCTTTTCAACTTCAAGCGTAACCACTTGGCTAGACTCCTTGTGGGCTCTCAAACAGTGTGAGGGGTTTGCTTTGCTTTTTACTTCTTAGGAAATATGTGTTCAACCATGAAAGTCAGTGGTCTTCTTAGCAAGACCTTCTAGGGATAAAAAAGTATAATTACCCCACTTTTAAAAGCACAGAATTTGAGCAGTGGCCTGGCAAGACACAGTTCTCAGCTCTACTGGTCCAGGCGAAGTGACTCTGTAAAGTGACACCAGATGACATTAAAGGGACAAAAAATAATTTAAAAGCCTTAGATGGTTTGGTGTGACACATTCATTTTATTTTTATGTACATTTTATTTTCATGGTCAGTTTTGCTAGCAAGGTGATTTCTTAAGGCAGAAGCATTGTGCTTAGTTGATTCATAATTTAAAAGCATGTCAGAGCTTAAGTCTACTTTTCTCTTTGCGCTATTTTCTCAGAAACATGCTTTCTGAAAGGGATATATGAACAATTTTACAAGATGAGGCATTTTAAATTTTATTATGGCTTATTCTGTTTCTAATCTTCTTTGCTGTTTTTGACTTATTATCACATTAGGTTAGGAGATTTTTCATGTCTTTTATCTCTACCTTCCTTCTTACTTTTCCCATAGCCAGTGTGGATCTTTATACAACCCTTTAAACCTTTTATTATCAAAAATTGATTACAACCTCTAGACAGATTTTTGGGGGGGCCCTCAAACTCTTAGCTCCCCTCCTCTATCCTTGGTACTTCTTTTCCTTTCTCAGTTCCTTCCTAGCTATTGCCCATCTTATATATTTGATTGATCACATGATGGATCATTCTAGCACCTCATTTCACAGAATTCTTTGTCCTTCCTTCTGGAAATATCCAAATAACAGCATCCTTCTCCATTTCTTCATTCTGGGTTGCCAAACTTTGTTAGAAAGGATAACATTGCTCTGCACAGTGGAGCCACAAAAATTCATGGGTTTCCACATTCACAGATCCCTGGTTGCTGTTCATCAGTGCTTTTGTTTTTCCTTCAAATTGGTTAGCTCTTCCATTCCCATCCATTACTTTGTCTAATTTCCACCAGTCTCTAAAACCTCTTAAACAAACACTAGACTCCTTTTTCTTTGTAGACAACCATGCCTCTTATCTCAATAAAATTTAGGTAATTGGCTAGAACTCCCTCAAACTCATCCTTTCTATTAGCAGACTTCGCAGCTGATCTACCATCGTCTTCCTTTTCTTTCCTTAGGCCTCAGAGAATCACCCGCGGATTGCCCTGTTCAAAACCGACCCTCCACCTAGACTCTTGATGTTGTCTTCTACTCGCTGCAGAACCTTGCCCCTTCATATCTTACACTGTTTCTTGTATATTTTCTCTCTTTTTATTGATTCCTCTCTTTGAATCTATAAACATCTTTGAAAAACATACCAAACCAAACAACCTTCCCTTGGCTATGTTTCTCTTTGATCCCCCAGTTCTATCTTGTGGCTAATTTCTTTGGGGATGCTTATTAGAATAACACCTGATTAATATGATGAAGTATATCTCTTTATATTCATCATTGAAGGTTTTTATTTTGTTTTTTTGCACTAGAGATATGATTTAATCAAGTACATTTTGTACATTATTTAGTTTTCCTTTTCTCTCTCTTGTCCTGTTTGCTGTTACAGCTCATAGTATCGTGCTTCCTGATATTGAAATACCTTTACATACTTATTTGACACCCTTCTTAGTCATGGCTTTCTTATCTTTGAATAAAGTTCTTGATGAAGATTGTTGCATCCTATTCACATGTGAGACTTGTCTGCAATATGGATTGTTCTGCCTCTTTGTTCACATTTTGATATTGGATTTTACCAGCTTTATAAATGGCTCAGAACTCCTTTTGTGTTACCTTGTGCTTTGTAACAGTTTAGGAAATGCTTTGGTTAAGGAGTTGGAAAGAATTTGATACTAAAATCCACTGGGCCTGCAACCTTTACAGAAGATAATTATGTGTTTCTGGTAACTGTCTCAGCTTCATCCATGGTTGTTATTCTAGTTGAATTTTTTTCTTCCTGGACAAGTTGAATGATCTTATGTTTTTCTAGAATTTTTAGTAATCACAGTTTTTAAATTCATTAGCACAGAGTTGAGTCTCTAATATTTTTCACTTTTTCAAGCAATATTTTTCAATTTTAAATATTACTAGTCTAGACTATCAATTTTGATGTTATCATACAGTGTCCTCTTAGCAAAGATGTAGGTCTGAAGGGATGCACAGAAAATGTGTAACTTTAAGGTTAAAATGTGTTACTTATAATGGTCGATTTTTTTAGCCGATTTAGTGGTGAACACTAGGGTAATATTCATTTAGAAGAGCATCTATAAAGGGTTATGGGTATTGGATGCGTTTTTAACATTACATCATTGTCGTATATTTAGTCTTATTGAAATAGCCCTGGTAGTTAACAGTTAAGAGTAAGGAGCTTGTACTGATGTGTAATGAGGGGACGTAGGAGTTAGGCTTATTCAGCAGTAAAAATAGTACAGTCACATATGGTGATTTTTTTTCAATCAGATGGTCTCTCAGTAAATAGAGGAGCCTTTTACAGTTCATTAGGATATACTTCATAGAATTTTATGATTAGCATTTTCACTTTGTGCTTCCAGGCCTAAGGGCTGTGGGAGAGTGTTAGAGCAGAGGGTTGGTCTATCAGAACAGCAAGAAGGAAGATAGGCTGATAGAATTAAGGTAGAAATTATTATTTATTCATTTCAAAAAAAATATTTTCCAATTACAGTTGAAATACAGTATCATATTTGTTTCAGGTGTAGAATATAGTGATTAGACATTTATATACCTTATGAAGTGATCACCCCAGTAAGTTAGTACCCTCCTGAAATCATACATAGTAATGACAGTGTTATTGACTGTATTCCTTATGCTGTAATTTACATCCCCTGGACTATTTGATAATGGCAGTTTGTACTTAGTCACTTTCAAGATAGAAATAATTTAAATTGATAGATTGAATGGAGTAATATCTATTCCACTGTTTTCAGGGTACTTGCATGGTTTCCCAAATGTAGTAATCATTTATAATATTAAAGAGGATTCTTAAATGAAACCACCCAATGCCAATTTTCTATATGGTGCACAGGTATTCCTTTTTCTCTTTTTCAGAATAGATGAGTTTTCTTTCTGTCACATGGCTGGTTATTGTCAAGGTTTATATAATCAGTAAATTACTCAGGGCCATCGTATGTCATTATTACTGATGTTCATGAGATATTTAGCTACAGACAAATAGGGTTCTACATGCAAGACTTGGTGGTAACAGAGAAGGGAGGGACACTTCTGAATGAGGGTGTTAGAGGAGGTGTCCTGAAGGGGGCAACTTGTTGAAAGAGTGTCACATAGAGAAGGGAGGGTGTGGGAGGGGCCTTCTGGGAAGACCTTCCCCTAGACTAGTCTTAGGGATCCGACTGTCCTTGCATTAGGTGTAACTAAAGCAGAAAAGAAGATGGGGAAACGGGGAGGCAGACAGGTTATGGGATCACAAAGAACATAGATTCCACACAGGGGAATTCAGACTTTATATTTACCATCAAATTGATACTAAAGGGATTGTTTGAGGGATATAATAATCTGTAAGCTCATCCAGGAGAGCTATTCTGTCTTTTTTCATCTCTAGTTTTTTCTGTTGTACCTGACACAGGGTACACATTCAGTGTAATAAAAACAGACAGCTTTTGTGTTTCCATCCTAATAGTTCGGTGGGTTGATCCCCAAAGCTGTGATGTCCTGGATCCCAAGTCTCTCAAGGAGTGGTGCTCAGGCATTGGAGATGGTGTAGGAGGCTGCACATTTACCATACGGTGACAATGTGCAGAAAACATTTGCCTACCGACCATTAGAAGATTGATTTATTTTGTAACATAAAAATCACCTGGTCTTCTCAGAACCTCAAAAGACAAATTGTTTTTTAAGGGCTCTCGGACGATTTCTTTTTTTCCCTCAGTGGTCAGATTATGTTTCCCAAGTACTTTTTTCCTTTATTTGTAATGATATATGGATGGTGAAAAAATATTTGGCACTGTTTTTTACACACAGAAGTTTTTATGTATGTAAGGCATTATACAAGATTGTTCATAGTCTTGACCATTAACAAATAGTTTCTGTGCTTTATTGGAGGAAAAAAAAAACTGTAAAAAGGTATACATTTCTAATAGTTGCAGAATCAAAATATAACCTATAATATTAGTACCCTCTCTCCTAGCCTGCCACTCTTTCAAATACGGGTCCCACTCTGAGGCAAAATTATGGATCCATTCCTGTGTTTCTGGGGTCTTTTCTAGGTAATAGTCCCAAGTATATTTAGTAAAAATTGATTAATTAGAATGTTAACATCTTAATTTAAATACAGTAAGAGCTCATTACAGTAAGAATGCTTTTAGATTTGCCAACATGGTATGAGTGTCCATTTTGAACCTATATTTGTTTTTATTTTTAAGCAACAGCAACAGAGGAACTATTTATTTATAAATGTGTAGTTCTCTGTGAAATTGTTGCCTGAGATAACTGACATTGGGGAGGGCATGATGGAAGATGTTTTAGAGTCTGAGACCCCATCCCAAACAACATTCCACCCCTTACTCAGCCCCCTCTCAAGGCTTATAATGAAGTCTGTTGTTACTGGGAAGTGTTACCTGCGGTTTGGTAATGGAATAGGGTAAAACAATGTAAAAAAAAAGATTTGTTGAGAACTGTTTGTTATATCAATGAATTTCAGACTGCAGGTTTACAGATCATTAGTGGGTTGTAAAATCAATGCAGCCGGGCAAGGCAGCATTTTTCATGTTTAATAGGAAAGGATAGAAAGTTGAGTGTGGGTAAGTTCGTTTCTAATTCTGTATGCACATACGTAAGCATGTGTAATTGGGTAAAGTGTAAAATATTACTTCTTGCTCTGGGTCATAATAAAAAATGGTAAATAATTACTTTTGAAAATTAATAAATGCCTTGTGTAAACCAGTTAGGGGCATATAGTAAGTGACTACTTAATCTATAATTTTGAAAACCTTATATTTTACCAGAAGAGTCATAAAGCAAAGGTTAAATATAAATAGGACTTTTATTAAAATTGAAGCAAAGCTTATAATAATAGCTGTTTCTAAGCTCTCTACTTGAAGACCATGTTGCCTGTTGAACTGGAGCTCCAGGTTTTAAAGCGTTGAAGTGGATCAGTGGAGAGACATGCATCAGCTGTCTCTCGCAAGCCCCCTGCCTGGGACCTGGCCTGCAGCCCGGGCATGTCCCCTGTCAGAGAAGCTAACCAGCGACCTTTTAGCTTACAGGCCAGTGCTCAGTTCACTGAGCCACACAAGCCAGGGCGAGAAAAAGGCAACTTAATTGAAAAATTTAAAAACAAAGATTAGATTCTTATGATCAAATGAACAATAAATTGAGGTTATTTTTGTAAGAATTTGTTATATTAAAGCACACACAGAAGTGGCCAAACCTCAATATACTAAGTAAATAACAGCTACTCTTTAATGTGTTTTTGTGAATTTTTGTTGCTTTGAGCCACAATTGATTCAATTAATAAAAACTTTATTACATAATTCCAAACTATGTATACATAAACCCTTAAACACAGTTACTACTACTATGACTATATATAACATATACACATATATTATGGATCTTAAGTTTGGATGAACTGTTGACATACAAATAATAGTGATTTCGTCTTTTATGTTTCTCAAGGACTGTGTGTTTAACTTATGTGATGTATTTATTTACATATTGAATGTCTACAGTGTACTTAGTGTGTTGTATTTTTAAAAAGTAGACCTTGTCCCTTTGTTACTTATTTTAATACAGATTTCACCCATGCATTTGCTGTTTTTCTCTTTGAAGTAACATTACTGTTGAACACAGGATCCACTTTCTGCATTTAATATGTATTTTTAGTACTGTTTTCAGTTTCACTCATTTCATGAGGAAAATAATGTGTAAATAAGAAAAATTATATTATTTCCAAAGATGTTACTATTCATAAGTCTTTTTTAAAAAAAAACCTTACCTAAGGATATATTTATTGATATTTTTGGAAGGGGGAGAGATAGAGAGAGACAGAGACAGAGACAGAGACATTGATTGCCTGCCTCCTGTCTGCTCCCTGACTGGGGACCAACTGACAATCTAGACATGTGCTATTACCAGGAATTGAACCTGCAACCATTTATGGGATGATGCTCCAACCAAGCCACCTGGCCAGGGCTCTGTTCATAAATCTTTATTTTAATTATATTTTATTGTTTATGCTATTATAGTTGTCGCTAATTTTCCCCTTTTGTCTGCCTTTACCATTCCTTCTCACCCCCTCAGGCAGTTCCCGACCATTGTCCACGGGTCATGTATATATGTTCTTTGGCTACTCTATTCCTTATCCTCTACTTAACATCCCCATGACTATTCTGTAACTACCAATTTGTACTTCTGAATTCCTTCACTTTTTTCACCCAACTCCCTGACCACCCCCTCCAATTTGGCAATCATCAAAATGTTCTCTGTATCTATGAGTCTGTTTCTGTTCTGCTTGTTTGTTTATTTTGTGTTTTAGATTCAATTGTTAAGATATGTATTTATTGCCATTTTATTGTTTGTATTTTTGATCATCATCTTCTTAAAGAAGACCCTTTAACATTTCATATAATAGTGGTTTGGTGATGATGAACTCCTTTAGATTTTCCTTTTCTGGGAAGCTCTTTATCTGTCCTTTGAGTCTGACTGATAACTGATAAGTTTGCTGAATAGAGTAATCTTGGTTGTAGTTTCTTGCTTTTCATCATTTTGAATATTTCCTGCCTACCCATTCTAGCCTGAAAAGTTTCTTTTGAGAAATCAACTGACAGTCTTATGGGGACTCCATTGTTGGTAACTAGATGCTTTTCTCTTTTTTTAAGATTCTCTCTTTGTATTTAACCTTTGGCACTTTAATTATGTGTTTGGTGTGGGCCTTTTTGGGTTCATGTTGTTTGGGACTCTTTGTGCTTCTTGGAATTGTATGTCTGTCCTTCAACACATTAGGGATGTTTTCTTTTATCGTTTTTTCAAAAAGGTTTCCAATTTCTTCTTTCTCTTCTCCTTCCAGCACCCCTATGATGTGAATATTGGAATGCTTGAAGTTATTCATAAGGCTGAGTACACTATCATTGTCTTGGATTCTTTTTTCTTCTTGCTGTTCTGATTGGGGCTTTTTTGCTTCCTTATGTTCCAAATCACTGCTTTGATTCTCACCTTCATCCACTCTACTGTTGATTTCCTTTACATTGTTCTTTATTTTAGCTAGTGTATCTTTTGTTTCTGACTGGATCTTTTTTATTATGCCGTTGAGGTCCTCGCTAAGTTCCTTGACCATCCTTATAACCAGTGTTTTGAACTCTGTGTATGATAGATTGCTTTTCTCTATTTTTAATTCTTATTCTGGAGTTTTGATCTGTTCTTTCATTTGGGTCATGTTTCTTTGTCTCCTCATTTTGACAGCCTCCCTATTGTTGTTTTTGGTAGAGCTTTGATATCTCATAGGCTTGATAGAGTGGCCTAATGTACTAGGTGTTCTGTGGAGCCCAGTGGCACAGCCTCCCCTATTATCCAATATGAGTTTTTAAGGTGCACCCATTGTGTGGGCTGTGTATACCCTTCTGTTGTAGTTGAGCCTTGATTGCTGTTGTTGTGTCCAAGGTCAGCCAACAACTGTGTTCTGTCCAGGGTCACACAGCATTAGCTACAAGCCATCTCGATATAGCTACTACTTTGCTGGGCTTGGAGGTGTCCAAGTGAGGTCCAGCTCTGAACTGAGGCTGGCTGCTGTTAGTGCCAGTCCTGGGGCCACTTAACAAGAGGTACCAGGCTCACTGAAGCATGAGCCAAGACAAACCATTCATATGGAAAAACCACTGGAAACAGGTTGGGTAGACTTGAAAGTTCAGTGTGGCAGGGCCTCCAGGAATCACCAGGATGGGACAAACTGTGTGAGCCAGATTGATGGAGTCTCAGCTATGGTGCCTGCCTCTCAGGCTCTGTTGTGTGAGGGCTCAGAAAAGGGAGAGTGGCTTCTGCCAGCACTTCTATCTGAGAGAAAACTGCCTCCCACCTCTCACCTGTATGCTGGTCACTTCAGTTCCTCCCTGTATGTCTCTGATGCCTTTCAATCTGCTGCCTTTGAGCTGGAGCTCAGAGGGAGTAAGTCCGAGTGAGTGTCCGTGTGGGTGTCCTTTTAGAAAAATTGCCTGGGACTCTAGTAGTTTGTCTTCCACAGCCTCAATCCCCAGGCTTTTGCAGACAGAAGTTACAGAGATTTATTTTCCTGGCACTAGAATCCTGGGCTGGGGAGCCTGGTGTGTGGTGGGACCCGTCTATTTTCAAGATATCCCTTTCTGGGTTTTTTTTTTTTTTTCCCCATGGGACCAGTCTATTCCATCTCACCTCTCCTACCAATCTTGATGTGGTTACTTTAATTCTGTAGTTGTAGTACTTCCATTCAGCTCAATTTCTGATGGCTCTGAATGATGGTGGTTCTATAGTTTTGTTGTAATTTTGACATAGTTGTGTGAGGAGACAAGCCATGTTTACCTGTGCTGCCATCTTAACTGGAAGTCTCTATTTATAAATCTTATTCTGAATCTAATACTTAGCAGGAAGCAAGTAAGCCACTACTATGGGATATGCATTTGTCAGAATGAAAACTGTAGTTATTTTTGACCATTGCTGATATGTAGTGTCTAATATTTCAAGCTTGCTTGTTTCCTTTATTTGGCTCTGCCCCTCTGACTTGATTTGGCACACGGGCGGATCAATATATAATTAAAAGGATTTTGATCAATAATTCAAAGGTTCGCTGAATTTCTGGCTTTTTCAACAAGAATAATGGGGGAAGAGGCAGGTAAACCAAAGTTTAAAGGGCCTGTGTGGGATCTGTGCTTTTTATTTATTTGGGGAAGGGTGTCATTTGGGGGATTAACCTCTTCTTTGGCTGGTAGTGGTATTAGGTTTATCATTGGAAATTGTTTTGGGGGCTGATTATGTATGCCAGAAGGAATACATGACTAAAGTACCAATATTTTGAAAGCGTTTAAACTATACTTCCATGGACTGTCTAAAATATCATATAATTATTGATACTGTATTTCAGTACAAAATAGTATCTTGGGTATTTTATAACTTTTATAATTAGTACATAGACCACTGTATTTAAACTTCGAATTGGTTACTGTCATAATCATCAAATATGTACATCCTCATAAAATTTAAATTAACTGTTACCAAAGTAGAA
Source organism: Phyllostomus discolor (assembly GCF_004126475.2). Taxonomy (NCBI): domain Eukaryota; kingdom Metazoa; phylum Chordata; class Mammalia; order Chiroptera; family Phyllostomidae; genus Phyllostomus; species Phyllostomus discolor. The sequence goes on along the minus strand of NC_040907.2, from coordinate 83,933,795 downwards.
CATGTGCTAATTTACAAAATCCAGTTACACCCAAAGCCTCAGATCAGAAAGCTACAGGCCCTCGTTCTCAATAAACTCCCTTTCCTGTCCCTTCCTTTAGCAGCCCTCCTCCCAAGTCTTTGTTAGTTATTGCTTCTAGGTTATACCTCATCTTTCAAAACTTCATGCATATATAACAGTTCTGTAGTCATTAGTTATTTTTAAAAATACCAATAAACATTTATTCTCTTAGTTTCTAAAGAACAGGACTTCTAGAGTAGCATAGATGGGAGGTTTGCTTGGAGTTTGGCTTGGAGTTTCTCATGAATATAGTCACTAGTTATATATAGTATCTCTTTAATGCAGTATAATTTTAAAGGAGAATGTGTCATTATGTTAATAGTTCATACATATTTGTTTGATAAATAATTCATTCAACAAATATTCTTGTGTGTCAGAAACTTTATAGGAAATATATTTGTTTTACTGTATTATTTGTAAAAATGAGCTGATTTATAAATTTTCTTTATTTTTCTTAGATAAAATTGAAGAAGCACAAAAAGAACTTAATGGGGCAGAAGTGTCAAAAAAAGGTAAATTAAAATCAACCCCAATATAAACTTTATTCTTGCAGAGATTCCTATATATAATTGCAGCATTTACTAAATCAGTGGAAGCAAATGGCACAATTAAAAATCACTTTAAATTAATTGATACCTAAAAATATATGGACTTCGCTTTATGAAATGTTTTAGCTACATAGCCTACTTTATAATTGTTTCCCACATGTTACTCTATTGATATATTGCTGATGGGAGTGTGGTGGTTGTAGGAGTAGAAACGCAGGCAGGAGTGAAGGCTGTTGCAGCTCTTTTGAAAGCCTATGTATGAGACTGTCCCACAGCAATAATAAAACCAGAAAACTGGATGCTGATGGCTGTGTGTATGTATGTTCATGTGATGCAGTATATTTTTGAAATGACAAAAACCTAAGACAACTAAAATAACCTAAATGCTAGTCAGTGGAGTAGTTGAAAAATTATAGTAAATTCATATGTTGGGATGTTACACATTTTTTAAAATGTTATTTCAATTGATAATTTGTTGCTAAATGAGAAGAATGAAATTGCATTATAGCACATAGAATATACAATTTTTTGTTCACTTGAAAGCACACATGCACACATGTGTGCACACACATCCCTTATGTAGGACTTGATAAAGTTCAAAGAGATTTATTTACAGATACCTGAACAATGTTGTGAGAAAAAGCTGAGGAAAATGATAAATTTTTACTTAAATGTCTGTGTGTCCTTTTTCTAGTTACAACTGGTATAATTTTGTATGACATAGAAGTTTAAAGGCAAAAGTTGGTTTTCATGATAGAAAGCATACTGATTATTCGTCCAGGTGGTAGGAAAAAAAACATTCAATGTAGAATGGCCTGTGGGAAGGGGAAGACAGTGGGGTATATAGTTTACTCGTTATCTGTTAATGAGTAAAATTGGTTAAGACAATATAAATTTTTTACGGCATTTATATTTCACGATTTTTTTATTTCTTTGCTTCTGTTATATCTTCTAATTATAGTAGAATATTTTGACAGAGTAAATTAGCCATGTAGGATTTCAGCTGAAAGTCTTTTTCTTAAGTGTCTTTTAAATCTAGTTAGGTTCCTAACTATTGATTTTAGAGGGTATAATTTCTGCCTGTCCAGGTTCTCCTTGGACCAGGTTGTGAAACCTCCAAGATTGTTTGGGGTTGGTATGAATAGTAACGCTGTGATGTACAGTGTACTGTGATGAAGTGTCCTCCTTCTTTGCCCCCTTTTCCCATGCCTGTCTTCCAAAAAATCTATCAAAGGTCCGTATCAAATATGACCCTTTAATGACATTCTTGCAGAAAAGCAAATCTAGAAAAAGCAGAGATGTCACCAAAGCCATGCTGTGCCTTTGAGAGGTTGGCTAAACATCCATTCCCTGCATGGCTGTAAGTAGCATTTAAGGTACTCAGGCTATGACAGATCTTAAACTTCGGTTTTTCAGTCAGCCTTTTTCACATCTAGTAATGGTTTAGAGCTGCTTCAGGTAGTAAAATAAATGTGTGCTCGCCTTCCTTTTCCTTCTTTCTCACCCCCGTGGCAAAGAGTTTTTGAGAATGGTAAACTAAATGCCTAATAGGAAGGAGGAAACGGAACAAAGGTTCTAGAAAAAGAAAATGGATAAGGAGGTTTAGAATAATCTAGTGGGCTTCATTTGGCAGGCTACACTTATTTAAGACCTAGGATGAATTCTATTCAATTCACTGCTTAGAATTACTATTTGGCCTTCATTTTTACATACATGTTCTAGGCAAATTGAAAATAAAATAGCTTTCCTCTTCAATATAATTAAGGAGTATTATCAGTTTGTGTTTAACAACATGAGATGAAAACTTTTAGTAATACAGGTGTTGAGATTTCTAAGATTTTTGCTTGCAGAATGATTTTGTTGAAGTTTATTTCTTCCTTTGAAGAATATACTTAAAAATTTAGAGTTATTTATTGCTTTTATTGAATCATTAAAATGATTCATCTAGGATTGATCACTTTTTCACTATTTTTTCCACATGCTTTTATTTCCCTCTGCAAGTCTGGCTTTTTTCATACAGTGCCCACAGACAGCTCTAAGGCTTTGTCTCTGTTGTACATACTGTGGTCCTTAACTTATTTAAGGTTTTTTTCTCCCCTCTTCTTTTTTGGTAACTATTAGGACAAGTAATTTATCTTCAGAGGCACTTAACATAATGGTAGGCTCGTGTTAAACCTTTGTTTTCCTCATTGATAGATTAAAATAGATGTCTGTCCTGTTTAACATTTTAAGGGAAGATTAATCTGTTTGTAATATAGTGTCAGAATAACTTCTTTTGCCCATTACACACCAACAGCGTATGGAAGTGCACTAAATTATGTTAGTGTACTTTATTTTTCTGCTTATGAATGAAAATCAGGTGACGTTGATTTATTTATTTCAATTTTAATCAATTTGAGGGAAAATACAGGATGCAACATCCATATAGTTCTCCATATTGCCATAATATTCTTCCTCACAGTGCTATTTACTTGTCCTTAACATCCATTGTGCTCAACACTATTTCTGAAATTTTTGTGCAGGCTTTAAATAAGATAGTAAATGTCAGATATAGTAATGGGAGGATAGGTGTAAGATAAACTGGGAAGAAATAAATAGATTTACTAGAAATTTTTATCTCTTGAGTAGACTTTAATTTTAACACTTTTAAATTTTGTCATACAATGTTGAAACATGAATATATGTAAGATATGAAACTATAAAGCAAAGAATAACATGGTAATAATCTTTGATTCTAGCAATTGACACGCTGCTAATACTCTTGCATAAACCTGTTGCCTGTCGTGATTGCTGGCCACTGTCTGTGCTGTAGAAGTGTTCATTGTTCTCAACTTAGTGGTCATCATTTTAGTGCTTCTTAAAATTGCTTACGTATTCTTAAACAATATACTTTTTAGCTTTGGCTGAGTTTGAGCTTGAATAAAATTATGTAATTGTGACAGCTTTTTCACTCAACATTGTTGCTAAGATTCATGCATGTTGTTGGATGTATTGAATAGCCATTTCCTTTCACTGCTGAATAATACTTCACTGAGTGAAATGATTTGTTCCCCTATTCTCTTGTTAATAGATTCCAGTTATTTCTACCTTTTTGTCATCACAGACAATGCAGCTATGAATATTCTCATACCCTGGGAATGTAGATATTCAGCTTCATAAGTTTATGCTAAATTATTTTCCAAAAAGTTTCTTTTTGGAAACATTACATTCCCATCATCAGAGTCTAAGAAATCATTTTGTGCTATTCAGTACTTGGTATTGTCTGTCTTTTAAACTTTTTTCTAGTTGAGTGGGTATAAAATACTATTTTGTTGAGCTCTTGATTTATTTTTGCCTGAATGGTAATAATGTGAAACATATCTTCATTTGCACTTCTTGAAATACTTACTGGTATCTTTTGTATGTTTTAAAAATCTTAATATATTTTTGATAATAACCCTTTATCCACTTTATGTTTTAGTTGGGCTTATTTTTTTTCTTTCTTTAAAGTGCCTGTTAGTAAAGAGAAGTTCTTGGTTATAATATTGTCAATCTATTAATCTTCTTCTTTCATGATTAGTATTTTTTGTTGGGATTTTTTGTTTGTCTGTCTTAAGAAATTCTTACTTACCACAAGGTCTTACGTATTTTTTCCTGTTTTCTTCTAAAACTCTTTCATATTCACATTAAAAATTAATCTGGAGTTGATTTTTAAAAATATGATGTGAGTTAGGGTTCCAGTATCTTTTTTTATCAAGTGGATAATCATTTGTCCCTGAAACATTTATTGAGTAGCTTCTCCCTTATTGCTGTTTCATATTAATTTTCTCTGAATGTATGAATTTGTTTCTTGCTCTCTATTCTGTTTCTGCATGGGTTAATATCAAAGCGTGTTGATTACTATCACTTTATTGTCTAATATACAGTAAAGCAAATTCTAACCATTCTTTTCAAGAGTATTTTAACTATTTCTAGTTTTTGCTTATCCATTTAAATTTTAGAATCAGCTTTTTAAAAAACTTGTTGGAACTTTGTTTGAGATCGCATTGAATTTGAAGCAAACTATAGTCACAATTTTGAGGCTTCTTATTCAGAAAGATAGTATATTTTTGATACTTGTATTTTCTTTATATCTCACAATTTTTTCATATGTGTCTTACTGGATTTAATTCTTGGGACTTTATTTATTTGCTGACTTTATTGATTGTATGAATGTGTGTGTGAGAAAGAGAGCGTATTTTCTAGCTCTTGTTGAATAGAAGCAAACATATTTTTGTATATTCATCTTATGTCCAGCAAACTGGCTAAACTCATCCATTCTGAAAATTTGTCTGTAGATACTTTAGAGTTTCTTATAAACAGTCATGTCAACTAGGAGTAATGAAAGCTTTGTTTCTTTCTTTTACAATTATCATTTCTGTTATTTTCCTTGTTTTACTCAGTTCATTCCAATGGAATGCCAACAAAGTGGTAGTGTTGGCATCCTTGACTTGTTCCTGATTTTAAAGGGAATTCTTCTGATATTTTACCATTAAAATATATATTTGATATGTTTTTATGGAAGGGTGGGTTCAAGTTTTTTGGTTTGTTTTAATAGTTTAAAAGGTTATTTTAATTATGAGATTTTAAAATATCTTAATGGTCTCTTTTTAAAATCAAACTTTTTCTTTTTTAATATATATATTTTTAAGATTTTATTTATTTTTAGAGAGGGAAGGGAGGGAGATAGAGACAGAGATAGAGAGAGAGAGAGAGAGAGACATCAATGTTTCTCTCCCCCAGTGGTTGCTGGGGGTTCTGGCCTGCAACCTAGGAATATACCCTGGCTGGGAATCAAACCTGGGACACTTTGGTTCCCAGCCCGCGCTCAATCCACTGAGCTACGCCAGCCAGGGCTTTTTTCTTCATATATAAAGACAATCTTACGGTCTTTTATTCTAATGTTTAAACCTCACTTGCATTTTTTAATAAAACCAATTTAGTCTTGATGTTTAATCTTTTTAAACATGTTGTTTTATTTGATTTGTTGTTATGTGTTGAATTCTGTATTCCTGTTCAAGAGATACTGGCCTATAATCTTACTTTCTTGCAATTTTACTTGCCTGATTTGTGTTGAGGTTATCTGAGAACTGTATACTCCTGCTTTCCATGGAAGTGTTTAATATTGAAATGATATAGGCATGTCTAGTTTGACTTTTGAGAGGGTTTAAGGGAGATTTTTAAGTACAAAGTCAATGTATTTAATGATATGGAACTATTCAAGCTTCTTTTTCTCTCTTCAGTCAAATAGTAAATTATATTTTTCTTATAATTTATCCATTTTATAAACTATTTGTATTTGTTGGCAAAAAGTCATTCATACTGTTCTCTTACTCTGCCTTCATTGTTGCTGGATCTATAGTTATGGCTTCATCTTTCATCATTAATGTTGTTCATTTGTGTCTTTCCTCTCTTGATTGTGTCTTTCCTCTGTTACTTTTGTAAGAGGTTTGTTTCACTCCCTGTTTATTATACTAACTTCTTATGTTCTTGATACTCTCTTGTATGATCCATTTCAGTTTTATTAAATTTTGTTCTTTATTATCTTTTTTTTGGTCTTTTTCTTTGGTTTTATTTTGTTACCAAATTTTATAAGTTGGAAACAGAGCTTATTCATTTTTATGCCTTTCTTCTTTCTGTTGGAATCACTTAAAGCTATTAAGTTCTTACTAAATATTGCTTTAGTTCTGTTACACATAGTTTCATACTGGGTACTCACACAATTTCTATGCTGGTTTCTTCTTTGACCATCTTGATAAAATATTTTTCCTACATGGTTGGGGCTTTTATTTTTATTTTTGTTAGTGATTATTTTTACTTAATTGCATTGTTATATTGTTTTTAAAGCCATTTTGTATTTCTAAATTAATTTTCTCTGTTTCTGAATATGATGTAAAAAATATCTCAGGAAATGTTCTACAAAAAGATTCTTAGTTTTATGTTGGGAATATAGAATCCAGAGTTTTCAGGTAAATTCACTATTTTACAAAGGTTAAAAAGCTGAAGTTCAAAATGTTAAATAATGTTTCCCCAGGGTTGCAATCAGAAAGTGACACAAAGCGCTGTCACAGCCAGGTCTTGGGCTGTGCTGTTACAGTGTCATTCTGCACCATAGCTGGGTGAGAGCCATGGTCTAGTGATAGTTGAATCTGTAATGCAGTTGTGTTAGTCCTCTTCTACAATGCCATTTGAGTGATAAGATTATGATAACAGTCACCTCCTTTAAAAAGGTTGTGATGATTCAGGAGAAAATGGGATTCAAACAGTGGTTTGGAAAAAGGTGGAGATTTTAGGTCAGGTTGCATTGGGATTTTTCACGTTATTCCCTCTCAAACAGCAAAATCCTGAAATCTCTACCATAATACCAGTACTTTCCTTTCAGTAGCTGTGATATTACTCTGACATCATATACTCCAGCTACCAGAAAGTTTTTATTTAAAAGATAATTTCCGTTAATAATTTATTTCACAATGTATTTGAGAGTAATAGGTCCTAAATATAAGTAGATTGATTATATGGCTTAAGAAACACAGTAAGGAATCTCTACTGCTGAAATAACTCAGTGATATTCAGAATTGCCACAAAGAGTCAGATGACAAGTAGGATTTTTGTTAACATAAGCATAATTGGTGCCCTGGAATTACCCTCCTTTAACTGGGGAAGCTTGAGGGAAGTTAGGTTCCTGTGTAGAACTCGACAGTAATTCAGAACTGAGAGTGACAGACTAATGGGGAGCAGAAAACTAGATCATGAACTCCAGTTAGTGTGTAAATAAGCAAGCTAGACTTTGTTTACCTGTTTTCTTTTAAATTTCATATAGAATATTAAAAACAAATGAAGCTGATTTGAAATAATATTTTATGTTAATGAAGTTATGCTTTAATGCCAGTGACATTCTCTTCCTTAAGAATTCTGCCAAGTATACTTAAGAAAACACAAGAGCATGCTCTTATAATTAGGGACAATGAAGTCCTTCCTAAGTGTGACCAAAAAGTTAGGTGACATGATAGGAAAGTTGGAGTGATTTTTTTATTAAATTAAAATAAATAATGTTAATATAATGTAAAATAAAATGTTTTAAAACATCCTTATAGAAAGTATGTGCAAAAGAAAACCTGACTGGCTTATTTAAAATGTGATAAATTTAAAAGGACATTAACAATTTAAAAAATGAAGGCTCACATTGATACAGCCAAATAAAAATGTTCATAAATTCTTAATGTTAAATGTTCTAGAAAAGTCATCATGTTTTTTTGTAAAGTTGTCACTTCATTCCTTTACTCACTAAATTTTTATCGTCCATCAGCCATTCTTTCTGGCCTTGGCAAATAAAAGCCTTAACTCAGTTTTTGTCTAAATTATCATAAAATCTGAATTGGTAGAATCAAAATTCATGAGGTTTTTTTTATAGACCAGCAGTAGCCCTAACAAATTTCCCTCGGGAACAGAGCAGCAGTTTCTGTTGTTTATAAAAGAAAGTCATCTCCTTTTAATATTACTTGGAATTTCAATTTTAAATATTCACTCTTGTGAAGTGTTCTGTTAGTGTAACAGACAATGCTAGTTGCTTGAATTACAGGTAATTTAGTATTGTTTTAATTATTGTGCCATGTGTATGAGTTAAAGGTATCATATGTCAACCCTGTCAATATTTTGAGATTTAAAAATACCAAATCCCAAGAGACCATTGCCTTTCAGATAGTCTATGACAGCTTTATAGAAGATGATTTACATATAAATAAACAAAGCATTTTTAGTACATTAATGTCTTTAAATATTCTGCCCTTATGGCATTTAAATGGGAAAAAAAACACAAAAATATTGCTTCCTACAAAATGTGAGAGGTTAAAATTCTCAATATTTTCTGACAGTGTTACTGATTACTATCCATTCATTGAGTAATCATTTATTAAATCATAGACTTAAATAACTCTCAAGATTTTATTTTTATGGGATTTATCCTATAAAATCTTGAGAGCTTTTTAAAGGATTGCATCCTTTGTACTTTCATAGGGTATTCCATTGTCTTCAAAATGCTAGTGACTGGGAGGTGCACACTGATTTCATGCACCATTTACAAAGGGAGAATGTCACTGCCAGTTAATTCATGACACAGTGCTCTTACAATTGATTAGGAGATGCATCCTGATTTTAGGGAGATTAAAATGTTCAAAACACATTTTTTTGAGATTCTGTGAAGTATGTATTCATGTCCAGTGCTTTAATTTTTTTGACAATGGAGATGAAGTAGTTTTCAGGTAACGATGTGTGGATTTGAGTGGATTGAAGACAGTGTCCCTAAGAAGTATGAAAAACGAAGCAGTGGGTCTTATTCTGTGGATTCACTTGGGGATTCAGGGAAGGATGATCAGGAAAAAAAAAACAGGTTATCTTCAACTTATTCTCTTCACTTTTGAGATAACTGACCTCATGCATTTGCCTTGGTATTTTCTATATAAATAAGTGACTTAAAAGGATAAAGTGTTTTGCTGTTGATTTACTCTTGCTTTTCTCCAGCTATGCTGCTATAATCTATGTGTATGACAAAAGGGAAAAAAAGGTAAAAGATAAAAGAAAAAGAGACAAGCTGAGATATGTACTGCCTACGTAGGGACTCATTATTTTTTCAATTTTGGTCACATTGGAGATGGCAGTAGATATGTTGTATCAAATTGAGGAATGTAATTCTAGGGAAGAAAGAATAGAAAATAAAAGCCAAGGGGAGGCAGAAATAAATTGAAGACGTAAACAACAGGGAGAAATTCTAGAAAATACATTTTAAAAAATATAAAAGCTAACAGTCATGGAAATAACAAAGTACCATTTCACTGAAATATAGTATTATTTTGTTAAACCGTTTTACTATTCAGAGTGTGTTTTGTGGGGCTAAGCTTTATATAAGAAGAATATCAAATTTTGAAAGACAATTCAGAGTTTTGCTCTGACCACCAACCCTGGGATATAAATTAACTGTTTTCATTCAAGAGAAGATTTGGAAGCAGCAAATGAGATTCTGTGATGAGTGCAGAAAGGCAGGAAGAGGACTGAAGAACATTTAAATGAGAACAAATGTATGTGATAACATTTATACATACTCTGATGTTTAGTTAGTGGGAAAATAGATTTGACCAGACTGTGTAACAGATTATATTGGGAGTACAGCACATTGCATGGAATTGTGACCAGGTATGTTGGTACTGGTGTGTTTATTTCTGGAGACCTACCACTTAGCATGCACTTAGCCACATAGAAACTGTTCAACAAAATCCTTGAATGGCTGTCTGTGGCTTTTAGCATGAAGACAAAGCTCCACAATAGAGCCTATGAGACCTCATTTCACTAAGCTCCTCTCCTCACCCTCTCACCCCTGCCACACAGGTCTCACAATTCCTCCAATTCAGTTTGTCCACTGTCCTCTCCTGGACCCTCTAAGAGTTTCTGGTGCAAACAGTAGGCACCTGGAAAATATTTATTGAATTAATAAAGGTGGATAGATAGATGATTATGGGGAAGGGCAAACATTATTTTACATAGCAGGCAGGACTTTTAAATAATATGTACTATTTTATTTTTCAAGTATGTTTAAATAGATATTTTTATTCCTGCTGTCACCTAGATTGCATATCTGAAGTTTTTTTTCATTATATTCAATTATCTGTATAATTTTTAATTGTATAGATCTGTGGTAATATTTGCAAACATTTATGTAAGTCACTGTAACAAAAATAAAAGCTTCAGCCCGGGCTGGTATAGCTCAGTGGATTGAGTGCTGGCCTGCACTCAAGGGTCGTTGGTTCATTCCCAGTCAGGGCACATGCCTGGGTTATGGGCCAGGTTCCCAGTAGGGAGGCCTGTGAGAGACAACCACACATTGATGTTTCTCTCCCTCCTTTCTCCTCTCTCTAAAAATAAATAAATAAAATAAAATATTTAAAATAAATAGATAAAAGCTTCATTCTTTAACCTTTAATAGAGACTGTGAACAGCTGTTAACAAATGAATTTTTCTTTTGATTTTTATCTGAACACTAAGATTAAGATTATTGGTGTAATTTAATAGAATAATATCTTAATTAACCCATTGAAAAATCAATGTTCTGAAGAACCAAGAAACTTTCTTAGAAAAACCACCAAGGTTTTTGGAATCTTTCTTATGAAAGTGAAGCAAAAGGATATAAATTTGAATGGCCATAAGGGCAGAGAAATGTGACTTGTATCCTGTAAACTTAGTGTTTGAATTCAAGTCTGAATCAGCCTTCTACCATGTGATCTTCTGAAACCTGCAAAAATATATCAGAATAATCAGTTTTATTATAAATGTCAGCTTTTTTGTTAGCAACATTCAGATTTTTATCTTTTGTTTCTCCAACAGACTATTTTTTTTTTTTTACAAATCATAAGACATTAGGACAAATTATAAAAATTAAAAATATACTTATTTCGTAATGCCTCATCTCAGTTGTGGCTTTTTTTTTTTCTAACCTGGGTAGAACGTAGCCACAGGGGATCTGTCTGGATATACAAGGTTTTCCTTATCACTTATGAGATGCTTTTTAGAAGTCAGGCAAAAGTACTTGTCAGGGGGTAAATGAGAGGGTTAACATAACAAATGCAATCAAGTATATACTTGCTCTTCTTCTCTTAGCGGGCTCTTTAAAAGATGTAAGTTATGTAAAGTAATAATTATAACACTGTATTGTGGTGGTGTGATATTTGTAGATGTAGTGTATATGATACCACAAAAAAAGAAAATGGAGCAATATAGGCATAATATTTCATGTCTCACTGTCATTAAGTTAGTATAAATCTGATGTAGATAATTTAAAATGTAAATACTAGAGTACTACAGAGGAAATAACTGAAAATTAGTGAAAAACATTAAAATGCTATATTAGAAAATATTGACTTGTAAAGTAAAACAGTAAAGGAGAAGTGTAGGAACAAAAAGAAAATATAATGAAAACAAAAAGATAAATGGCATAAATTCAGCTCTGTCAATAAGACACCTGTATTTGAATGGATTAAAAAATTCAATCAAAAGGCAAAGATTATCAGACTCTATTAAAAAAACAAGATCCAGCTATACACTGGCTACCCTGAGTCACACTTTTTTTATGGCATTTTTTAAAATTGTTTTTTAAGTACAGTTTTCTGCCAACCCCCCCACCCCTCCTCACCACCCTAGCCTTCCTCGCCTCCCTCCCCCATTTCTACCCCCTTGTTGTTGTCCATGTGTCCTTTATAATTGTTCCTGTAAACCATTCACCCTTTTCCCCCATTATCCCCTCTTATGTCCCTTCTGATCACTGTCAGCCTGATCTCAACTTCAGTGTCTTTGGCTATACTTTCTTTGCTTGCTTGTTCGTTTTGTTATTATTAGGTTCCTATTAATAGTGAGATCATATGGCATTTTGATTTCAAAACACTGTCAGATTGAAAGTAAAAAGATGGAAAATGGTATATTGTGCAAACAACAAGCATAAATGCTGATATAGCTATGCTAATACCAGACAAAAGATACTTTAAAATAAAAAAATGTTACTAGAAATAAATAGGACATTTTCTAATTAAACAAGAGTCAATTTATGATGAAAATGTAACAATTATGAACATATATCCATCTAACAACAGAGCTCCGAAATACATGAAGCAAAACTGATACAAATGAAGGTATGAAAAGGCCATTCAGCAATACAGTTGGAGACTTCAGTACCTTATTTTCAATAGTGGATGGAACAACTAGGCAGAAGATCAACAAAGAAATAAGACTTCACAAATAAACCAATGAAACCAAACAGGTATCTATGGAACATTTTGCCAACAACAGCAGAAAACACATTCTTCTCCAGTGTACATGAAATAGTCTCCATAATAAGCCATAATGTAGTGCATAGAACAATTTCTCAATACATTTAAGAAGACTTAAAAATACAAAATTTTTCTCTGGCCACAGTGTAATGAAATTAGAGATCAATAACAAACATTGTCCTTATCTGAAAAAGTTCTTCTGGTATTGTGTAATCCCACAGAGGAGGAGAAAACTTATGTATAAAACTTTCATGGACAAATGATTCAGACTTGCAAAACAAGCAGACAATGAATATTGTTATAAAGGAATTCTACCTTAGATCTTCTACATATGAGGAAACAATGAGAAGGCCCAATGGAAGTGCTTTCTTTGAAACAAAAATAGACCTTGCTATAATAATTTTTAAAAGACTATAGTTCCTACAAAAGAACAAAAAATTGTTCAAAAACATTTCCTTAAGTAATCAAGAGAAAAAGGGACCATTTGAAGACAGAGAAATATATTTGGAACTGTCTTGTTTCCTTTCTTTTAAAAAAATTATTGAACTTACTGGGCTGATATTGGTTAATAAAATTATATAGGATCCGAGTGTACAATCTATAATACATCATCAGTATATTGCATTGTGTGTTCCCCACTCAAAGTCAAGTCTCCCTGTATCACCATTTATCCCCTCTTTATTCTCTTCAGTGCCTCTTCCCCCTTTCCCTCTGGTAATCACCATACTGCTGTCTGTGGCTATGAGGTTATTTGGGGTTGTTTTTTCTTAATCCCTCCACATTTTTCAACCTTTCTTTTGAATAAGGTAGAGTCAGACCATTTTATTTATTTATTCTTTTTATTTTTAAAACTATGTTTTATAGACTATGCCTTTACAGTTGTCCCAGTTTTTCCCCCTTTGCCCTCCTCCTCCCAGTACCTCTATTCCTTCAGGCAGTCCCACACCATTGTTCATGTCCATGGGTCATGCAGAGGTTCTTTGGCTACTCCATTTTCTACACTGTACTTTACAGTCCCGTGGCTATTTTGTAACTACCTTTTTGCACTTCTTAATCCCCTCACCTCTTCACCCTTTTCTCCATGCTCCTTCCACTGGCAACTATCTGTATCCAAGATTCTGTCTGTTCCTGTTTACTTAGTCTGTTTTTTAGATTCAGTTGTTGATAGATATATATGTATTGCCATTTTATTGTTCATAGTTCTGATCTTTTTCTTAAACAAGTCCCTTTAACTTTTCATATATAAATGTCTTAGTGAGGATGAACTCTTTTTGTTTTTTTGCCTGGCAAGCACTTTATCTGCCCTTTGATTATAAATGATAGTTTTTCTGGGTAGAGCAATCTTGGCTGTAGGTTCCTGCTTTTCACTACTTTGAATATTTCTTGCCAATCCCTTCTAGTCTGCAAAGTTTGTTTAGAGAAATCAGCTGACAGTCTTATGGGAATCCCACTGTAGGTAACTTACTGCTTTTCTCTTGCTGCTTTTAAGATGCTCCTTTTATCTTTAATCTTTGACATTTTAATTATGTTGTGTCTTCCACAACATAATTAAATGGTTTGCATCCATCTTGTTTGGGACTCTCTGTGCTTCTTGGACTTGCATATATATGTTATTCACCAAATTAAAGAAGGTGTTGTTGTTGTTGTTGTTGTTTTCACTATTTTTTCAAGTAGATTTCCAGTTTCTTGCTCTTTCTATTCTCCTTCATGCACCCCTGTGACGTGAATGCCAGAACACTTGAAGTCATTTTGGAGGCTGCTTACACTATTCTCATTTGCGGGGGACTCGTTTTTCTTCTAGTTGTTCTGATTGGTTGTTTTTTGCTTCTTTATGTTCTAAATCATTGATTTGACTCTCAGCTTCATCCACTATGCTGTTGTTTCCCTGTAAATTGTTCTTTATTTCAATTAATGTATCCTTTGTTTCTGACTAGATCTTATTTATACTATTGAGGTCCTCACTAAGTTCCATGAACATCCTTATAACCAATGTTTTGAACTCTGCATCTCTACTTTGTTTAGTTCTTTTTCTGGAATCCTTTTAAACAAGAAACAGCCAGGTTCAGTTTAACCCCAGTTCCTATACCTTTTGCTAAGTCATTCCAAGCCAGGCACTAGCATCAACCAGCCAAGATCCACAGCTTGGCTTTGCCTGGAAATCTCCAAGCCCAGCACAAGAAGCAACTATCTCAGATTGCTTTATAGCTCAGGCAGAGTAGACCCAGGCAAAACATGGGTGCGGGCTGACCTTGGCCTGAGCCACCTGGTAAACCCTAGAGCCTGCACACCCAGTGGATATTTACAGACCATGATGGAATATTGCCACCCTGTCCCTGCACAGCTGATACTCCATGGAGGGTGGAGGTTGGTGGTCATTGATCACAGCCAGTCCTTGCAGCTCTGTCTGGGCTTGGTATATCCCTGCCATTGACCTGCCAACAGCAATCAAGGCTCAACTACAAGAGGAGGGTATACTCAGCCCACACAAAGGGCACACCTCGGGTACTCAGCTTGGGTGATAGGGGAGGCTGTGCTATTGGACCTTACAGGACACCTACTATATTAAGCCACACTACCAAGACATGGAGTCATGGCAGCTCTGCCTAATACATAGAAACAAACACAGGGAGGCTGCCAAAATGAGGCAACAAAGAAACATGGCCCAATCAGTCAGAGCATTTTAGCAGCTTAAACTTTTAGCAGTAAAATTCACTTGTGACAGTGTCATTACTTGTCATTTCTTAAGGATATACTTCTGAAAGAGATTAAGTATTATTTTGTTTTTATGTTAATTTAATATTTTATATTGTAATACATACAATATATCTGAATGATAGCTCTTATAAACTTATTACAAAACATCAAATGTTTATGATTTTTTATTAGAAGAGTATTAAAAATTTAGTTTCACTGAAGCTTAAATACAACTTATTCAGTTTTTAGTATTATAGGAATTAAATGCTGAAAAGCTGGTTTAGCTATTTTGTTCTAGTACTGTTGCAATTTTACATAATTAAAATTTTCAAAGATAAGTGGCTCTTACTTTACTTTAAATATTTTTAATTTGATTTATTTCTTATTTTATATGTTTTCATTTTTCTCTATTCCTAAACTCTTGTTATTTCTCTGAAATCATATGTTGACTGCTTAACAAATTTTTATATATAAAATGTTCTAGATTTTTATATATAAAGTGTTCTGATTCGCCTTTGAATGATTTATTATACAAATATTTTAGTACTTTGATTATATCTACTAGAGTTTGATCTGTTATTAAATAAGTAGCTATTTGTTGGTTTCTTAATTTGCTAATTGATCTCAGTCTGCGTTTGTATGAAGTACTTCATTACACATTTATTTGTGAGAATAATACCTGTGCACGATGAATTTAGATAGGATATAGTGGGATTTTCTGGTGCTATCTCTGTACTCCAATCCCATAGTGTGTTTAAAAAAAATTTGGACCCTGGCTGGCATAGCTCAGTGGATTGAGCGCGGGCTGCGAACCAAAGTGTCGCAGGTTTGATTCCCAGCCAGGGTACATGCCTGGGTTGCAGGCCATGGCCCCCAGCAACCGCACATTGATGTTTCTCTCTCTCTCTCTATCTCCTTCCCTTCCCTCTCTAAAAATAAATAAAATCTTTAAAAAATTTTTGGAAACTTTATGTATGTAAAAAAAGTTTGTTAAATGTAATGTTTGTAAGGTGTAATATGTCTTTATTCTACTGTGCTTCTTTTTCTGTTCGCTGACTTGAGCTACATGACAGCCTGTTAGTGTTGAATTCTAATTCTCTCCACAACCCCATAGTTATTTTTCTGTTTCTTTTGAACAGAATTTTTAAATGTACTTTGTTTCCTATTATGTCATAAAAATTTAATGTTGTACCTTGCCTTTTTAAAACTAAATGATTTTTGGTCTTTGGATGAGAGTTGACTGCAAATTCCACTTCTGTTCTGCTTTCCTCTTCAGGCTGAGGTTCTTGTTCAGGTCCGCTGCTGAGTTCTGATGGCTTTTTAGTTTATTCTTCCATTAGGAATAGTGATAAAACTGTTGAACTAATTTGATCATACTGGGTCATACTTAACTTATGTTTCACTTAGTATCCCAAGAACAGCTCTGATCTTCTGTGTGGTACACCTTTAATGAGACATGGTGATGTTCTCAGAGGTTGCTGTTACACTGTGTTCTGGCTCCAGGATCTCAGGGCTCCTCATCATAGCATTTGTTCTTTTCTCTCTTATGGCCTACCCATTTACCCTGTTTTTGACTTTCATGTTTTCATTATCATGTATTTGAATTCTATACGCTTGGTTATTTTTCATACAGTTGCTACTCATTTTGATTTATCCACATATTAAGTACTTCTTTTGCTCATCATTTCATCTTACATCTCTAGTTCCCCATCTGGGATTATTTTATTTTACTTGAAGAATAGTCTTTAGTTTTCCATTAGTGCAGGTCTGTTGCAACAAATAATTTCAAGTGTCATTTATTAAACAGGATATTTCTTTTGCTGAGTATAGAAGTGTAGAATTCTAGTTTGGCAATTTATTTTCTTGAACACATTGTTGCTGTTGAGATATTGATTTAAGTCTAATTGCTCATTTGAACATAATCTTTTTTATTATGAAAATATTTTTCTGATACTTTTATGATTTTTGTCTTCTTTCTGACTGGCAATTTCATAGTGATATGTGATTTCTCTGGATCTTGTTTATGGTTGACAGTACTCTTGATCTGTAGTGTTATTTTGGAAATTTTTAGACTTTATGCCCCCCCCCTTTTTTTTTACCTCCTTATCTTCTGAGCTTCTAATTCCAACCCTTTGCCATTTATTTTCTTTGTTTTAGAATATTGCTTCTGCAGTTTGCATCCTGTTGTCTCCCAGTACTTTATTCTGTTTTTTTTAACTTACCACTAAGTTCATTATCATTTTCAACTGTTCTAATTTGAACTTAAATACTTGCTGTGAGTTCTAAATTTTTTGTTTTGTAATTTATTTTTATCTTTTCAAATATGCTATCTCTCTTTTATGCTTTCCAATTCTCTGGGCTTTTCAGTATGCTTGTCTTTGAACAAAATAGCACATTTATTTTAAAGTCTCTATAATAATTTTAATACATTGAACTATTCAATCTGTTTGTATTGTTGGTTCTTTCATATTGAATTTGTTTCTCAGGTGCTTGGTTATCTTTGCATATGAGGTAGATGTTCTAGTTGAAAAATTATCAAAATGGTTTGAAGCCTAAATTGATGATACCTTCCTCCAGAGAATATTTTAATTTGTTCTGCCAGCTCCCAGGAAGACCACCAATCCAGTATCAGCTTCTCCAGTTTGGGAGTTTGTGATTTTTCGGCCACTGGATGTGAGTTGCAGTTCATGAAATTCAGCTACTCCATCCAGTTCTACATCCATTTCTCTCTCATTCCTGGAATGTAGCCCTTCAAGCACTGAACTGATAACATGTAGGTTTTCATATGGACCCTATGCATGGCATGCTCTTAATTCGATCATTTATAGCCTCAGTTCTCTTAAATTGTCAGAACCACTGCTCAACCTTTTAGCTTCTCCTTCTGGATAGGCAAACTCTCCCTGAGCCAAGGAGCCCCAGAAGCCAGTCTCACAGTTTTAGACTTCTGTCCTCTCTTGTATTTTGGCCGTGTCTGTCACTCTTCTTAATGTTTCAGTGCCGACAAGGTGGTAATGTTTATATTTTGTTTATTGTTATCCTCAGAGGAGGACCATTTGAAATACTTGATTCTCCTCTTCTTGAAGAAGTCCTTTATAGAAGTTCTTTAGTTACTAAGAATATCAGCTCTTCATCTGCCTTATATAATACTTTAATGTTTGTCATTGTCTCTTTAAATTAAAGGGTTCTATTATATATACCCAGAAAGTTTAATTTTTATACATTCAAATGGTTTTTATTTTGCTTTTTTTTTTCCTTAGGAAATGTTCCCACTCTCAAGATTAGTTAAATGTTTATGTTTTCCTAGTTCTTTCTGTGGTTTTATTACTTACATTGAATCATCAAACTTATTTTTATATTCATGGTATTTGCTGAAGATCTATTGGATTGGCCAAAAAGTTCATTTCGTCTTTTTCCATAAGATGGCTCTAGTAGTGCTTAGTTGTCTTTAATGTCATCTGACACAATTTTGTTAGACTTTATTGTGACAGCTGTCATATTGGTGTGCATTTAAAAAAAAACTTATCAAAATTGGTGAATTTTGTGTAGTCATTTAAATACTGAAGATGGAAGAAAATATGCAATATTTTCAACCTATTTATTTCAGGAAAGGTAAAAACAACTGAAATGCAAAAAAAAAAAATAAAAGATTTGTGTAGGGTATGGAGAAGGTGACTGATTGAATGTGTCAAGAGTGGTTTGTAAAGTTTCAAGCTGGAGATTTCTTGCTGGACAATGCTCCACAGTCAGGTAGACCAGCTGAAGTTGATAGTGATCAAATTGAGACTTTGAGAACAGTCACTGTTCTACCACACAGGAGATAGCTGACATACTCAAAATATCCAAATCAATGAAGCTATTGGTAAAAATGAGAAATGTGTCTTTTAATTTACAGAAGAAAACCATATGGACTTTTTGGCCAACCCAAAACCTTAATTTTTTGTACCACATGTGAAACCAGCATTGCATATTTTAAAACTATATCATCCTTTTACAAGATTTTAAAATATACCACCTTTTCATATACTAAGTACCTATATATAATGGGGTATTCTGTTGATTTTTAGTTTAAACATCTATCTGGTCTTGAAAAACTACTGTTTAATCATTTAATGTGTCTCCATGTCTATAATTTTCTTCAGAATTTTATTGTCTAATTTAGAATAGTTATTATCCCAAATGAAGATTGGAGTCATCATATTTAAAACAACAAATTTGTTTTGTTGTTTGAACTTATATAAAATTTAGAAATTTGAAAATGAATTGATATCTTCAAAATATTCATTGTCAGGAGCATATGTGTTTCTTCATTTTGTAAACCTTTTTATCATATCTGAAAACTTTAATTTCCTGTATGTTTCGAGTATTTTTGTGTTAAACTTATTTTTAGACATTTTTCTATTGTATTTTGCTGCTATAATAAATAAAATGTGTTTCCATTATGTTTCTAACTATTTTGGGTATAAAAGTAGATTTTCAGTTATTTCTCTTGGATTCTGTATATTTATCAACAAATAAATGCTGTTGCCATTTTTTAAATTTAATCTTTATTGTATTTTTCCCATTGTCATTTAGTCCCCTTATACTCCCCTCTTCCCAGCAATCACCACACTGTTGCACATTACCATCAGTTGTATTTCATTTTAAAATTGCATTAGCTAGATCATCTAGAAAAGTGATTAGGAAAATAGTGATTATTGCAAGAATCCTTTCATTTTTCCTGTCTTCAGAAGAGCTTTCTCTAATGTTTGATTTTGAGTGTTGCATATCATTGCATGGCAAATATTTTTATCCTGGTTTCCTAGTTTGTTTTGATTTTTCTAATTGCGCTGTGTCTGCCTTTTTGACCCCTATGCTGTTTAGAAATACATGGTTTAATTTCCAAACATTTGGGATTTTTCAGACTTCTTTCTACTGTTTTTTTTTCTTGTTTAATTTAATTGTATCATAAGTTTTATATGATATTTTAACATTTTTTTAAGATTTTATTATTTATTTTTAGAGAGGGGAAGGGAGGGAGAAAGAGAGGAAGAGAAACATCAGTGTATGGTTGCCTTTCATTTGCCCCCTGTTGGGGACCTGGCCCGCAACCTAGACATGTGCCCTGACTAGGAATTGAACTGGCGACCCTTTGATTTGCAAGCCAGTGCTCAATCCATTGAGCCATTCCAGCCACGGCTGATATTTTAACATTTTTGAGCAGCAGACTTTGTTTTTAAATTGAAATAGTCATATGTTCCTAGTGGCTGGCTATATTAGTTTTCTATTGCTCTGTAACAATTAGTGTAAACTTAGTTTAAAAATGTTTGTTGTCTAATAGTTCTGTGGGGTCAGAAGCCTGACATGATCTCACTGGGCTGTCATGGTGTTAGCAGGCTGTGTTCTTTCTGGAGGCACGGGGGGAGAGTCTGTTTCCTTGCTCATGTAGGTTGTAGGCAGAGTTAAATTCCTGTGGCCGCAGGCCCAAGTTCCTGGCTTGCTGTCATTTGAAGGCCATTCCAACTTTTAGAGTCTACCTACATACCTTGGATTATGGCCCCCTTTTTCTACCTTCAAAGCCAGCAATGGCAGGTAAAGTCTCACACTTCAAAATTCTTTATTGCCTCTTTTCTTGTTGATTGGTTAAATTTAAAGGGGTCCTGTGACAATCTAGGATAGTCTCCCCATTTTAATGTCCATAACACTGTCACATCTACAAAGTCCCCTTTGCCACAGAGGTGATATTTCCTGGTTCTGGAGAATAGAGTGTGGACATTTTCAAGGCCATTATTTTGCCTTTCATACTATCATATGGAACAATACAGCCTTATAATGCATTATACTTTAAAGTGGTAAAATTCTTTAAAAATTATTTTAAATTTCCTTTTATTTTTACTGTTTTCAGAGCTGTTAACATTTCAGCACAGGTCAGCTGGAATGAGTTCTCTCAGCTTTTGTTTTTCTGAAAAGTCTTTGATTTGCCTTCATTTTTGGAAGTTATTATTTCTTGATATGAAATTCTGGGTTAGCACTTTATTTTTTCTTACATTGTAGTATAAAAATTTTGCTCCACAGTTTCTGTTGAGAAGTCTGCTTTAATTTTTATTTTTGATTCTTTGTATGTAACATAGTTTTCGATTCATAGTTCTTTCTTTGTCTTTGGTTTTCAGAGTTTGAATATAATGTAGCTAGGTGTTTTTTTTTTTCTTATTATTCTTTTTTATTTTATCCATTTGAGGTTGTCTGAGCATTTTGGATCTATGGTTTATGTGTTTATATTTGGAAAATTCTTAGCCATTATTTTCTTCATGTATTCCTAAATACATGTTCTTCTGAGCATGTTGTTCTTCTCAATTCCAATTATACATTAAACTATTTGGTATTATCCTGTGGCTTTTGGATGCACTGTTCTTTTCTTTTTATGTTACTTTTCTTCTTTGTGTTTTTGTTTGTTTCATAATTATTGCCTTATTTGTAAGCACTGATTCCTTAATTTTGTTGAATTTACTAATAAGCCTATCAAAGAGTTTCGTTATCTCAGTTATTTCATCTTTTATTTCTGTAGTTTGCATTTGTCCCTCTCTCTTTTTAAATTCCCTTTTCTGAATGTATGTCAACCCTTTCCTCTGGATTTTTTAACATATTGGTAACAGTTATGTTAAATTCTCTGGAAATCTCAAATTCTGGATCATCTTGGAATCCAGTCCTTTTCATTGCATTGTCTCTTGACAGTGGATTGCTTTTTAATGCATGCACGTGTGTATGTGTCTTAAATTTTTATTGAATTTTGGATGTTGTGTGTAGTATATAGCAGTTGATGCTGAGGTCAGTAGTTTTAATGGCTGCAAATAGGCACTGTTCTTTTGTCAGGTCATGAGGCTGGATGTTGAGGCAGTCTGTAGAGGAGTTGGGCTAGGCTTGGATTTTGTTACTGTTGTGTTTCTCTTCAGTGTATCACACTGGCTTCCGATTCTTAGAGCAATGGATTGCCATATCCTTGTGCTTATAATGGGGCTGGGGACTTGGAGGATTCTCTCAGTATTAGTGCTACATGCTCAGCTTTTGGCTGCCTGTGTCACCGATGGGGGTGGGGATCTCCATCCTCCTGCCCCTCTCCTGACAATCCACTTGATTCTTTCTCAGTGCTATGCTGGTTAGTGGGACAGGTGAGGATTGCTTTGTTGTCCTGGTCTGGACTCAGTCTCAGGCAGTTCCAGTATTTCCTGCACCTCACTCTTGGTAGCACACTTCTCATTTTATCAGTAGAAATTGTGGTCCCAGGACAGTTTCCTACCTCCCCTGGGATAGAGTGTTTACCCTTTCCCGAGCCATAGTGGGTTTTACCCATGCCCTATGGGTGGCATGCCTGCAACTCTTTTTTTTTTTCCTAGCAGCTGAAAGCTTAAGGCTTTTTGCTCCAGGTGAGAGAATAGTTCATGCAGGCCCTACGATTTGTGCCTTTTCCACAGTGGCAGCTGACCCCTCCTGCATGCCTGTACATAGAGGGCTGCTTTCTTGGGTCTCCTGCCCTACCTCCTGCTGGAAGCCCACAGAAAAGAGCCCCAGAGTATAAACTTTCTCATGCCTGAGGTCAGGCTAATTCACCCTCCAACAGTTCCACACAATTTTAGGTGATATTTTCTCATTCATTTGCAAGGCGGCCATGCCTTCCTCCACATCTTCAGCCCTGCTGGGCCCCAGTTGAGCCAGTCCACATGTCCCTCTTTGGAGTTCAGGCTCTGTGGTTGCCCTGTGGCCTTGGCTTTCTGATAGGCTCAAGAGAAGTTTGATTTTTGTGATGTTTCTGGCCTTTCTTGTTATTAGGGTAAATCAACACTATTTTTAAGTTTCTATATCCTGAAGCAGACTGAGCTATGTTTATTTTTTTAAAATAAAGAATGGATGCTGCATTATATTAAATATTATTTACCCTTATTATAGGTGGTAGGTACACAATGCAGTATACAGATCATGTACCATAGTAATATATACTTGAAACCTGTATGACCCTATTAACCAAAGTTACCACAATAAATTTAGTAAATAAATGCTCGTGTGAATTTCTAGTTAATTTTTCCTGATGTGATGAGTTGTATTATTAAGTTGCCTAATATTAAATTCATCCTTTATTTTCTTTTACTTGAAGAATTCTTTCACTAGTACATATTTCTTCAATACTTTTTAAGGGCTGGATATGTAGGGATGAATAATAAAGATAAGGTTTTATAGATATATCATAATATCAGCAGGTAGACAAAAGTATGTAAACAGATAAATAGGACATTTGAGATTGTTATCAAAATTAAGAATGAAGTGAACAGGGTGAGTGGACAATAGAGAGGCAACTATTTTAGGTAGCATAGATAGGACCAGCCCAGGAGTAACATTAGTATGTTAGATTTAAAGGTCAAAAATGATCCAGTCATTTAAAGAGTTGAAAGTAGGAAGAGCTTTTTAAAACATTCCAAGTTCTAATTCCCAGGGGCAGGAGAGAGAGCTCTGTTGGAGGATCAGAAAGTTGACCCATGTGGCTAACACTCAGTGAGCAAGGGGGAAGTGGAATGGGGACAGTTTGGGAAGGTAGTCAGAGCCAGATGACCATGCTGCCTTTGGCCAAGTTAGATATTTGGATTATATTATATGAGGGATGGGAAGAACTTGGAGATGAATTGTTTGGTACCTCTTGATTGCTAAGTGAAATTAGTTGTTCCCAAATCTTTGTGGTAGTTTCTTGATTATACCTCTGGTATAATTCTTTATCACACATTAATTTGTCTTTCATTTCTAATCTCTTTTTCTCTGCCGACTTTTACTTCCTTTATAAGCACACTTCCCAACCCCCACCCCCATCCTAAAGAAACCTTCCTTTAACCTCTTCCCCTGATACTGGCATGCATTTCTCTTTTCACAACCAGATTCTTAGAAAGTGGTCTGTATTGACTGGTTCTTGTGTCACCTTGTACTTCATCACTGTGTGTGTGCTTTTGTAATAAGGATTTTAGCCCCAGGACCCAGCTGGCAACTGCTCTCTGAGATGTCCTCCTAGTCCCAGTGACCATCAAACCCAGCACCCTCTTGTTTAGTCCTGTTTATATGAATGTAGTATTTAACACTATTGGCCACATCTTCCATCTTGTAAGTCCATAAACCCTGACTTCCTGGGCACCTTACTATCACATGTTTTGTCTTATCTTTCTTATTACCCTTTATTTCCTTTCATTTTTGGTTCACCCTTAAATATTAAGGGTTATAAAATAATAAGGGATTACCCAAGCTTCTGATGATGGACTTCTCTCTCTACTGTTTGACTTGTCATTTTTGTACTTTTACCAAAACAGCTTTCACTGTGCACTCTTGGATTTTTGCCTGTAGCCCAGACTTCTTTCTAGGGAAAGAGAAGAATATGCAAGTGTATGTAATAATGTCATAATCTTCATATTGCTACATAATCTTTAACTTTTTAAAGGATATATAATGTTATAAATGGCTATGCCATAATTAGCCTGACCATTTCTCTGTTGAAAATTTCTAGTCCTAGATTGCAGCAACAATTTATAATTCTATACATGTATACTAAAGTAGCTGAGGTGGGAGAATGGAAAGTGAATTTTTCCCCTGACTACTCATCTCTCCCAATAAAGAGTAGAAATTCTTTGGCAAACCTTTTTCAGGCTTTCTTGCTTTGAATCAACCAAGAGGTCTCCTTGTTACTACCTGAGTTCAAGGTAGCATTTTAACTCTTGCCTGAGCTCCTGAAAGGTCTTCTAAATGATCTCCCTGCCTCTAGTCTCTTGACCCTCTGAACCAGCATACTTTCAATTGTTAGAGAACAGGTAGTCCTTATGTCCCCAACACCCAAAAGAGATCCAGAGTCTTTCACATGATGAGTCTCTGAGCAAAGCTGAAAAAGAGATTCACCTCCAATCAAGGCAGCATTTTAAACACACTAGTAAGTTGTAGTTTACCATGCCTACTACCAACCTTGACAGTATTCTTTGTCACACTTAACTGGTAACTCAGTCTCTCTGGAGCCAGGAAAGTCACTCATTTTTTCATCTGTTATTCTCTAAAAGTAATTCTGGAAACCAGCTGAGGGTGCTATTCTAAAAATCGTTGTTCCTCTTCCCTAAAAAATATAGGAGCCCTAATAATGATTAGGCTTGTACCTGGATATATGAAGTGCCAGTGCCTTAGAGGACCTGAGAACATCGTTCATATCTCCCTCACCACTAACCTCCAGTCATGTGGCCTCTCTGATCTTTCCACACTGTAGTCAACTGCCAACCTGATGGAGAATTCTGGGTTTTTGTGTGAAGTCCAATGCATCTAAAGATTCTGACAGTTGGTAACACTGCCAGTGTTGGTTCCTCTCCTGGGTGTGATTTGTGTGTGTTAAATGAATTCCCATTTGTATTTCTGACATGTTGATGTCTCAGAGTTTCTGCCTGATTGTCAGTCATTTCCAGTTGCACATTGACCAGAATGTAATTTTCAGCAGTTGGTTGATTCCTTTTTTGAGCCTTTCCCACCTGCTTTCCAATCTGACTGTATGTTCTTTTTGCATAAGAAAAAGGGTTGTGTTTCTTCTTTTACACTGAGGTTTATGTGCACCAAGCATGTCCAGCCCTTGTTTTGTTTCACCGCTGTGAAATCATAAGATGGTAAATATAAAGCAGTGTCCATTCGGTAAGGCAGAGGGTGGGCCTGTGCACTGGTTGTTGGGGACATACTAAAGAGGCCCCTTCCTGGGCCGTCTTCCACTTCCATTGCTTTTCTTTCTCTCTGCTTCCTCTAATTTATTTTTATGTTAGTCTTCCATAACAACAAAGTGCCTTGAAAATTATCAAAAAGCTCAAGTGCTGATGGTAAATAGCTACTTCCTCCAATTCTCCACCCAACTGTATTTCTGCTTTGATACATTCTGGTCTATGCAGTCTCTAAACTCTACAGCCTATGGTAACTCTGTGCTGGATGTTGTAGATATGGTCACAATGTTTGATGATTGTGCTATTTTCTTTAGATAAGGAAGGGGGTAGGAGAAAATAACTCCAGTCACTCTCTAATAGATTTGAAACTAATCAAGATTAGGGTGAGTTTAAAACAGTAATCAAGGTGGATCATTCTCTGAAGACCTAAGGATTTACTACCTCATATCTAGGGCATTGGTTCCCAGGAGGATGCTTCTATCTCTTAATTTCTAGCCATATGGTTTAGCTACCCATTCTGTGTATTTCCTTACCAAATATTGAGATTTTTTTTGAGGAAGAAAACTGGTGGGGTCAGTAGTGAGGTATGCAAGCTGCTTCAAGTAAGCCTCTAGAATGATAGTTCCATATTCGTCTATGTGCCTGGTGTTCGTTCTCTCTCTCTCTCTCTCTCTCTCTCTCTCTCTCTCTCCTCCTCCATGATCCTTTTATGTCCTAACTACAATACCTGTAAGTCCTTAAATTTACAGGCTGATTCAACATCAACATCCCGGGTCATCCATACCCATGATGGAATGGGCTTTATCCTTTCAATGAGAGAGTGAACCCTCTTAAAAGAGACCAAACAAGATGTTAGAAGAATGAGTAAGTAAAGCTTAGAAAAAGACAGTTAGGAACATACTCTCAGTCAAATGCCACCCCCTTGCCATTCCCCATGATTTTGGGCAATTGAAAGCAGAGAATGTGAAAAGACAAACCAAAAACTCTGCTTAATGGCATAGACTTTAATAAGATCATAAATTTATTAAAACCAAAACTCAGACATAAGACAATAAGATGAGATGAAATGGGAAATATGGAACTAAGGGAACAAAATGAGAACAAAACAACATCAGTCCAAAACGAACAATTTGAAGCAATAAAGAACTTAATAGCCAGGAAAGTGAATTATTCACATTAAGGGAAAAGCTTTAAATGATTCTAGAGAAAGCAAAAGCAAAAAGGAGAATGATGAAAGCAATGTAAATCGTAATGGGGATACAGCATAAAAATAATTGGTGCTCATAAAGTAAGGAAGCCCACCCTGAAAAAAAATTGACCAGGAAATATATTTGAAGATATAATAGTTTTCTGAAATATACTAATGCCCTTATAGAAAAGGTTATGATGTTCTAGGGGAAAAATTAAAAGTTTGTATATTGATTAACTATGAGCTGACTCCTAGTTATATTATAAAGACTTCAAAAGTAAAAAATTGGCAGACATACAGGCAGAAAAAAGGCAAGTCACCTCCAGGAGGGGAAACTATCAGTCAGGCTGGCACAAGGCCTCTCCATATGAGCACCATTGCCAGAAGCACAGGAATGTACAAAGTTTTGAAGGAAAGAATTGGTGAGTTATTACCAGGTGTTAAAATTGAAATAGAGAACTAGGAATAAACAATTATGCAAATAGAGTGTAAATGTCATAAACTTTGACAAAAAGTGAATCAATTTTCATCTAAAATCAAAATGTGATTCAAAAATTCAAAATCTGTTTAAAATAGGGTTTTTAAATTCTTTATTTTGATTTTATTTTTTACATTGTTAATTATCGCCACTATTGCAGATAGCCCCCTTGCCCACCTGCACCCAGGCCCCACCCCCTTCCCCCTGGCCTTCACTACTCTGTTGTATGTGTCTCTGGGTCATGCATACATGTTGTTTGGCTCATCCCTTCGCCTTTCATCCATCCCTCCCTCCCCTTAACTCCAGAGAAAATTTTAGGAAATAATACCTCTAAAGAAATATGTATCTTAAAGTTTATTTTTCCTTCAGTTTTATTTACATTTAAGTACAAAGAAAGATACATTTTACTCTTTTCATAAGAACACAAGAGAACAATTCTTTTAAAACAATGTGTTTCTGGTGTTATGACTGTGGGTTGAATTTTTGTGGTTTTTGGGGTGAGATTTTTTTTAATATAAAAGATTGTTTAATCTTTTGTAGATAAGTTTATCTAAAAAACCTTATTCCAAAAAATATGTAAAACATAGTAAATAAACATATTTACACTAACCAGGGCTCTGGATGGTGCCTGGTATGGGCAGATGTTTTTTTTTTTTTCTTTTTAATCTATGGTGCTTTTACTTGGACAGTTGTCCAAGCTGGGAACTGCTGCTCCTGAACAAGTGGTTTCCCTTCTCTGTTTTTATACTTATTTTAACAGCCTAGTGGCTTTCATTTTTATTATAACCCACCTCCAAGCTTCCTGGAAGTGAGGAAAGAACTACTCACCCCAGATGATTATCATTTTTCCTTTTGCCCATTTTCCTAATCTAATTAATGGGAATAATAAAGTACATAATGACTTTGTTACATTCATCTGAAAGAAGGAAAACAGAATTTCATAAATGAGTGGATTGAAAAATAAAAGATTTGCTCAACCTCATTTTGTAGAGATAGCAAGAAAGCTGATGCATTTTACTGTACTCTTCAGCTTAAAACATTTTAGTTATGAGACCCTACCCCTGCCACTTTTTCCTTTCTAACCTTCTGATTGTGGTGGGTAAATGTGTTTTTATCATATTACTGTGTAGTTTTTTCATTATACAAATATATGACAGCACATCAGCTGTCATGAGATGACTGGAGTATTTTTATTTTGTGTAAATTTTGTCTTCGGTAAATTCAAAGTGGTTATTATGGTATAGACATTTTGGTCTAATATGAATTTCAAATATGTACATTGCAGCTGCTATTTGTAAATGATGAGGAATTGGAGTATTTGGCTCTACTACAAATAAGTAATACAAACTTGAATAATTTTTATGTGCCCAAGGATTCAACAAATGAAAACAAACTAAATTATGGCAAGTAGTAATTGCTCAAAAATGTAATAGTTGATAGAGATTGTGGGTTGTTGATACTATTTAAATGATGATTTATTTCCAGTACTGCCAGAAATGGAAGTGGTTTCATCTCTTTAGCAATAAGCTCTATCTTCCTCCCTATCTACCTTCCTCCTACCTACCTACCTACCTACCTGTCATTAATGACAAAGAAACATAGCCATTGAATATTTTGTTCAGTTAAATTAGTGAATTTTTTAACTGAGGAACATTACAGCAACATGACTTTCTAATTTGATTGGTGAAGAGCCACAGATAAGTGGCCTATTTTACTTTCATATTTTTCTGTTCACTAACATAATTACTAATAAAGCAACACTTCATGGTTCTCTTAGCTCATATCTTATGATTATCTTGAGATATGATCAGGTATGTTTGTAATAAAAATTATTATGTAGTAGTCCATTTTCTTATAAGAATGTCAGCATTGTATAGTTTGAATAATGATATTATTTAGAAATTTGCTAAGAAGTTTGCTTGAAAAAATACTAAAATAACAAGACAGTTGTTAAATACCCTACATTATAAAGTTGACTTTCCTTATTTGTGAGACAGCTCTCTCAGACTGTTACAGACAGAGTCCTTAGCTGTGAGGATGAAAGGGGAGGATAATTTACTTTTGGAAGATCTGGTCCCAGGATCATGGTGAGTGGAGGTGTCAAGAGAAGAGCACAGCATTATAGAACTATACACGAAGGTCTTTGTGTGATTGTTTTAATAGGTTTTGATTGGCAATATTCTTAATGTTAGAATGCAGTTTTATCCAAAGTAGACTAGCATTAACGTACCTTGTTCAATTGTCATAACGCCCTCATGATAGTAATCTCAATTTTAAAAAGTTATAGTTGGTATATGTATCATTTTGCCAATTGCTTTTCTTTTTTTAACAGAAATCTTGGAGGCTGGTATTAAAGGAACTTCAGAATCACTTAAAGGTGTGAAACGAAAAAAGATTGTAGCTGAGAATCACCTGAAAAAAATACCAAAATCCCCACTGAGAAATCCTCTTCAGTCAAAACATAAACACAATGCAGAAGAGCCATCTTTTGCTGTTCTTCAGAGTACTTCAGATTCTCACAAGAAACAGAATCACAGCCCTATAAAAAATGGGAAACCATTTACCAAACAAAATGGAGAAACACCTGGGATAATTGCCGAGGCCTCTAAGTCTGAAGAATCTGTCTCCCCAAAGAAGTCCTCATTTCTGCAGCATCCATCTGAACTGCGTAGATGGAGATCGGAAGGCTCTGACCCCACCAAGTTAAATTTCGTAGATGGACAATGTGAATCTAGTTCTTTGTCAAGTAAAACCAGGACTGACCACAGTGAATGTATCTCCTCTAATTGTAGTCCTACTTCCTCCTCATATACAAACACCGCATTTGATGTCTTACTGAAAGCAATGGAGCCAGAACTGAGTACTTTGTCACAAAAGGGCTCATCTTGTACAGTTAAGATAGAAAAACTAAGACCAAACAAAACTGTACGATCCCCCTCTCAATTAAAAAACAGCTCAATAGATGCCCCAAATCAGACTTCACAAGAATTTGTTTCTGAATCACAGTCTTCTTGTACCTCATACACAGTGCATGTGTCTGCTGCTCAGAATGAGCAGGCATCATTTCAGTCAGTTTCTCATTCATATAATCAACATGAACACTTTGTTTCTAAATCTAACCAACAAAATCAACAGCTTCCAGTGTGTTCAGGTTTCACAAGATCACTGACAAGCCTGCACAATCAAGAGAACCCCAAACTTGAACAAGTGTATCATATAGCAGTGACATCATCTATAGGTCTAACTTCACCTTCCAGTAGAACTCAGGTTACTCCTCAAAACCAGCAAATTGATTCTGCTTCACCTATGTCAGTAAGTCCAGCCCAGTCTACACAGTCACCTCCCACACCAGTTT
Organism: Phyllostomus discolor; assembly: GCF_004126475.2. Classification (NCBI taxonomy): domain Eukaryota; kingdom Metazoa; phylum Chordata; class Mammalia; order Chiroptera; family Phyllostomidae; genus Phyllostomus; species Phyllostomus discolor. The sequence goes on along the minus strand of NC_040907.2, from coordinate 83,902,964 downwards.
ATAATTCAACTGCTGTTGCCTCTGTTGTGAATCACAGCGTAGAGCAAATGTGCAATCTTCTTCTGAAAGATCAGAAGCCCAAAAAACAAGGAAAATATATTTGTGAATATTGCAATAGACCTTGTGCAAAGCCGAGTGTGCTTCTAAAGCATATCCGCTCCCACACTGGAGAGCGACCCTATCCCTGTGTGACCTGTGGATTTTCATTTAAAACTAAAAGTAATCTATATAAGCACAAAAAATCCCACGCACATACTATCAAACTGGGACTTGTCTTGCAGCCAGAGGCTGGTGGTTTGTTCTTGTCACATGAATCACCCAAAGCACTTAGTATCCATTCAGATGTAGAAGACAGTGGAGAGAGCGATGACGAGAGCGCTGCTGATGAAAGGCAGAATGATGCAGGCTCCATGGACCTGCAGCCTGTGCCGATAATGAAAACAATACCAAGTTCTGAAGCTTTACCAAAATCAAGTTCCATTCCAAACAATCCAGGTCATGTGGTAGGTGATGTTTCACTACAGGACAAGTCTTCAGAATCACAAGCTGTGACAGACTTACCAAAAGTTGTAGTCCACCCTGTCAATGTGTCGTCCCCATTAAGGGTTGACAGCTCCAAGTTTACAGATTCTAAGCCTGAACTTTCTAGTGCACAGAAACAGAAGGACCTGCAGGTTACCAGTGTACTGTCACATTCAGCCTGGACATCCTCCCTGGAGACTGATGAAAAGTCCTGTCAGAAAAGGGACATGAGTCAACCAGAGGCAAAACAAGAATCTCCCATAGGCACAGTACATGCCCAGCTACAAAGGCAGCAGGCTACCGATTACTCCCAGGAGCAGCAAGGAAAACTTCTGAGTCCTCGAAGTTTAGGAAGTACAGATTCTGGTTACTTTTCACGTTCTGAAAGTGCTGATCAAACAGGGAGCCCACCAACTCCCTTTGCCAGAACATTACCCACTATGGAACAAGACTCAAATAAGAATAATGGGCCCTCTGCACCTCGTATCAATACACCAGCACCTTCTACGTTGCCATCAGGTGAAAAAGCATTGCTTCTAGCAGGTCAGATGCGCCCACCTTTGGCAACAAAAACACTTGAAGAACGGATATCAAAGCTTATCTCAGACAATGAAGCCTTGGTAGATGACAAGCAACTGGATAGTGTAAAGCCACGTAGAACTTCTCTTTCACGGCGAGGAAGTATTGATTCCCCCAAATCATACATATTTAAGGATTCTTTCCAGTTTGACTTAAAACCAATGGGACGGAGAACAAGTTCAAGCTCTGATATACCAAAGTCCCCTTTCACCCCTACTGAGAAATCAAAACAAGTGTTTCTTCTGTCTGTCCCTTCCCTTGACTGTTTACCTATCACGAGAAGTAATTCTGTGCCTACTACAGGTTATTCAACAGTACCTGCAAACATAATACCTCCCACTCATCCACTGAGAGGAAGTCAGTCATTTGATGACAAAATTGGCACTTTCTATGATGATGTCTTTGTATCAGGACCTAACACTTCTGTGCCCCAAAGTGGACATCCCCGTACCCTTGTCAGACAGACAGCGGTAGAAGACTCTTCAACAAGTGAAATGCATGTCCTCGGTACCGGACAGTCCTTGGATGAGAGCTATCAAGGATGCAGTGCCATGAGTGAAACTGTAGCTGCAAGGAACAAGTCATTGGCACCAGGCTCACATTTAGAAAAAAAGAAATCTCATCAAGGGCGAGGGACAATGTTTGAGTGTGAAACTTGTAGAAACAGGTATAGAAAACTGGAAAATTTTGAAAACCATAAGAAATTTTACTGTTCAGAGTTACACGGACCAAAAACAAAGGCAGCTGTGAGAGAACCTGAACATAGCCCCGTGCCCAGCAACACACAGCCTCAGATTCTACACTACAGAGTTGCTGCTTCCTCAGGGGTCTGGGAACAGACGCCCCAGATACGAAAAAGGAGGAAAATGAAAAGTGTTGGAGATGACGATGAAGTTCAGCAAAATGAAAGTGAAGCTTCTCTGAAAAGCTCTGAAGGCCTTCTGTTGCAGAATACTGTGGGCTCTTCCTCCAGTTTGCCTAAACGTAATATTGTCGTATCAAGTGACCAGCAGCATCGAAATATACAGTTGCAAAACTCCCAAATTCAGCTTGTTGCCAGAGGCCCCGACCAGATCATGGATCCAAAGCTGTCTACCATCATGGAACAACAGATAAGTTCAGCTGTCCAGGACAAGATAGAGTTGAAGAGGCATGGATCCGGAATCTCAGTCATCCAGCATACAAACTCACTGAGCAGACCCAGTTCATTTGACAAGCTTGAATCTTTTGAAGGCTCTGCACTTTCTCTCCAGGAGCTAAGTAGAACAGTGAAGTTTGGGTCCTTGAAAGTGATAGGAATTTCCCAAGAGGAAGGCAGCCCTTCTCAGAACATGTCTCCTTCTCAGCAGCCTGCACTATCAGATGCTCTTAGAGCAGAACTTCAGGAATGTTCAAGAAAGATTTCAAGTGAACGGCATGTGTTAGGACAGGCCTCAAGACTTGTTCGGCAGCACAACATCCAAGTTCCAGAAATTCTGGTCACAGAAGAGCCAGATCGGGACCTTGGAACCCAAGTACCTGATCAGGAAAAATCAGAGAAATTTAGTTGGCCTCAGCGTAGTGAAACATTGTCAAAATTGCCAACAGAGAAACTGCCGCCCAAAAAGAAGAGGCTCCGTCTTGCTGAGATAGAGCATTCCTCGACCGAGTCAAGTTTTGATTCCACTCTCTCCAGGAGTCTAAGTAAGGATAGCAGTTTATCAAGTTTCTCAGCTTCATTAGATGTAGAGGACGTTTCTAAAACTGAGGCTTCCCCCCAAATCGCTTTTCTCAATAAAACAGAGGTTCTCATGATCCCAGCTGGCTCTAATACACTTAACGTGCCTGGAACTCAACGGGAAATGAGGCGTGCTGCTTCAGAACAGATTAACTGCATGCAGACATCCATGGAGGTCTCTGATTTCAGAAGTAAATCATTCGACTGTGGAAGCATAACTCCACCACCTCAGACAATGCCACTTGTGGACTTGCCTCCGACATCTCCTTCTGGCATGGGAGTGACTGGACATGTGCCTCTTTTAGAAAGAAGGAGAGGCCCACTGATAAGGCAGATTTCTTTAAACATAGCCCCAGATAGTCATCTGTCTCCTGGGAACCCATCATCTTTCCAAGCTATTACTCTTCCTAGTGTGAATGCAGTGCCATTTCAGGGGCCTCCGCTCACTAGTACATTCTTAGCTGAGTTTCCTGCAAATACTGTGCACTCCCAGACTCAAGTTAAAGATCTGCAAACAGAAACTTCTAATTCCAACTCTACTAACATCTTTCCTGTTCAACAGCTTTTTGGTATTAATTTGTTAAATCAAATCCATGCACCCCTTAGCCACCAGAGCACACAGATGTCTCTGCAGGTATCTACACAAAGTGTCAAACCAGATATAAATCCCAGTGTATGTGTCTCTTCTAAAAGTGATGATTGCTTTGCTCCCAAGTACCAACTGCAATGTCAGGTTTTCACTTCAAGCCAGTCTTGCCCTTCTAATCCTGTACGTGCTTTGCCAAAGCAAGTTCTTTCCGATCCAGTTGGGGCTGACCATCGTATGTCTTCCTTAGCGTTACCAACCAAATTAGTAGATGCCATTTCTAATTCCTGTGCTCTGCCACCACTGAAGCTTGGGCCACCTGATGGTCAAGTGCAAAAGGTGCCGACATCATTTCCACTGCCTGTTCACCTGCAGAGTAATGTTCCAGGGTATTGCTTTGCCACAGTCACACCTCTGCCACAAATCCTTGTGACCCAAGATCTATCCAGTCAGCCCATTTGCCAGGCTAGTAATAGTGTGGTGCCAGTCAACGAAGAACAAAAGTCCCTGCCAAAATTGCAAAAAGTTCACCAGAATGCTTTGCCAAACTCAGAGGAAAAGCTTATTTGTGAAAATGTTTTTTCAGAGATGGGCCAAAATTCTTCTCTGGCAGATTCCTTGCCTGGAACTCAGAAAATGTCTATTGTTAGACTTTTGCCCCAACAAGAATCTTCAGCTTCAAGTAAAAGGATGCTTTCCCCAGCAAATAGTTTAGACATTGCCATGGAAAAACACCAAAAGCGAGCTAAAGATGAAAATGGAGCTGTTTGTGCAGCAGATATTAGACCATTGGAACCACTGAGTTCAAGAGCTAATGAAGTTAGTAAGCAGAAGAAACCTATTTTGGTGAGGCAGGTTTGTACCACAGAGCCCCTTGAAGGTGTGACATTGGAACAGGATATTTTTTCTCCACCTGAAATTAGCAGCGAGACTGTTAACTTGACAAATGTTTTACCAGCTGATAATTTGTCATCAGGACAATCTAAGTCTACGGTTATAGAACCTATAAAAGAGTTGCAAGAATTTGAAAACATCAAGTCATCTCTATCACTAACTCTTACAGTTAGAAATTCACCTGTTCCTTCAGAAAATACCCACATTTCTTCTTTGGAATGTGTAGACAATAACCAAGAAAGGAAGTCTCCAGAGGTTAAAAATCAAGGTGACAAAGTGAACATCCAAGAACAAAGTCCAACTACAACAACTGCTCTTTCCGTGCTAGATGCTGGAGACACACAGCAGCTGTCTTTCCCCAGCCTGAAGACCACAACCAGCTTCACGTGGTGTTATCTGTTCAGACAGAAAACATTGCATTTGCCTCAGAGTGACCAGAAAACTTCAGCCTATACTGACTGGACAGTAAGCGCCAGTAATCCAAATCCACTTGGTTTGCCTACAAAGGTTGCTCTTTCTCTCCTTAATTCAAAACAGAAAACTGGAAAATCACTGTATTGTCAAGCAATAACCACTCGTTCCAAATCAGATTTGTTGGTCTATTCAAGCAAGTGGAAAAGCAACTTAAGCAAGGTACTTGAAATATTTTTTATCTCCAAAAATAGTTTGTGTAAATGAGTTTTAACATGTCTTGATACCTTTAAATACTTTAATTAGAATGATAAATTGTGCTTCATGAGTGTATAGCAATTCAAAAGAAAGGATGATAAATATGCCCTGGGAGTTACACTGATAAGGGTTACCCAGATCCATTGTATCCTGAAACATTTTGAAAATGATAACTTGCCCTGAGCACTTTTTTCCCCCCCAGCTGAATATGTAAGTCTTTACTTAATGGTACAATAATCATGGTGTTACTTTCATGTTTCTCGCATATGAATGTTTTGTTTGTATTGTTAAGTGAGAAGAGAGTATGCTTTGTCCTTACTAATGCAAGAAAACAGAGGTGAATAATCAATGATTGTTGTATATCATTTTGAAATATAAGTCATTCTGTAGTTCTGAAAATCATCTTAGTGGTAGAGAGGATTCCCAAAATAACTAACTCATACACTTGATGATTATGTTGATCTGATCAAGATTTATAGAGCAAGGTAGAATCAGTCTTAAATTAGAGTTATTGGCTTTATAAAAATGGGAAAAATCATTTAAGTGGTGAAAGAAGGAAGATAGGAAGGAAGGGTGGGAGGAAGAATGGAAGGAAAGAAGGAAGGGAGGAAGGAAGGGAGGAAAGATGGGTAGGTAACAGTATTATATTGGCTCTGAGCATTCAGAATACTTGCCCTCTGTAGGTTCATGAGCTCATAGCACAGGTTCATAAACACACACATACTTATCAATAGGAAAATATCATAGTTCAGTATTACAATAGAAGTATATACATTTTTCAAAAAAGAAAGTCTAACACGGCCAGTAGGTTGAAGTACAGATACAGGGAAGATACTCAAAAAGTTCTGACTTCAGCTGAGTCCTTTTTTTTTTTAAATCTTCACCTGAGGACATGCTTATTGATTTTAGAGAGAGGAAGGAAGGGAGAGAGAGGGAGAGAAACATTGATGAGAGAGGGAAACATTGATCTGTTGCCTCTAGTACATGTCAGGATGGTGGATCAAATCCACAACCTAGTTATGTGTCCTGACCAGGAATCCATCCATGACCCTTTGGTTTACAGGACAATGCTCCAACCAACTGAGCTACCACCCGACCAGAGCTTTTAGGTGAATGTTAAAAAAGAAAAAGTAGGGTTTTTTTTTTTTTCAGGCAAACAGGAATGAGAAATTTTAATAGTCTGATGAATGACATGGGAGTGAGAAAGAACTTGGTTCATTTAAAGAACCCTAAGGAGTCTGTCATGGCTAGAAGGTGTTATAAGTTCAGAGTTGAAAATGTAGGTAAAAACTAAGTATGCATGGTAGTGGAGAGCTATTGATACTTTCTTAGTGAAGGAGGGTGAGTTTAATGTTTAAGTGCTCAGACTCTGCTCTAAATCTACTAAATCAGAATCTTAGAAGATGAGACCTGCCCACGAGAATTTAAGCAGAGCTTCATGTGTATTCCTGAAGTGCCTATGAAAAGCATGGCTTTTCTTTAATACCAAGTGACTTGGTAGAAATGTCTCTGGAAATGTACATACCTAGATTTGTAACTAGAAGACAGCTCCAGGTGGAGGGTGTGAAGATTTTTCAGTGCATAAGTGTAATTAATGAGATTGCTCAGGGAAAGTGTAAAGAAGAGACAAGGACTTAGAATGGGTTCCCAGGAATCACAACTATGTAAAGGGTTGAATGGATGAAGAAAGTCCACATAAGCAACTGAAAGAAATTGTTAATAGAGGAAGGAGGAGAGCTATGAGAAAGTAGTATCACACAGATCAAGGAAAAGGTATTTCAAGGAAAGTCGTTCCAGTAAGTTGACCTCCAGAGGAGTCAAATAAAGATAAAGACTAGCATGGCATTTGGACTGAGCAATTTTAATACCACTGGAGACTTGAGTCAGATGAGCACGTATCTATGTTCCCTCTTCATCCAAGCACCTAAACTAGATACATGAATCGGGAGTTTTCTTATCCTTCCATAATCTGTCTCAAGGCTTCCTAGCTTATTGACATACTATTTATTAATATACTTAGTATATTAATGGATGACTGACCAAATCTTTCTAGTCATTAAAAATTCAGCTTAAATATCAGCTCTCATTTTGGTCTTTGTAATTAATATCAGTTAAGTAGTATCAACTCTATTGAGCTGCCATACCTTGTGTATCACTCTACTCTGATACTTTACAATACTACATTTTAGTGATGAACTTTTGTATCTTTCTTTTCCACTGCACCAACACAGTCCATTAAAACTTTCAGATGGTGGAAATATTCTGTCTGTGTGCTAGTGACTACTGTAACAGACAGTGTAGATGAGAGTCTGAGTTCTGTGAGGGCAGAGACTATTTTCTTCAGTTTTATATGTCCATTACCTGAAACATAGCAGAGTCCCAGTAAATATATGGGGAGTAAACAAATAAATAAATCAATGAATAAATAAAATATTTTAAAGTGGTAGAGTAGAGGAAATTCAACTAACCACAACACCAGGCAACTGCTACATGGAGGAAACTAATTATATACTGATTTCTTAGGATGCATGTTAATTCACAACCCAATGTTAATGTACAAGTATTTATAATTCACAATGGAAAAGAACAGAAAAATACTAAAGTAAAAGGATTTCTAAGAGAAATAAGGCATCAACAGCATATAATACTATGGAGTAGTCAAGCATATAAAGACTAAGGAAATGATAAGGGTTTAACATGTAGTTTATTGGTAATTGATTGAATAGGAACCAGATCTGATAGTGAGAAAGCAAAAGATAAGTGAGAATTTGGAATTGAAAAGAAGGTAAGAAATAGGATTACTCTTAAAGGTATGAAGTCAAGAAAAGGTGCATGTATGTATTGCAAGTGGTAGGGAAACCTAATGTGTTTGCCAGGAAAAGAAAAGGAGTCAGTGGCATTTTTACCTGTCAGGGTCAGTGTCACTATCTCCTCATACTGCCTTCTTGAGAAACTCAGGGAGGCAGCTTTTCTTCATTTCTGCCTTTGTGAGGACAGGGGTTTCCCAGAGTCCTCTTTTTCCCGCCACAGAGGCCCTCCCTCCATGATGCACATACCCTCTTATTATCACTTACTATTATTAAGTCACCTTGGTACAATATCTGTCTACATGGTGATGTAATTTTTAAAGGAGGTTTGTAACAAAGAGGCCCTTGATTAGAAAACTTGTGCCTTGTGTTGGAGTTAGCCAAGAGACTGGAGTTCAGCCTTGGCTGTTAACACTTTACCTTGGACAAGTGACTTAATGCTGAGAGTGTCTTTCCTCACTGGGAGATAATCCACTTGTACAGCCTGCCCCACGGAGTTATGTTAGAGTCAGATGGGCTGAGGAGTGCCAAAATTTGTGGATGGTGCGATTGTGTAAAAGTCATAAGGTGTTGTTACCATAATGTTTCTCTAGAAGAACCCACAATGTTTCATTGTGAGTTCATTGCCTTCTTCTGGAGATTTAATCATTGTCAAGCCAAAAGCTAAATTTGACCTGACCTGTGTTTGTACCCCACAGTTCTCAGTGTTCAGGACCTTTTGAGAAGATATAGAGAGGAAACAGAATTATGGTTTAAAGTGGTGGGAGAAGGGGAGAACAAAATACTGGTAAATAGGTTTATGCTTACAGTTCATTGAACTTGAAGGGGATTTAGTCATGTTTCTTGAGAGAATGACATTATTATTTCAAAAGGAGTAACTAGCTCTTTGCCATCTCCAAAGAATAAACTCTTAAACAAATACACTTAAATTGTAGTAAGAGTAGTGGGTTAGATATAAGAAGTTGTTAAGAAGTTCCTATTAAACTCATGGAGTACCAGGGTGGAAGGTTGTAAAGCCTTCATTTGGGGGGGTCAGTGGGCTATCGTGGGATTTAGCATTAAGATTTATCAGTTTGCTGTGGTTTAGGCAGGTATATGAAAGATAAAGGAGGAGAAAAAGCAAATGACCTTCAACCTGTTGCTTTCTCAAAATGTATTTCATGAAGTTGACTCTATGCATTGTGTCCTGCCATGTTTTATTTTCCAAGTGAAACCTTAGCATGTTTGTGTCTTCAGTTTTATTAAATTAGTTTCTCTTTTTTTTTTCCTTTCAGAGAGCATTAGGTAATCAAAAGTCCACAGTAGTTGAATTCAGCAATAAAGATGCCTCTGAAATTAACAGTGAGCAAGATAAAGAGAATTCCTTAATCAAAAGTGAACCAAGAAGAATTAAAATATTTGATGGAGGGCAAGTACAAATTTTACTTCTAAATGTACATTTAAATTTTCTTTTTAAATGTACATTTGCTTTCATGTGAATGAAGACTTATCAGTGTCAGTTTTATGTAAATATTGTAAGGTATCTCAGCTTATTAACAGAATCTTCATGGCAAAATATATATTCGGTATTATGTTAAATAATTCCATTTTGTTCAAGAACATGATAACTATTTAGGAAATACAGGTCTTGGGAGGCAATTAAGAACATAGTTTTCAGCATGAACCCTGGAGTTCACACTGATTTACAGTAAGGAGTGACTTGGAAAACCTGCTCTAAGAGAGATGAACTCATTACCTATTTGATGTCTGTGTATTTTGTTATGAGAAAACCAAAATGTAAAAGCCAATCATAGTTATCATGAAACTCAGAAATAACAGTTGTTGTGATTGAATTTAACAAGAAAGAAGACTTTTAAACCCATGACTTATAAGAGGAAATATTTAAAAATTAAACCTAGTATTGAATAAGTTTGTTTGATTAGAATTAGCTATTAGAATATCAAGTTTTGATGCGAAAAGCTGGAATATTCTGTTACTTATACCTGCATAAAATTTATATTGATTCAGTCTAAAAATTGTGCCTTGTTTTATTTTTTAGGTTGAATTTTAATCATCAATATTTTATCAAAGACATAGTATCCAATTTCCCTATTCATCTTTCTTTCTTTAAATTAGATATAAATCAAATGAAGAGTATGTGTATGTCCGAGGCAGGGGAAGAGGAAAGTACATTTGTGAAGAATGTGGAATACGTTGTAAGAAACCTAGTATGTTAAAGAAACACATACGAACCCACACAGATGTCCGCCCCTACCACTGCACTTACTGTAACTTCTCCTTTAAGACCAAAGGTATGAGATGACATTGCTTCATGGTCCTTTTTATATTCGTTGAGTTAGTAGCTCTAAGACCCAAGTATACATATTCTGTGACCAACAATGCAGTAGCTAAAATAGACTAATACAAATTACATCTTACCAACATTGTAGACTTTTTTCTTTATGCTTCTGGACCTCTTGGGGGGAAAAAGATTGTTTATTACATGCTTTTAGAATATGAGTATATAATAAATACAACATTTTAAAAGGAGCAATTGGTCTTTTTAAATTTTATTCCCCAATTACAGTTGCATAACATGACAACTAACACATTTTCAAAAATACTTAATTTGGGGCCAAAGAAGAAAAAGAAATTTTCATGATTACTTAGGTGTTAAACAATTGAAAAAATTTAAAATAATAACTGCAGTAAACTTATGATTACATTCATGCTTTATTATCTAATTTTAGGTGTGCAGCTTTTTTTTCTTTTCATGATTTTTTTTACCCAAATTCTGTTGAATTTCAGCTTCAAAAGTTTTCTAACTTTTATACTGTTTAATGTTTGTAGAACTCAGATCTAGTCATTAAAATTATATTTGGTACTGTTTCTATATTCTTTATACAGGGTGGGGCAAAAGTAGGTTAACAGTTGGAGTACATGAAACAATTTATTCTTGTATTATTATTTATTAACTATTGTATTATTTTCCATATAAACAACTGCAAATCTACTTTTGCCCCATCCTGTGTGTTTCTTACGTTGTAAGCCTTTATTATAACCTCTGCAAGTTTTCTGCAGCATATAATGAATACACTACTATAAAATATTTACATTCTTCATTAGGTCCCTTGTTCATGAATCATTATATGAAAATTTGTGACTTGAAATTTTAATATCATATAACACCCTTTAAAAAGTAAGAATCTTTCTAAAACAATGCAACATAATTATAAAATCTGTCTGAAAGGATTATATCTGTAAAAAATACTTAATTGATAGTTTTTTATAGAACTACTGTGTCTTTTTTGAATAAACATTTGCTGTACTTTTTTATTGTTTTTTTTTTAGCTTTTGTTTTAAAAGTTCATCAGCTCTTCAGCAAAATTTATTACGTTTTGTGGCTAGTATTTATCGGCATTTAAAGAGAATTAAAATATGTATCATCTAAGTGGCTTCAAAGTAGTTCTCCTTAAATGCCAGTAGTATCTGAAATAAGGATGATTTCTTTTAAAACTGTTCTTCAAATAGCCTGGAATATTTTCTAAAAATTTCAAGAAATAGTGAGGAGTTGAGAGAAACAGTAATTCTGTACTTTTTTATTGTGATGTAGAACCTTCTTCTGGAAATGAAGGGTGGATTTCAGGATGATTTTCCTGGTCTTGTGTGAAGGCTTTGATAGGATAAAGTGCTTTGATCTTTTAACCCAATTTATTGCGCTTTTTTGCCACTGATTTTAATTCTATAATTAAGAAAAAATTTATTAATTTCTACTTTGAGACCAGAACACCAGTAATAGGCTGATATAACCAATAAAAGGTTACCAAGTACAAAATTATGTTACCAAATGAAGAGGATCAAAGTATACTAGGAAGTGGGTATTTCTCAATAGAAGGAGGGAAAGGAATCAGGATATTTTTAAAAATATGTTCATAAAATAAGGGGCAAGAAAGGAAGAAAACTTAGATGGTGGGAAACCAAACGAGACTATAGAAATTTCTTGTCAAAGAAAAGTACTGTGAGTCACCAAGTATTAGTGAAATAACTTAAAACAACTTCATGTAAAATCTTAGGTGTTTATTAAATAGTGGACAGAGCATAATGACCCCTAGAAAGTGATTGTTGTATGTTAGCAGTTTTTCCGTCTCTCGTATCTCTAATCTGCCTCATATCTGAATTTACATTAAACTTTCTGTTTTGTCAGATAGGAATTATGTGATAAAAATGATTTGAAAAAAGCTACCTAAGGTGACTGGTAAAGAAAATGCTAGAAATTCAATATTTCCCTATTTTTGACATGACAGTTCTCTATTATGGTCTTCCCTTGTAGCAGTCTACCTTTTATAAATATGCAAAAAAATAAATAAAGAGATTCCATAGTACCTTTTAAAGGTAGCTAAATAATATAGACTTGTTTTATAGTTGGCTGTAGATTTTAAGCCCTACTTTCATTTACTTTGTTTTCCTAGCCAGTTCAACTCTACTTCTTATTGAATGTGTCCAGTTATATTAAGCGAAAGTAGAAGTGATATAATGGCATGATATATGTATATAATTTTTGTATACATACTTATACACACACACACACACACACAAGGATAGCAAAATACTATCAAGGGAATGAGCTATAGTGCTAGAAATTGATGCCTCTGGTGGTAATGCTTGTAAATCTGTACTTCAGCATTTGTTCTCTTAGTTTATTTTATGAGTACATTTTCAAAATAATTGATTTGTTTTCACTCTTCTGCTTTAAAGGTCAGTCAATAGGAAATACACAGTGAGCTTGCATCTCTGTAGCATTTAGTGCCATTTATATCATAGAAAGCTAGATACAATCTATTTGTAGCTATAGGAATCCAGAAACCAAATCTCTCTTGCTTTCCAGAGGATTTAGATTAAGGTTTATTAAATCTGTTGAAAATTTTATCTATTAAATTAATGTACAAAGTTTATAGCAGTGCTAGGGGATATTTGCATTTTAATGTGCATATTTAAATGTAAATTGTTTTGTATATTTTAAATTATTTAAGAGGTTGGTTAATAGCAATAGCTAGGTTGTGAGAAAATTTGCTTATTGAAAACTTATATTCCCAAATATGCCTAGTTACAATTATACAGAAACTTTTTCAAAAGGAAAATAGCCTTCTGTGGCTATCTATTTTGGAAACAAAAGCATTTTAAAAGAAAATTATTAATGGATCTTGTATTTGGGTAATACTGTTATTAGACTAGAAAGTGTTCTGACTTATAAATGGAAATTTCAGCCAATTAATTTGGCCAAACTATTTGTTGCTACTTTTAAATGTAAAAACTAAAGCACACAGAAAAGTAGAGATTTGTATAATAAACATTGGTATGCCCATCATTTTAAAATAATTATTATTTTGCCATAATTGCTTTGTATTTTGTTTTTTAAAGTGTACTGTAAGTAATTGTCAGACATGGCCAAGGTATTTAAGCCAAGTGTTATCTCTAGAGTCATAGAGGTCAGGTTTGATGAATCCTAGGCATTTTCTGGCCTGGGTGCCTTCTTACACTTGAACCCCTGAAGCGCACTAAGCTATGGGATGGTGTGCATACTTTCTAGTGCAAGAATTGGCTTGAACAAATGTGACCAGGTCCATGGACTTAGTGCATATTTAGTGGAATTGAGGTTCTATAAATACAGCAACTTTGCAGGCCCTTCAACAACCATAGGCCCATAATCTAGACCAATAATTCAGGCATTTTTAGCTCTTCTAAAGACTTACTCTCAAAGTTTTTTGCCCTGCCCACGGAACTCAGTATTTAGATTTTATTTCTTTTCTCAAAGGATACAGTTTTCTCTTGTTGGCAGTTTTTCTGTGTGTGGCATTCTGCTTGGCAGCCCCAGAAGAATCCATGCTCTCGCCCCGCATTCATGATCACTTGGGGCAGGCATACCCAGTGGTTCCCACTTAATCCAATAGTACGTATAGAGATCCATCCACCAGCTGCCAGAGGAAGCGTGCCATTAGAGATACTACTGTGAGGCTTTTAGTCAATGTGAAGTGAAAGGAATGCAGGAAATTCGTTCTTATGTTCCAAACACACAGAATTACTATTTATAATGTAACAATAACCAACTATAGTTTTTAATAGTCAAGCTGGAAATTTAAAAGGCTAATTCTTAGGTACCAAAAATAAAAGAAGAAACTCCAAGATAGCTTGATGAACAGACACTTTAAAAAAAGTCCATAGGGACATCAAAGCCATCTAGATAATATGCAGAAATACTTGGGATGTTAATGCTAATGCTGAAATGGAATCAAGGCCTCAGAAATAAGCCTGGCTTTCCTGTCCAGAGACTTTAGGGGGAAAGCCACCTGCTAAAAATCGAAACCCTGTACCTATGCCATGTAAAAAACAAAACAAAAAACAAAACCTGGTCCAGAATCAGTGGTGTGAAACCACTAACGTCCCAGGCAGAAGCAATTAGAAAACTGACCCAAACAAAGTAGAGGAGTCAGATTTGAAAAGAGAAACTATTACTAATAAATAACAAGGTTTCTACAACATATAGATACCAGTATTTTCTTTTGTCCAAATTTTAGTCATTGGGATTATATGACTACAGCCTGTACTTTCACTTGAAATAGGATTGGAATTTGCCAGTGTTGACAAATGCAGTAGCAAAATAATACTATGTAAGCTTAGTAAACATTCTTTTCCCTTAAGGAAATCTGACAAAACACATGAAGTCCAAGACACATAGCAAGAAATGTGTGGATTTAGGCGTCTCAGTAGGTTTAATAGATGAACAAGATACAGAAGAATCAGGTAAGGCTTTATTCCATATTTTCCATAATGCTATTTACAATGTACTATTTTTTGCATCCATATTCTTCTTTTCATTCCACTGATACTGCTTAGTTTCTGTTTTCATTACCTCTTGATTATACTATGCTGTAGACTCCTCGGTTTGCTCATCTCTAATTTGTCTTCCTTCCTATCCATTTATCCCACTGATGTCGAAATGATCTTCCCGAAGCACGTGTCTGATCATACTGCTCCTCTGCTCCAAGTCTTCGTTGGTTTCTGTTTGCCTACCAGATAAAGTATGAGCCACTCAACCTTACATCCTCAAAGTCCTTTGTAATCTGCTGCCTAACCTACTTCTTGACTTTTATTTATCGTTTTCTTTTACCTCTCGTAATGCTTGAATTTCCTGCTTACACGACATTGATCCAGCTTTCTATTTATGCAGCCCTCCCTGACACCCCCGCCCTCAATCCCCACGCAAACCTGGCTCCCAGTCTGCATTGATTGAAGTCTTACTTTCCTTCAAGATTGACTCATATCCACTGCTGTCATGAAGCCTTCTCTGATTTTCCCTTCCCACACTACTTGCAGGAAGCAGTTTTTCCTTACTCTGAACTGCTGTAGTATTTTAGTTTTCCAGCTGAAAAAGTGGAATACTTTCACTTCCAGCTGAAAGTATTGAATCCCTTTCTGTCTTATTTTGGGATGATTTATATGCTTATCTTACCTTGCCACTGAAATTCTTGAGCAGATCACGAGCAGAATTGGTGACTGAGTAATGCTTGCTTCACCCACAGCCATTAGCAGAGTGCCTTGCACCTGGCAGCTACTCTGGAAATATTTGTGGGATAAAACATTTGCTCACTCCCCAAAATGTTTGTTATTTTGAAAAAGTTAACCAGCTATTTTCTTAACAATGTTAACTCAACAAATAAAAGTATTTATCTTCAATCAGTTTAAACCTGTTAAGGAAAATAGAATTATCCTTTTTTAAGACTCTTTTTAAAACCTAAGACTTGTCAACAAAAAAGTTGTCCTACTGTTTTTTTAAAAAAGCCCTAAACTAAACATTTACCTTCTTGCTTATTTTATTTAATATGCATTAGTTTGATGTACAGAAAATTTCCAAAGAAAAACAGGTGGAAACAGCATTGAAAATATAGGTAAAAAACCAAATGCATCTAATTCTTCCTGACAACCAGTAATATACTAAATTAATCAGCCTGACTTTATTTCTAAATATGCTAGAAAAGTGACTCACAGCTTAAGTGGTTCAGCCGAGATGATTTATTACTGTAAGCACAGGACAGGACTGCCTTCAGCCCTTTTGGGGCACTGACAGATCCTGAATAGAAGGAAAAAGTAACCACCACAAATTTAGGAAATAAGTTGCTTTTTAATGGTTTACATACATATTGATGTTTTGATACATACTGAGGATGACAGAATTAGGATTTTAAAATACCCCATTAACATGTAGCTTTTTGTCGTAGGAACATATTTATTAAAAGCCAGTGCTTTTCAGTTTTATTGAAATATAACTGATATACATCACTATATAAGGTTAAGGTATACAGCACAGTGGTGTGAATTATGTGTATATTGTGAAATAACCACAGTAAGTTTAATTAGCATTCATTATCTCCTATAGATACAATAAAAGAGAAGTAAAAAATGAAAAACCTATTTCCTTTATGATGAGAATGCTCTTAACAACTTTTGTATACAAGAGGGACTACCCCAAAACCCCAGAATTTATTTATAAAAAGTTGTATATTTATTCTTACATGTGTAAATTCTTGCCACCTTCAAAATATTCTCATTTGATGCAACACATCTATCAAGACTTTTTTTTCCACTGCTCAACACAGTTTTTGAATGTGTCGATTTTGATGTGTTTAAAGTGCTTCTGCTGTTTTTGGTTTCACCTCTTCCACATTGGCAAAATGTTTTCCTTTGAAGACTTTTTTCACCCAGGGAAACAAAAATAATGCCATTCAGGGCAAGACCAGGTGAATAGGGAGGGTGGGGCACCGGGCTCATTCTGTTTTTGGTCAAAAACTGCTGAACACTCAAGTTCTGTGCAGGCAATTGTGCTCCTAAATCATCCATCATGAAATGGGCAAACCCGTTGCAAGAGTCTTAAAAAAATATTCACTGAAACTGAATGCAGCCTCTCACATAATGCCAGCTGGTGCACTGATACAGACGGGTTCCTAGAACACTCAGCAGAGAAAGCCTGCCCTCCAGAAGATAATTCTGGTTTGGGGGCCCCCCCTATACATCATATAACACTATTAGCTATTGTCACTATGCTATACATGACATCCCCGGTACTTACCTTGTAATTGGAACTTTGTACCTTTTAACCACCTTTCTTCTCTTCTCACCCCCTACCTTGGGTAACCACTAATCTGATCTCTCCTTCTATGGGTTTGGTGTTTTGTTTTGTTTTGTTTTGACATTTCACATATAAAAACTAATTTTTTAATTGTTAGGAATTTAATTCTTTGTCAGTGTCTTTGTTTAATTCTGTGTTAGTGTCTTTTTATGTTGAGCAACTCAGAAGTAAAAAGCTAGGAAAAATGAGTAACAGTTTTAGCAAGTATATTTATTGCCCATAGACTAGAAAGGCATAAAGTAGAGGTTGCAATATGAAATACTAATGTCTGAAAAGTATGGAAATATAAGGTATCATTATAATAATACATATTCTTACATGTTTTATTTCTTCAAGAAGAGGAATCCTATAAAAAATTAAAGGGTCTGTAGAATGCACTAACTTGTTAAGGAAGATAGTACTTATATCCCAAATTTGCATAGGGGAATTAAGTATGGTTTCCATTAATTATCATTTATTCTTTAGATTGGCTGGCTGGCTGATGCACTTACATATCTTTTCATTCATTTTTGTGTTTCTCATCTCATTCCAAAACCATCTGATGCAAGTCTTTAGATTATAACTCAAATTTACAGCCTAATTTTCTCTTCAGATTAGATCTTCTGATAAACCTAGATAGTTTTACATGTTTTTCTCACAGTTTAATTTTTTAATTACTGTATTTATAGGTAGTATATGCGAAGTTGTTTCACAGTTTTTATCGAGTAGTAAATTATAGCATGTGAGTAGATTTTGCCAAGTGCTGTGTAATACTAGGGGCCTAGTAATTTATTATTAATATGCTAACAAAATATATTCTTTTGCTTTAGTATAGGCTTGGGATAAGTTATAAATGTAGTAAACATATGCTGTTTTAAACAAATTGTCTTATTTTCCTTTTATTTTCATTTGCTTTTAAAAAATATTATGAGTTTTTTAAACACAAAAAGTTACACAAAGTTTTATTACATGCACGCACGTCTTCATACCAGAGTTGATTATATAGTGTGGCAAAAGTAGCTTTATGGTTGTGAGTGTGTGAGGCAGAGAGTTTACGCTCACATTACTGTTTATTAGTTATTGTATTATTTTCCACACAAACAACTGTACACCTACTTTTGTCCTACCCTGTAAATATTTTCTCACATTTGTTTCAGATCTTTTTCATAAATTCATTGTATGTTTGAAAAAAACAAGCTAAGTAATTACACATTACATGCAGTTTTCCTTGCCCATCATTCCAGTCACTCCCCCCTACAGGGGCAAACACTGCAGTTAAGGCTTTTCCTTTCAATCCCTGTAATGTGTGTGTGTATATATGTATATATGAAGAGTATACGGTTTTGTTTATATTTGTTTTTAAATTTGCATAAACTTTACCACCTTGTACGTAGACACCTAGAAAATTAATTTGCTTTATAATTTTAAATTGTTCTCCAGAAGAGATGTTCCGTTTCTGCATATCCTAAATTATATCTACTATTTCAAGAATTTAAACTTTTGGCCAATTTCATCAATTGATAGTTTGCTGTCTTTATTTGTGTTTTCTTGATTACCATTGTAATGTTGGGTCTTATGCTTTAAAAAGGTTCATTCCAGTGAACTGGTGATAGTTAAAGATGGGGTTTCACTTAGCAATTCTTCAGATGTCCATGTGTTGGTGGGGAGAGTCCCTAAGACTAGAATATGGCACTGTGTGTCCAGAAGGTGCTTGATTTTCTAGTCCAGCACTACCCCAGAATATGCCATCAATTCTTCATCAGGCTCCTTTGCTGACTTCATCTCCCCAGCCTGTAAATGGCTGTAGTCTTCAGTCTCCTTTCTGTCTGTACTCACTCTCTGGGTAATCTCACCCAGTCTTCTGACTTTAAATGCCGTCTATATGCTGGTAATTCCCATATTCACTCCAACTTTACATATCCATCTGCCTATACACTGTCTGCACTTTGCTAATAGGCATTTGAAGTTTGATGTGACCCAACTTTTAATTTACTTCTTACCTCTAAGAAGCACACTTTTCTTATAGTCCTCCCCATCCTTCCCGCTGCTAGACCAAAAATCTTGAAGTCATTCTTGATGCCCTCATTTTGCCTCCAATCCACCAGATTACCTTTCTGCTCTTCCTTCAAAACATATTCACAATTCAACCACTTTTAACTACCTTTGCCATGCAACCCTGGTCATAGCTACCATACCATCATCTCTGCAGCATCGTTTGTGGTGGCCTCTGACAGATTCCTACAGTTCAACCCCTGCCCCTTTACAGACTGTTTGCATCACAGCAGCCACAGCAGTTTTTTTTTTTTAAATCATGTCTTTCCTTTGTTTAAAACCCTCCAGCGGTTTCCTGTCTCCTTCAGAACAGTGATCTACTATATACCTTCTGGGCTCTCCAGCCCACTTACCCTTCCTCATTACCACCTCTCAGAAACTCTTCTACTCCTGCCCCCCTTGCTCAGCCAGCTGCAACCACACTGATCTTGCTGTTTACTGAGCACACCCAGCAGGCCCCCCACCTGGCCTTTGCACTCACCTCCCGTCTTTGGAATGCTCTCTACCAGGTGCCACAGGACTTACCTTGGTATCTCCTTCAGATGTCTCCACAGTGAGGACTTCCTGATCCTATTCAAAACAAAAAAGCACCTCAGTCTCTTAGTGCTGCTGCCAGCATTGCTTAGGCCTCCTATTTTGCTTTATATTTTCTTATAGCACCAAGTGCCCCCAGAGGTGAGGACAGAGGTTTCACTGTGTTTACTGCTCTATCTCCAGCTCCTTAGGATTGCACCTCACAAGTAGTAGATACTAGTAAATAATTGTTATTTACTAATTAACATATTAGTAAATGATTAATAAATATTATATTAGTAAATAATCAGTAAATGATTGAATGGATCACTGGGAACAAGTGACCTATAATCTGGCAGGAAATAATTCAAGATTATTTTTAGAATTTGATATATTAGTTACCCATTAACTTCCTTTACTAAAATCAGTTGGTAGCTATAATATAATATTTAATACCTTTAATTATAGTGTTTACATAACATAGTCAAGGCCATTGTAGGTATATTGAAGTGGCAAGGGCATTTGTTTGGTAATTTCTCATTTTTTGATCAATGACTCAGAAAACTAGAAGATAATTTATCTAACTATTCAATTTTCGCATCTTCAGTAATGATCGCTCCAGATTGATAAAAACCTGTTTGTTTTTTCAGTAGTCCAGAGAAGAAAAGTTTATTCCCTTTGAGATTCCTTCATTTATCCATTTAGCATTTCAGCATTGTTTAGTAGGCGCACAGTCACTGCCCCTAGGAGCTCCTCGCCCCGGCTGTGAGGTTGGAGTGTGCCCAGACTTGGCAGGGTTCACTTCCAAAGGCTGGGTTCAGCAAAGAAGCAGTGATGGCCCAGTTGGTTGCAGAAGGATCACTAAGTATATCCCAGAAGAAAGGGAAGGAAATTACTCATTCATACATTACTTTATTTCAAAAGGTATCAATGAAAGGATAGGGTAAGGGAAGGCAGATGTTCTGGACTGAGGGAGTTGTGTGAGCAGAAGTCCAGAGAAGTCCAGAGGAATAGGGTGTTCAAGGGTAAAGGGTACCGGATGAGAACATTGGAGAGGGCGCATCCTGGGACAGTGGTTGGCGAACAGATCATCCTCTGTGAGCGCTTTAGCGTGGGAAGCAGTTATTCTACCTTTCAACTGTACTCACTTATCCTTAGATACAATGTCTCTGCTGTGGCAGTTTATACCTTTTTGATGTTTGGACACTTGAAAACCATTTTCTCTTAGATACAATTTTTCAATATTTGTAATCTTGTAAACATTCAATAATATACAGAGTTCCTTTTACTAAAAGTGTTTTTTTGTATTATTTAAAACCATTGCCTTTTTTAGGCCCATATGTTTCTGATATTTAATCCAGATTATTCTCTCTAATGTTCTTGAAACAAGGAAACAAGTGATAATCTTTGACCTGGGAATTTTTATTACTGCCAGTTTTGTTTTTTGTCTTCTGTTTTATTTCTTAGTGGGACTTTAGATAGTAATAGCTAAAAGAAGCATGATTTCATTAAGTTCCATTCAGCAACAACAATAATAAATAATACTATAGAGGAAAAAATCTTTTTCTGGAAGGGTGTTTTTACAAGCAAAGTACATCCTTCTTTCTCCACCAGATGGAGTTTACAAATTTGGGTGGAAAGTTTGGTATGACTTTTCCCTCATGACATCCAGCTTGTGTTTATATGTATAAATGTGTGATGACTAATTTAGAAATCTCACTCTTCATTTACTAAATTAGCGGCATTATTTTCCCTGGAATTAATGTCTGCCCTGGTCGAGCATCACTCTGGTATAGAATTTTCTTCATAGAATAGACTAACATAAAAGATAAAGACTTGATTTGTTTCTACTTTAATATTTCTATATTTTAAAACATTGGGCCTTTATCAACTACATAAAGGTGTTATGAGGATTAGCAGCATGTTGTGAAGTGTTTGATTTTACTATCAATTTCATTTTCCAAAAAAACCCACAAATTATTAGATATAAGTAATAAAGTGGCTTGACTTCAAAAAAATTAGAAGGGAGACTAAACATTTTCGGTTGTTACAGTTTTAAGTTTCGAAGTATGTATCTACTAGTAGAACAAAGTTCTGGGGTTTAGAGGCTGGTCTGCTTCAAGTGATTTTACATGCTGGGGTCTCGTCCCTGCTCCTTCTTGCCCAGTGCTGTTTCCCTGCCCCTCTGGTCACACAGGGCAAGCTCACCATCTTAACAGTCAGGTTACCCCGAGACTTCAGCTGCCACATGAGATCCTTTGTCAATATTGAAATGCCTGCCTGACAGTGTAGTCCCCATTTTCTTGGCCCAATAAATGAAAATGAAAATTGTGCGATGTAGTGCCTTCTGACACATAGCTTGGCTGTTATGGTTATCAAATGCTTTTGTGGCATCCTGGGGTCATCACGTCATTTCTCATATTCTTAACCTAACACAAATCCAATGTTAAGCCCATCTCATGTTATACTCCAGGAAACCACACTAGGATTCCATTTGTTGTATGTCTACAATAAAAGTTCAGGAAAATGCTAAGGTGCCGCCACAGCAGTGGTCACAGTTTGCTAGCTTGCATTCCAGAGGTGGTGATTACAGGGGCTTTTCAGATGCCTTTCATCAGGCCTCCACAGCTGCATATGGAGTAAGGCATATGTGGTCCAGCCATGTGAAAAGGGGGTGTCTGAAATAACTAAGAAAAAAACTATCGAAGGAATATCTTTTTTCACCAAGGCTTCTGTAAACAGTTGAAATTTACTGTTTAATTATGCTGGTAGATTACAGATGCCAAATAAACCATACAGTGTTTAAAGAAAAATAAGCCAAATTTAGGAGCCACTTGTCTTTTAGGGAACCAGTACTCTAAAACATCACGTCTTAATATGAAAATTTGTGACATTGTCTTCAGTAGATACTGAGTAGAATGCCTAAGTAGTTTTGATAACCACACTTCATATTTCATATTTAAAAATGTGGAAGTAATTTCAGTAGTAGAGCTCTACAATATCTTAAAAAGAACTGTTAGATTTGCCACACTTTTATGAGTCACACATACTTAACCAACTAACAGGACATACAAGAACTTGGTACACATACTCAGATCTTGGTTATCTCAGACATCTGGGAAATGGGATAAATCTTTTCAAAGAAAAAATAATCACTAAGGTGGTGTTTGGGAGACAGGATTCTTAATCTAGTCCCTGCCAGACTTTGCAGGACAGCATCCAGAAATCTAAGGACAGTGTTTCTAGGATTTTGTCCTATAAAGACAAATTTGGGGAGTCAGTCATTTAATTGATCTTTTCTGTAGCACACACATAATCATCACCAAGCAATTTTATCTCTGAGCTTAAATCTATTCAACAAAATGTATTAAATGCTTACGATAGGCCAGAGAGCAGTGCTACAAAGTATCCCATCGTAATGCTTATTTTGTAAACACCATCGCCATTTGGTAAAGTTACAAATTTATGTCTGCTTTATTTAATTTTCGCCAGAGGTTTTCTCCAGATTTGTTTCTATTTAACTTCAGTACCACTTTTCCTGGCATTATCGTCAATCTTTTCATTTTCTAAACATCCTAAACTCATTCTCCACTGTGCCGACCACAGGATATCCAGAATGTCATTCATTAGCGTAATGTTCAGGTTCCCTGGCTGATACAGAGTGCTTGTTAAAGGTCAGTGTGTAAACGGTATGACGAAGGACCAAGGACCCAGAAGACCCTTGACCTTTTTCATTGTTCATTAACCTTAGCAACAGCAGGCTGTACAGCTATTATTTTTTTCCTTTGGCAGATGAGTTTTCTAATTTTCAAATGGTTTAAATTTGGAAATGTTGGGAAATGTTTATTTTGAATTAAGTGGAGGGAATTATACATTTTTCTAAGCCAGCCATTAAAGTTTGTACATTTGGCATTTGAAAGAAGTTTCCATTTAGTTTAAAACTAGCAACTCAGGCTGTAATTATAGTATGTGCTTATGAAACCCTTCCAGGCCAGCTGCACATGCTCTGTGTTCTTGCCATGCACAATTATATAGTCTCGGGAATTTTTCCTGTTTTTGGGGGGAATTAGCAAATACTTCTACTTTTTCACTTTTTATGTCAAAAATCATGCTTCTTGCTTTTTGCTTTTCATACCTTGATTCAAAGAATGTTTTTGTCAACAGATGCTGGACTTCAATACTAGGAATGTTACTATGGGCCCTCAGTTGCCAAACTGAGAGAACCACCTTTCAAGAAAAATTTCCATTCACATTATGAAACAATAACAGGCCTTAGGAGTTATAGTTCAGGTATTAATATCACTAATGAATTACACATATATGATAGCCTGTGGTTTACTTCCTAAAGTGAACAAACATTAAACTCTGTTCCATTATTCTTAATGATGTTTTCATCTTTAAAAACAAAAACAAAAACAAGCATTACTGCAGCAGTTGCATGCTTTTAATAAATTATTTTCCTCAGGTTGCTTTTGTTTTGTCTGAATTTCAAAGGTAACATTTCCAGACATGAGAAAAACAAAAACAGACTAACTACAACAAAAGAATGTTGGGGCTGTGAGAGCAGGGGTTGCTGACCTCTCATGGAGCCTTTCTGTGGAGCCCTCTCTGTGGAGCTGGCTTTTCCAGCAGGTGTCACTGTTTGGCAGCGGCAGGGGGGCAGGGTGAAGAGCAGTTCACTCAGCTGATCTTAGAAAGATACTTTTGCAGCACTCTTTGGGAAGCTCTACATAAGTTTATCAAAACATTTACTTTTGAAAAACAGGAGTGCTGCATTGTATACCTCTTTTTTCCCCCTCGCAAATTTAAATTCACAAACAGTAAAGGAATTCTCAGCTTACATAATATTTTATTGAATATTGGAAGAATTTATTTACCATGAGTGGGGAATGTGTCTAGAGGGTTGTAAATTAAATAGAACTTTTAAGGGCCATTTATTTATGAATCTCTGAGGCGAGTATATGGGTTCCTTGTGTCTGTTCTGGAGTGCCTGGGGGGTGTACAGGGTGAGCCCCAGCTTTATCCTCTTGGAGCATTACAGTCTGCGTTGTTGAAGCCAAGGAAAGAACAACTGTAACATAATGGGGGAAAGTCTGTATATCTTACTGGATTAATGACAAGACTCCTAAATGTATAAAAACCTTGTTTCTAAATTCTAGCTTTGATGCCTTCTAGTCTTATGTAAGTTTCTTAACTTCTTTGTGTAAGTTTGATCTCAGCTCTGTCACAGGGTCATTGTCAGGTTAAAACATGAAAAGAATGTATATGTTGGCAAACTTTGTAGAGGACCTGATTGGAAATATTGTAGGCTTTGGGGCCATGCAGCCTCTGTTGTAGCCAGTGTACTCTGTGGTTGTGGTGTGAAAGCTGCCGTGGACAGCATGCAGACAGATAAGCCTGGCTGCGTTCCATTCACAGTGTTCACAGGACCCCTCAGGGGCCACACGAGTCCAGCAGTTGCATTTCATATGTTCTGCTATTCTTAACCAAATAATTATATGACACTTTCAATGTCTGTACCTATAAACATGCATATTTATAAGCTAGCGTATTGACTATAATTCATTCTACAGTTGTATTTTTAAAATATGGCATTTGAACGTGGAATGTTTAGTGCAGGTTAGGAGACAGGCAGAGCTGGTTTTGAGTCTTGACGCTGACACTTTAAAATAATTTACTGTGTTTTTAATTCTTAAACAATTATTGTCTGAGAGTAAGTCAAGTTCTTAATTATGTTTTGGCTATGATCAAATAGTATGGGTCTGTATGTACTGCTAAGCCAGTTCGTATATACTCTAGCCATCAATCTAAAGTCCTCTTAGAGTCTAGGTGGCTTGTGTTGGAATAGTCATGTAGTCCTCATATGTACCAGTGAATGACAAATGCAAAAATAGATGCAAGGTATGCAGTTTTAGGTTGTGAAAATGTAGATTGGTTGGAGTATACTGTGGGAAAATTTCCCAAGCTTTTAAATTTACCAGGGAAATGTTGGAATTGGTTTCAAGAATTAAGTTTCCTTTAAAACAATAGGAAAGAAGAAAATTGCTTATCAGAAGGAGACTACCTCAGTAAAAGAGCAGAGGGGAAGTAGGCACTATGCAAGCTTATCTCAGTGACACAGCCTTCTGGTGTCAGTAGAATAAAATACAGACCTCGGAGGAGCACTCACAAATAGTTTTTTATGGTATTTTTAAAAAGATTATTTCAGTTCTACAGAAAACTTGCAAAACTAGTATAGAAAATTCCTGTTACATCCTTCACCCAGCTTCCTGTTGTGTTGGTATTCTTACACAACCATTGAATATTTGTCAACACTAAGAAATTAACCTCAACTGAGCTTCCTAACTAAAGTACAGAACTTACCAGGTTTCACCCATTTTTGCACTCGTATTTTTTTCTGTCCCAGGATTTCATTCCAGGATCCCACGTTAAACTTAATTGCCATGGTTCCTTAGGCTCCTCTAGTATGTCCCTCAGTTTTTCTTGCCCTTCATGACCTTGACACTTTCAGTGAGGTCTGTCAGTTATTTTGTGGAATGTTTTTCAGTTTGGGTTTTTTGATACATGCTCATGATTGGATTGAGGTTGCCCTTCATTAGGAAAGAATGATAGAGTGAAGTGCTTGTTTTTAGCACACACCAGGGGCTACATTATGTCAGTGCGTATTACTGGTCATGTTAACCCTTATCGCTTCACTAAGGTGATGTCTGCCAGGACTCCACTATAAATTTACTTGTGTGGCTTTTATAAATATTAAATACTTGTGGGAGATACTTTGAGACTAGGCAGACATTTTGTTTATTCACTGATGAATTTCATCTGTGGTGACTGTTGCTGTGGGGTTCAAAATTATTCATTGGAATTTTCTGTGAAGTACGGTTTCTCTATTTGTGTACCATCCACTTATTCATTCATATCAGTGTGGACTCAACACGTGTATTTTATCTTTGGGTCACACTCCAATACTGTCATTATTGATTGTGTAGCTCAAGTTCTCATTGGCCATTGAGAGTTCTTTGAGGGCTGTTCCTGTTCTGTTTCAATGTGGCCTCATTTTTTTGAAGCTGCTCTAAATAAATGAGAACATGAGTCCATACTGACCATTCCAATTCCATTCAGCAACATGATGTTTATTGCAGTCTTCTCTATTTCCTCCTTTTTATTTTCACCTATAATGAGAAACCTGATTCTCATTGTAGGTGAATCTCATCTACAGTGGGCTCACATACTTGTTCAACTCTAGTATATCTATAAACTAGTTTCAGAAATCCTAACCCACCTGTGAACACACTGTAATTACAGCACAGTGTTTGTGTGTAGTTACTTTTGTCTTCAGCCTTCACAGTATCTAGTCAGAATCCTTTGCTAAGCATACCTAGGTCAGGATCTTTCTTCCCATCCCTTCAGTGTGGTGTTATGGGTCATTTGTATTTCAGTTAGAGTCATCTTTCTCAGCTTATTTTTCATTTTAGGTTCCCCCCACATCCTCATTGATTATGTTTTTATTATTTACAATAAAATTCTCTTCATGGTGTATAGTTCTGTAGTTTTTGACAAATGCATAGAATTACATGTTCACTCACACACTTCCATGCAGAACAGTTCCTTCCCCCCCTCAAATTCCTATGCCACTCCTGTATAGAAACGGCTCCCCCACCTAACATCCCCTAGCAATCACTAGTCTCTTTTTCTCCACCTTATTTTGCCTTTTCCGGAGTGTCATATGAAAGGAGTTATACAATAAGTAACTTTGGGGGTCTGGCCTCTTTAACTTAGCAGAGTACATATAAGATTCATCCATGTTGTTGTGTGAATCAGTAATTCATTTCTTTCTATCGCTGAGTAGCTTTCCACTATATTGATGTACCATAATTTGCTATCCCCTAACCAATTTAAAGACATCTGGGTGGTTTCCAGTTTTTGGTAATGTAAGTTTCTGTTTCCCTAGGTCTTGATCCTAGGAGTGGAATCTCTGGGTTATATGGTTAGTGCACATTTAGTTTTGTAAGAAAGCTGTGAAACTGTTTTTCCAAAGTGGCTACATCTTTTACATTCCCATCAGCAATCTATGACATTCTAATTGTTGTGCAACCTTACCAGTACATTTAAAAAATATATTCTAGTAGGTGTACAATGGTATTTCATTGTGGTTTTTCATTTGCCTCCTGATTGATGATGCTGAGCATCTATTAATGTGCTGTTTGCCTTCCATGAAGTTTCTTCAGGACATGTCCATTCAGAAATTTTGGCCATCTTTTAAAGCAGGTTGCTTTCTTACTGTTCAATTTTGACAGTTTTTCATATATTGTGGATATGATCCCTTTGTCAGAGAAGTGATTTGCAGGTCTTTTCTCTCAGACATTTGCATGTTTTATTGTTGTCTTTTGTAGTGTTTTCCTCAGAGGAAAATTTTTAATATTAATAAAGCTCAGTGTATCTGTTTTTTCTTGAATTGATTGTGCTTTTGGTGTATGTAAAAATCATATGTAAAAATCTTTGTCTAATCCAAGATCACACAGATTCCTGCAGTTTTTAACAAGTCACATAGTTTTATACAATGGGTTGACCAAAAAATTCATTTGGATTTTTCTGTAAGATGGTTCTAGTAGTGCTTGGTTGTCTTTAATTTCATTTGAAACAATTTTGTATTGTGACAGCTGTCATATCAGTGTGCATTAAAAAAAAACTTACCAAAATTGGTGAATTTTTTGTAGCCATTTTAATATTGAAGATGGAAGAAAATATGCACCATTTTTGGCATATTATGCTTTAGTACTTTAAGACAGGTAAAAACACAACTGAAATGCAAAAAAAAAAAAAGATTGTGCAGTATATGGAGAAGGTGCTGTGGCTGATCAAATGTATCAAAAGTGGTTTGTGAAGCTTCCTGCTGGAGATTTCTCCCTAGATGATGCTCCCTGGTTGGGTAGACCAGTTGGAAGTTGATAGTACTCAAATCAAGACATTAATTGAGAATAAGCTACATTATACCATGGGAAAGATAGCTGACATATTCAAAATATCCAAATCAATAACGTTACTGGTGAAAATGAGAAACATATCTTTTATAGAAAATAATAAATGGACTTTTTGGCCAAACAAATAGTAATTTAGGTCTATAATCTATTTTGAGTATTTGAGTATTAGATGTAAGGTATGTATCAATGTTCATTTTTTGGTATTTGGGTGTCCATTGGTTTATCACCATTTGCTGGAAAGATTATTCTTTCTTCATGGAATTGCCTTTGTCGGAATTTTAGCTCACTGCATCAGTGTGAGTTTTCACCTCTGCCCTCTGTCCTCTGATCTGCCGCTCCCGTCTGACTGTCCTCTAGTACCATACTGTCTCTCGTGTGAGTCTTTCAACTTTGCTCCTTCTTCAGAGTTGTTCCAGCTATTTTAGTTTCTTTTCTTTTCCATAGAAATTTTAGAATTGGGGTGTGAATATGTGCAAAATTCTTGTGAGATTTTTTAATAAAAATTGTATCTATAGATCAAAGTGGGGAGAAATGGTATCTTAATATTGAGACTTCCAATCTGTGAATAAGGTATGTCCCTTTGTTTATTTCCCATTTTTGATTTCTTTAACCAGTGTTTTGTAGTTCTCAGCATACAGATCCAACACTTTTAAAAATTTATACCTAATATTTCATTCTTTTGGTTTTATTATAAATATTACATTTTAATTTTGAAATCCATTTTGTTGGTAGAACATAGAGTTTTTCATAGATTTCCTTATTTTCCTTTTAATGTTTGTAGGAACTTTATTGATATGTCCTTTCTCTCTTGCCTAATGTTGGTAATTTATTTTTTCTTGGCCCATATTACCAGAGGTTTATCAATTTTATTGATTCCCCCCCAGGGTCCAGCTTTTGGTTTCATTGAATTTCTCTTCTTTTGTTAGTTTATTATTTCTGTTTTTATCTTTACTATTTCCTTCCCTCTTCTTGCTTTTGGGCTTATTTTTTTCTGATTTCTAAAGGTAATAACTTAGATTGATTATTTGAGGCTTTTCATATTTTCTAATAGAAACATTTATTACAATAAATTTAGCTTCATGCCACAAATTTTGACTGTTACATTTCATCCAGTTCAAAATATTTCTAACTTTCCTTTGAGATTTTCTCTTTGACCCACGATTATTTAGAAATGTATCACTTAATTCTGAAACCTTTGGAGATTTTTCAGATGTCTTCTAATAATTAATTTCTAGCTTAATTCTGTTCTCATTCAAAAGCATTCTCTATGTGATTTCTATCCATTTAAATATGTTGAGGTTTGTGTTGTAGCTCAGAATCTGATAAGGTATTGGTGAGTGTTCCACATTCATGTATAAGGAGAATGTATTCTGCTGTTGGCGGGGGAGGCATTCTCTAAATGTCAGTTAGTGTTGATCACGTTTACCAGGTTTTCTGTGTTCTCACTGATTTTCTAAATACTTCATCAATTACTGAGAGAGGGTTGTTGAAGTCTTCACCTATGATTATGTACATATTACTTTTTTTCCATTTTAGCCTTATTTACTTTGAGCTCTGGTTAGTTGCTACATGTTTGCAAGTGTTATATGTTCATAGAGTTAACCCCTTTGTCATTAATTATATAATGTCCCTATTGATCTGTGATGATATTCCTTGTTCTGAAGTCTAATTTGTCTGGTATTAGTATAGGTTTTTTCCCCCAGCTATATTTTAGTTAATGATTTAGGGACTATCTTTCTCCAAACTTTACTTTCAATCTATTTATATCTCTTTATTTAAAATGGATTTCTTATACACATTATATATCTCAGACTTGCTTTTTTATCCAGTCTGACAGCCTCTCTCTTTTAACTCATGTGTTAAACCAGCAGCTTTCAACCTTTTTAATCTCATTGCACATTAAAAATCTGCAGCACAGCAAAAAATGTATTATATTTCTTGCCAGTCTGTCAAAAAAATTGGTATAATTTTGGTCATTCACAGACCAAAATTATACAGAATGAATGTTGGGCTGTTTTCACTTCTTTTATTTGATAATCCAAGGGAAAAGGAGGGGTCAGTGCCCTTGACTAAAGAGTCAGGTGTTACCTGTTTTAAAAATTCTTTCAGCACACCAGTTGAAAATTGCTGTTAGATCATTCCTTTTAATGTTCATGCAGTTGGATTAGAACTTACCATTTTATCTTGTCAGCTACTTTTTGTTTCTTTTTCTGTTTTCTTTCTATGCCTTAATTGAGCATTTCTTTATTCTGTTTTATCATCTACATTGACTTGTTATTTATACCTTTTAAAAGTTTTAGTTGTCTACTTTCACATAATGTTACATTGTTTTACATGTAATATAAAGACTAAGGGTATATTCACAATTCCCTTTTATCCTGTGTGCTGTAGTTGTATTATCTTTTACATTTGTGCATATGCTATAAACACACAGTGCATTGTTACTATTTTGCCATGAAAATTCATTTAGCTTTTAGAGCAAGTGTTGTACTTTTTAAAAAAATAAGTTTACTTTGATTTATTCTATTTCTGATGCTCTTCCTTTTTTTCTGTAGATCCAAGTTTTCATTTGCTACCATATTTTCTCTGCCTAAAGAGTTTCTTTAACATTTATTGTCAAGTAGGTCTGCTGGCAGTGAGTCAATCCTGTTTTTGTTTTTCTAAAAGAATCTGTATTTTCTTCCATCTTGGAAAATTATTTCAGTGGGGATAGAATTCTGAGTTCAACAGTTTTCTTGTTACTGTGTTTTTCAGTTGTCAAATTTTATTTCATTCTTTTTTGTAGTTTCCATTTCTCATCTGAAATTCCCATTAATATCGTATGTTGTCCACTTTTCCCATTGACACTTTTAACATATTAATTGTAATTATTTTAAATTCTCTAACAGTTGTAACATCTGTGTCATAGTGACTGGTTCTGACTGCTTTTTCTTTTCTGAGTATGTTTTTTTCTCACCTTGTGTCTCTTATAATCTTTGTTGAAAGCTTGACGTCATATACAAGGTAGTGCAGACTAATGTAAACAGTCTTTATGCCTGGCAATGGGCATGCCGCTCCTCCTGCTAGGCCTGTAGTATGGCAGTTTTTCTAGTTAGAGTCAGACTGGGCTTGAGAGATTTCCAGTTGCTATGGTTCCCTTGGTGTACCAGAAGCTTCCAATTCCTGTAGAGATACCTTGTGTTTGTGGCGGAGGATGAATTACAACACTAATGCCTGTTCCATTCCAGTTCTAGGTCTTCCCTTTGTATAGTGCCTCACAGAGGGTCGCTCTACACATTCTTGTTCTGCTGCCTCTCTCCTGGCAGTATTTTGTTACCAGTTGCTTAAACCTCTTTAGCTTGGCAGTAGAGGATAAAGCAAGTGTATGCCATTGCTCTTCTGACCCAGCCTCAGTCTTCTAAATGTGCCACATGTTGAAGTTTCTGGGCTCCAGCACTTCATTCTCCCCTCCTCCAGCTGTTGTGGTGGACTCACCTGGTAATCTGTTTCTCCTCAAGAAGTAGAGTTGTATTTTTTTCTAATATTCATTTCCTTTCCACCTTCTAGGAAGTTTCCATCTATGTCCTAAGGACAACCATGTGTATTGCTTTTCCCAGTACAGGATAAGGTTTTTCTTTTATAGTGCAGAGAGAGGAGATGGACCCAGGTGGAATTCCTTGCCCCTCCTACGTGGCTGCTGCCCCTCTTCTCCCAGCTCTGGAACACAGTGGACACTTAGTGGTCTCTTCTCTGAGTGCTTGGGTAGGGTTCATAGCACAAAGCCTGCAAGAGAGTTTAACCCCAGAGGATATACAGTCTTCCCAGCCCACCCTTTGCTCTGACCAGTCCTTCAACTATTTAGCAGATTCCTGTTGCATCTACTCCAGTGACGTAAGCGGTGTCTTCACTTTTCCTACACACTTGTTTCTGCTTAGAGTTTGGGCTATTGGATTATCTGGGACCTTACCTTTGCAATGGGTTTGGGAAAAGTCATAAATTTAAAGTCAGGCCCTCCCTAATTAGACTTTGTAGCAGGTTGGTCCTTAATGAAGTCAGCCCTTTCTCGATTCTTTGTTCTGTCAGTCACCCACTTTCTGTTGTTAGATCCCACTTTCCCCTTTAAAAGAAAAAGTGACTCTAAAAATACATCTGATTTGTCACTAATGTGGCAAATACAACACAGATTGAGAATGGCTTTCTAATTTGAGAATTTCAAACATCAGAATACAGGATAAGGAATCAGGACTTTTAACCAGAAATCACCCATTCTGTTTTTAGTGTATGCACCTGATAGGACTCAGTTAATCAGTATTATTTATTTATCAGTTTACAATAAAATTGTAGAACCCTTAAGACAAAACGCTTATGAAATCACATATTAAAGAAACCTAAATGCATGTATTTTATCTTGAGATATTTTAATTATAAAAGTAACACATACTTGAGATAAACAACATAAAAGTTGTAGCATGTCCCACCCTAGAAATAACTACCTGCAATGTTGGTAGTTATTTCATCTGAAACTTTTCTGTATGAGTTTATCTTTGTCATATAGAAGAAGTGGTGAGTTAAATTAATACGTAGACCATTTGGGAAAGCCAGGAAATATACTGATTGCTTGTTTCTCTATTTACATTTTTTTCTCTTCAAAAACATGTGTGTAAATGCAGGCTGTACCACAGCCAAGCATCTGCCTTACTACAGCTCAGCGAGAAAGAAATGTGGTAGATGTTTTGTATTCTTTCCTAATTTAACTTTTTTAAGTTTTATTTTCTAAGAGAAAGAGCCTCTAATTTTGCGAGATGTTGAATAGATAAGGTTTATGAGCTTATGAGAATCTCGAGACTTCCCTGGACCATCTTGAATATTCCTTGTTAGACACTGTCTCACATGAGATTACGAAGCTGATAGGAATGACTTTTAGTTAATGTTCCCCTTCTTGTGAGGAGTGGGTTGAATCATCACAGCAAAAAAAATTATGGGAAAATTTAGCACCTAAGTGAAAAGTAAAAAGTAGAAGGAGGCTTAAATACGAGAATATTACTACTCAGAGGACAATGCAAACATGTCTTAAAATACTATTCAAGTATTAAGGAAAATTATTTGGTTTATAAATACGAAATTTTGTTAGGTGTTTTTAAATTTGTTCAATAAAAGGTAAATACAAAGAAGTGGACATAAAAAAGGAGCTCAGGAAAATAATTTCATTGAAACCTGTCAAACTTTTTAATATAGTTCAGTCTTCTTTGGGGGATTTCACAAGTATAATATTTGAGGCCTTCATTTCTGATTTTTTTTATGTCAACCCTCTACCTCTCTACTCTCTGGCGGCTCATTCCACGTTCTGCATCCCCAACAAAGCCGCTCTTGGCCATGCCGCTCTCTGTTAGTGCCTCACTTCTCTGATTCCTGCTGGGCTGAGGGACTCATTCTTCTCCACATCTTTCTCCTCCACTAAATTTCAGGCTTTCTGTGGGTAGAGTCCTTGTCTTTTATACTCCTCACAATACTGCCAAACTTTAAAAAAAATAAAAGATTGTGTTTGTCCAGCTGCAAAACATTCTATAACATACCCTCTTGGTTGTTTTTATTAGATGATAGACAAAGATTCAGTTTTGAGCGGTCTGGGTACGATGTGGAAGAATCTGATGGCCCTGATGAGGATGATATTGAAAATGAAGATGATGATGAAGATAGCCAGGCTGAGTCCGTTCTGTCAGCAGCTCCCTCCGTTACAGCCAGCCCACAGCATCTTCCTTCTAGAAGTAGCCTTCAGGACTCTGTGAGTGCTGATGAGGACATCAGGATTACCGATTGCTTTTCTGGGGTGCACACAGACCCAATGGACATTCTACCTAGAGCATTGCCCACCAAGATGACTGTACTTAGTACAGTGCAGTCAGACCACAGTAGGAAGGCAGAGTCCCCAATGAGAACCATGCTTCATGCTGCGAAAGATGAAGATGAAATAGCTGTTCTTATAGATTCTTCTAGGTCACCTGAAACTGTTCGTAGGTCTCCATGTCATCAAATGTCTGTAGACTACCCTGATTCAGAAGAAACTCGGAGAACTTCTATTGCAGAAAAGGCTATTGCTTTAACACAGGTAAATAGTTTGTTGTTTTCCTTTGTTTTATGTATGGGGAGCCTAATGGCTTAAAATAATGTACTTTATTTATTTATTGATGACTAAATCAGTTTGTTTCAGGGGTTTTTTTGTTTTGTTTTATTTAAGGGCAAAAGATACTTATTTTCTTCAGATTCTTATTAGGTATTTTAACCCGAGCTCACATATTGTATTATAAATCTTTGAAAGAACCAAATGGATCTATTAACATATACTCATTTATTATTATTTCCTTTTTGTTACATCTTGAATGAAAAATAAATATGTCCCTATTGAGAACATGAATCTTGGACATATTTATCCCATTGCTACTCCAACTTGTTTTTCCACTGGCATTGATTGATACAATGGATTTGCACTAAATTATCCAAACAGTTTGTACTTTGTCTCTGTTGGCAAAACAGCTACCAGTTTCTATGGCAAAGTTAATATGACCCAAAAAAACACATCAAGAAGTTCACTTTGCTTGAATGATCAAATTGCAGTCGCAGCTTGGGGAAACTTCGAGCCCAAAAACTACCTCAGGGCCAGACACAGGCCTTGGAAAGTCACCCTCAGGGTGTTGTGAATAATTCTCAGCATTTATGCCTGGTGGCTGGTGAGGAATATTTAATTCCATGAGGAGTACATTTTTCTGTCACTGACAGTTCTCTGTCCTTAGTACTCATTGACAATTGCACTCGGATTTATTTCTTAATGTGGCAGATTTCGGTTTACTAAGTAACACTGGAGAAAAGTAAAAAGACTATGAAAGCTTGGATTTCTGTAGACTACCCTAATCAATGTAACTAAATCACATTAACATTTAAATTGAACTATATTAATACTTAGATTGAATTATGACATAAATTAGTGTAGCTCTATAATATGAATATCAAGAAAAAGCTAATATTTAAATGATAACCTTGGGTAGATGAGAGGATAAGGAAGATTTATTACTAGTAATACATTTTATTACTTTATTTTTTAAAGTTCTTTTTGTTCTTTGTTTTTTTTCTATTTATTTTAATCATTGTTCAAGTACAGTTTTCTCCCACATTTTATTACTTTCATCCGTTACCTGTACTCTGAGCTTCTTTGTCCCAAAATCTCTCACACACCTGCCAGTGCCTAGAAATCTGGTTTTCAGTAAACATTTCATGAATGTTTCATAAACTTGTAAATGGGTGAAAGACTGAACAAAGGAAGAATTACAGACCTTTTTATTAATGACAACTCTTCATTTCATAAATGACTCGTTTCCCAGTTAATTTTTTTCCTGAGTTGATGCTTATTTCAACTAATATCTCAATTTCTCCATGATTCCTCATCTTTAAAATAGGGTGGAGCTGGTAGTACCAGCAATAAAAACAGCAGCAAAAGCTGAATGTAAGTATGGCCACATCCCAGGATTAATTTCAGTATGAATGAAATAATATCCAGGAAATTTGAAAAATGCAAAGTACTATACAAAAATGTACTGCTGTTATTTGTACTAGAAAATAAAAGTATTTAAAGTGCAATAGAGTTTTTCTATTGGAAATTTATTTTTTAATCAAAATAGAAATTGTAGCAAACTCATACTATTATACAAGAAAATATGCGTCCTTTCACCTCCCTACAAAGAATAGCATTTTAGCTCAGGACTAAGAAAGCTGTGCCCTGAAAGGATTCTTCTCTCTTGTCTTTTAGAACGCATCATTCGGGAGATCCCCCGCTGCAGCCAAGCGCAGCCCTCAGACAGGGGCGGCAGTTCCTTCAGTGGCCTCCCTGCAGCCTGACACCCAGGAGCAGAAGCAGCAAATCACTCTCCTGCCAACTGCAGGCCTGCCTTCTCCCCAGACTCATTTGTTTAGCCACCTTCCTTTGCATTCCCAACGGCAATCAAGGACACCTTATAATATGGTTCCAGTTGGGGGAATCCACGTGGTACCTGCTGGCCTCACGTATTCTACATTTGTACCCATTCAAGCTGGGCCAATGCAACTTACAATTCCTGCCGTCAATGTAATTCAGAGAACTGTGAGCACTCCTGGAGATACGATCACAGAAGTTTCTGGCACTACAAATCCCACGGGAGTGGCTGAACTAAGCAGCGTCGTGCCATGTATTCCCATTGGCCAAATCCATGTGCCGGGCCTTCAGAACCTCAGTGCACCTGGCTTGCAGTCACTTCCATCCCTGAGCATGGAAACTGTCAATATCTTAGGCCTCGCCAATACAAACGTTGCCCCACAGGTACACCCACCAGGGCTGGCTCTCAATGCTGTGGGACTGCAGGTGTTGACTGCAAACCCTTCGTCACAGGGCAGTACCAACCCTCAGGCACACATCCCCGGCCTCCAGATCTTGAACATCGCATTGCCTACTTTAATTCCCTCAGTTAGTCAAGTAACCATGGATGCACAGGGAGCTCCTGAAGTACCAGCTTCCCAAAACAGAGCACGTGAGGCACACCCCAAGCCGACTTCTGTAACCAGTGGGCAGCAGGGCAGCAGGACTGAGTCTCCTCAGGGGTCACTTCAAGCACAGCAGGAAAATGCGAAAAACATGCTGGATCCACCTGCCTCTACAAGAGGCCATGCGAGACTTGATGGCTGTAGTAAAATGGACACAGGGAAGGCTGCGTCAGTGAATCATGTGAAGCCCAAGCATGAACTCCCTTCAGTTCAGGGCAAACCAGCATCCAGGTCAGAATCTCTACTGAAGGCGCATCCTAAAGATTTCCCAGAGCTGTCAGGGCAGCAGACTGTCCCACCAGACAGGCAGGTGCCCAGGCCCAAGACCCTGCCTCACAGGCAGGCCGCTGCGCAGTTTAGTGACGTGAGTAGTGATGATGATGAGGACAGGCTTGTGATAGCAACCTAGTGGTTTTCTTTTCAAAACAACCTAGGGGTTTTTGTTTTTGTTTTGTTTTTTATATAACACTTAAAGGTTTCTTTGAAAACTTTCCTTCCCTTAAAGCACATTTTTCTGACATAAACTCATGACTAATCTTTGTGCAATCATGAATTTTTGACCAATAATTGTTTTGTGTCAGCTCCAGCCATTTTTGTACATGTTGTATAGACAATTGTGCCTTTTAGGAGTTTTATGTTTAGAACTGTACAGATTGTTGAATATCTATATATATATAAAATATATATTATATATATAAGAACCAGGTAGTTATTTGTGTTTGGTAAGAAAAACTTGTCAAATAAATCAACTGATTAAATTATATGTTGCACTGTTAAGTATAAATTTTTATGGCTGTGGGGCAGAGTATCTGTGTATAAATTAGTATGTAAACTCCATATTTATTGTATTCATATTAGTCTTTGAAAATGGGTCTGTCCTTCTGTGTAAGACAGTAACTTTACACTTCAGACAGATTTTCTGTTATGAAATGTTTCAGTAAAATATTGTTTACTGACTTTACATTGCTTTGGTTGTGCCTTCTTTATTATCATCTAGTGATCAGTCATCTGCATTCAGAAAATAGCCCTAGGTTACATTCTTCCCATACGCAAACACTATCCATGTTTTTGAGAAAGTGGGGGTGGGAGGCATTACCACCTTTGAAACTCACCAAAATCCAGACAGCTGGGAGACCTATTTTTCTTACTTGTGATGAGCAATTCAAAAACAATTAACTTACTAGAAAAATAAGCCAGGCGGTGAAAGACAAATACCATGTGATCTCACCTATAAGTGGAACCTAATCAACAAAACAAATATGCAAGCAAAATATAACCAGAGACATTGAAATTCAGAACAAACTGACAGTAAATGGGGGAGATGGGAGGAGGTAATGGGGAGAAACGGGGTAAAGGTCGCCAAAGTGTGTAGGATCTAAGAAGGGAAGTGGGGATGGCTGGGGTGAGGGGAAAATGGAGACAACTGGACTTGAACAACTAAAAAAAAATTGGTATTTTAAGAACAGTTAAAGTATTTTTAGCATATAGTCTGAAGTGGGCAAAGTTCCTAAATGTTGGTATGATGATTTCTGGTAAATGTACAATCAGTTACAAAACTTCTAAGTTATTTATATGACTCTCTTTAGTAAACATCCTTCCTTCCTGTCTTGGGAGGCCTAACTATCCTTACTCATTCAGAAAAATTGGATGAGGAGCCCACAATAACCACCATAGTGATTTGCATTATTAATTAAGCATTACAAATACTAGATTTGTGAGAAAACATGTTACATATTGGAATTTAAATAGCACATTTAATCGTGTTCACATTTTTTAAAATACGCTTCATGAAAATTTCAGGGAAAGGAAGTTGGTGAAACAAGAGCATGGAGACCCAGTGATTCCACTTCTAAAAATATATTCAAAGGAACCCCAAACACTAAATTATAAGAATATGTGAACTCCTATGTTCATTGCAGTGTTATTTACAGAAGCCAAGATATGGAAACAGTGCAGGTGTCCATTAATATATGAGTGGATAAAAATATTGTAATAAGCCCTGGCTGGTGTAACTCAGTGGATTGAGTGCGGGCTGCGAACCAAAGCATTGCAGGTTTGATTCCCAGTCAGGGCACATGCCTGGGTTGCAAGCCACAGCCCCCAGCAACTGCACACTGATGTTTCTCTCTCTCTCTCTCTTTCCCCCTCCCTTCCCTCTCTAAAAATAAATAAATAAAATCTTTAAGAAACATTGTAATATATTTAGTGGAATATTGTTCAATCATAAAAAATGAAATCTTACAATTTGTGACATCATGGATTCACCTAGAGCAGTGATTTTCAACCTTTTTCATTTCATGTACACCAAACTTCTAAAATTCTTCAGTACACGAAAAATGTTTTTTGCCATTCTGACAAAAAAAATTGGTATAATTTTGATTCATTCACACTGAACAACTATTGTGTTGTCTGTTTTATTTGACAATCCAGAGAGGTTTCTTGGCCCTGGCTAAATAGTCAGGTATTACATGTTTGAAAAGTTTTTTCCCGTGGACATAGACTTTATTTGGGGCCTGTTGGAAGAGAGAGCGGAGCTAGAACTAGTAAGTATATGGTGGGAGGGGCTTCTCAACTTGATTTTTAATTGAGTGCATGTTGCCTAAAGATCAGGCTGAGTGAGAACAGCTGTAGGTAGAAGTGAAAGGAGAAGAAAAGGGAAGTTCATGGAATGGACACTTTTGTTAGGGAAGGCAGCCAGGACCAGGATATGAGGACTGGGCGCTAGGAGGGAAGGTGCCTTTCATATGCTGAGACTCAGTCAAGGTCACTGGTTGATACCCTCTGCCCTGTCCCAGCTCCTGGCCATGGTGCCTGCCCTACTAGCTCCCTCAACATCCTTTGGAGATGTTAGGTAGCAGCTAATAACGAGTGGCCCAGGGGAAATAAAGCAGGGCCCCCGCCATTACAATCTAAAAAAAACTTAAAATGGAGCTAAAAACAAAAGGGAGACTTGTCTCACCAATTAATTCAGCAGTCCAGAGCCCAGTTTGATAAGATTGCCAGGTGCTTCAAAGATCACAAGCAAAGATGGTGCAGGAGGAGGGGAGCCCTTGAGACTGTGCTAGGAAAGGGAGCCTCTGTAACAATTTCATTAACTGGACCGAAAGCCTTTACCAGGAAAGCAAGCCTTTGTATTAATCCTAATGTCTAGAAGCAGGAGAAGGAGGGCTAACTGGAAGCTAGCTAAGGTGTATAACCCCTGAACCCCAATAGTCAGGGCACTTGGATTAGCCGAGGGCCTGTTTGTAGCTTTTTGCTTGAGTTTCATAAATAAATTTGTTATTTCTATTAAGTGTTTGTCTCTCACTTGAATTTCTCTCTTATGAGCAAGACAAGAACTGAGGCGGGAGAGAGCCCCCTGACTCTGGTCTTCCCTGGTAACAGACAGGAGGGGGATGAGGATGTGGAGTGGTGGCACCTTCTGCCTTGGGTGTTTGGCCTAGGAGAATTGCTCACTCAGCCTGCCCTGAAGTCTTAGCTAGAGTTGGAAGGTCAGGAAGCCAGCATGCAGACAGGGGAACAATTGTGCCCTTCACCACCCCTCCTGACACTGCCCCTCCCCATTACCTCACATGAGGTTGCAACTCTTGGCTGATAATTACATATCTCACCTTCATTTCTGTCCCTCACCATGGCCCCCCATCTGACTGTCCTGCAAGCTCAGTGGATCATTGCAGTCCCTGGTGTGGGTTGGTATGGCATAGCTGCCTATGGCCGCAGCCAAGGAAAGCCCTGACGTTGCACTCAGAGGACTGGGAGGAGCACTTCACAAAGAACACGGCCCCACATGCTTGGCAGGACAGTGCACTGCTCATGTGTAACAGGGATAAGTCGCTGCTTGGACAGCTCCTTCAGTGTGGCCAGGTTATCTGCATGTCCAGTTTATAGGCACCCAGCACAACCTTGGCATTGGGACAAAACTCCTGAGTCTGTCCTTGAAACTTCTTCAAAACACTATCCAGTGTTTCTTGTCAGCTACTGTAGAAGCAGATGAACACAGTGTCTGAATCAGGATAGGCCAGGGGCCTCACCTTATCATACTAAGAGGAACCTGAAGTGTCCCACATGTTGAGCTTAAGATGCTGCTTGTGTAGTCAAGGCTCACGGTGTAGTTCTCAAACACAGTGAGCACATAACCCCCTGTGCAGGTGGAGAAGGCGTCCTTGGCAAACACCTGCAGCAGCACCATCTTGCGGCATTCCAGGTCCCCTACCACCATGATCTTGCAGCATCCACTGTGCCCCTCCATGGTCCTAGCTAAGTGCCTCCTTCCAGCATCCCTCCTGGGCCTCCTGCCTCCTCTCCTGCTGCTGCAGCTGGCATCTCACAGCCCCACTGAGACTGCGCCTGGGGCTGGGCACCCTCTTTGTGTACCCCAGCCCCTTAAAAATTCTTAGGGTGCACTGGTGTGTTGTGTCACCTGGGTTGAAAAATCACTGACCTAGAGGGTAATACGCTCAGTGAAATAAGTCAGAAAGACAAATATCATATGGTTTCACTTATGTATGGAATTAAAGAGCAAAATAAACAAACAAAACAGACTCATAGATACAGGAAAGAGACTGACGGTTGCCAGAGGAGAGGGGCATTGGGGGCTGAGTAAAGGCATTAAGAAGTGCAAATCGTTAGCTCCAGAGTAGTCACAGAGATGTAGAGCACAGCACAGGGAATAGAGTCAATAATATTGTAGTAACTATGTGTGGTGCCAGGTGAGTACTGGAAGTATCGTGGGAAACACTTCGTAAAGTACACCATTGTCTAATCACTATGCTGTATGCCTGAAAGTAATTCAAAATAATATTGAGTGTGAAATACTGAAAAATAAAATTAATTTTAAATAATAAATACTATTTTTAAAAAAGATGAAAGCGAGAGAGCATGGGGAAAGCATTGTGAGGAGTTTGGAGACCAGCTGCTAGCCAGCCCCTCCTTCACATCTACGACTTCGGGGAAAGACCCTGCCACGCCCATTGACCTGGGTGCCCCAATCTAAATTACGATCCCTCAGCCATGCCCGGCACCAGTGGGCTCTGACAGATCTGCCATGCTTTCCACACATGCCTTCATTACACTTACACTTTCCCACAGATTCAGTAGCAAGATTCTCAAAAATAATACAGCTGTATTATATATGTCAAGGTAGATTTTGAAGAGAATTCTGAGAACTTCTATTATAGACATCACATTGTTCTATCAATACAGTTGTTGAAATAGGTCTATTATCTGTCAAGTTTCTCAAAATTAGTAAGTTTCAACTTTGGGTCATGCCTTTTTATTACACTTTTATGGCCTAAATTTTTAAAGTAGTATAATAGGCATATTCTTATTCTATAGTCATATTTTAAGTATATATGACTTCTAATTCAAAAGTGATGCTCAGAGTTTCAGCACTGAGATTTTCCTAGTTCGTATGGATAAAATTTTCTTAACTGAACAATTTCTACATTTAACCAAATACTAAATGTTGTGATATGCCTGGATGCTCCCTTAAAAATGTCATAATGCTGCAATATGCCTTGTGACTTTCCTGTACCCTTGAATTTTCAAGATTCATTGCATTATACATATACCTTTAATATTACTGACTTTAATGCTTTAATGTGGTTTTCAAATATTTTACTAGCATTTGAAATATGCAGCTAAATAAGAAACATTACCAAAGTTTGTGACATTTTATTTTGAAATAGTTACATAATTAAAATATAAGGAAATGATTTTGAATTGTTTCTCCAAAATTGTCTTTTCCCAAGGAGCACTATTATTTTCAACCACAAATGACTTATAAATAATGTAATCCATGGAGCTGGTGAGACTACATTTGACTTTTATCTGCTGTACGGTCGTGAATGGGAAGTAGAGTGTGATGCTATAGCAGATCTCTTTGATAAGTTTTTTGCAAAACATAGAAAAAGCATATGTGAAATAATGTCAGTATCTTCTTGTATGAATTCACTGCAATGTCACCATCAAAAGTGTTGGAAGTAGCTCAAGAACCTAAGGTCATTTTTCTGGTTTCCCAACATTAGTGTCTCCATCCTGTGAACATTTGTTGTAAGTTCACATAAATGAGTGGCACTCAGCCAGTGACTCATCTCCATTCCCCAGACTTCAGGCTGCAACGACAGCTGTTTCCTTCAAAATGGCAATTAACTGATTAATGTAGGTATTCCGTTTCTCTTTCTTTCATAATGCAAACATGATTTTTCTTCTACATAAACAGTATAACACTTTTCTTAATAGTTTATCTCTAACCTGAATTTTCCATGATGGGGCTTAATGAGGATTATGAAGTGTAATCATTATTTTTGTTAAGACACTGTTAAGATAGTTTACACTTCTTTCTTGATGCATGCTCCAATCAAAATATAGCACCAATACTCTTAACTTTTCTTTTTTTTTAGCATTACATTTTGAGATCAAGTTTAAGTAAAACCAAAAACCGACTTTCATTAGAGTAATTTTGTTTCAAAAACAATCCATAAATTCTAAACACAGGATATTAAATCTC
Source organism: Phyllostomus discolor (assembly GCF_004126475.2). Lineage (NCBI taxonomy): Eukaryota > Metazoa > Chordata > Mammalia > Chiroptera > Phyllostomidae > Phyllostomus > Phyllostomus discolor. Next base: position 83,859,456 of record NC_040907.2, on the reverse strand, counting down.
TTTACAATAAGAATCTCCTCCCAAACTGACTTCCCATGACTTTGGAGACTATTTAATATTCAATGAATAAAGTTTAATGACACTAACTCTCTGCTGTCATTATGAGAAAACAAAATGAAGAGAACAAATTTAAAACAAGAATAGCAAAATATCCTTTTCTACAAATAGTATAATCTAAAAATCATGAGGCTCTTAATTACATATATCAGAATCATCCACAACTCTGCACACGCGAGGCTCTGTGTGAGGCACTTTAACATAAGAGTTAAAGCAGAAACATGACCTTCCCTTATGTGTTGCCTGTTCTCTGAATCAGGGGTGGACCTGAAGAAGGCACTCAGCTATCCAAGATCCATTAATGGTTTAAGTACCAACCACCTCCACTATACTATGTAAGATGCAAAGGAATTTAGAAGGCCCACATTTACCCGGAAAGAACATGTCTGCTTAAGGTTTCTGCCATAAAAACTAGAGAATAGTACTAAACTATAGACTAGACTATAAATGTTGCAAGAGTTAAGAAAGTTATTGTCTTAGGTAATAAAGGACAATTTGTGTAAGTTGGGAATTGCTGTATTTTTTTTTAAATTTTCATTTTGGAATGTAAAGCTCTTTATAATTCAAGTGTAGTTGACATACAATATTATGTTAGTTTCAGATGTACAACATAGTTATTTGACATTTATATACCTTACAAAGCAATCACCACAAGAAGTCTAGTAATCACCTGTCACCATACAAACTCTGCAATATTGACTATTTCCTGTGCTGTACATTATATCCCTGTGACTTATTTATGTTATAAATTGTACCTCTTAATCCCCTTCACCTTTTTGCCTATTCTCCCACCACCCAGCCCTCTGAACACCATCAGATTTTTTTCTGTATCTATAAGTCTGTTTGTTTTTGTTTGTTCATTTGTTTAATTTTTTTAGATTTTGCTGTATTTTGAAGGAGGCATGAAATTTGGGATTTATAATAGAGACAATACTAAGCAGTATAACAAAAATAGAGTAATGGAAATTGAGATAAATGTTATTTAGAATTATTTCAGGGAACCAATCTAGATGTAAATTTACTGCAGGTTAAATGGTGTCTATCCTCTAGGAACTTATGTTCTAGTAGAAGACTAAGTACAACAAGATCCAAATGTGTTAAGAGGCATGGAATTGGTACGACCAAGAGCATTAATAGTACAAATAAGGGAGCTCTACTGGTAGAGCTGATCGTGTTACAGAACACACAAGGGGGGGGGGGGGGGGGGCCTGGGACGATGTACTATTATTGAAAGAAGGCCCCGGTCCGTTATGTCTGCCGCCCTAGGAAAGACGTCTCTCAATGCCAGAGATTCGTGAAAAGGAAAGAAAATGTTTATTTAATGCTATACTAACTTAAAGTAGTGACCTAATGTCTTTATCAAAAAGAAATTCTAAAGTCTCTAAAAACACCCACAAACACACAGTCCTTCTTCCCTTCCCCCTTTGCCCAGTCCAGAGTACCGTATCTCAGGAAAGGAAATAGAAGTCCATGGCTCAGGCAGTCCTCTGGTTCTTCCCAGTTAGTCCTCCATCTCGATTGCGAGACCTCCCTGGGTTCCCGGCACCCTCGGCTGAGTCACCAGGATCTTTGCTAAAATCAGGTGGTGGTTCCCCCTTCTAAAGCTGTGGGGGTCCCCACTCTGCCAGGCACGTGGTCCCCTCTCTCAGGGCTGCAGGAAGGGAGAGTCCCCACTCTGCCAAAATTGCATGGTTCTCTCCTCCAGGGCTGCCGCGTGGTTCTCCCTCTCTCAGAGCTGCAGGAGTCTCCACTCCGTCAAGTCCGCATGGTTTCTCTCCCAATGGCTGCCGTGTCTGGGTTTAAATTCCCCGTGCCAATCTTCTTCTGCAGCCCCATTTCTGACTCCTCCTACACTTGGGCACACTTGCCCTCAATCTGCTGTCTTCTCCAGCTTTTCTGGTCGCCATCGTGGGTCTGGGCAGGTGTCACCCCATGTCATGGAGCCAATCTTCTCCCAGCTCCCACGCAGAATGACGCTGTAAGTCAGGGGACCTGCCTCCCAAGTCCCATCTTGGGGGGAAGGTCCCTTTCCATCCCCCTGGCCTTGAGCATGGCCATAGCTATTTAGCATATCTAAGTGACCAGCCAAAGGCTATAGGTATGCTAAATGACCATGCCATGGATTAGCTGCAAAGCTGCCCTGCATGTTCTTGCTCTGTGTGCCCCTTCCCCCAACGCATACCTGTGGGGGAAGGGGTGAAGACACCTTAAAATCTCCTGGACACCTTGAGTTCTGGACCCCATTTCAAATGCCTATTTGGGGTCCCCTCTCTTGGCTGCACCCTGTAACAATCAGGGAGTGCTTTATGGAGTATTTATGTGGCACTCGGCTTGGCCTTCAGGGGGACTTTGCTAAGGAGAGGATGTTACAAACAGAAGGGATGACTCAAGGGAGGTGGAGGGGAACCAATATTTATTCCTGTTGTGCATCATTTATAATCTCACATACTTCTCTAGGCAAGTATCATTCTCCCAGTTTATAGACAAAGAGATGCATCTCAATGTTTTGAATCCTCATCATGCCAGTGCAGCTGCTGGTATCTGAACCCAGGGCTGTATGGTGCAACAGCATTAAAATTAAGTAAGGTACAGGAAGCACAAAGAGATACTGTGACTAAGGGAATAAACAACATTTTGGGGATTTAGCAAGATTCTGACAAAGCCATGATGACCTTATGGAAAATAAGAGATAGACAAAGATGATTAGAACTGTGTAGGTTCTTCACATGAAAAGGCAAAAAGGCACGCAGGAGGTTAGGGTCAGACAGGAAAGAGGGCGTCATTTCTTCTTATTTTTTAAATCCTCACCTGAGGATATGTTCACTGATTTTACAGAGAGAAGAAGGGAGAAAAAGAGAGAGAGAGGCAAACATCAATGAGAGAGAAACATTGATCGGTTGCCTCCTGTATGTGCCCCCACTGAGGATCTAACAGAAACCTGGGTATGTATGTGCCCTGACCAGGGATCCAACTCAAGAACTTTCAGCTGGTTTACAAGACCACGTTCCAACTAACCCAGCAACCCAGCTAGGGTAGAGTGTCTTTTTTTTAATGTGCCAATAATTTGGGGGAGGGATGTAGTGGTGGCAGTAAGAGGGCAACAAAAGTGAGAAGGAACCGGAAATAATGCAGGGAGCATGGAAAGCAAATACAAGTTATCCTTTACCAAGCTGGCCACAGTATTTTTTCTTTTTAATTGGTAGACTCTGTAAAACCATAGGAGACATTTATTGGTGATCCAAATAGGTGAGGATCCACATCCAAGATTTGACCAGCTGTTGAGATTAGCTGGACATAAGACAAAATGGAACAGGGAAAGATGTTTGATGGTTTGGCACCTGTATTGAAAAAATTAATGATAAAAAAATGTAACAGTTTCATTTATACAGCTCCGTATGTGCCATCCTCACCCTGCCCCCCAAAGTATTATCTCATCACCTTGGGGATGTTAGAAATATGTTGTTCCGATCCAGGTAATAGATAGCTGAGCTCTATTCCTTCATGAACAAAGCATCATGAGTGTATCCTTTCTAGATGGACCTTAAGCTTGAACAAAATAGAGACAAATGAGGACGTTTCGAGGCCGTGGGGCCCTGGAGAAGCGAGCCTGGAGAAGCGCCGCTGTGAGAGGACCGTCTGGGAGGGCGGCTGCCACAGTTCATCAGGACTCAGAGAAGCACTTCAGGAGCGCCACCGCAGCCGAGATAGTAGAGCATAATCATAATAAAGAATAATAATTAAGTTATCTTTCCAGGCAGGTATTGTGAAAAATTTTATGTCTCCATTAATTTTTCGTGTAAAACCAGGATTAGTGTCACAGCAAGCAGCTGGTGGGAATTGAAGGCGCACAAACGGAAACTCATATTTGCATGGTAGATACAAATATGGAGAAACATTTATCTTCAAGAGAGACCACAACATTTAAAATTATAGTATTGTTCACACAGATCCTCGAAGATGTAAGAGGATTGCCCAGAGGAGGACTTGCTGAGCTGCTGCTCTCCCTTCCACTGCCTTCCAAAGAGCCACTCTTTGCTCACCTGGTGCTGGAGCAGCTGTGCTCTGGGAGAGACAGGCAGGTGCGCAGCCTCAGACGCCAACAGTGACCCACCCGCCTTCTGACGCTGGGGAGAAGGACCCGCAGATATTTCTTTCAAAGGCATGAATCAAGTTTTTCTTATTTTGCTGTTTGGGCTTTTATAAATTAAAAAGAGCCTATGACAAAAGAGCCTATAAGAAATAAAAGTTTTCTTACTACTTTGCTTCGTTCTCTGAAAACTTCCGGCTATCTCATTCCATAATGCCTGAGGGTTATACTGTAGAATTATTTTTCTGAGACACTGGATTTCGGTAGAGGTGGGAACTGCATGTTGGGGTGATGATGAATGAAGGAAAGTTAAGGATCTCGGTAAGTTTCCAATTTTATTTCCCCACCACCCAGGCCATGTAGCTAATTCTGAGAAGATGTAACTGATTTAGTAATTATAATGAACCCTCAAATTAAGTATGAAAATTTCCTGGCTTAAAAGGATATGCTGTAATATTTTCCAAAATTAGGTAAATATTCTTACTTTAACTAACAAAGTATTTATACAGATTTGAGTTTTGAGATTATAGAAAGGTCATGCCCAATTGATACAATAATAGAATCTTTTATGAACAAGTCACATTATATATAATGTAGCATAGCTAATTTTAACAATTGAAACAAATACTGTATGATGTCATCCCCATTTTATGGTTAAAAAACTGTTTCAGGATTACAAAACTAGTTAAGTAGTGAGGTTGGGACTTAAAAATAGGTCTGTTTTTTGCAATGTACCAACCTGTTTTTCAATGATGACTTATGGTAATTGTATTGTATTGTATTCATTTCTATGTGAAAATCTACTTAGTGTTCATAAAATATCCCATTTAAATTCCTACTGAGTTGAGTATGTCTAGTGCCATGCATATTTGGGTAGATAATAGATTTTACAATTTTTTTTCTATGATCTGCCTCATAATTGATATAATAGCAGCCGTGAAAAGATTTAGTGAGGAAATATTTAATTTAAATAGCAGGAGATAAAATGACATTCTAAAGTGACAATTCTAATCAAGCATAAAATGTAAATTTCCAAAGTGCATTAGGTTTCAGTTATTAATCATCATTCAGAAAAATGTCTTTGTTCCACATCCTATGATGATGAAAGTTAGATCAAAAGAACATGGATTCACATTGCTTCGTGTGTAGAAATGGTGTGAGCACAGCACACCATAGCACTATAAACTATTTGGATTTGATCCTTTCAGAAATATTTCCAAAAACAAACAGAGCAATTTTCTGTTACTTTTGGTAGAAAAGGAAATTATTTAAACATATTTCTCCTACAAGAGCAGCATCAAATTATACTTTTTTTTTTTTTTTACTGTGTGTATTTAAATATAATGTAAAAAAAGCAAAGATAGAAATTTAGGAGAAAACTAAGACATTTATAAATTATTTTTTAAAAAGCAGTAAGAGAGAAATATCACTGACCTATTTAGTAAATGATCTCATATATTAGAATAAACCAATAGAGGTAACTGTATAGAATTTAACTCCTTTTTTCCTTCAAATTCTTACTTTTGGTTTCTGGAATAAAAAAGCAAATGATTAGATGCCTCTTATGTTTGTGGGTTTTAAAAAGATATAAAGATTAATAGACATGTTGTTGGTTTTGCTTGAGACATCTTGCATTTATTCGTTTTCAGTGACTTGAAAGGCAATATATTTAGTTCTTTATGATGAATGTTGCCAACTGGGATCTAAAGAAACCGTGTTAGGTGAGAGACAACAGCAGGACTTTGCATTCCTGGAGGTCAGTCATGGAAAGAAAAGCCTTTGAGTTCAGTCAATTAGCCAGGCCTGCTTAGTTTTCTTTGCTAATAGCAAGGCTTATTTTTGTCCAGAAGGGTCAAATGTTAATACTGATTTTGATTCAGCAGTTGTATCCTTTGATATTTTGTAATTTATTATTTTGTAACACCTTTATACAATATACATTGAGATATTTTCTGTTACTTTGACATTCAGTTCATTAAAATCAATCCTTAGAAGTAGTTTACAATTTCATGTAAGTGTCTGCTTATATATAACTATGTACAGTCATAATAATTATTTATTGAGAAATCCAGTTTCATTAAAAGTATATTAACTATATTAACTATTCTGATAGTTTAACTTGTAATATTTCATGGTCTAAAAGGAGCTCCAACCTTTTGACTTTATAATGTTGATTATAAGAAACTGAATTTCGAAAACCAATATATTAGAATAAAAAATAAATTTAAAAACTTGCTTTTCTATTAATTTTAGAACCATATCATTAATAACTTCTTTTTGTTGATTGCTATTAAGTTAAATCCTTAATAAAAGATATTTTTCTTTGTCTCGGCCTCTTTGAAAATGGTTGCAAAATATTCAGTACACAGTATGTCAATCCTCTTTGATGCTTAAGCAACCCTGAATGCCTTTAGGTCAATGTGCTGAAGGTCCTTTAAATGGAGATAAAGATCAGAACTGACACAGGGACCCCAGGGGCCTGTCCTGGAAAATGTTTTGTTTGTTTTGTTTTTTGTAACTAACAAATTCCTGTGAATTCTTTGTTGTCATTTTTCTAAATCCTTAAAAAAACAGGATTTGGAAGACAAAACAGATTCAGGTGTCAAAACATTTGAAGTTTTTGCTATAGGTAGAGTCATATATTCTTTAGAATTTCAGCTGAAATAGATAAAATGTTTCATGACAGACTTTCACTATTGTCTCTTATAGATACGGCTTGTTACTGTTGTTTTTATTGCTGCTATTAAAATGTCTTTGCAGCATGTAGAATATGTGCTAAATTTATTTATAAATGATTTGTACTGCAATGAAAATGACTTGTATATAAATGATTTGTAAAACCTGCACATTTCATTAATTCAATTCAGATTTAAGGGCCATTAGATCTGTTGGCTGGAGTGTGAAAAGTTTAGTCTTTGCTCAAGGCTTATTCCTACTGCTGTCAGTCCACTGACAGACCACAGATGTATGACTCAGGGGTATATAGACAAAATGGACTTGCAAAAAATATCTCAAAGTTCATAATCTACACATTGCAGCAATATTATTAGTATAGACAGTGCTGTAGTTCCATAGTTAACTATTTGTCAAATCAAAATATAACCTTAACTTTTGGCTCTTATTTTTAAGTATTGCATAGGTAAACAGCATATTGAATACTGAAACAGGTATTTTAAGAACAGATTATCTAAATTCAAATCCCAGGCCAACAATTTATCAGGTAATTATCAAAGTATTTATTCTCCAAGCATCAATTTTCTCATCCTTTGTTTAGGACAAAGGTAAGTATCCAACTCAGAGGTTTTAGAGGAAGATTGAAGCAGAGAGTATGTAAAGTTAACAATTGCTAGTGCATATTAATATCTGAATAAATATTAGCACTGATTATCAGAGTTTTCAATGATTTTTAAATGTTTTACAATAGGAAAACTTGTCACCCAGCAAATAATTATGATGTAAGACCACGGGCAGATCTTTGTTGTGACTATGTTGAAAAGCATTTACACCCTTGTTTAATGCGGGGCTACATTTAAAAATGTTTTTTACTGTTTTGCTTTGCAGGAAAACAAGACAAAGTAAAGTAAAATGAATAAACCAAGCAGGTTGCCTCCAACAGCTTCCATGAACTCTTCTGTCTAAAAGCTTGAAAAAGTAAAAATATTCCTGTCTTGTCAACTGGCAAAAAAAAAAATAATAAAGTGTGTCTGTGTGTGTGTAGAGCATGACCAACAACATGGTGTTGGTCCAGTCAAGACAGCATAAAGTATATGAACCAAAGTGGAGTCACTCATGTCAACCAAGATGACTACCTATTATTTATACAAAAATCAATAATCTCAGTCTACTTTCCTCTTTCTCTCTCTTCTCCATCATTTATTTTTAGTTTAATTTTTATAGTCTGTCAGATTATATAACATATCCTGTTTTCTACCCTCCTATGGCCTCACTCTTATTTTAGTCTCAGTTCTACAGTTTAATATATTAAATACTCATCATCAGTTCTTTTGAAGTTTCTCTAGTTATCACTTTGTTTTGATGAAATGCATCCTCTCATATATTTCTCAGAGAATTAACCTTTGTACAGTATTCCTGAGTCTTTTCATGCTAAAAGCTATATAGACTTGGCGCTTGACAGATAATTTAGCTGCACCTAAAATTCTTGATTTATATCTTATTTTCTTGAGGTTTTTTAGGGTAAAGCTAGCATCCAGATCCTGCCAAGTATTTATAATCATTGGCTACTGAATTATTTTAACTATATCTAGATTTGTTTTCAGTTTATAAAACATATAAAGGACAACTTTGTTTATTTTTGGACCTTAGTTTTTTTGAAGGTATTATTTCTTTTTAGAGAGATGGAAAGGGAGAGAGAAAGAGAGGGAGAGACACATCAATGTGTGGTTGCCTCTCGTGTGTGCCCCCCACATGAGACCTGAAACCATGCTTTCACACTTTATAACCTTTCTTTCTTTTTAATTACACATTATTGATGAAAACATTTCATTAATGGATTTCTTTTGGGGGGAAATAACCTGAATATTGTTAATTTTATTAAAATAATAGTTCGTGAGTACTAATGTGCTTTCTTTTGTTTTTTTTTTACTTTTTTTTATTGTTCAAGTACAGTTGTCTCCATTCCCCCCCACTCCCCCTACAAGCTATCCCCACCTCTCACCCTTGATCCTACCCCCCTTTGGTGTTGTCCATGTGTCCTTTATACATGTTTGTGAAAAATCCTCCCTCTTTCCCCTCTTTTATCCCCTCCCACTTCCCCTCTGTTTACTGTCAGTTTGTTCTTAATTTCAATGTCTCTGGTTATATTTTGCTTGCTTGTTTGTTTTGTTGATTAGGTTCCACTTATAGGTGAGATCATATGGTATTTGTCTTTTACTGTCTGGCTTATTTCACTTAGCGTAATGCTCTCCAGTTCCATTCCTGCTCTTGCAAAGGTAGGAGCTTCTTCTTTCTTTCTGCTGCATAAAATTCCATTGTGTAAATCTACCATAGTTTTTTGATCCATTCATTTACTGACGGGCACTCAGGTTGCTTCCAGCACTTGGCTATTATGAAATGTGCTGATATGAACATTGGGGTGCATAGGTTCTTCTGAATTGGTATTTCAGTGTTCTTAGGATATAATTCCAGCAGTGGAATTGTCAGTTGAAAGGCAGTTCCATTTTTAGTTTTCTGAGAAAATTCCATACTGTTTTGCATGGTGACTGCACCAGTCTGCATACCCACCAACAGTGCACTAGGGCTCTCTTTTCTCCACATCTTCTCTAACACTTGTTTGTTGATTTGTTGATGATGGCCATTCTCACCAGTGTGAAGTGGTATCTCATTGTAGCTTTAATTTGCATCTCTCTGATGGCTAGTGATGCTGAGCATCTTTTCATATGTCTCTGTGTCTTTTATATGTCCTTGTTGGAGAAGTGTCTGTTCAAGTCCTTTGCCCAATTTTTTAATTGGGTTGGAGTCATGTGAGTTCTTTATATATTTTGGAGATTAAACCCTTATCTGAGGTGTCATTGGAAAATATGTTTTTCCATATGGTTTGTTCTCTTTTCATTTTAATGCTGTTTTCTCTTGCCATGCGGAAGCTTTTTATTTTGATGAGGTCCCATTTGTTTATTCTTTCCTTTATGTCCCTTGCTCTAGGGGACATATTGGTGAAAATATTGCTGCATGGGATAGCTGAGATTTTCCCACCTATGTTCTCCTCTAGGACTTTTATTGAGTCATGACTTATATTTAAGTCTTTATCCACCTTGAATTTATTTTTGTGTATGGTGGAAGTTGGTGATCGAGTTTCCTTTTGTTTGCACATAGTTGTCCAGATCTCCCAACAGCATTTGTGGAAGAGGCTATTTTTACTCCATTTTATGCTTCTGCCCCTTGTTGAATATTAATTGACCATAGATACTTGGGTTTATATCTAGGTTCTCTATTTTGTTCCATTGGTCTGTGTGCCTGTTCTTATGCTAGTACCAGGCTGTTTTGATAATGGTGGCCTTGTAATATAGTTTGGCATTGTGATCCCTCTTACTTTGTTCTTCTTTGTCAAAATTGCTGTGGCTATTCGGGGTTGTTTATGATTCCATGTAAATTTTTGAAATGCTTGTTCTATATCTGTGAAATATGCCATTGGTAGTTTAAGAGGGATTGCATTGAATGTATAAATCGTTTTGGGTAGTATGGCCATTTTGATTATGTTAATTCTTCTAATCCATGAACGTGGTACCGTCTTCTATATGTTTGTGTTTTCCTTAATTTCTTTTTCAGTGTTGTGTAGTTTTCTGAATACAGGTCTTTTACCTCCTTGGTTAGGTTTATCTCTAGGTACTTTATTTTTCTTGCGGCTATATCAAATGGGATTTTTTTTCTTCATTTCTGTTTCTGATATTTCATTGTTGGTGTACACAAATGCCTTTGATTTCTGAATATTGACTTTGTATCCCGCTGTTTTGCCAAATTCACTTATTAGGTTGGGCAGTTTTTTGGTGGGGTCTATAGGGTTTTTTATGTATACTATCATGTCATCTACAAACAATGACAGTTTTGTTTCCTCCTTTCCAATTTGGATGCCTTTTATTTCTTTTTCTTGTCTGATTGCTGTGGCTAGGTCTTTCAATACTATGTTGAATAGAAGTAGTGAAAGCAGACATCTTTGCTTTGTTTCTGATCTTAGTGGGAAAGCTTTTAGTTTATGCCCATTGAATATGATATTAGCTATAGGTCTCTCGTATATGGCCTAATTATGTTGAGGAATGCTCCCTCTATTCCCATTTTGCTGAGTGTTTTTATCATAAATGGGTGCTGTACTTTATCAAATGCTTTTTCCACATCTATTGATATGATCATATGATTTTTGTCTTTCCTTTTGTTTATATGATGTACTATGTTTATTGATTTTTTTAATGTTATACCGTCCTTGCATCCCTGGTATGAATCCCAGTTAATCATGGTATATGATCTTTTTAATGTATTGCTGGGTGCTGTTTGCCAGTATTTTCTTGAGGATTTCATGTCTATGTTCACCAGTGGTATTCACCTGTAGTTTGTAGCTGCTTTTAATTGCTTGGCATATTTAAGGTTACTCTCAGTTGGGACAGATAGTTAAGCAGGGATTAGGAATATTTAGCTAAATAGTTAAGCAGGGATTAATCCTGCTTAACTATTTAGCTAGTTAAGCAGGGATTAGTCAGAGAGAGTTTGATGGTTCAATTCTAGGTAATTTTATTTTTAAAGTCTTGTATGTGTTTTTAAGAATTATAGAATTTTAATGTCAAAAGCAACTCAAGATAATGCATCCAATCTCTTTATTTAATGAGGAAAATATATCTAAAAAAGTGAAATACATCCTTTAAGAAAAATACAATGTGACCACATTCATGCTGGCTACAGCACAGACTCTGGAGACAGTCAGTGCCTAAGATTATGTCCCTTCTGTTCCTAAACTTGGGAAAGTCATTGAATTTTCCTATACCTCAATTTATTGATCTATAAAATAAGTATAATAACAATAACAACCTCAGAAGTCAGTGTGAGGAATCAATGCAGTGTACTTGGTAAAGTGCTTACCTTGTCTGTAATAAGCATTCTGTCAAAGTTATCTCTTTTTCTTCTTCTTCTTATTATTATGATTGTAGTTATTGGTGTTATTTTGAGGAAATTCAAGTTAGGAACCAGAAGACAAGGGCTGACAGCCGTACATTCCTTTGTGCTCTGACACTTTCATTCTAAACCTTGAATGGGCTAGCTAAATGATAAGAATTGTTATGCTTAGGATTGTTTTTGCTTTTAATTGTATGTCTCCAAGGTCAGTATTTGAAGTACATGAGAGAATTAAATATCTAAAAGTTATGCTTGTAATGTTAAATATTTAAAAAGAATTCCATTGTTTATAAACAATGTTTCAAAGGATATGTAGGGTTTATGTTTTTGTGACTTTAATATAAAATGGTTAATATAACATTTCAAAGTATAACTAAAAAAAGAAAGCTGTAAATTTACCAGGAAAAGTATGATACTACTTTTATTACATTGAGGTAGGAAAGGGCTTTTAGGAAAGGGATTATGAAGACTCATGTATTTAAGTTCATTAAAATACAAAACCAGTTCTACATAAAAACATTGTGTTCTACATAAAAACATTGTCTAGTTGTCAAAAAAGACAACTTAGATCGGGAAAAGGGATTTGTCTTATATAACTATCAGAGGATTCTCATCCAAACAACATATTTAAATATTTCACCAGTCAGAAATAAAAAGTCAAAAGACCCAGTAGAAAAATGTTCTAAAGGTAAAAATAAAACTTTCATTGTTAAAAAAAACAAATGGCCAAAAACATTAAAAATGTACACCGTGAGGCCCTGGCTGGTGTGCTCAGTGCGTTGATCTCTAGCCTGCCAACCAAAAGGTCGCCGGTTCAATTCCTGGTCAGGGCACATGCTTGGGTTGCAGGCCACATACTAGGTAGGGGTGTATAAGAAGCAACCTATCAATGTTTCTCTCACACATTGATGTTTTTCTCCTTCTCCTTCTCCCTCCCTTCCTCTCTCTCTAAAAAAAATATAAATAAATAAATAAATAAATAAAATCTTAAAAAATATATACCTTCAATAGAAATTTTAAAATGCAAATTAAAATGAGATAAGAAGTTGTGTGGTAGGAGAAGATACAGGAGAGATAAGTGGTGATAGAAGGAAACTTGACTTGGGATGGTAAACATAATACAATATACAGATGATATATTATAGAACTGAACTATATATAATTTTACTAACCAAAAATAATTTTATTAACCTGAAACATATAATTTTATTAGCCAATGTCACCCCAATACATTTAATTTAAAAATGGTATTTTTTTTTCTAATCAAATCTGGTATGGGTAGAGCTGTTAAAGAAGCAGAATTTTCAGACCCAGCTGACAGAATCTGAGTTGATGGAGATATTGGAAAGGACAATTTAGCAATATTCATTAGAATTAAAAATGTGTGGCCTATGCCCCACTTCTCCATATCAACTGAAGAACAATACATGCCACAGTGACAAGAATGAAAAATTAATTATGTGATATTTTTCAATACTGAACAATTATAAACAGCCTAAAAGTCCTTCAGTGGGGTAATGCATATTCCTTCTCTGTAATTTAAGCATGAATAAAAAGTAAAGCATTAGATAAATGGATAGAGCCCTAAGACATATCCTGAAACAAACATAGAAAAATTTATATTGAATATAATAGATATGCTTCAGAACAAACAGTCCTAAAATTGTTATGGAACCGCGAAAGACCCCAAATAGCCAAAACAATCTTGAGAAAGAACAAATCCAGAGCCATCAAACTCACTGATTTCAAACTCTCTTACAAATCTGTAGTAATGGAAACAGTATGACATTAGCATGAAAGAACACATAGATCAGTGAAACAGAGCAGAGAATCCAGAATTAAACACATGTATATATGGTCAATTAATTTACAACAAAGAAGCCAAGAACATACAAGAGGGAATGGGTAATCTTTCCAATTAATGGTGTTGAGAAACCTGGGCAGCCATATACAAGAGAATAAAACTGGACCACTATCTTATACCATACACAAAAATTAACTCAAGATGGATTAAAGACTTGAATATAAGACCTGAAATAATAAAACTCGAAGAAAACAGACACTAAACTTCTTGACATAGATCTTGGCTATGACTTTTTAAATCTGATACCCAAGGTGAAAGCAACGTAAGCAAAAATGAACAAGGCAGACTACATCAGGCTTATAAGCTTCTGCATTGCAAAATAAAGCAACAAAAATAAAAAGGCAACCTACTGAATGGGAAAAACCTGTATCTGTATTTGAAAATCCTGTATCTCATAAGGGGTTAATATTCAAAATATTTTAAGGCCCATACAACCCATACAACTCAGTAGCAAAACTACAATTTGATTAAAGATGGGCAGAAATCTGAATAGATTTCTGAATCTATATCTGAATAGATACTTTTCCCACAGAAGACATACAGATGACCAACACATATATGAAAAGTTGCTGAACATCATTGATCATCTGGGAAATGCAAATAAAAACCATGAGATAGCACCTCGCCCCTGTTAGAATAGGTGTTATTAAAAAGAGGAGAAATAAGTGTTGGTAAGAATGTGGAAAAAAGGAAACCCTTGTGCACATTTGATGTAAATGCAAATTGGTGCAGCCACTATAGGAAACAGTATAGAAGTTCCTCAAAAAATTAAAAATAAAACTACTATATGATCTGGCAATTTTACTTCTGGGCACTTATCTGAAATAAAAAAAAATACAATACTAACTGGAAAAGATATATATATATATATATATATATATATATATATATATCTTATATATATATATATATATATATACACACTCCAATGTTCACTGCCTCACAATTTACAATAGCCAGGACATGGAAATAACCTAAGTACCCACCAGTGGATGAATGGATAAAGAAATTGATGTATACATATGGATGATATTATTCATCTATAAAAGAAATGAAATTTTGCTATTTACATGAGTGTACCTTGAGAGCATTATTTTAAGTAAAATAAGTGAGCTAGAAAAACAAATACCATATGCTCTCTCTCATATATAAAATTGAAAACAAAACAAAACAAAGCAAAAGAAAGAAAAAGCTTATAGATACAGAGAACAGGTTTGTGGCTACCAGAGATAGGGTCTTATGGGTGGGAAAAAAATGGGTTAAGGGGATAAAAAGGTTAAAAATAAATTAAATAAAAATATGTAAATGAAGTTTTAAAATATTTCACAAATTTAAAAACCCAAATGATTTTACCCTTGTTTTTACCCAAGTTGAGAACAAATTATTATATAGACAGGAACAAAAATGTTTGATGGTTTAGGTTCACAACCAAATGGCCTCCTGAGGTCTTACTCCCCACCTTCTACCACTTTTACCTCTCCTGCAGGTCCCTCTCCACACCAGTGTAAGCCTTGGGTCACTTCATAAACAGGGGAGTTGGTTCTGCATGACATCATATTGGTCAGAGCTATAGAGGAGAGTGAAGGGACTGATGTCTCAATTTCATAACTTTTCAATAGATTGGCTCCATTTCACTTAGGTAGTATAGTTCTCTCTTGCATCCTTAGGAGAAGTGAGGATGGAAGGAGTGCAGTAGGAGTACAAGACCGAAATTGCCCTTGTAATTGCTGCTTTTATTGTTACTAGTATGGGGTTCTATGAGTATGATGTGTTTCCCCTAACAATATTGCTGACAAGCAAAATTTTAATGCTCAAAAAAAAAAAAAAGGAAATGTATTCTTGTATCTCAAGTGAACAAAACCAACAATTAAACAGAAATCTATACTGGATGTTAGGCTTTTCTCCAAGCAACAGTTACTTATAAGTAATGTTTTAATGCTTCCAAAATGGAAAATATATTCATATTGCATTCGGTAATAAAATTTAAGATAGAAGACAAAATGGGAGGCTAAATAGCTATACAATGAATTTTCTTTAAAAAGACAAAAAATAATTTCTATATAATTTAACAGAATTTCAATAAGTTCATCAGAAGTTCAATAAGTTCAAGAATTTCATCAACATTAATATACATTGAAGGTATTGAAATAATGCCTTCATTTGTGAAATAATAAAAATAATGATTAAAATTTTGTGAGATAATAAAAATAATAATTATTAAAATGTATAAACACTTGTGTGCCAGGTACTCCATTATGTACTTTACATGTTTTGTTTTTCAATTTAATTCTTTTATTACCACTATGGGGTCAACACTCCTTTACCTTAACTCCAATCAGTTAAGACAACTATGGCTGACTGAGAATGGATAAAGGTCCCAGAAGATTTGAGCCCATTTTAACTACATATTTATCTACTTCGTTCTGCATGCATATTCTTTCCTGGTGTCCAGGCTATCACTGAATAAGCTGAATATATGCATTTTAAATAAAAATAAATTCAGTTATTTTCTTGGCATATACATTTGCAGTGATTCACAAACTTAAATATCTACTGCGAGAAAAGAGTCCTTTATACTTATAAACTATAATTACAGCATTCGATATTTTTAGAGGAAAAATGTATCTGTTTATGGTAGGTATTTAATAGTCACCTACAGATTTGCTCTAATTGTCAGCTTCTCCAAAATTACTATTGTTTTCTAAATTTCTTAACAAGTAATTATAAATAGATGTTTTGGTATGAAAAACAAGAGAGATATTCAGTGTTTCCCGTGTTTCACAAACACTGTATAATTTCCAGTCATCGCAGTTTCCCCTTGTTGATGGGAAACAGTGTTAGGCCATACTGTGCTTAAGTCTGTGCCGGAAGCCTCCACACATTCTTTTGCTTCTGGATTAACTCAGATCTTTCACTGTAATGTTGGAAATCTACACAAAAGATTAACATTTAAATATATGAACATATCTTTGTTTTTATTTGCAGCAAAGGATTGTTTTATTATAAATGCCGTTTAGCACTGTATAAGCTTCAGAGGACATATCAAATACTGGTATAAGCAAAACGTGATTTCATGAGGGTGTATATCACTAGATCGCAATGATGGCAGCTTGGTCAGATTCATGGGTGAATGAAGATATGTCAAGGTATGAGCTGATTCTCAGAAGGTACAGATTACTTTATACTTCTGATTGTACATGTGTTTGGTTTGGCTTGTGAATGTTACGTAATCTGTTTTTCCAGAAAAGAACTGAGGTCATTTGAAAGAAAAGTATTTGGGGACTTCCAGTAGATTCTCAAGTCAACAGAAATCTACCCAAATGCTGAAGCATTGACCCCTCCCTAATGTTAGTTTGTGAAAATGTGAATATTGTCCTCAATGTCAGCATGCTAATGCGTGTGCAAAGGTGAGAGCTTGTATTTGTGTCAAAATGTAGATTTGGTGCTTATGAAATATGGAAGCTACCGTCTTGATTACTCACCTTAAATTCCTTTTTTTCTCTTTAATTAAAATAATATATTTTGCAGTACACATAAAGGAAGATGCTTTTTTATCTGCCAGAAAGACTGAAGTTATGATCAGACCCAGATATAGAAACTATGAAATACTTCATGCCTCTTCTCCCTAAACTTCATTCCCCAGATATCCAGATCCAATCATTCTGTAGCTTTTTTACAGCTCCTAAACTTTGGGGATTAGATTGCCTCACTTGGGACCCAAAGCTCAAGTGCTTCCTATATTAACACTAAGGAACAAAGTTATCACACAAAAGAAAGGCAATTTAAGATGCTGATTAAAACAGATATTTAGAAATCTATTTTAGGAGCTTGTCCTGTAGAGAAGTCAGAGAGAAAACAATTCACACATAATATCAGTACCGTCCCCCCTCATTTTGTTCTTTAAAATTTTCATTTCATTTAAAGAAAACAAAAAAATTAGAACAAAAAACACAGGTATATGAAAAATCACACTCAGAAATTGCTTCCTCATGCCACAGTGGTGTGAAGCTAAAAAGTTAAGAGCAATCAGTGCACTAATCACAAAACCAGAGGATTATTGGCAACCCTTGAGAGGTTTGTTGTTCTTCTAACTAGTAGCAAAAGTTTTGATCATGTGTCAGCTAATGTGAAAACAGGTATGTTCACAGATTTGTCAAATAAATTTCTCACTTTAATTCAGGGCTGAAGAAAATGCCTGTTTCTTCCAAGGGAAAAGATGGGTAGTGGATTGAGTCCTGGACCCGGGGCCACGGAGTATGTGGGTTTTCCCTCCAATTCTACCACCTGCCTTCTTTGTGACTCACTGTCTTCGATCTTCTATTTTTTAATGCCTACCACACTTGCCTCAAAAGAGCCTTGTGGGAAAGATCCAATGAAAAGATACTAATCACCTAATAAAATAAAGAGTACTGTACAAGTAGGTATCATTATTGAGATCAGAATTTCCTTGTGATTACTAATGAACACAGAAGGAGATCTAGTTTTGAAAAGTGAAGATGCAAAGACAGTGCCAGAAACCAAGCTGCAATGTATTATTGGGGAAAGACTGTGTCACAGGACATTTAAAAAGAGGAAGTTTATGTATTAAAAAGAAAATGTACATTCAACTAGAATGGCTAAGAGAGATGGTTTTTAGAAAATTCCAGGAAAACAGAAGAAACATTAAAAGCATACCAACTCTACTTTAAGTCATTTTAAAAAGCTGGATAACTTGAGAATGAATGAATTCACAAACATGGTAAAGCAAAGCTGTTGTTTTTACTGGTCTTAATTTTTTCTGTAGTATTAATCAGATGCTTTAAACACTCAGAAGGTGAGCAGAGAGAGTGGGAGAGGGAGAGAGACATTGAAAGGTTCAGCCTCTTATGTGGAGTACATTGGCTTCAGCACCTTTTTGTGTTTAGTAAATATTCCGTGCAAATATCTGGGTTGCAGGATGCATTAATGGAGTTCTTGGGAAATGTGCAGTATAGTGATTTTTCTGATACAAGCCCTTACTTTTTATATGAGAAGGATGACTGAGATAACTAAGCTTCAATCATTCAATTTAATCTTGTTCTGCTTGGACTAGAATGCAGATTTCCTGATTCCTGATCTTTTTTCTGCCTTTTGTCATTTTCCATATTTATAAGGTATGATCATTTAATTATTGGACAGTTTTTAAAAATAATTTTTAGATACCATCTAGCCACCACCATTCAAAATTATATTATAGCACATATTTCCTCTATATGGACATGAATCAGAATTAATTATATCTTGATAATTTTGTAATATTCCTTGAGATTAGAGATACAAAAGTGGGTAGAATCTATTCTTATATTTTTTCATGTGAAGTAAAAAATGTTTAAAATATAAATTGCTAACAAAATACATTTTTAAAAATTTAGATTATTAAACTCAATATTACTTTAACAAAGTATAGCAGCAGGGATTCTAGACTAAATCACATTATTAATATTAATAGAGATAAACAGATACATAATCTCCTGGAGAAGTATGAGCTGTTGTTAGAACTTAAAAGGGGACTGTTAGAATCCTTCTGCTAGGTAACTTTCACTTGGGGAATGCTTATCAATGGTATCGGATTGCCTTTCTTTTGGACTTCAGGAGACCGTAGGCTGACTGTTTTCACAAAAGATCTAAATTTTGCATCCCTCAAAGCCTTTATTAAGGCTTTATTGAGAATGCAGATAATATATTGGTCACTACTTCATGGGCTGCTCTAGAATTTTCTAGAATGTTAGCTACAAGATTTAGATACTAATCCTTATAATAACATTTAGCATAAATATAAAATTTTTTATCACAACTTACATTTATAGTATCATCACATTAAATGTAGCCTCAAACAAACTTCTCTTCATTCCACTATTCCAGAGCTGTGCACAAAGCATGTCGTGATCTGTATTCATTGTCATCTATAATTGTGGCATTCACAAACAATCCCACTATAGCAGACTATATTTACATTTTAATTTCATTATGATCAGAATAATGAAGCTATTAATGGCTTTTTCTATTTTCCCTTTTAATAGCTTCTTAAACTTGAATAGCAGCCCTTTTGTGCATCCATCTGTTCTCAGAGATGGAATTTTTATTAGCATGAGTTTTCAGTTTCTATGAAGCAGTTAAAATAGAAAAAGGTCACTTCATATTTGTAAGTGTAAATTCCATTAATTATAAATGTGGAACCAGGATCCAAGATGGCAGAGGACTAAGTGGAAGCTACACTAATGTCCTCCCAGGACCAATCTGGAATTACAACTAAATTGTAGAGAAATCATCCAGAATAACCAACTGAACACTAGCTGGAGACAAACCTTATAACCACGGACAGACAGAAGGAACCACTTCACCACAATGTGACTGGTAGGAAATATGGAGGAGATGTGAGAGGCTGACTGGGCTCCCATGGACAGCAGATAAAGTGCCAGAGGAATATTCCAGGGGTTTGAGGGTTCCCCCTGGGACTTGTGGGGCCGAAGGCCTAAGCAGGGCTCCTTAGCCTACAGCACCAGAGCCAGAAGGCAACCCAGATAACATCCAGCTCTGAAAAACAGCAGGTTCTCCATCTGCTGGGGAGAGATGGCTAAAAATGAAGAGAGTATCTTAAATGGCCAATGTACAAAATTTCATTTGCAGCCACATACCTTGGGTGCTAGCAAAGGGAGAGCAGAATAGACTAGAGATGCTTAAAGAAAGTCTGAGATTGGTAGCTCTGGGGAGAAAACTGAAGGAACAGCTTCCAGTATCCCTGTGCTGAGTCATTCCCCATACTGCAGAAGACATTACTCTCAGAACACTCCCCTATGATGGCATCAGCCTGAGGGGAAGTAATACCCCCAAATACAGGAATTACTCTGTTCCACACTATGGTGCTTAAGCCAGGCTGCTGATTATAGCTTGATGAGATTAACAACTAATCTGTTGACATTTAACAGCTAAGGTGAAAAATACAAAGCAGCCAAAATGGGAAGACAAAGAAATAGCTAAGGTGGAAAATACAAAGCAGCCAAAACGGGAAGACAAAGAAATAGACCTCAAATGAAAGAACAAGTGAATTTTCCAGAAGAACTAGATTAAATGGAAGCAAGTAATTTATCAGATAGAAAGGTTAGAGTAATGAATATAAGGACACTCAAGAGCATAAAAAACCCCCATAGAAACCATAAAAAAGGACCAGTCAGAAATAAAGAATGCAATATCTGAAATAAATAATACACTGGAAGGAATAAACAGTAGGTTAGATGAAGCAGATGACAGAATCAGTGTTTTGGAAGACAAGGTAGATGAAAACACCTAAGCAGAGCAGCAAAAGGAAAAAAGAATTTTTAAAAAATGAGGAGAGTTTAAGAAACATCTTGAATACCATGAAGCATAAAAACATCTTCATCATGGGAATACCCATGAGAAGAGAGCAAGCAAGGGATCAAGAACCTATTTGAAGAAATAATGACCCCAAATTTCCCTAATCTGGTGAAGGAAAAAGTCACACATTCAGCAAGTTCAGAGAGTCCCAAAGAAGTTGGACCCAAAGAGGCCTGCACTGAGACACATCATAATTAAAATGACAAGGCTTAAAGACAAAGAGAGAATCCTAAAAGCTGGAAGAAAAAAGCAGGAAGTGACCTACGAAGGAGCACCAATTAAACTGGAATCTGATTACTCAACAGAAACATTTCAGCCCAGAAGGGAGCAATGTGACGTATTAAAGGTGGGAAAAGCAATGACCTACTACCAGGGCTACTTTACTCAGCAAGGCTATCATTTAAAATCGAAGGAGAAATAAGGAGCTTCCCATACAAGAAAGAGCTAAAGGAGTTTGTTAACACCAAACCAGTACTACAATAAAAGTTAAGGGGCTTGCTTTAAGAAGAAGAAAAAGAGAAAGAAAAAAAGCAGAGGAAAATAGTCTAACAATAAAATGGCACTACAGACATATCTATCAATAATCACCTTAAATGTAAGTGGCTTAAATGAAGGTAGCTGAATGGATTAGAAAACAAGACCCATATACATGCTGCCTCCAAGAGACTATTTTCAGATAAAAAAATACACACAGACTAAAAGTAAAGGGATGGAAAAAGATATTTCACAAAAATGGAAAAGAAAAAAACTGGGTAGCATTACTTATATTTGACAAAACAGACTTTAAAACCAAGGCTATAGTAAGAGACAAAGCAGGACACTACACAATGATAAAGGGAACAATCCAACAAGAGAATATAACCCTAGTAAACATTTACATGCCCAAGGTAGAATCACCTAAATATGTGAAACAAATCTTGATGGACATAAAGGGAGAAATCAACAGAAATATACTCATAGTCAAAGATTTTAACACCCCATTGACTTCAACAGATGGCTCTACCAGGCAGACAAAATCAGCAAGGAGATAGCAGCTTTAAATGACAGACTAGAGCAAATGAATTTAATTGATATCTTCAGAACATTACACCCCAAAGAGTAGAATATATACTTTTCAAGTGTACATGGAACATTTTCTAGGGTAGACCACATATTACGATGCATAAAAAGTCTCAATACATTTAAGAAGATTGAAATCATATCAAGCATCTTCTCTGACCACAATGCTATAAAACTAGAAATGAATCACAAGAAGAACACTGAAAAACACACAAAGACATGGAAATTAAATAACATGTTACTAAACTATGAATGAGTTAACAACGAGATCAAGGAAGAAATCAAAAGACACCTGGAAACAAATGAAGAAGAGGATACAACAATCCAAAATCTGTGGGACATTGGGAAAGCAGTCCTAAGAGGGAAATTCATAGCATTACAGGCCTATCTCAAACAACAAGAAAAAGCTCAAATAAATAATCTAACTTAAAAATTAAAGGAACTTGAAAAAGAACAACAAACAAAGCCCAGAGTAGAAGGAAGGAAATATAAAGATTAGAGCAGAAATAAATGAAACAGAGTCTTAAAAAAGATACAAAAGATCAATAAACCCAAGAGCTGGTTCTTTGAAAAGATACACAAAACTGACAAACCTTTAACCATACTCATCAAGAAAAAAGAAAGAGGACCCAAATAAATAAAATCAGAAAGGAAAGACAAGAAATAACAACTGACACCAAAGAAATGCAAAGGATTTTAAGAAAATATTATGAACAACTTTATATGTCAATAAACTGGACAACCTGGATGAAATGGATACATTCTTAGAGACATACAATCTTCCAAAAATAAGTCAGAAAGAATCAGAGAATCTGGATAGACAGATTACACATCATAAAATTAAAGTAGTAATAAAAAAATCCAAACAAATAAACGCCCTGGACAAGATGACTTCACAGGTGAATTTTACCAAGCATTCCGAGAAGAACTAACACCTCTCCTTCTCAAACTATTTCATAAAATCCAAGAAGAGTGAAGTCTCCCAAACTCATTTTATGAGGCTGTCATTACTCCAATGCCAAATCCAGATAAAGACACTACAAAGAAAGAAAATTATAGGCCACTATCCCTGATGAGCATAGATGCTAAAATCTCACCAAAATATTAACAAACCGAACACAGCAATGCATCAAAAAGATCATATACCATGACCAAGTGGGATTTATTCTAGGAGTGCAAGGTTGGTACAACATTTGCAAACCAACAAACATGACTCACCACATAAACATAATGAAAGATAAAAACCACATGAGCATATCAATAGATACAGAGAAAGCTTTTGATAAAATCCAGTAGCCACTTATGATCAAAACTCTGAGCAGAGTGGGAATAGAGGGAACATACCTAAATATAATAAAAACCATATATGACAAACTCACTGCTAGCATCATACTCAATGGGCAAAAACTACAAGCATTCCCCTTAAAATCAAGAATAAGATGGGGATGTCTGCTTTCACCTCTCTTATTCAACATAGTACTGGAAGTCCTAGCCACAGCAATCAGACAATTAGAAGAAATAAAATGTATCAAAATTGTAAAGGAAGAAGTAAAACTGTCATTATTTGCAGATGACATGATACTGTACATAGATAAACCCAAAGATTCAACCAAGAAACTACTAATAACCTGAATATTCAGAAATCAGTTGCAGTTTTATATGCCAATAACAAACTAATAGAAAGGGAAATTAAGAAAACAATCCCATTCCCAATTGCTTCAAAAATAATAAAATACCTAAGAATAAACATAACCAAGGAGGTAAAAGACTTGTACTAAGTAAATTATAAGATGTGGAAGAAAGAAACAGAAGATACAAATGAGTGGAAGCACATATAGTGTTCATGGATAGGAAGATTAACATTACTGAGATGTCCATACTACCCAAAGCAATCTATAGATTCAATGCAATTCCTATCAAGATTCCAATGATGCATTTCACAGAACTAGAACAAATATTTCAAAAATTTATATGGAGCCATAAAAGGCCCCACACAGCAACAGCAATCCTGAGAAAGGAGAATAGAGTTGGAAAAATCACACTACCTAATATCAAAGTACACTATAAAGCCATTGTAATCAAAACAGTCTGGACCTGGCACAAAAACATGGATCATGCAACAGAAAAGAGTGCCCAGAAATAAACTCACACCTTTATAGTCAATTAACACAATGGGCTAAAGATAGTTTATCCAATAAACAATGTGGGAAAATTGGACAGACATGTACTAAAAAATGAAACTAAATCACCTTATACCGCACAGAAGTATAAATTCAAAGTGGATCAGACACTTAAATGTTAGAGCCGAAACCATAAAAATCCTAGAAAAAAACAGGCAGCAAAACCTCAGACATTGTTTATAGCAATATTTTATCAGATATATCTCCCCAGGCAAGGGAAACAAAAGAAAAAATAAACAAATGGGACTACATCAAAGAAAAAAGTTTTTGCACAGCAAAGGAAGCCATCAACAAAGTAAAAAGAGAACCCACAGAATGGGAGAACATATTCACAGATACATCTGATAAGGGGTTAATATCCAAATTTTATAAAGAACTTGCAAAACTCAACACTAAAAAAATCCCAACCCAATTAAAAAAGGGGCAAAGGACTTGAATAGATACTTCTCCAAAGAGGACATACAGATGGCCAATAGAGATATGAAAAGATGCTCACTCTCATCAGAGAAATGCAAATTAAAACCACAGTGAGATATCATCTCACACCTGTCAGAATGGCCATCATCAATAAATCAACAACCAACAAGTGCTGGCAACGATGTGGAGAAAGAGAAACCTTTTGCACTGTTGATGGCAAAGCAGACTGATAAGGCCACTGTGGAAAGCAGTATGGTGACACCTCAAAAAATTAAAAATGGATCGACATTTTGAACCAGTAATCCCATTTCTGGGAATGTATCTGAAGGAACTCAAAACACTAATTCAAATGAACATAAGAACCCCTATGTTCACTGCAACGTTATTTACAATCACCAAGATATGGAAGCAGCCCAAGTGTTCACCAGTAGATGAGTGGATAAAACAACTATGGGACATTTACACAATGGAATACTACTTGGCCATAAAAAAGAAGAAAATTTTACCCTTTAAAACATTATGGACAGACCTGGAGAACATTATGCTAGGTGAAATAAGCCAGTCAGAAAAAGATAAATACCATATGATTTCTCTCATATGTGGAATCTAATGAACAAAATGAACTAACAAGGAAAATGGGGGCAGACTCACAGATAGAGAACAGGATGACAGCTAGTTGCAGGGGAGGTTAGGGGGTGGAGAAATTGACCAAAAAAGGAAAAAGGACTCGTGGACATGGACAACAGTGTGGAGATTGCTGAGGGGAGGAGTATATAAGGGGACTAAATGGTAATGGAAAAATACAATAAATATTAAATCGGAAAAATTAAATACTTAGAAAATTTGGAACAAAAAATCAGAAATGAAAATTTTACTGCATGGGATGAACACCAGATTGGAAAATACAGAGAGATATAACAGTAAATTTAATTCAGAAAATCTATATTAAACACAGAGAAACAAGATTTCTTAATAAGTAAGTGACCTGTGAGCCCCATCAAATGGTAGATATATGTGTAACCAGAGTCACAGAAAAGAGCATAGCATTTCGTTTCAGTAGCTTTCCATTGCACACAGAGTGAAAGTCAAACTTTTCTCCAGACATCCAAGCCCTCCTTGAACTGGCTTTTCCCCCATTTTTTCAATCACGTCTTGTTTCTTTGTCCTCCTCACACTGATGTTTTCAGCTATACTGAGCCACTTTCAGTTCCTGAACAAAGGCAGAGTGTTTGCTTTCTGCCTGCAACTCCTTCCTGTGGCTTCCTGCCTTTCTTCTCTAATTTTCTCAGCTTTGGTGGTCACTTATTAAAAAGATCCCATCCTTAACCATCCACTTGGAAGTAGGGTCTGTGTTTTAGTAGTCATTTTTTATGGCAACTAATTTTTTCTATTTACACTTAGCACATAGTTGGTTGGTTTTGGGGAGGTTCTTTTTTAATCTCTGTGTTGGCTTATTCAGTGCCTTCCTATACCCCTTCCCAGGATTGTAAACTCCTTGAAGTAGCATTTCAATTTTATTTTTTGGTCAAATCCTGTGATAGTGCCTGACACATCCAACTTGGTTGGAATGCATACATCTCTTGAGTAAATTAATTTATGCATGAAAATTAAAAGTTTTATAACAAGTTTGAATAAATGTCTTACTGATTGCTATGTTAGTGTACAAATGTACCCTACAGCAGTAAATTAAGAAAGAGGCCAGCTGATATATGCAAGATGTGGAGTACCCACACTTACTTAGGAGGTGGTTATTTCGTCTCCATCAATTTGTTGAAACACCTTGCATTGTTGTCCAATCAAAAAAGGGAAAAATAAAATATGTACATAAACTGACACTCAAACTTTGATTATTTTGCAAAGTCCAACACACAGTGTAGTTACAAAGCTAAATTTTCTTGGTAGTGCATACCAATGTAAAATGGTATACTGCTTTTTACAGTTTAAATTGCTTTAATAAACATTATCTCATTTCACCCTCATTATAAACACACAGTAGAGATCATTTTGGTCCATACCTCTGTAAAATCTTAGTATTTTATCCGGGAAAACTTGTGATGTCATTTAAATGTACTTCCGCTGCTCATTTTTATAGATAAGAAAGCTGAGGCCAAGAAGCATTGTAAAGTTGTGCTTAGGACTCAGAGCTCATTAGGATCAGCACACAGGTCCTTTTTTGGGCAACTGGAAATGCCTGAATATGCTTCTGCAACAACTTAACACCCTACTAATGACTTTTTAAATGTATTACTTTATTTATTTCAATAAATTGTAAAAGATTTTTCTGAAAACATGAATCATGCAGCAATGAAAAGATCATTTTCATCCCACTACTGAAATAGAACCACTGTTTTATTTTTGTATGCTATTTTCTAGTATCTTTCTTTGACTTGCATGTTTCATAGAATTATATACATATATTATTTCATTCTATGCTTTTCACTTAAATGTTATTCTTGTATATTTATTCTTGAAAGCTTTACATAATCACAACTTTAATACAAAGTTAATATGTTGCCTAATGAACATAGTGTACATTAGTTAACCTATTTCCCATTTTGGACATTGAGGTCATTTTAACTTTTTTGATTTTATGAATAATTCTGAAGTAAACATTGCATGTGAATATTATGATCAATATCTCTGATGATTTCTATAGACAGATTCCCTGTAGGATGATTATAGGATCAAATGGAATGAATAATTTCAACACAATTGACCTACATAGTCAAAGGATTTTCCTCAAAGGATGTGACAATATCACTAATAGTATGTGAGAAACAGTTTACAAGGTTCATTCTCACCAGGTGTTATCATTTAAAAGCAAATCATTAATGTAATAGGCAAAATAGCTCCCAATTGTTCTTTCATGTTACATTTATTTGCTTATTAATAAGATCAAACATTTTCCAATTTCTTTGTTTACCCGATATCTTTTACAGCTAGATTAATCCACTATTTTTTGTTTTCATGACAAGCTAAGACACTAAAGATGAAAAACAATGGAGAGTGGAAGTGAGGAAAACAGAGGCAGAAACAATTAGTGACCCCCTACTAGGGTGATGATTATTTCAAATGATATTGCCAGGTACATTAATGTGGAAGTTATGAGAAAGAAGAAGCAAAAGTTATAAGACTTGAGCTCATAATATAGTAAAAATTACTTCCAAGTGACTCAGTTTTAGAACTTAAGGCACTTTTATCCTTTGTTGAAGCTTTTATAAACTAAATGCATTATGTGAAGGAATTGCTTAATACTAGAAGAAAATAATGAATAGCATGAATAGCTCCTGCACGATAGGTCTACAGCTGTGCTGGGCAACATGGTGGTCAGTAGGGGCAGGGGAACTATCAAATGGTTGAAATGGGGCCATTCTGAATTAAGATGTGCTGTAAATACAAAATACACACCCAATTGTGAGGACTTAACACACGAAAAATAAATGTAAAACATTTTGCTAAGTTTTTATAGATTACATCTTCAAATGCTAGTGTTTGGATATATTAGGTTAAATAAAACATACTATTAAAATTAATTTTACCTGTTTTATTTTATTTTACTTTTTAAAATGTGACCTCCTGAAAATTTATAATTCCATATATGTCTAGTTGGCCAGTACAGGTGTAAAGAATCATTATGATCTCAGATTTTAAGAAGGCTATTACAAATTCCAGTGCTTCAGCCAGAGATATAAAAGAGTATATGATTCAAGAGAGAAAGGGAGACAGAATGCACCATGTAATTACATTTAGTAAAGAGAATGACAGTGCAGCAACCGATGTGTCCAGTCAGAAAGGCCCTGATGAGCTTCAAAATTTATTCATATGCTCAGATTTTAAAGGACTTACTGAAAAAAAAAAAGGCAAAGCACATAACCAGCTACTCTCAGGGCTTTTATATAGAATGAGCTAGAACAAGCCAAAGGGGCTTTGAAAACTATGTTTGGAATGCAAATAAGAGCAAAGGAGGACAATACTACATAGAAAGGCTGGGAAACTATGACTATATGAGATAGAGGATAGAATTCTGCAACTCCTATTTTGCTTCCCTCTATAAAAAGATAGAATGATCTTCAGTCTGGAAATTAGAGACAAAATCTCAAGCGAAAAATGGACTCAAGATTAAAAAGGAAACACTTGAGAATATCCAGGTGTTAAAAATAAGTGTTTGTCTCTAACTGCAGACAGATTTTATTTCTGGATAATGAAATCATCAGTAGTTTTTGGCAATTGACTTGTTCCAAATTGGAACTTATTTAGTTACTAGATTATCAGTTCCATGAGAGCATGGACTTGATCTCCATTATTCACTGCTGTACCCTCAGTGCCTAAAGTGTTGCCTGGCATATAGTAAATGCTCAATAAATATATGCAGAATAAATGAACAGGGAATACAGAATTGCCAGATAATAATGGAAAAATATCCAGATCTTCAAAATAAGAAAAATGAGGATTCTGAATTGTATAGATACCTAGGCATTGTGCAAACAAGATATCAATAGTTGAGCCCTGACCATTGTGGATTAGTTGGTTGGGTGTCCTCCTGCAAAGAAGTTCACCAGTTTGATTCCCAGTTAGGGCACATGCCTGGGTTGTAAGTTCAGTCCCAGGTCAGACATGTATAAGAGGCAACTGATTGAAGTTTCTCTCTCACATTGATGTTCCTCTCCCTCTCTTTCTCCCTCCTTTCCCCTCTCTTTAAAAATAATTTTTTAAATGTAAAAAAAGATGTTAATAGCTGAAAAAATTTAGAGTGAGTTAATTAAAAAAATTCATGATATTCTAGGATTCTTCTAGAATATTACATCTATTTTAATCTATAACACCATTAATTGATGTTACACACATTTGGCAGATAAGAAAACTGAGACTCAAAGAAGTTAAATAATTTTGCTAGGGTTGATATAGGTGGTAAGCAGAATAGTTGGCAAACAAAACACATCTATTGACTCCCAAGTCATTATTTTCACTCTACTAGTTGTCCTTGGAAAGGGAAACAATTACTCTGAACCGGCATATTTATGATAAGAATGATAGTGCTAAACTCTCCTAATTTCCTTTTTAACCAAAGTGCTAAATTTGTTGATGCCATAGATAACTAGTTTATACACTTTTTAAAAAAGCAGTGAAATATTCCAAATCTGAATATATAAAGAATTTCCTAGTAGAATTTTCTAGCTATTCTGGGTGAAACAGGTTCAGAGACCAATCCAAATGGCTATCCATTCACCTTTGCAGAACATTATAATCCAGTGCCATAAAGAAAGTATAATAAGATTTCAGCTGATCATCTGATAAGGTTGCTTTTAATAAATAGTCTTGCAACTTTATACAATCTGACCAATTAGTAGTATGTGGAACCACTGGCCCCAAGTAGTGTGAATTAATGAATTGATGTGAAACTTGAAGGACAACATGTGGTATAAAGCTTATATTTTATGTTTAAAAATGTGGCCAGTGAGCCCTGCCTGGTGTGGCTCAGTGGATTGAGTGCTAGTCTGCAAACAAAAGGATCATTGGTTCGATTCCCAATTACTGCACATGGTTGGGTTGCAGGCTAGCTCCCTGGTAGGGGACAGAGGCAATCACACATTGATGTTTCTCTTTTTCTTTAACCCTCCTTTCCTTTCTCCCTAAAAATACATAAATAAAATCTTTTTTAAAAAATGTGGCCAATGACATTCCCATTTTTAACTGATCACACAATTTTATACCAATTCCTACACTTGGACAATCAGCATATACTCTCCCATATACACATATCCTCTTTTTTACTTCTTCCTCTAGTAGAACAAGAATGATCCCAATGGGATTCTTAAGACAGGTGCATCGTATTTAGACATTCAATCCATTCACCTTTATGTGCACATTATCATTTAGTCCTCAAGAAAGGATCAAGAGAATCTTACTCTCCTAAGTCCTATTGTTACTCCAGAAAGGATTTTTGGATGTGGGCAAGCATTCTCCTCGGTAAGCATTCAAGTTCTCCTCTCTAGCTGCAGAGTCCTGTTCTCTCTATGCAACGACTTTAGAATGTCTCCCCTGCCCTGTTTTTCTTCCTGTTAACGGGAACTGACATTAAAGTGACTTTAGGGTTACTTGCTGTCACATGGACACAGCTCCTTGCTCCAAATCATTCCTTTCTCTCCCTCCAACCCCATCATCACTTGCCACCACAATCACCCTTTCCATTTTTGACACATTGCACTAGTGGAACTACACAAGGAATCTTCATTCCATCAATGATACAATCCTTTTCCTAGGCTCCCGGTGAAAGTAGCATTACTCTTTTAGTTAATCTCAAGCTGTCCAAGTGTCACTGTCCATTGATTTCATTTAATTAGATTTATTTAGCTAGGAAGTGACAAGAAAATCAGTTGTATTTTTAAGTAAGGTTTATTGAACAGTTATTCCATACCAGTAACTGAGCTAAGAATTATATATATATATATATATATATATATATATATAATATACATCTCATTTATATATATATATATCAATAGATAGACAAATTCCTCAAAGACTGTTAAGTTTAGAAAGATGGAAGTAAAGTAAATCAACTTTAATTCAGAGTAATACATGCAAAATGCTGGTAGAAGTATATATGTGATGCTGTGAGCACTCAAACAACATCTAAATCATCCTGCTGAAGGTGTTATACAAGGTGAAACTTTAAGAATAAGTACAGGTTAACTACAAATAAAAAAGAGGTTTTCAGGCCCTGCATCAGCATGAATAAAGGCAAGATGACCTGATGAGAGGACACTTTAGGAACTGTTTGCCACGGGGAAAATATAGATCAGCAGGGCTGTGGGGAAAACCAGGTGAGAAAGGTAGGCAGGCTGTGAATCATAAAAGATTTTAGACTTTTCTTCTTAAAAATTTTTCTTAAATCATCACCCAGTGATACATTTATTGACTTCAGAGAGAGAAAGAGAGAGAGACAGAGCATTGATGTGAGAGAGAAACATTGACCAGTTGCCTCCCATAGTGCCCCCACCAGACATCGAACCCACAATGTAGGTATGTCCCTGACCGGGGATCGAACCTGCGAACTTTTGGTGCACAGGATGATGTTCCAATCAACTGAGCCACCCAGCAAGGGCTAGACTTTTCTTGTTAATGCTGTGGGGAACCAAGGAAGTGTTTTAGGATGGGGTATGAAAGAGTCTAATCTGCATTTTGGAGAGATTAATTCTGGCAGCCATGGAGGATTAAGGTAGCAGGAAAAAAGACAAGAGGAAGGAAGAGCCATTGAGGGGTTAGGTAGTAATATGAACAAAGAGTGGTGAAGGTCTGAATTAGGATCTTGAAAAGAAGATGCATTTGGGAGTAATTTAGCAGATAAATTTGGAAGAACTCCATGAAAACGTGTACATGGGGTTGAGGAAGGAGGAGGAGGTACAATGGAATGTGAGCTTCGGTCTTGGGCAAGTTGGGTAGACAAGGATATCAAATACAGCAGATACGTGAAGGGTAGTCTTGGGGAAGGATAGTGGCTTCCATGTAGGAAATGTTGAGTGTGAGATGTTTGTCCTGCAGGACCTGCAGTTACAGAAGAGTGGGCTGGGATAGAGGTCGGGATGCAAATGGATGCAGTCAATTTGTATATCACGACTGAAATCGGGGTTTTGGTGAAGTGACTCAGGGACGTGTAGAGCAACACTAGCAGAGAACTGAGAATGGGCCAGAGGAAAAGTTTCATAGTTGATCTTTGTTGTTTTGTTTTGATAATATGGGGACTCTTGAAGAGATTTTGTTTTTCTAGTGTTGAGGGGAATGGCCAAAGGAGAAAGTTCAAAGATACAAAAGAGAGCAGAAGGTATTCATTCATTTCAACAAATATTTATAAAGGCACTTTAAGAATCTGTGGATAAAAGATTCCTGCCCTTGTGCAGTTTACATTCTAGTGGTAACAAGAGGCAGCAAGAAGTAAGTATGTTAGAAGGTGACAAGTACCACAGAGAAAAATAAGGCTGCTTAAGGAGGTCAGGGCGCTAGTGGAAAGTTTAAGTGTGTGATTTAAGTAGTGATTAAGGAGAAATCTTGAGGGGGTAACAAAACTTGAGGGAGATAAAAGAAAGAGTCATGCAGGCATCTGGGAGGAAAATGTTGTAGACAGACAAATCATGATAGCAAATAACCTGAGCCTCAGGGAATATTAAAGAGTTTTGGTACAGCTGATATGGTCAGGTTGAGGGGTGGTGGATTAGACCGGAGAGGTACAGATCCTGTAGAGATTTGTAGGCCCCAGTAAAGAGCATAGCTTTTTCTCTGGCTGAGAGGGGAATCCACTGGAGGGTTGTGGGCCCAGAAGGAGCAAATCTGACAGATGTTAAATCAACACTATGATGACTGAGTTGAGGGCAGACTGTTGGCGACTATATTAGCCAATATGCTCCAGAGAACTGGAACCGATGGGATGTGTGTGTGCACGTGTGCTCATGCAATTGTGTATTTGTGGAGATTGGTGTGTCCAAAAGAGCGTTGGTCAGCAGACTGTGGAAGAGCTGAAGTTTCACAGTCTGAGTGTGAAGGTTGTCTGCTGATCTTCAGAGGAGGCCAATCTTTTTTGTAAGGCCTTCAACTGATTGGGGAGGCCAACCTGCATTATGGTAACTTCAGGAAACTTTAGTCTGTGGAGGTAAAAAACAACTAAACAACTCTTACGTATATCTAATAAGAGAAGTTACTTTTTAAAAATGTATTTTCTCATTGCTCTTTTCTAAGATGTTTTTGATTAACTTTTTATAGGTTGGTTTCATGGCCATGTACAGGGGTACATGAGAATTCTCTCT
This sequence comes from Phyllostomus discolor, assembly GCF_004126475.2. Classification (NCBI taxonomy): domain Eukaryota; kingdom Metazoa; phylum Chordata; class Mammalia; order Chiroptera; family Phyllostomidae; genus Phyllostomus; species Phyllostomus discolor. The sequence goes on along the minus strand of NC_040907.2, from coordinate 83,826,009 downwards.
TCATGAGAATAATACTAACACAAGTTTTTGCCGACGTGTAGGATAAAAGTGAATGGGAAAAAATGCAAATGTGTTCCACCAGAAATGGTTCTCTTTACACTTAAGAAATTATTTTTTTATGATTCAGTGATTTGGAAAAACACTGATCTAAATCAGTATTTTTTAGTATTGCCTAGGAGTAAAAATAGCTTCAAACAACTTTAAATACTACAGGGGACAATTTTTATTTTCTACTTTTTTATCATAAAGAGTCTTTTTTATTGCTTTGAAAGATTTATTTCATTTAATAATTTGAAGTACATTTTTAATTTTGATTCTCTGTTTTTGGTAACACAAAATTATTGACATTTTTAGGTATTAATTATCCCCCATAATTTAATTAAGACATTTCTGGATCACACTTCCCTTCCTACATCTTCCCTTTCTCTTCAAATCTTTTGTGTCAGCAGACAAAGTGTGTTGCAGGTAAATGTTGGTTAAAGAAACAAAAGAGTTTGTGCATAGCCAGAAAATGCAAATACATTGTAATGTTAAATTTAAAAATATGTCCCAAGGGAAGTAAATGCATTCCACTCTACAACCTTCATCAAATAAAATGGATGCTGAATCTTTGTCCTGCCTTGATCCATCCTATACAGTGTGGACTTTGTGTTAAATATCAGAAAATTTAATTACCAGAAAATTACCTGGAAATCAAAATTTTCTCCTCCTTCCATATTTTGAAAATGAAATAATTGTGGGGCACTCTTTCAAATCTACACAGTGAATATAGCCGCAGAATGCACATTTGTGAACTGTGACCCCAAAGAGTTGTCTTTCTAAATTTCTAATAAAGGTGTACACTTTCTTTGTCTTGTCTTTATTTTTTATCCTCACCTGAAGACATTTTTTTTCATTGATTTTTTTAGAGATAAATGAAGAGAGTGAGAGAAAGAGAGAGAAAGAAACATCGATGTGAGAGAGAAACATCAATTGGTTGCCTCTCATAAGCTCTCCTACTGGGATGGCACCCGAAACCTAGGTATATGCCCGGACTGGGAACTGAAACTGCAACCCCTTGGTTTAGGGGACAACACTCCAACCAACTGAGCCACCTGGCCAAGGCAAGGGGAATACATTTTGGAATGTCAAATGCACAGTGATATCAGACATTGTTAATGGGAGCATATTTCTGCATTTTGTGGTCACACACCCAAAGGATCTCTTCCAAGAGATCTCTCCATCTTGCCTTTGGTTTGGGTGGAGAACGGTCTGACACATGAAGCTTTGTCTGTGAAAGCACCACTGGCAGCTGGAAATAACCTTATATAGTAGCAGCGCTTCACACCCCCCTGCTAGAAAAATCGGTACGGAATGTGGCAACTATTAAGGCTGACAAGGACATTCCACAGGAAGATGCTGGGGTCAGCCTGAGGAAAGATCATTGTAGCACACTTACCCTAAACACTGGCTGTTGTTTCAGACCAGTGAAGAATGGCAGCCAGTAGAATTTTGATTAGTCATAGGCACTATGACCTGGGTTAGGCCTATTTTTTTAAATATTTGGAATTATAAGCCAAAATGCACTTCCCCCGGAATGAGTTTGCCTCTGCTAGCCTTTCAGCATAGCAGTTTATTTCTATAGGACCTAGGCACACAGAGTCATAGCAAACTATTGTTTCCTTTGCTGAGAACAGTGGGAGACAGGAAAGCCCTTCAGAAAATAATATATCTAGACTTTTGCAAACCAACAAGAAAATGCATTGACAAGAGGCTGAGCAACTTTTCTTGCCACTGAGGACAGAAAATGCTTCTGGAGGTGACTGCATATCTAAGAAGTTTCAGTGCTGATCTTGGCACGACTGTGTGGCCTTGAGAAGTGGTGTTCAGGGCTTCAGAGGAAATCTTTTCTTTTCATAAAAAGGAAATTGAGAATGGAGGCACTCAGAGCACTCTTCCCTGCGGACAACCAGACCAACACATGCCCCATCTACCACGGGGCAGCTTTTCATGGGCCCACCCTAACTTTTCATCTGTCACCAACACTGTAGCAAGTGTACTGCTCAGTACAGGTAGTTGTTCAAATGTCCCCCCTTCCCTTTCTTTCTTCTTTGCTGTCCTTCACCAGCTCTCACCCTCTCTGTTCTTTTCTTTCTCTTTTCTTCTCCTCATGCTCCTTCTTCCTCAACCCTCAAGGACTGAATGCTCTCACATCCCAGGCACTGCGCCCAAGAACAATGTGGAAAGCGCGATACATGGTGAATTTCAGCAGCAATGCATCCTCCCAAATACTAAGAAAAAGTCCACTGACCAAAATCTTTGATTCTTAACCCAGTTCTCTACCACTTTAAAAAAATTTGGTTTCTGCATTAAAAAATTGTGATTATTATTTATTAAACATGATCTGGCCTTATAGTGTCACCTAATTCATTGATTCATTTCTCCGTTCACAAATATTATTGAGCATGTGTCTTCCAGTAAACACTGGGATTACAGCAGTGAACAAACAAGCACAGACCCTACCCTCATGAAGGTCAGGGAGAGAAGCAGTAAGCAAACAAATAAAAAACATATATTATATTAGGTGATAACGAGTGACATGAAGAAAGATAAAACAGCATAAGGTACATAGGAGGTGGCCAAGTAGAGAGATGGGAGCCTTTTGCACAAAGGACTGCAGCAAATCCTTTGGAAACTGTAATGGGAAAAGCATTACAGTTGGAGGGAACAGCAAAGGCAAAAACTGAGTCAGAATGCCTGAGTGTTCAAGAACTGCAGTTCAGCTGGAGCAGAAGGAATAAGGGGGAAAATAGGAGATGAAGCAGGTCATAAAGCAGGCAGGGTTGAGATCTCAGACAGCCTATACAGCATAGTAAGGACCTTAGCTTTCCTCTGAGTCAGATGGGAAGCCAGTAAAATATTTTGATATGAGGTAAATAGGACATGATCTATTGCATGGAATGTGAAGGCCTGGTGGACCATTTTTGGTAAGCAGAGCTGGTGTTGCTGGTGAAACACTTCAGGCTTGGGCCCAGCTTCTTCTTCCTGGTTGTATGACTGAGGACAAGTTGCTTAACTTCTGCATGCCTTCTATGTGACCACTGTATCTACCTCCTAGAGTTGTTATAAGGATTATGTAAGTTAATGTTTGTAAACTACACATTTATTAAATGTATAAAGTAAGTATATTTTTAAAGGATCATTGTTAAAAAATAATTTCAAAGTAGATATTACCTATCTTTCAGCAATTAATACAAGTAACTTCCCAAGACTGTAACTTGTAGATGACAAGGTCAGTATTTATACCCAGGTCTGAATGACCCTGAGGGCCACCTATTGCCATACAACACGGTACCTGTCTTTTTCCCTCAGCAACCTCAGCTGCTAGAGACATCATTAATGGGATAGTAACACTAAGTGTTATGGGTTGAATCCCCCATGCCCAGTTCCTGTGTTGAAGTCCTAGCCCCCCAGTACCTTAGAATATACTTGTATTTGGAGATACAGTCTTTACAAATATAATCAAGTTAAAATAAGGTCATTATTTTATGGTCATAAGGGTATTCTCAGAAAGGGAGAAATTTGGACACAGAGACACATGAAAAGGGAGAATGCCATGTAGACATTGGAGTTACACATCCACAAGCCACAGGTCTACCAGAGCTGGGAGAGAGGCCTGGCACAGATTCTGCCCTCGTGCCTGTAGGACAGCAAGGCCCCAGTGACACCTTGATCTTGGCCTTCTAGCCTTCAGAAATGTGAGACAATACATTTCTGTGGTTTAAAACACTCAGCTTGTGGTACTTTGTTATGGAAGCCCCAGAAAACTAATATGCTGTGTTTAGATTATCTTTAACATTTTATACAAATGAGTCCTTGCTAAGTTTCTAGTAAAGGCACAGTTGTAGCCAAGAGTCCACAGTTCCCTGAAACTTCATTGTTGTCCAAACACTGCCCAAGAAAAGCTGTAGCAAATCAGTTACAATGGAAGGTAATTGCAAGTAGGAGTGATCACCTAGGTCTCTGATGTGCGTTAATTTCAGCCCATAATTAACCTGCCAACTCCTCCTGTTAATAAACCTAGTGAGTTGCCAACATTGATCAAGAAAGGTGAGACAATTGGATCCCATGGAAAAATGTCACATCAAAGTACCAGAAGCATTTTTAAAAATCTGTTCTGATTCTGCTGACTTGTTAAGTAAGACAAATCATTCCTGATGAGTTGAGATTGCTGGCACCTGGATCGTCTGGTGCAGCACCTCATTTTAATTGCTCATTGTGTGGTTTCCTTTCAGCCTGAGACCTTAATTCCAGCAAATGATTTCTGTAACATGTACAGTGAAAGTAAGGTGCCTGCTGAGGATGGATTATACCACACTGACCTCTCTTTAAAAAGACACTGCAGGGACCAAGTCTTTAATTTTTAAACGTTTCTGCCGAGCAGTGGTATATGATTTATCAAGTGTAATTTTTATGTTTATACAATATTTTCGCTCAAACTTGATCTCTTCACATAGATTACTTAAATTTTTATGTTAATAATTAACTAAGAATTTCCACTAAACTACTACAGTTTGAATACTCTTCTAGAAATGGTTGGTATACTGCCCTGTAACTATCATAAAACAGCCTCTGAAGCGACTGAGACTACCAACTGAACAACTGATCCATTGTCTAGTAATTTCATCACTTTGCAATCAAGAATCTAAATTTAAGGACCAGAGTGTGGAAGGTTACAGACCTTGAATTGAAATCAGCTCTGTCACCCACTAGCTATTGCTCCAGTTATTGAACAGAAACCTCTCTGGGCTTCCGTTTCTTCAAATGTAAAATAAATATGATAGCTCTGTAAAGATTTTTTAAAATTTTATTTTAATCATTGTTCAAGTACATTTTTCTGTCCTTTACTCTCATTCCAGCCCACCCACCCATCCATCCCCACCTCCCTCCCATTTACACCCCCCCTAGTTTTTGTCCATGTATCCTTTACATTTGTTCCTGTAAACCCTTCCCATTCTCCCCTGAAATTCCCTCCCCTCTCCCCTCTGGTCATTGTCAGCCTGTCCTCTATTTCAGTGTCTTTGACTATATTTTGCTTGTTTCTTTGTTTTGTTGTTTAGGTTCCTGTTAAAGGTGAGATCATATGGTATTTGTCTTTCACTGCCTGGCTTGTTTTGCTTAGCATAATGTTTTCCAGCTCCATCCATGCTGTTGCAAAGGGTAGGAGCTCCTTCTTTCTGCTGCATAGAATTCCATTGTGTAAATGTACCATAGTTTTTTGATCCATTCATTTACTGATGGGCACCTAGGTTGCTTCCAGCACTTAGCTATTGTAAATTATGCTGCTACGAACATTGGGGTGCATAGGTTCTTTTGGATTGGTGTTTCAGGGTTCTTAGGATATAGTCCCAGCAGTGGAATTGCTGGGTCAAAAGGCAGATCCATTTTTAGTTTTCTGAGGAAGTTCCATACTGCTTTCCATAGTGGTTGTACCAGTCTGCAGTCCCATCAGCAGTGCACTAGGGACCCCTTTTCTCCACAACCTCTCCAACACTTGTTGTTGGTTGCTTTGTTTATGATAGCCATTCTGACTGCTGTGAAGAGGTATCTCATTGTGGTTTTAATTTGCATCTCCCTGATCGCTAGTGATATTGAACATCATTTCATGTGTCTTTGGATCCTCTGTATGTCCTCCTTGGAGAAGTGTCTGTTCAAGTCCTTTGCCCATTTTTTAATTGGGTTGCTTGTCTTCTTAGAGTGGAGTCGTGAAAGTTCTTTCTATATTTTGGAGATTAAACCCTTGTCTGAGGTATCATTGGCAAATATGTTTTCCCATACAGTTGGTTCTCTTTTTATTTTAATACTGTTTTCTTTAGCCATGCAGAAGCTTTTTATTTTGATGAGATCCCATTTGTTTATTCTTTCCTTTATGTCCCTTGCTCTAGGGGACATATCAGTAAAAAAGTTTCTGCGTGAAATATCTGAGATTTTCCCACCTGTGTTCTCCTATAGGACTTTAATGGTGTCATGGTTTATATTTAAGTGTTTTATCCACCTTGAATTTATTTTTGTGTAAGGTGTAAGTTGGTGTTCTAATTTTATTTTTTTTTTCATGTAGCTGTCCAGTTCTCCCAACACCATTTGTTGAAGAGGCTATTTTTACTCCATTTTATGTTGCTGCCCTCTTTGTTGAATATTAATTGACCATAGAGACTTGTGTTTATTTCTGGGCTCTCTGTTCTGTTCTGCTGGTCCATGTGTCTGTTTTTATGCCAGTACCAGGCTGTTTTGATTACAGTGGCCTTGTAATACAGTTTGGTATCAGGTATTGTGATCCCTCCTACTTTGCTTTTCTTCCTCAAAATTGTAGCAGCTATTGGGGGTCGTTTATGGCTCCATATAAATTTTTGAAGTGTTTGTTCTACGTCTGTGAAATATGTCATTGGTACTTTAATAGGTATTGCATTGAATGTGTAAATTGTTTTGGGCAGTGTGGACATTTTAATGCTGTTAATTCTTCCAATCCATGAACACGGTATATGTTTCCATTTGTTTGTGTCTTCCTTGATTTCTTTCTTCAGTGTTATGTAGTTTTCTGAATATAGGTTTTTTACCTCTTTGGTTGGGTTTATTCCTAGGTATTTTATTTTTCTTTTTGCTATATTGAATGGGATTTTTTTTCTTGATTTTTGCTTCTGCTGTTTCATTGTTGGTGTACAAAAATGCATTTGATTTCTGGATATTGACTTTGTATCCCGCTGTTTTGCCAAATTCATTTATTTGGTGGAGTCTATAGGATTTTCTATGTACACTATCATGTCATCTGCAAACAATGACAGCTTTGTTTCCTCCTTTCTGATTTGGATGCCTTTTATTTCCTTTTCTTGTCTGATCACTGTGGCTAAAACTTCCAATACTGTATTGAATAGAAGTGGTGAAAGTGGACAACCTTGTCTTGTTCCTGATCTTAGTGGAAAAGATTTTAATTTTTGCCCATTGAGTATGATGTTGGCTGTAGGTCTCTCATATATGGCCTTTATTATGTTGAGGAATGCTCCCTCTATTCCCACTTTGCTGAGTGTTTTTATCATAAATGGGTGCTGTACCTAATCAAATGCTTTTTCTGCATCTATTGGTATGATTATGTGATTTTTGCCTTTGCTTTTGTTTATATGATGTATTATATTTACTGATTTGCAAATATTGAACCATCCTTGCATCCCTGGGATGAACCCCACTTGGTCATGGTGTACGATCTCTTTAATGTGTTGTTGGAGGTGGTTTGCCAATATCTGGTTGAGGATTTTAGCGTCTATGTTCATCAGTGATTTTGGCCTGATGTGTTCTTTCTTTGTTGTGTCTTTATCTGGTTTTGGGATTAGGATGATCTTGGCCTCATAAAAAGAGTTTGGGAGTCTTCCATCTTTTTGGATTGTTTGGAATAATCTGTGAAGAATAGGGGTTAGCTCTTCCTAAATGCTTCGTAGAATTCTCCTGTGAAACCATCTGTTCCTGGGCTTTTGTGTGCTGGGAGTTTTTTGATTACTGTTTCAATTTCATCAGCTGGTATTGGTCTGTTTGGGCTTTCTGCTTCTTCTTCATTGAGCTTTGGAAGATTATGTTTTTCTAGAAATTTGTCCATTTCACCTAGGTTTTCAAATTTCTTGGCATACAGTTCTTCATAGTAATTTCTTACAATCCTTTGTATTTTCGAGATATCACTTGTAATCTCCCCTCTTTCATTTCTGATTGTGTCTATTTGGGCCTTCTCTCTTTTTTTCTTGATGAATCTGCTTAAAGGCTTGTCAATTTTGTTTATCTTTTCAGAGAACCAGCTCCTGGATTCATTGATCCTTAGACTTGTGCTTTTAGTCTCTATGTCATTTAATTCTTCTCTGATCTTGGTTATTTCCTTCCTTCTGTTTGCTCTGAGCTGTCTTTGTTGTTGTTCCTCGAGTTCTTGTAGACACAGGGTTAGGTCGTTTGTTTGAAATGTTTCTATCTTTTTTAGGTAGGCCTGTATCCCTATGAACTTCCCTCTCAGGACTGCCTTGGCTGTGTCCCATAAGTTTTGGGTTGTTGTGAGTTCATTTTCATTTGTTTCCAGAAACTTTTTGATTTCTTCCTTTATTTCATTCTTGACCCACTCATTATTTAATAGCATGCTATTCAATCTCCATGATTTTGAGTGTTTCGGGTTTCTTCTCTTGGGGTTGGTTTCTAGTTTCAGTCCTTTGTGGTCAGAGAAAATGCTTGGTATAATTTCCATTTTCTTGAATTTGTTGAGGCTTGTTTTGTGTCCTATCATGTGGTATATCTTTGAAAATGTTCCATGTGCATTTGAAAAGAATGTGTATTTAGCTCCTTTGGGATAGAGGGCTTTCTATATATATCAGTTAAGTCCATTTTCTCTAGGGCATTGTTCAATGCCATAATATCTTTGTTGGTATTTTTTTGGAAGATCTGTCCATTTTTGATAGTGGGGTGTTAAAGTCCCCCACTATAATTGTGTTGCTGTCAATATCTTTCTTTAAGTCCTGTAAGATTTTCTTTATGTATTTCGGTACTCCTATTTTGGGTACATATATGTTTACAATGTTTATGTCTTCTTGGTGGATTCTTCCCTTGAGTATTATGAAGTGGCCTTCTGGGTCTCTCTTTATGGCCCTTTTTTTGAAGTCTATTTTGTCTGATATGAGTATTGCTACTCTGTCTTTTTTTCATGTCCATTTGCTTGGAAAATTTGTTTCCAGCCCTTCACTTTCAGTCTGTGCAGGTCTTTTATCTGCAAGGTGGGTCTCTTGTAGGCAGCATATGTGTTCTTTCTTATCCATTCAGCTATTCTATGTCTCTTGATTGGAGCATTTAATCCATTTACATTTAAGGTTATTATTGATAGGTATTTATTCATTGTCATTTTCATACCTGTGTTCCTCTCTGTCTCTGTCTTTTCCTTCCTTTCTTTAAAGCAGCCCCTTTAGCATCTCTTGCAGAGCTGGTTTGGTGGAGGTGTATTCTTTAAGACTTCTTTTGTCTGGGAAGCTCCTTATTTGGCCTTCTATCTTAATGGACAGCCTTGCTGGGTAAAGTAGCCTTGGTTTTAGGCCTCTGGTTCTCATTACTTGGAATATTTCTTGCCATTCTCTTCTGGCTTGGAGTGTTTTCATTGAGAAGTCAGCTGATAACCTGATTGGAGCTCCCTTGTATGTTAGTTCCTGTTTCTCCCTTGCTGCCTTTAAGATTCTCTCTTTATCTTGGTATTTTGCCATTTTAATTATGATATGTCTTTAAGTGGGCCTCTTTGGGTTCCTCTTGATTAGGACTCACTGTGTTTCCTGGATTTGTGTGACTTTTTCTCTCATCAAATTAGGGAAGTTTTCCGTCATTACTTTTTCAAATAGGTTTTCTATCCCTTGCTCTTTCTCCTTCTAATATCCCTATTATATGGATATTATTATGTTTTATATTGTCTTGCATTTCTCTTAATCTGTCTTCATTCTTTCTGAGGCTTTTTTCCTTTTTTTTCTCTTTCTGGGTTGTTTTTTTCTACTTTATCCTCCAGCTCACTGATCCCATCTTCTGCTTCATGGATCCTGCTTTTGATTCCTTCTACTGTGTTCTTCAGTTCAGAAATTATATTCTTCATTTCCTCTTGCCCCTTGTTGATAGTTTCTATTTCCTTTTTCATGTTGATATAGTTTGCAGTGAGTTCAGTGTAGTTTCCCTGTAATTTCTCGTAGCTCATTGTGAGCTTGTTGAGCTTCCTGATAATCATTTCTTTGAACTCAATATCTGATAGTTGAGTTGCCTCTATTTAATTTAGCATTATTTGTGAGGCTTCTCCTTTCCCTTCATTTGGGGATTGTTTCTTTGTCTTCTCATTGTTCGTGAGACTCTTCTTGTTAGCCTCTGTTTCTTAAATTGATCTGTTCTAGTTCCCTGGGTTTATGGTGTGAACTTCTGTGGTAGAATACCTGTGAGATTCAGTGGTGTAGTCTCTTTTGGGTATCCCGGTGTTCACAGCTTCTCCCTACTCTTTTTTGTGATCAGTTGGAGGGGTAAGGCAAAATGGTTTAGGACAGCAAGAGAGTATTCTATGATATTTACAGTAGCAGCCAGTAGAGAAGAGATAGGAGATTCTTTGGATATGCATTGTGTTAACGGTGATCTTCCACCCCATTAGCCACTTTTTAAAAATGGATGGAAAGAAGATAAGAATCTTGTTGGGGAGAAAAGGATTGTTAGTTGAATCTAGAAAGCTGTGAGGCTGTGGTAGGTCAGATTCTGAGGTAGGGTGAAAGTAAAGAATAGTAGATAGGTGTAGTGTGTGAGAAAATAGAGTTAACCACTACAGTAATAGAGTTCGGGAAATCACGAAGTGGGCCAAGATCTGGAAGGGGTTTGTGTGTAGTATTTACAATTATGTGGAATAGGTCTTATTTACAGTAATATTAGAGCAACAGTCATATGACAGAATCTATGAGATCTAGATAACAAGAATAGGGAGTATAGAACCTTGAGTAGTGTGCTAATGGAACACAAATGAAGGACAGTAAAATTAGCAATACACTATGAATGAGATCACAGGGGAAAGCTATCAAATAATATGGTATAATCAGCCAAGCAAAGAAGACTATACAGAAAGAAGAGGAATACCAAAATACTATTAAAATAAAAAAATGTAAGAATAATGAAAAAAGGGTAATACAAACATGCAATAACTTGCAGGTTCAAAAAAAAAAGGAAAAAAGCAGAAGATGGAATGAAGAAGAGATAAATTTGGAAAGGAAGGAATAACACTAGAGTGAAAAAAGGGAAGCATAAGGAATTGAGAGATATAAAAATAATAATTAAAAAATAAAGTTACTTAAAAAAGATAAAATCAAACAAACCAAAAAAAAAAAAACAAAAAACCTTTTGTTGGTTTCTAACTGGCCAAACCAGTTTTTCTAGTCTTGCTGGGTCAGCAGGCTGAGGGGCCATTGGAGTGGCTTTTCTTCCTTCCTTCCCAGTCAGAACTCGGAGTACTGTCCCCAGGGTTAGCTTCGAGGTCTCCCCAGAGCCTGTCTGGTGCCTCTATGCAAGACCCTGTGTATGGGTCTGGGCACTCCTTAAGCACACTTTCCCGAGCTCACCCCAGAGGGCTCCGGGATACCAAGGAGTGCCCGCACCTTTTCCAGATTCACTGTGTGAGCTCTGGGGATCCCGAGGGGCACGCATTCCCCGAGTTCATGGCCGGAGCACCAGGGATCCCATGGAGTGCCCCTGCCTTTTCTGTGTTCAGGGTTGTTGGGTCTGGGTCTTCCATAAAACCACACTATCTCTGGGTTGGGGGTGCGGGCGCATGGCCAGGCTGCCCTTGGTCCATGGCTCCAGCTCACACTCTTCTCAGGGCAATGCGTGGGTGCTTGCAGCCCCTGTGTGATTGTCTCTCAGTCCTCACTCCTCTCCCTGTGCCTTCAAGCAATGAGGTCTCCCCTGGGTGCTGCTCAATCCTTGTTTGTCCAGGAAGGGAGCGGTTGATCCAGCTCTCTCACGAGTCCCCTGAGGCAGACCCAGGCCTCGGGCTGCAACCTCCCTGGTCCCTGAGCTGATCTCCGGGCCCTTATTATCCTGAAGTAGTCTCCTTACCATCTGGTTTTTCAATGTCTGCTATAATTTTTGATCTCCAATTTTCATAAATGATATCGTTGGCTTTTTGCTCTGTTTCTCCGCAGATCTGTCAGTTTTTCTCCCATGTGTAGGGGGAAGTAAAATTTGCTCCCTCCTACTGTTACAGAAAAGACGACTCAAGTGGCTTTGGGGTTTTCGAAGTGGAGTTTTATTCACGCATGCAGACCCAGAGGAGACAGATTCCAAATTCTGGGCTCCAAGCTCAGACTGGGGCTGCTTATATTCTTGTTACAAAGGCAGAAGGAGGAGGGGGAAGGAGTGCAGCTGCTGAAAGCGGGCATACAGAGGCAGAAAGTGGGGCTTAGCATAGGACCTTGAGATAACTGCTTATCTGGGAATGGCTGCTCTCTGAGAATGGCTGCTGTTCAGCTATGCCCTGTCACACTACCACACTGCCAAGCTCAGGGTTCTTTTTGTAAGAATTTTTCTGAAAATTAAATAAGATAGTATATGTAGAGTGCCTGACACTGAACAAATGGTAGCTAGAGTAGCTATTACCTACTACAAACTTTTATTAATTGATTAACATTTTTGGACATATTTTATTATTTGGGGAGCCATTTCCCCCAAATAATAATAATAATAATAGTAATACATTTTTTCTTTTTGAGAAGCAATTGTTGATTATAAAAAGGGAAGTCCATAATAATTATTTAAATAAATTCTTCATTAATATTCATATTTCTCTAGGAGAACATGTAGTAGTAATTAATTTTGCTAATTCTTTGATTTATACATTTCATTAGCCCAGATTTATGCTTTGTAGCACCAAACATCCCTCTGTCTTTTGAGCAATTTCACAGAAAAGGAGAATAAGGAAGGTACTGACAACAACAAATATTTGTATAGTGACAGTTAGTAATTTAGATTATATACATTTACTCTTTAAATCCTTCTAAGTCACCCTAAGAATTAGGCATCTCTATCTTTATTTTCCAGATGAGGTAACCAAGGCACCAAGAGCTTAGGTAACCTGCTCAAGGTCATGCACAGCTGGTAAGTGGCAAAACACCAGACCCAGAGGAGCTTTGTAGGCTATAAAAATGTGCATCTTTTATCACATGGTTAGAATATAATGAAATATGGGCAAAAATTTCAAAAAAATGATTTACATACTTAGTGCTTTTCCCTTTTAGATGATTTAGACTTGCCTTGAGACACTGACTATGCGGGGTGAAGGTAGGGGCGAGGATTTTTCTAATTAAGGAAACAGTACAGACAAAAAAAAGACAATTAAAAAAGAGTTCTGTAAACCCAGGTGTCGTGGTCAACAGCAGAACTTTTAGGTAGATGTAAGGTCTGCCTATGGCATTCAATTGGGCCAAAGGCTCATCCCAAGCTGAAGGAAAGGAAGGCCTCCCAAGAATGAAGTGACTCAGTTAAGCTTGTTCTGGAGCATAAGCTCTGGGCTCCATTAACAGGGTGAAAACAACCCTTCAGATTGAACTGTTAACCAGTGAGCGCTGCTGGGCTCCGCCGAGCTTGAGAGAGTGTGGAAGCATGGGATTTGCGATGGCTGACTTTTGTTTTCCATTCAGAAGAGAAATGCTTACCAAGTACTTTGCCCATCTGCTGAATTTGTGGCTATTAATTTAGAACTTTTTTTTTTCCTGAGAACTAGCCTTAAAAATAGTGAAAGTAGGAAACTTTCAAGCAGCTGTTTTCCCTTATGACTACATTCTTTCACTTCTCTCAGCACTTGTCTCTGCACTTTCCTACCTTTCTGTGGAGGCTATAAATGGCTTCATTTTATATAGCCAACTCATGATCCCAAACCGTTCCTGTGGTGAACCTTCAGGACATTCCCTAACCTGGTAAGCAATTCCACAAATGCAAAGGGAGGGAATGGGATCATCTGACACTAGAATCCTATGACCAGTCTTTGAAGTAGAAAGGAAACCTTGTCCTTGTGAGGGGCCTCCCACAGTATGTGTGACAACAAAGGAAATTACTGTGGGTGTTATGGACTATTCAGTGAGTTGTGTTCCCCCCTCCAGATTTGTAAGTTGAAGTCCAAATCCCCAGCACTTCAGAATGTGACTACATGTGAAGATAAGGCCTTTGAAGAGGTGATTAAAGTTAAATGACATTATTAAGTGGGCCCTAATCCAATAGGAAGGGGTTAGGACAAAGACACACACATAGGAAAGACTGTGTGAGGAGACCAGGACATGGCCATCTGCAAGCCAAGATGAAACCAACTCTCTGACAAGTCTTCAGGAGAAACCAACCTTGCTGATACCTTGGTCTCAGGCTTCTACCCTCCAGGGCTGTGAGGAAATACATTTCTGTTGTATAAGCCACCCAATCTGTGGTTCCTTGTTATGCAGCCCCAGCAATCTAGTACTGTGGGTGTTGGGTTTCTATAACCACTCCGGTCACAGAAGGAGACACTTCTACTTGCTCCCATGTTCCCTGTGCTTAGCTACCTTGGCCTCCTCATTGTTCCTTGCATATGCTCTCCACACTGCATGGAACACACCTTCCTAAACAGATTTCTTGATCCTTCCCTTACTTCCTTCAAGCCTTGTTCCAGTCTTACCTTCTCAGCAAGGCCTTCTCTGGCCACGTTACTCAATTACAGCTCAACTACCTCCTACCCTCCCTCAATACTCTATTCTTCTTTATTGCTTGATTTTTCTCTATAGTGTTTATCATCTCCAAACATCCTATATAATATACTTATTTAATTGGTTGACTTCTCCTTTAGAATGTAAGCTCCATGAAGGAAGAGAGTTTGTTTATTTTATTCACTGACATATGCCTAGCACTGGAGCAGTGCTCAGCATGAATTGAGTTGGAGACACTCAAGAAATATTTGTTGAATGAATGTATAAATAGTGCTAACCATCATCATGCATTGAACAATGTATGCCAAATACATGTAGTGATTCATTAAACATGTGTATATATATATTTAATATGTTGAGTCTGATATAAACTGCCTCTTGCATACAATCAAAATATTCCTGTGTGGTTAAAAAGATCGACATTTTTCTCTTTATTGCATATTGTGGGAGTGTGAGAAATAGGCTAAGGAATTCATTCAAAGTTGAAGAGTTGGTGATAAAGGGAAACCCTGATTCTAGACAAAGAAAGATTTGTCTTTTCAAAGGTGATGATGATAAATGGGACCTGGTATTTGCCAGATCCCAACAACTGAGCACGCATTCCGTGTGAAGCAGGGTCTGGCTTAGGGGGCCAGAGGGCAAAGGGACAATATAGTCTACAAGTAGAAAATGCAGAGACAAAATAAAAAGACTGAATTAAAAAGTATAAAATTGTACCATAGTCTAAAAATTGTTACCTTTATTACTATAGCTCTCAAAATAGAGAACATCCTTTGATTAGCTTGTATAATTGTAAAGCAAATATCTTTGAAACACAAAATTCCAATCTCTGTTGCTTTTATGCTTTGTGATTCTTATTTCAGCATATTTAGAGTAGTTTATTGGTACTAAGGTCAGCTATAGTTGTAGAAAACATCAATATCACTGTTAGATTTTTTAAAAAGAAACAAATATAAGTTGAAAGTGTAACAAGTGTGACAAGTGCTGCCTCTACTCTTCATGGGCATTGTCATCTTTTGGAGAACAATGTGGTGGTTACAATCCCTGGGGACAAAACTGAATAACTTAAAGGGGAAATAATATGACTTTGTTAGTTAAACACAACCATCAGGAAAATTAATCAAATACAACTTAACTAAACCTCACTGTATATTCAGACTAAGATCCTTGTCAGTCCTTCCTGAGAAATAAAAGAAACATCTCCCTGATTTGAACATGGTTTCCCTGGAATTGACCTTTTCAAAAATCTTTTCCTTTTGTGGTGTTAAAAATATTATTTTTCTTCTGCTGTTTAGAAGTCCTGAGGAGTCTTAATACCTGATAAATAAATGCTTCATATACAAGTTCCATTTGCCTTTATATATAGGAGAGAGGATTCCCTGAAGTGTCTGAAGATTATAATAATAAATCCATCTGATTCAACCAGGGGAAAGTACTTAGACTGTTTCCAAGAGTCTGCACTTTTCTTCATTAAAAGAATATGTTGTATCATTTTGCTTCGCCATATTGCAGCAGTTATATGTATATTAACATGTAACTATGTATGAATATATATATTTATATAAACATATTCATGTATGTATATTATATTCAAGTATAATGCATGTTTTCTTAAAAATGATGCATTTTCATAATAAAGTCAAAGAATGAAGAAAAGTACAAAAAAAAAGTAATAACTCACATATAGTCACCACCCCCCAAGGGAAAAAATCAGCAGTGACACTTAGTGAACCTCATTCTGCCTCTCGTTCTCTATCCTCTACAGCAGGCTGACATGCCTTCTGGAGTCCAGTGGAACCTCACTGATTGAGATGGGCTGGGTTTAAGAAAACTCACTCAACCCTTGTCGTCCTTAGGATTTTCCACATGGATGTTAAAAAACATTCCTTTGCTTTAAGAAAAGTCAAAGTGCAAGTGAAATGATGAATAAGAGCCAAAGCTCTCCCCATTTCCAGGAACGCAAGAAGAGTGGTGGGAACTGGGGCAAACTGGAGAGGAACGCCCTAGGCCAAGGGTACAGGTGTCTCTCAGGTGGAGTAGATTGTCCTCAAGCAGAAATGTGGCCCCAATGTTGTCAGACCTTCTGATTTATTACAAGATGTGAGACTTGTGTTTGTACTTGAAACCTTCTAATTTTAAAGTATTTTCTCAAAATGGCTTGCAAACATTGTGCAGACTAAATGAAATATGCAGTATAATCTGCTAGCTGATATTTGCTATACAAATAGTTGGATGCATAGGTAGATCTGTGGAAAAGTAACCAGCATATAAATAATTACTTCAAAATAAAATAATCCTGTAGATACTATTTCATTTGTTTAAATCACAGTTTTATTTAAACTTGGCAGAAGAAAAATAAACTGATATTAAAATGAAAAAATTGTTGACCTTCATCAAACATTTCTTTACCAACAAAAATTTCTCTAAACTTAAGAAAAAAATTATAAAAATCATTAAGAGATTGGAGACTTTATAACTGTAATTTAACCATGTGCTTTAGTTTTAGACTCTATGGATTAGCTTCCTACTTTTGGAAAATTTGAGCTCCTTAGGTATTTTTTCTTGCTTTGCCTCAAGACTACCTTATCACCCTTAGTTCACTTTTCTCAAAATTGTAGAGTATTATGATTATCTTCTTTCCTTAGTGCTTCCTCTGGGATGGAGGTGTACTTTACTTAAGAGCCATGACACTTCAGAACCTTCTGTTTCTGTCTCTGGCCACAGCTTCTTAATGTGCATGGCCTAATGCTATGTTCTTTCCTTATTGGTTTTCTGCTGAAGAATTTTTGCCTTTTTAAAAACTAGTTTTTATGTAAGAGGTATCAGAAAAAGTGATTTCTGTAACCTATGTCATTTTACCATATTTATGTGAAAATCTTCTCAAATAAATTTCTAAGTGAAAATATAGTTAACAGCTCTGACTGGGTAGCTCCGTTGGTTAGATTGTCATCCTGATAAGCCAAGGTTTTGGGTTTGATCTCCAGTCAGGGAACATACAAGAATCAATCAATAAATGTATAAATAAGTAAACAACAAATCAATGTCTACCTGTCTCTCTCTCTCCCTGCCTCCCTCCCCCTTGTCAGAAAAAGACAAATACCATATAATTTCCCTCATATGTGGAATCCAATGAACAAACAGAACTAACAGCAACATAGAGATATGTTTTTGTTTTTATTTTAGGTGTGGTTATTAATAATTGTGAGTTTGATGTCATTTTACTGTATATGGTTTTTTATCTTCTTTTTCTTAGATAAGTCCCTTTAGCATTTCATATAATAAGGACCTGTCCTTATCTGAGAAGCACTTTATCTGCCCTTCTATTCTAAATGAAAGTTTTGCTGGCTAGAGCAATCTGGGATTTAGGTCCTTGCCTTTCATGACTTGGAATACTTCTTTCCAGCCCCTTCTTGCCTGTAAGGTCTCTTCTGAGAAATCAGCTGACAGTCTGATGGGAACTCCTTTGTAGGTGACTATCTTCCTATCTCTTGCTGCTTCTAAGATTCTCTCCTTCATTTTAATCATAATGTAATTATGATGTGCCTTGCTGTGTTCCTCCTTGGGTCCAACTTCTTTGGGACTCTCTGAGCTTCCTGGACTTACTGGAAGTCTATTTCCTTTGCCAGATTGGGGAAGTTCTCCTTTATTATTTGTTCAAATAACTTTTCCACTTGTTGCTCTTCCTCTTTCCCTTCTGGTACCCCTATAATTCTTGATGTTGGAATGTTTAAAGATGTCCTGGAGGTTCCTAAGCCTCTCCTCACTTTTTTGAATTCTTATTTATTCATTCTTTCAGTTTGGTTGTTTCTTTCTTTCTTCTGGTCCACTCCATTGATTAGAGCCCCAGTTTTCTTCCCATTACTATGGGTTCCCTGTACACTTTCCTTTATTTCACTTATTGTAGACTTCACTTTTTTTTCCATCTAATTTGTGACCCAATTCAACCAATTCTGTGAGCATCTTGATCACCAGTGCTTTGAACTATGCATCTGATAGGTTGGCTGTCTCTTCGTTGCTTAGTTGTATTTGTTCTAGAGTTTTGATCTGTTCTTCCATTTGAGCCATTTTATTTTTTTTTTTTTTGTCTTTTTGCGCCCATTATGTAGTCAGGGGTGGAACCTTAGGTGTTCACCTTGGTGGGTCAACCCAGTTGCTGGGTTGTGATGCTGTATGTGGGGGAGAGGTCTGAGAGGAAACAATGGCGCTTGCTCTGCTCTCTACCAGCTTTCAGTCACTTCCCTCGCTTCCCAAAAGCAGATTGGACCCTTCTGGTGCTGATTCCTGGACAGGTGGGCTTGTGTACGTTCTAGAACCCTGTGGGTCTCTCCAACAAACTCTCCTGTGAGGCTGGAAGTTTCTCCTGGCACCTCAACCCCCATACGTATTTCCAATCAGTGTTTTGAGGCTTTATTTCCCCATGCTGGAGCCATGGGTTGTATGATCTGTCATGCTCCCTAGTTTTGCCTGGTTTATCTGCATGTGAATGTATGATCACCCGGTCAGCCAGCCACCTTGTGCACCTCGCTCATTCTGCCCACTGCCGTCTTGCACACCCGGGGTTGCAAGCCACTGCTTTTTTTGCCACGACCCCTCTCTACCTGGCTGC
Organism: Phyllostomus discolor; assembly: GCF_004126475.2. NCBI lineage: Eukaryota > Metazoa > Chordata > Mammalia > Chiroptera > Phyllostomidae > Phyllostomus > Phyllostomus discolor. The sequence continues at coordinate 83,807,181 of NC_040907.2, read as the reverse complement.
CCAACTCTGCCCTTCCTACCGGTCTGGATGAATATGTCTATTTTAACTCCTTGGTTGTCAGATTTCCATACAGTTCAATTTTCTGTCAGTTCTGGTTGTTTTTTTGTTTTTAAATTTTTGTAGTCCTTCTTTTGGTTGTGTGAGGAGGCACAGTGTGTCTACCTATGCCTCCATCTTGGCTGCAAGTTATTATGTTATTTTGCAAAAGCTTTGTTATTTTGATGTAATGACATTTGTTGATTTTTGTTTTGTTGCCCTTGCCCCAGGAAGATATATCCAAAAAAATGCTTCTAGCACTATGTGAGTTTACTGCCTATTCTCTTTTAGGAGTTTTAGGGTGTCTGGTCCTATATTTAACTCTTGGATTCATTTGAGTTTATTTTTGTATGTGGCGTAAGAAAGTGGTATAGTTTCATAGTTTTCATGTATTTGTTCAATTTTTCCAACACTATTTTGCAATACTATTTTCCAATACTACTTTCTTAGTATTGAAGAGACTGTCTTTTCCACATTGTATATTCTTACCTCCTTTACCATAGTTTAATTGCTCATACATGCATGGGTTAATTTTGGGCTCTCTATTCTGTACTATTGATTGATGTCAACATTTTTCTAACTGCGTGTTGAAGAATTTTTAAAATGTGCAATATGTTTTATTCAGGGGCACTGACTTCTTTTCCCTTAGATTGTTGAATAAAAAAAATGACAATAGCCAACACAACAATAGCCTACTCATACCTATTTTTTGCCATATCAGCAAAAAATATATTTTTTGGTGTGCCACACACTATTAGTAATTAGTTTATTTGTGCCATGATATCAAAAAGGTAAAAAATTGCTGGTCTATGTATCTGTTTCTGTGCCAGTATTATACTGTTTTGATAATTATAACTTTAAAACAGTATAAATTTTACCAAAAAAATTATATAAAATTGAGAGCTATATTAAATAGCATGATTCATAAATTCTAAGGTACTTACACAGGTATATCATTAATTTAGCAGTCATACACTACCCTATATCATGAGACTATACTTATATATTTGAGGTAGACACATATATATTAATTTCTTACATTATTCAATGATAACGTCTCCAGTTTGATTTTTTGGAATTTAGTTTTTTAAATCTGAAAGAGATCTTATAGATCAGTGGATTCTTTCATCTTATAGATAATGCAGCTGAAGACTACAGAGATCAATCTGGGGAGCTTTTAAGTTTTTTCATCTCTGGTGTTTAGAATAGTGCCTTCTGTGATCACAGATAGATCAAACTCAACAAGTAGTATGCTGCCTGAAGCAATAGTATTGAGAAGCTGCTGGTGGTCACCAAAGAAGATTTTCACATGTACAAAGCAATCCCTTCCTACTACTTCAAAAGCACACTGACCTGTGCTTGCCTGTGTGTTAGGTGCAGGGTTTCATATTAGATAGAAATGTATGCTTCCAGATTTGGCAGAGAGACATGTACTAGTGGAATAGGGCTTCAGAAAAAGATGCTTCTTTAGGCTTAAAACTACCTGATGAATAGGATTTTCAGGTAAAATTTAATTGCCACTTATTCACAACTTTGAATAAAAATTATATTTATCTCCCTTTGAATGTTTTCTTTTGGTATAAAGTGACTTTTAAAATGTAATTTTACAAGTGTTCTCCCTTCCCCCACTCCACAATGCTCTTGTGGGTTCTTTTCCTGTAAGTGCGGAGGCTGTGGTCAGCACAAATAATGCAGCAGAGTCACGTGTCACAATATCCCTCCCTCTGGATTCAAGACCCTTTCATTTGGCAATTAAAATTGTAGACATGAACATGCAGGTGATGGTCAGCCATAAAATCATGTATATATGTAACTGTTTCCTTTGCAGAAGTAAAGTTACTTAGGAGTTTTTTTTTTTTTTAATCAAGGATGTAATGGTCTATATAAGATAGGGGTGTGTGTGTGTGTGTGTGTGTGTGTTCAACAGAACAATGCCCAACATACCATTGATACTTTACATGGGAAAAAACTAATTCTAGGCATGGAATAAAGTGGATTATCAATAATTTATTTATTTTTGGAAGTTCAGTTCCTTGCAGGAAACATTTGTACACTTATTATATTCCAGAAATAATGCTATACCTCTAGCTTGATTACTCATACCCTTTAACATCCACATCAATTGTCCATAAAAAAATGCTGGCTTCTCAGTTCCTTGACCCCTTCACCTCCAATAATCAGTTGCTCTACCATACCTTTGCTATCTATTCTCAATGTCATACTTCAGGCCTCACAGCATCAGTCATTGCATTACCTCAAATACCCAATTGTGTGGCCCCTTCTCAGCTTATCATCTCCAGATTTTCTAACCTACACTTCCTAATACACTCACTCCAACAAATTTTGAGTCCCTAAAAACTGCTGATCTAGCCATGGATGCTGTGGCTCAGTTGGTTGGGTGTCATCCTGAAAACTGAAAAGTTGCCAGTTGGATTCCTGGTCGGGCACATGCCTGATAAGGGTTTGGTCCCCAGCTGGGGCACATACAGAGGGCAGTAGATCGATGTTTCTCTCTCACGTCAATGTTTCTCTCCCTCTTTTTCTCCCTCCCTCATCTGTACAATAAAAAATTTTTTAAAAAATTTAAAAGACTGCTAATCTATTTGCCTTCTGTTATTTGTTTTAATTTAGGTAAAAAGATGTATTTCAAAGTGGGAACAGTTGTACTATTTTATTTTTTACTCTTATTTCATTATTATTATTTTAAAATATATCATAAAATGTTTCATACCAAAAAGTATAAAGGCAATACAACACTCATATTCATTCCTACCACCCACCTAAAGATATAAAACATTACCAATAGCATTGAACCCCACTATGCTATCTTCCCAAGTGCAACCCCCTGGTTAAACACTGTCTGAATTTTGTACCTATCATTTCCATTCATGTCTTTATTCTTTCATTGGTATATCCCAGTATACACTATTGTTTAGTTTTGCATGCTTTTAAATTTCAGGTTACTATTACCATAATGATTGTATTACTTAACAACTTTTGTTTTTTTCCTTGACATTAAGTGAGAGCCATCCTTGTTGGCCCATAGCTCTAGTGTATCATTTCACTGTCATGTTATTCTATGATATGAATTTGCTGTGGTTACTTACAACATGTTCTTGTTGCTAGACATTCAGTTTTCTAGTTTGTTTGTTTTTCTATTTTACGTGCTGCTACTGTGAACATTTTTGCACATATTTCCTCATGCACAGGCCTATGCATTTCCTCTGGGAGAAATGGTCATGCCAGAGGCTGTACCCATCTTCATATTTTCCAGTGACGTCCAATTCCTTCCAATGCACTTTTCACTTCCCATTAAACAGCTCATGTCCTTGTTTCTTTTCTTACCCAGTTCAGATTTCCTGACCCATTACTAAAATTAGTCCCTTCCATATGTTGTGGCCAGCCTGCCTTTTCTTCCTTTTGTTACTCTCCCTAGCAAAACCCCATCCTTGGCTTAATTCAGTTATTATTCTTTTCTTCCCTCTGATCTGAACCTAGAGCTTAACACAACTCTACTGAGGGACTCACTTCGCCTGTGTGACTACGCAACCCCTGAGCACTCTCAATGCTACCAGGCTATCCAACTTCATTTCCCCAGTCAGTTCCCCTCCCAGACAACTCTCTCACTCCTTTCACTTCTAACTTCCCTCTTCACTCTCAAACAATGAACTTTCTGTTTTTCTTTTCATAATATAAAACAACCAGAAAAGAACTTTAGGATTTTCCTACAGCCCAGTTAATCAGCCTACATGCCCACCACCAAAACAGATGACTTGTCCTTGGTCCTGTCTAAAGCCAACCTCTCTTCTGAGGCACCTCATTCCTTCTCTCTGCCCTAACTAATGGCTTTTCTACTGTAATTTTCTCCATTCCTCCCACACCATTGTTCTCCCTCCTCCCCTCTCTGCTGGACCTTTCTCATTAGCATACAGACCAGCTGTAATATTTTCTGTCTTAAAATAAAAGAGAAATGTCTCATGTTCCTGACTCCCATCTCCTCAATTATCTGCTTTGCTTTATAGTGAACTCCTCAGGAGTTATCTAAACTGATTCTTCATTTTTTCACTCCTATCTCTTTGACCCACTCAGTGAAACCACAATTGCCAAGCCACCAATAATCTCTGTGCTACTAAATCTAATAATGGTCAACTCTAGTTCTTATCAGGCTTCTGACAATAATTAAACCATCAGTCTCTTAAAGTTGGCAGAAGCAGGATCTCTGTTGTTGATCCAAGTCTCAAATGTGGATTTTGGAGTCAGTCCTGCTAGTTCAGTCTGGAATATGTAGCTCTACTTGACTTCACTTGGCTTTCAAGACATTTTCCTGGTTGGCCAGCTCCTCACTATGGCTTCTTCTAAGTCTCTGGATCCTCTTTTTCTTCTGCCCTCTAAATGTTTATGCACCACTGGGTTCTGACCTCTCTTCTTCCATGTGTATGATCAGCCTCCTACAAGATCTCATTAAGCCATTGCTTTGAACACAATTGAGATGCTGGTAACTCCCAAGAGTATATCTACAATCCCCTTTAACTGACACAGATTCTGGGTTGTGCTTGTCCTAAGCCCACTTCTCTAGTCTTACCTTTGTCCACAAATAGTACTACTTTTCACTCAGTTTCCCAGACCACATATTAGGAGTCATCCTTGAGTCCTCATTTTCCCTCATATCCCATTAACAAATTTGTTAGCATGTCTTGTCATCCAAAATTTTAAAATTCCTCCTAAATCTGACCCATTTTCAGGACCTTTCCCACTACCATCCTAGTTCAAGCCATTATCTCTCACCCAAGCTACTGAGGTAACCTCTTCAATGTCTCTCTGCCTCCACCCTTGACTCTATATATGTTTAAAGAACATCAGAATTATGTTTTATTTTTTCTTTTCCTCTTTAAAAAATACCTATTGAGGTATAACTTACATTTACTAAGGTGTTCAAATCTTAAGCATTCAATTCAATTTTGACATGTGTATATTTTTACCCATGAAAGGCCCTCCTGTTTTAGGATATAAGCCACCTCACTCCAGTCAATACCCCCCAAATATAACAACTTGTGTGATGTCTATCATGATAGATTAGTTTTGCTCTTTGAGCTTCATATGAATGGAGAAAAACTGAGTGTGCCTTTTCCTGCTTGGCCTGTTCCATCCTTACATCAGGTCAGTTGCACTTAGCTGTGCCTTGTTATTTTTCCTTGCTGTGTTATTGCATTGTAAGAATATGTCACCATTCATTTATTAATTCCACAGTTGATGAACATTTGGGTTGTTACCAATTTGGGGCTATTATTAATCAATATTCTATGAATACCCTTGTGCCTATTTTTTGGTGGACATAGGCTGTTTTGTTTTTTTAGATATATGCACAGGAGTGGAACTACTTGATCAAAAGTATGTGCGACCAGCTTTAGTAGATGCTGTAAGATGGTTTTCCAAAATGGCTTTACCAACACGTACTCCCATGTAAGGTGTGGAAGTTCTAGTTCCTTCACAACCTCAGTAACACTGCAGTTTCCATCATTCTTTAGAATCACAGTAATCTTTTTCAAACAAAAATCCAAGCACATCTTTTTTTCTCCTGGTGAAAATTCCCAGTGGCTCCTTTTCACACCCAGAACAGGGCTTGTCGTTCAGGCCTTACTCTGTCTCCTCCTCTCTCCCCTGCCTGCCTGCCGGCTTCACTGCCCCATTTGCTCAACCTGTTTCTGCCTCAGGGCATTCTTTCTCCATTCTGTTTTTCCCTGCTGTGCCTTCCCCCAGATATTTCAGTCCCTTGCTCCCTCATTTTCTCTTTATTTTTGAGTATCTCCTTCTTTGAGAGATCTCTGTCTCCTTCTTCCCTCTCATCATTCTCCATCTGTTTACTCTGCCTTATTTTTCTTCACAATACTTATTAGCTCCTGACATTACATCATGTACTTGTTTATTTGCTCATTTTTGGTCTCCCTCACAAGAACGTACTCTCCATGAGAACAGCGACATTGTCTTTCTTGATCTTCACTATATATTTAGTGTTCATTGCTTAGCAGGGTATCTGGTACTTAGCAAGCACCCAACTGCATGGTGAGGGGGATTTTCCTATCCGAAAGTATCTTTTTTACCAACAATTTCATCCCATCAGTTATACTTATAGTCACGAACCTGTTATTTTTCTCTTTTTTCTTCCATCCATATCTATGTTCCTTTCTACTCATTTCTCTTATAGCTTCTCTTTCCTTCCTCTCCCACCCCACATTTCATTATTCGTACCAGCCTTTAGAATCACAGAGGGGTGGAGCATCGATTTCAATGCTGAAGCTCTAAATTGCATTGCAGCAGCAGGGGAGAGAGCAGGGGAATTAACATTTATTTTTTAACATTAAAGACATATGGTGATGCTCTACAATTTATCTTTAGTTTACCTGAAGAGCTTTATAGAAATTTTCCTTTCTGTTCATCTATCTCTCTATCTCATCCTTTATCTCTACACCTTTCACTAGAAATTTCACAAGTCTCTGGAGTGGAGTCTAGCATTCCACTTAACAATAAGCCCCTCTTGCAGTTGGTGCCACAGAACTACACTGTCATTCACAGCGACTTCTGTAAACCTTGATCTCCCAGAGGGAGAGCAGCCGGAGTGGGGATTTGGTACTGGGAGTTGGGAATACATTAGGCAAAGTCTGTGATGAGAACAAAAGAGGCAGATGACTATTCACTTCTCCATCATAGTGGGCAAGAATGCAGCATCCCAGATTTGTCACTGCCTTGGAGCCGGAAGGGGGGGTGTGGTGGGGGAGGGGGATCATTAGCATATTTCCAAAGAGCACAGGAAAGAAACAAAAAATAACATATATGTGGGGGTGAGCCTGTCTGTCCCTTGTCTTATAGAAACACCTGGAAAATATGACTTAACACCCCCACCCATGAGGAAGAGAGAAACCTGGAACTGTTCTGAGATGATAAAAGGATAGAGCTCATTGAGGAGGTCAAAATGCTGCTCCTAGCCTGAAAAAGAGAGAAAAGATCCATCTTTAATAGCAGCTCACTGCAAAGAGTACAATCATCCAGGTAGAATCTTCTCACACTCTCACCATGTTAGACGAGAGGGAAAAGGACATGTGGCACACATGAATATGTGCCAATAGTCAAACAGCATTCCAGGAAGACTAAGGGAAGTCATGTGTAAGGCCCCAGGTAGACACAGGGTTGCACTGAAGTGCAGCCCTTCCCAGTCCCATGTCTATTGCCCAGGCAGAGTGTATTACAAGCTGTATCACTGGTGTGCATTACACTATGAATATGCTCATGGGAAAGTTTATGAACAAAGTTTATAAATAGCACAATTACACAGGAAAATGATTAATTTATACAAGGGCGGATTTATTTTAACTATCCCATTCTATGTCTTAGGGAGTTTCTGGGGTTCTCCAACCAGGAAGTCTGGGCTAACATCACTCTTGCTCATAGTCAGCTTTAACACTGAAGTGCTCATTCTCTGTGAATGACATGACTATGTGTGGAGTATTACTCCCATAACAAAATATGACAGCTCCCTATCAAGAACTACTCCTCTCTTCCCCTTGCTTGGCAGAGGTTGCTTCCCACTGTAGAATCTGAAATTGTCAGATAATCATTTTCCTTGTATATTTTGAAGCTCAGCAGAGGCATGATACTCAATCTCAGCCAAAGAAACTGTAATGTTTCAGAAAAATATCTTCCTTTTCCTAATTTCTAAGGAGATGTTTCTCCTCATTCTTTCCTTCCATGGAAGAAGCATGTGATGCCTGGAACTGTAGCTGCTGTCTTATGACCATGTGGGAACAGCCTCAAAGATCATAAAGATGCTGACCCAGATCCTGGCCACCACCAAGCAATGAACTGATCTGGGAATTGCCTCTTTCTAGGCTTCTTGTTAGTTGAAAATGTGAACTTACCTAAGCCCCCATTTGTCAGATATTTTGTTCCTTGCAGCTGAGGGCGTTAACAGTAAATGACAGCATGTTTGTTATGAATTGTATTCATGAAATGCATAATCACAATTCCCCTTTATAGATCCCTCAGGGATTCCCATTATGTGTAGAATAAAGTGCAAAGTCCTGACCTCGGCCCACAGCCCCTGCACAATCAACCCCTTAACCCCTCCAAGTACTCTCAGGCTTTACTTTATGTTTCCTATCCAAGGTTTCTTTCATTACTTTCTTGTTTGCTGTTGCTGTCAAATTCCTACCTCAGGGCCTTTGCACACACTGCTTAAATCCTATTCCTTCCTCAACATTCAACCTTAAAGGCAGCTCTCTCAAACAGCCTTCTATATTACACAATCTAAAGCAGATCTCTCAAGCTATTCCCTGTGATAATTCTCTGCTCTTTTCTTTTGTGACTACAGCTGACTGGGTGGGCTTCCTCAACATTTATTCTGGTCTCCTTCCAGAAGTCAGGGGCTAAGACTAAAATTGCATTTCCCAGGCTCCCTTGAAGTTGGGTTCTTAAAGTGATAGATTTTCTGTTATCAGACATATATGCAGGAGGTGGTTTTAACACACTCCATGAACAGAAACAGGCAGACAGAAGTTTATTTGTCTGACTGTGGCCCAGGCAGAGGACATGTAATTCTCAGCCTTGACAAAGACAGTGGCTCCCTTGGTGGCCCAGTTCTGCAATATGGTTTGGGACATTGAGCCTGGAATGTTTGCTTAGAGTCTGCTTCTTTAGGCCTCTTTAAAATGTAGAGCTAGCTGTATCCCTTAACACATCCTTCTCTGCTTAAATTGTTTACAGTGGGCCCTGTTGTCTGTAATTAAGAACCCTGACCCATAAAAAAATACTTACTACAATTTGTAATTATATATTTAGTATTACATTTCCTTATTACCTGGTATCTCCAACTAACTTCTATGCTCTGAACACTTACACAGGGTCTGGTATAAGTCTAGAGCTGAAATTAGTTACTGAGTGAATAAATAAGTAAATGATTAAAAAACAGACATTGCATATGAAGGGATTAGAAAAAGTAAAATACTGAAGTCATATCTTTATCTACACATCATATCTAGTGATGTGTAAGAAGCCAGAAGCCAACATTTACAATGAATTTCCAACTTGCCTGTTGGAAGCACTGAGGAATGTGAACTCGTTTATGATACAGGATAGTCATCCTGACCACAACAATTTTGTTTCTTAAGAAATGCAATTTTCCCCAGGGAGATTTTCCTGATCCTTTTCTCTCCCTCCCAACATAGCAAGTCACGTTCTGAGACACTCAGTGCCATGGAATTCTCTGTTAAGTATGTAGCCTCAAGCTCTCTCCTGGTGGTTCCCTGATTAGACACTGGCAGGGCCCCTGAGCTATTAGAGCTGTGAGGGTGTGAACCCATGTCTGGCTGGGCTAATCACTGTTTCCAAATGCCTAACACAATGCCTCACACACAATCAGCATTCTGTAAATAAATGGAGTGTGCTGCATGCTATTTAAACATGCATTTTTGAGGAATTTCATAAAGGACTACAAATAGTGTTATATTTGCACTAATTGGATATCTCTATGTCTTATTTGTATATGTGCATAGTTATAAATTGTTCATGAAATGCATAATTATAAGTGCATAATCCCTGTCTGATACACGTAAAAATGTATTTCCTATGGGCTGCACCCTCCTTTCATTGCAGTGGGCTCTTTTCTACTGTGATTTTCCCCCTAAACTAGTAACAATAGCACATCAGTGTTTCTCTTGCTCTCATTGCCCTCCCTCTCTGTAGCTGGGCTTACTCCCTGAGCCCTCTCTCTATCTGATATTTCCCACTAAAGGCTCATACCTCTGAAGTTACCATTGTTTGAAGTTGTTCCTGGCTCACTGACTCTCAGCAAATATTAGAGAGGAGGGAGTGGGAACTGAGAGGATGGAGGGAAAAGAGAAGAAACTGCATACCTCAGAAAAGCCCTCCAGAAAGACCACCTCCCAGGAAGCAAGACAAAATAGAGGCTTGTGTTTCTCCACTGTAACGAAATGTTCCCACTCACAGGCTGGTGTTGGCTGAAATAAACATGCTTCTGCCATGTTTGCTAGTGCTTAATTCTGTTCTGTTTATTGTTCTATAAATTACATAGGTAGGTATAGATTTTACTGTTTTAATACAATATAATTTACAGTATATGTCATGTGACACACAGTTGACATATTCAGTGAGTAGATCATTTATACAAATAAATAATGTAATCTCTCTTTTCTTTCTATCACTTGTCTGATCACTTCTCTGATGTTTTTAATTGGCACCAATGTCCAAAGTCATTACTGACTCCAACAGAGCCCAGGAGTAGAGAGAGTATTGCATCCTCATTCTACGCCACCAGTAGTTGAGATTGCCTAGTCCTGAAATGCTCTTCTTTGTGACCCAGAGCTGAGGACCCTGCATCTGCTCATGTCTTCCCACCACACCTATTTTCTTGTGTATGACTCCCAACACACACACACACACACACACACACACACACACACACTCCACCTGTCCCTAAGAGTTCATGCTCCCTACAAGTCTGGGAATCTAGAGGGTGCTGTCAGTAGCCTGATGGCACAACACAGGCCTGCAAGGCTACAGGAGTGAAGGTCAAATTCAAACTCAAAGAAAGGGGCACAGAACAAGATGGATGGCACAGAGACCCTGAGCCCCAGAACCCTGAGTGTCTGAGACCTAGGGAAAAAGGAAGGTGAAGGATGGTGGTGAGGAACTAACCCTGTTGCTCTGTTGTGAGTTCATCTCAGGAATCCCAAAGAAACAAATCAGTTTTACCTTGAAATAGCGAAGCCAAGTTTGCCTTCAGGACTCCAGGAGTCCTAATTTTTATAGCTTTACTATTGGCAGTATTTAAGTCATGCAAACCACTCTATGTAACCTGTGTAAATTTTGTTACATAATGATAACATACATACTTGCAGGCATAATATTCACTCAGTGGTGGGCCTTGTATCTCAGTTCCCTTTAACTTTCCACAATCACTTGACATTCCTGTTACAGAACACCCAAGCTTTCATGCTAGACATTGGAAAGATGGCTGGAATGCAGCTACCAGGGAGAGCTGACGCATTGGTATGATGAGCTTCAGGCAAAGCATAAATGGTGACAGCACAATGTTTCTGTAGCAGGGTGAGAAAGGGTAAGACCCTCAGGAGAAAGGAGTGCAGGAGGTTCATGCCTGCTGAGAGGGAGGAAGTAAGGGGAGCTCAGATATTCTGAAAACAAGTGCTAGAGCATTACAGGACTTTCTCCACACCTGTGCCACTTATTTCTCAGAGACAAATGAAAACTGGACAGAGGTACTCCAGATCCTGTATTGTCATCACAAGTGAGCAAATACAGAGCCTTAGAAAACTGTTTCCAAAATGATAATATTTATATTGATATTTACTGAGTGCATATTAAGTGTCTTGCACTTAATTCTGGGGCTACCACTCTGAGAAAAGCTGATAATTAGAGCTCAAGCACCCTCTAGTCCAGTAGGAAGATGGCAATCAGGCAATTTACCCTCTGAGGCAGCACGGATGGATCTGGAGATTATTATGCTAAGTGAAATAAGCCGGTTGGTAAAAGACAAATACCATGTGACCTCACTTGTATGTGGAATCTAATGAACAAAATAAACTGATGCACAAAATAGAAGCAGAGGCATGGATACAGGGAACAGACTGACAACTGTCAGAAGGGAGAGGGGCAGGGGTTGGGGGACTCAATGAAAGAAGACGAAGGGATTAACTAAAGAACATATATGCATGACACACAGACACAGACAACAGCGTGGTGGTGGCCAGCGGGAAGGGGGAGGGGGCAAAAGTCGGGAGAAGGAAATGGAGGGAAAATGGGACATCTGTAATAGTATAAACAATAAAGTAAAAAAAGAAAAAGGAAATCAGTCAATTACCATACAGCCTGGAAACTCTGATTCTTATTCCAGTTTGATACACACCTTCATCACATCCTATAGTCTCTTCAAAATTAAAATCAAACACTAATCTTGTTGGTGATTTGTTTAACAGATGCTTCTCCAGCTACTACTCCAAAAGCCAGGACTGTGTGTCATCTTGCTGACTGCTCTACACCGGTGCATCACCCTGGCAAGCATTTAATAAGTAATTGCTAAATATGCGAGTGAGTAAATGAGTGAAACTGCAAGAGGAGCAAGTGTGGAGGGCTGAGAGACTGCTAACTCTATCCTGGGGGTCAGAGATGCTTTGGAGAAGAAGTGATATGTAAGCTGAAACCTACAGGGAAAATGGTGTTTTTCCAGGTAAAGACAGGGCAACCCCTTTACAGGTCTGGAGGCAAGACCACGTGGCACATCCCCAGGAAACTGAGTACTGCATGCCCCAAGCTCAGAGATGCTGCTGTCCACAGGCCTTTGCGCAAATTAGGAAGCAGTACTGGATGCCCTCGCTAAGCCAACCAATTAGAAAAGATACACTCATTCCAGGATGATTGAGTTTCTCCAGTGCCCACAGTGTTTCTCTCCTGCCCAGGAGTCACCTGCACAGCCAAGCCCAGCAGCCCTGGGGTTGGGGAGGGAGATACCAAGGGATGAGCTAGATCTGTATGCAGGGACAGATGCACAAACAGCTTTTTGGATCGCTGAGAAGTTTGAACTTCATTCTATGGGCAATGATGAACTGAAGAATTTTAACCTGAAAATTTAACCTCTGACAGAAGTTTATGCAACACACATTGCTTCTGCTTGGGTGAGAGGGCAGCTGCAATAGGGTATGTGCCCTGGTGGATCCCATGGTGGGGTGGTGAGAGAATGGGCGGGGAGCAACCAAGAGGCGGGGGGAGCAGAACACCACTTGAACTAGGTAGAGAAGAATCTCCTAAAGAGCCCTGTGAGGCAGACATGGTGGTCTCAGTTCTACAGATGAGAAAACTGATGTTAAGGGAGGTTAAGTAATTCACTCAAGACCACACAGTTTCAAACTCATACCTGGGTGATTCTAAATCCCACACACTTGCACCACAAAGAAAAGAGAAAAATGCTGAATAATATGTCCTTACATAAAATGAGAACATGAACATAAAAAAGACAAATCACTGATTCATACACACATACCTCTACTTCCTCATCTCTATCTGCCCACCTGCCACCCCCAAATGCACACACTAGTAAAATCAAACCTCGATTTCCAGGAAATGCCATCTGGAAAATACTGGCCAGAATATGGCCAATGGCCTAACTCTAACCCATACATGGGCTTACATAGATAGGTCAGTTCCATCCTGGGGAAAATGTTCTACCATCACAGAACTTGCCTCTCAGCTTAGCAAAGCCTCCTGCAAGTGGATGCCAATCTGAGCACCTAATTTGGAAATCTCAGATTCAACTTAGCAATTTTATAAATTAATGTTGGTTCTCTCTTCTTTTCTTAAAGGTCTCTAGGGGTGGAACTCCATGCTCCAGAGTTGTCTGATGTAAACCCAACCTCTCCTGCTTTAGCGTGGGATCATCTCTCCCTTCTTTGGTCCTCTACTGGAATGGGGGTTTAAAAGGCTCAAAACATGTCTTTTCTGCAAACTCAGCAAACCCCAGTTCCGTTTACTCTTTATTCTTTATTTTCTCTCTTTATGAAACTTTTTTCTCTGAACTTTCTCATTTTCAGTTTCCTTTCTTTAAAAATAATTGGAATATGCATTTGCAAAGCAGAAAAGCTACACATGGTAGTTACAGTCTCATTATTATTGGTAGGTTTTTCTCATTATTATTGGTAGTTCATTCTCTTTATTATTCTCATTATTCATTCTCATTATTATTGGTAGTTTTTTAAAGTATATTTACTGATTACGTTATTACAGTTGGGCCATTTTTTTCTCCCCTTTATTTCCCTCTGCCCTGCAGCCTCTCCCATCAGCATTCCCCCACCCCTTAGTTCATGTCCATGGGTTATACATGTAAGTTCTTTGGCTTTTCCATTTCCTGTACTATTCTTAACCTTCCCCTGTCTATTTTGTACCTACCCTTTATGCTTCTTATTCCCTGTACCTTTTCCCCCATTCTCCTCCCTCCCACTCCCTGCTGATAATCTTCCATATGATCTCCATTTCTGTGATTCTGTTCCTGTTATAGTTGTTCACTTAGTTTGATTTTGGTTTTGTTTTTTTTAGGTTCACTTGTTGATAGTTGTGAGTTTATTATCATTTTGCTGTTCAGTTTTGATCTTCTTTTTCTTAGATAAGTCCCTTTAACATTTGCCCTTCCATTCTAAATGATAGCTTTGATGGACAGAGTAATCTTGGAGGTAGGTCCTTGCCTTTCATGACTTTGAATACTTCTTTCCAGACCCTTCTTGCCTATAAGGTTTCTTTTGAGAAATCATCTGAGAGTCTTATGGGAACTCCTGTTTAGGTAACTGCCTCTTTTTCTCTTGCTGCTTTTAAGATTCTTCCCTTATCTTTCATCTTGGGTAATGTAATTATGATGTGTCTTGGTGTGTGCTTCCTCCGGTCCAACTTCTTTGGGACTCTGAGCTTCCTGGACTTCCTGGGAGACTATTTCATTTTCCAGATTGGGGAAGTTCTCCTTCATTATATTTTCAAATAAGTTTTCAATGTCTTGTTCTTCTTTTTCTTCTGTCACCCCTATGATTCAGATGTTGGAACATTTGAAGTTGTCCTAGAGGTTCCTAAGCCTCTCCTCACTTTTTTGAATTTGTGTTTCTTCATTCTGTTCTGGTTGAATGTTTATTTCTTTCTTCTGCCCCAAATCATTGATTTCAGTCCATTTCCTTCCCATCACTGTTGGTTCCCTGTATATTTTTCTTTATTTCACTTTGCATAGCCTTCACCTTTTCCTCTATTTTGCAACCATACTCAAGCATTTTTGTGAGCATCCTGATTACCAATGTCCTGTACTCTGCATTAGACAGATTGGCTATCTCTTCATCACTTAGTTGTATTTTGTCTGGAGTTTTGATCTGTTTTTTCATTTGGGCCACATTTCTTTGTCTTAGTGTTCCTGATACGTAGTAAGGGGCTGTGGGACACCGGTCTGCATGGTGTGGACCCAGCTCCCACTGGGAGATGCACAGGACCCATGCCCATGGATAGGTTCTCCCATGGGGAATCAGTCCTGCAATGTACCTAGGCCGCTATGAGTCTTGCTTTTTGCTAAAACTCCCTCACCCTGAATTGAGGACATTTACTGCAAAGCAAGTTCCTAAAAACCATGCTAAACCTTCTAAGGATTAGTGTAACAGGTCCAACTACTTTTGCCTTTTCATTTGCAAATATCCCTCTTCTGTGATGTGATTATCAGCATCCTCTCCTTTGTTTTCTATATAAGGTAACCACCTAAAGTGAGCCTGTGCATAGTTAATGAGGACCTTCTTGTAATGTGCCCAGTAAGACAATAAAAGCTCATTGGAGTGAGTGCCAAGGCTTTTGCTCCCCTTGAGAGAAAAGCCATGCCGTCCCTTTTCCTCCACCGAATTTGGTAATCTGTGTGAATGTTTCATTTCATCCATAATGACGTGGACCCTGAGAGCTGGGGTCCACCACAAGGGGCAGAGCTTTAGGTATTTGCCAGGGCAGGGCAACCCACTTAGCTGTATTGTGGTGCTGTATTTTGGGGGAAGCATCTGAGAGAGAACAATGCTGCTTGCTCAGCTCTCGGCAGCTTTCAGTCACTTCCCCCTCTACCCACAAGCAAATTGGGCCCTTCTGGTGGTGATTCCTGGGTGGGTAGTTTTGTGAAAATTCTAGGACCCTGTGGATCTCTCCAACTAACTCTCCTGTGAGGCTGGGAGTCTCTTCCACCATCGCAACCCCACAGGTTTTTACAGCCAGAGGTTTTGTGGCTTTCTTTTCCCCACACTGGAACCCTGGGTTGTGTGGTCTGCCTCGCTCCCGTGTTGTTCCTCCCTCTTTATCTGCATGCAGATGTGGGAATGCCTGGTCCACTAGCCATCTGCTTGCCATGCATGCATCCTCTCTACCCCAGCTGCCCATCTCTGCCCCTCCTAGCAGTCTGGATGAGTGTCTCTTCTTTAACACCTTGGTTGTGTGACTTCCATAAAGTTTAATTTTCTGGCAGTTCTGTTTATTTTTTGTTTTTAAATTTGTTGTTCTTCTTCTTTTGGTTGTGTGACGAGGCAAAGTATATCTACCTATGACTCCATCTTGGCCAGAAGTTGTTATTGATGGTTATATTCTATAGTTGCTGTGAATATTGAATTAGAGGACACTGAAGCATTGCTCCTAGAGGGAAAAAGGGTTAGGTTCCTAGGAGCCTCTGTTCACCTTTTCGTCAATCAATCAATACCTAACCTTGTTTTATGTGTGTTTCTATTGAAGGACTCTTTATGTAATACATAATGTTGTTTCATTAACATCAAACTCATTGCCAGTAGCACTGTACATCATGTCTGAACAGAATGAATGAAACACACACATTTTCTGCATAAGGCACATCACAGTCTTCTTGTGCTTCATCACTGAGCTTGGGGGCCATTTGAAATGGTGAAAATACCCCCGAAAGCACAGAGATGTGAAGAATGTGGCATTAAATAGCAAAAAGGACACTGTATTTAAGTTTGAGAGCTGAAACAAGAAAGCAGAGCATCACCTTGTTCAGATGGGAACATGAGGTTTGGTAACTCATATTTTTCCCTGCTATCTACATGCTTATGCAACTGCTTGGAGTATTGATTTGGAGGTTACAAATAAAGCAAATTTGCCTGTATTTGTTCCTCTCCAGGAAACGAAGGGGGCCTGTTGCAGATAGTAGGAAAAAAGGGTGAGAGGAAAGAACTGGGCATCTTGTGGACACCGATGGGAAAATGCTCTGTGAGAGGTGCCATACAGAACAGTAGCTAACTGATTTAAGGTAGAGAAATATAAGCCCTTGCCTCTCCAGCAATCTGTCTGCAGCTCTCCTAATGTAAAAATAGTTTGCCAGAAATATGCAAGCTTTGCCACCATCTATGTGTAATTATATCTTAATAAAAAAATAGATTTAGAGCTAGACAACAAGCCATGGTAAAATTAAACAGCCCAGAGGCTGCTGTGAACTTCTAGGCATCACACCCTGACCTTCCTGCCTCCACAACAGTACAGACTTCCCCCAGGGTGGGTGATTGAACACCAGCGTGGCTAACCCCTGCAGGGGTGCAAGGGCTTCTGTGAGCTATGTTCTTTGCCTGGCATCTTAATTTTAAAGACCAATCATCCATCAAAACTCCAATCTAATGAATCAAAAGTCAAATCCAGAGTTAATGGGAACAGATGACATCATTCATTTAAAGGAATGAAACGAACTGGGAAAACTGACGGAAAAATCATGTAGTGGATTCCATTCAATCATCTACTTCTGTCCATGTGTTCCCCTCCACATTTGCTGCTCACACTTGATTAGGAAAAAATGACTAGAACTAAACTATAATTTGACATCTAGATTCTTTCAGGGTCATTCTCTGAGCAGAAGCAAAGTGAAAATACTTCAGTGGCTTATTAGACAACCATTGCAAAAGAAAACACAGTTATCCATGGAGTTGTAGGCTAACGCTATAAATTTAATTCATTAAATAGAAGGGAAATGGGTGAAATTTAAAGGCACTGAAACCCTGATCATGTTTTCTTAGAATAATAATCTTATCTGATTTATTCCTTTAGTTTTCACTCAGAGATATCACTCAAAATGCATACCAATAATAATTCCTTTTTGGTGGGCTTTATCACTTGTATAAATCTGATATGTTCAATGATGAGTTTGAATGAAAACAAGTTTTACAAAAGATCCATATACTTAAAACCATTAAACACTCATTCGCATTTGGATTAAATAAAAGAAAGGGTACAATGTTGACACTTTTTTCCAAGGGATAAGTTCTCCAAATTTTTATCTAATATTTTGAAATGTAACATCTCATATATAGTTATGCACATTATGATTATAAATATATCTGAACTTCTAGTAATAGGATTAGAGTCTCCAACAATAGCATACACGTCAGGATTACCAGGTGGGAAGTCAGTTCATATATTTAGTAATTTATGTTTTTCAGCAGGCAAATAAATAAGGCTCATATGATTCCCAAACAACACGGCCAGAGTGCTCATTAAACTCGAAGAAGCTGAGTCAGATCATTGGGAAAAGGACATGTGCAGTGCTCCCCAGGCGCGCTCGTTTAGTGGAATGTGGCGATCTTGTCTCGTAAGTTCCATGAGCGGCATGCTGCTGTCAAGCTTGTCTTTCATCGCCTCTGCCTTTTGCCAAATGTTCTTGTTTTTGTTATTAGAAGAAAAAATTATGGATTTCTTAATTAAAATAAAATTCAGTGTATTAAAATGAAGTTGATCCTAATTGATGCTAATTGATTCTTTCACTCAAAATATTAACAGACTAAAGGAAAATGCTGTAAGATATGAACTAGTGGTAGATGATTGACTGTAGCTGATGTGACTCGTTTATCAGCCTTTTGGTTATTTTGTAATGAAAGGTTGTTGGGTGCAGGCTTAAGAACAATAAGAAAATCAACAGAATGTTCTTAGAGTGACCACTGGCAAACTTTCTTCTATTTTTCTCTGTTCTCATTAGTAGAAAGGGGGGCAGGTCATTTTCAGAAGGATTAAAAGGTCAAAGAACTTGGTGAAGGGAAGTCAATGCAAGCCTTTAAAAAGCTGTTATGGAAGGATCAGCTAGAAAAGAATCTTAGAGCTAATCCTTTGTCTGGATCCAAAGAAAACCCTTTACCTGTTTTTCCTCTTTTTTTCCTTTGCAGAAGCCGTTTACCACAAAAATCTCTCACATTGCTTTCATGCCCTAGCCCAAGTTTACAGGACCGAGTTCGTGCCTCTCCAGCTCTCTCCTTTTTTCTCAGATTCTACTCAGTCTCTAGACCTTCCTCTCCCTGTCCTCTTCCTGCCTTCTCTGTCCTGCCTTTCTCTGGCCTCTTACTGTCTTTGCTCAGTTTTATCTGGTTCCCCTAAAGCCCTCCTAGCCTTCATGATGACCCAGATCTTAGCTGATGCAGATCTCTTCTGAGGGAACAACGAGACCAGTTGATAGAAATCTAGCATCAGACGAGACCTTAAAAATCATCTGTTCTACTTGTCTTCTTTTCCCACCTTCTTCTAGGGGAACAAAATTCATGGGATTGCTGAAAGTCACACAGCCAGGTAGTGACTGAGCCAGGACTAGGACTCAGGACTGCAAATTCTACATTACTCATCAATAATGGTTGCAAAGTCCTTTAGACCAGCTGTCTCCAACTTTTTTGGCACCAGGGACCAGTTTTGTGACGATAATTTTTTCACGGAAGGGGGATGGCAACTCGAGCAATGGGGACCGAGATGAAGCTTCACTCACTTACCTCCTACTGTGGGGCCCCATTCCTAACAGGCCAAGGACCAGTATTGGTTGGTTGCCCAGGGGTAGGGGACCCCCGCATAGTCTGAAATGTTCTACTAATCTGGGTAGTTAACCCAAAAGGCAAGATTGCTGCTGTTGATGTGATGCTGCCTCAATGAGACCCAATGGCATGCATGTGGGCAACCTGAACTTCAAGGGGGATGGGCATTGGCTTTACACTCAGAGCCCCATGATCTGTACTCAAGGCCCAGGCTTCAGTCACTGTACTACCAAGGGGAAGTAGATTTGTCACCACCTGAGGGCAGTTGTCATAAGAACATCCTCCTTCTCTTCCCCATCACTGCCCTCTGTGAATCATTGCTCACCAGGAGACTGAATAACAGAAACAGGGAGAAATCACACAGTGAGTGTTTAAGTTTCATCGGAGTTTACATAATGCTATAGAGAAAAAGGAACCAAATTGAGGTTTCAGTTTTGCTGTGGCTCTCTCCACCTCCTTCCCGGTTGGACAGCGGAAGAACCAAGAGGACCGGATGCTCCATATGTGGCCTGTGCTCCTTGGTTACTAGTTACAGAGGTCAGGAACCCACCTGGATATTTCCATTATGGTTCAGAAGTTGGCACTTGATAATGATGTTGAATGCCCTTTGCTATTCACTTTTTGTGGTTGGAAAAGCCTTTTAAAATCAAATTTAAGAATAAAGCACCACCTTGTGGTGTGATGCTTTTACTAAAGTGGCAAAATGTGAGAGCTCAGGCTGGAAATGCTCCCTCAGCTGGTGGCAGAGAAGCCATGATCTAAAACCTGACTCCTGAGTGGCTGACTAGAGTCAAGAAACCCCAAAGTGTCTCTGCTGCTTCTTGGGGTTCTCAGGTAAGTTAACAGCAGTGTCACCATTCATGGAGTGAATCTCATATTTTTGACACAATCCTACTCACATGTAGAGACCACCTGAATCCTTTCAAAACTACAAGGTCTTACTATTTCAACTTTGTAAGCTAGGAAACTGAGGCTGAGGTCACCTGGTAGTCTGACCACATGTAAGTGGAGAGTTTGGGTTAGAAGTCAAGCCCTTATGAAGCAAAGCCTCTGCTCTTAACTACTGTTCTGCTGATTCCTGAGACCAAGACCAAGGCCAGGGTCTATGTCAAGTTCTAAGTGATGATGGCTCTGGGCTCAAAACAAAATCAAAAGCAGCTAGAATCTTACCTGAAGTTCACTCAGGGTGCTGGAAGTAACTCATTCTTCAAGGTTGACCTGGTCAGGAAGGTCTGTATCTAGAGGTGGGCCCTTCACTGGCACCCATCCACCTTCTGAAGTGGCCAGAGGTGAGGAAGTCATTGTGACTTTTGAGAGTGGGCCAGAAGGCAACTGAGCACGTGATCAGAACCTAAATCGTTTTATGAAGAAACAAAGCCAAGAAGAGGTATCTGAGAAATATTTACTTGTACAATACTAGTACATTCCTCAGTGATAATATTTTATCTTTTTAAAAAACTAATTATTTTATTATGTAGTTTGCTTTAAAGGGAGGGTTGGAGAACCTGTCTGGCTGATACGTAAAGTAGGTAGTAGTAATGTGAGTGAAATACTCTTAGAAAGGAGGCCTTTCCAGGTTTATCCCAGAGACACTGTGAGTCTGCTTGGACTAGTCACTTTTTTGGTCTCCGGGTCTCGGTTTTCTCATTTGTAGAATAAAGGGTTGAACTTCACTAGAAGGTTCTATGATAGTGTACAATGCAACTACATGGAATATATGAGTCAGAAACCTCAGTTTTCTCCATTTCCTTAGAAAGTCTGTCCTACCCTGCTTCCTTCCTATTCTCCACTGAATCTTCTGCTAATTATTTTGGTAACGCAATGACTTTGTAATGACAATGATGGGGGAATATATTCTTCTCTGTGTTTCCAAAGGGGATAAATTCAAATAGTCCATGACTTCCTAGTCCCTTTCCAACCACTAAAAAGAAATACAAAAGTGTTTCAGAGTACAATAAAAAGAGGAGGCAGTGCTGTGGATTTTCTGGTCTTGGATGGCTGGTATTATACAAGACACCAAGACTGTTAGTTTCAAATTCTCTCCCATTCCACTTCCTTCCTGTGCTGTCACTCGCAAAGTCTCACTCCAGATCGCTACTTGTTGAGCCTTCTTTTAACAGATGATCTATGCCAGCATAGACTCTAGATCAGTACTGTCCAATAGAACTTTTTAAAATGATGAAAATGTTTTCTGTGCTCTGAAATGTGATTGTCACAAGTGACTACTGAGCATTTGAAATGTGACTAGTAAGACTGATTGACTAAATTTTTAATTTTACTTAATTTTCATTGACTTAAATTTTGAATTAAGTCACCACATGTGGCACAGAATCATAGAGGACAGTACAGTTCTATAACATTGTTATAACACAGATTTCTGTTGCAGATGTTGCGGTTTCTCTAAGATATCAAGCATATTTCATAACAGAGGTATCCCTAATACTGGCTTTATCAGGAGACTTGTAACAGGAACCTAATCAACAAAACAACAAATAAGCAAAATATAACCAAAGACACTGAAATTGAGAACAGGCTGACAGTGACCAGAGGGGAGAGGGGAGGGAATTTCAGGGGGAAAGTGGAAGGGTTTGCAGGAACAAGTATAAAGGGCACATGGACAAAGATGAGGTGTGGGTGGAAATGGGGAGGAGGTGGGGAGGGTTGGGAGGTGGGCTGGGATGGGGGTAAAAGGCAGAAAACTGTATTGGAACAATTAAAATTTTAAAAAATCATTAAAAAAGGAGACTTGTAAAAAAGGTGTTTCTCTATATTGTTTTTCTAAAAAACAAGATTTCACAAAAATAATGGTCTATCAATCTTTGTGAATGTACTCTATCTTTAAAATAACTGAATTTTTTTCTTAATTTCACACTAAGTGAGAAATAAAGATCCTTGTTTAATTGCATGGGAATAGAACTCATTCCTTGGTAGCAAGTAGAAAGAAAATATTTTCTCACTCTGTAGATTTTTCCAGCCAATAACAGAATAAATTTGAATGCAATCTTAGAATGTCTTCAGTTAATGAATCTTTTTGATATTAAACATTTAATAATTTAAGTAAATTCTGTACTTAAAAGTAGGACATTTTATCTGTGTATTTTTCCTATTTAACTTGGAGAATTAGATTTTTCTAAAAGCAACTAGTAAAATTCTAAATGCTTATATGACACCTATCTTGAATGAGCTCAAGTCACTTTTCAAGTATGTTCCTAATTAATGAGACCAGCATTTCTTGACTAGAGCAAAGATTAAACAATATTATCCTGATTTATCTCAAAACAAATCCTTTTATCATCACAAACTATAAATAGATTTCCAGGTAGGTGTTAGTACTGAGAAAGTGGTAACCTAGTCTAGAGGAGAAAATGAAAATGTCCTGTAAACAATTTTGACAAATGCACCAATGCTTGCATAAAAAGCACATTGATGTGTTTCAGAATTTGTGGAAGACATCAGCCAGCAGGAGATTCAGACTTTCATCTGGAGTGAAGGAGTGACATCCTTAGTGTCTTTTCTCACACTAAGGGTGTGCATCCAGGGACCCAGGGATGCTACATTGATCTGCTACATTGATGCAGGCATTCAGGGCATCCAGGGACCCAGGGAGTTCTGGGGATCCAAGGGGTTCAGGGATCCAAAGCGTCTTGGTATCCGAAGGTCTGTGACCCACTGTGGGTTCTTGGCTTCACTCAGGAAAGAATTCAAACACAAACTAGCACAGAATTTAAAGTGAAATTGACCCTAGCTGGTGTGCCTCAGTGGATTGAGCACCAACCTGCGAAACAAAGGGTTGCCCATTCCATTTCCAGTCAGGGCACATGCCTAGGTTGCAGGCCAGGTCCCCAGTAGGGGGCGTGTGAGAGACAACTGCACATTGACATTTCTCTCCCTCTCTTTCTCCTTCCTCCCTCTAAAAATAAATTTTAAAAAATCTTTAAAAAATAAAGTGAAAGTGAGTTTATTAATGAAGCACTGAGACAGAGAATGGGTTACTCCATAGACATAGCAGCTCCCATTTAGCAGAATTTGCTTCCTTTATTGAGGTTCATTTAATTGAGAATTGGGTATTCAATGAGGAGGAGGAATGAAGATTCAGGGTCCTTCCTGGAAAAGTGGAGGATATTTCCCAGAGGAGAACCTTGGCCATTTTGTGTCCTAATGTGAGCTTTCCATTTCTGATCATGGCAGCAGGGGTATGTCATTTACAATTAGCATATAATAAAGCAGGGGGTTACCATTAGGTGAAATTAGTTGCCATGTTGGATTGAGCTGGTCTTTGCTGGTTTTAAAGCATAAATCTGGTGGGGAGTGGCTTTTTTAACTCTTGTCAGTTTCTGTAGGTTTTATTGATTGCAATCATCTTGCCACATACCCTATCTCAATGTGACTGAGGTTTTCAAACTGGGACCTTTTAATGGCCTGCTGCTTTGGTCTGTCCTTATTGTGTGATGGTGATATACAGACATCTTTATTCTGGGGAACCAAAGCTCTATTTAAAGAATTCCTCATATCCTTTTGCCTTTGGTGCACAAAAATAATCTCTACTCCAGAAACTGACTTAAAATCCCAAAACTGCATTTCCTGAGAATGAACATTTCTCATGTGTTCAAGAACAAATAAACAGAAATCAACCTCAGGCCTTTAAAATAAGCTGGAGCACTATAGAAAAACAAATTAAGCCCATGTTTCTCTTTCTTCATAATTTGGTTTTCATAGGAGTTTGTATTTGAGAGGATATAGAGGTTCCATTGAGGTATGAAGGCACGTTTATGCCATGATAAAACCAGTCCATATCTCAGTGAGGTCACTTCTTGAGGCCTGCGTCAGATGGTCCATGTAGAGGAAATGGACCCCCCCTCTGCCTGCTCCACTCCCACTCAAGTGACTATAACACCATAGGTCATGGAATATTCAGCCCCACAGGACTAGAGGCTAGTGCCCTAAACTCAGTGACACTGGAGCCATGAGGAAGTTGGTCTGGGCATTTGTCAGAGAGCTAAGAGCGTGTACACAGAGAAAACTTTTTCCAGACTTAACCAATATAACCCTCAGATTGTAAGTTTCCTCATCAGAGGAAAATAAACCTCCTAGAAACTGTGGTTGATGTAAACCATGGTTGATGTAAACCGTGGTTAGAGCATGGACATCTAGCTCTTGCAGGAAGAGAGACTGACAATCTTCCATTGCAGTTTGCAAACCTCGACCTGAGGAAATCACCATTACAAGCAAAGAAGTCAAAGAGGAAAATGAAAGAACACAATGAGGCAATTCCTTCAGTTCCACTTGACTAAAGGTTTCCCAATTGCCCAGGGAACATGAATTAAAAGCTACATTAGAACCATTCTCTATCATTTCTAGATTAATATGCACAGTGCTAAGGTCAGTTGTTTGAAAACTGCATGTGTCAACTGTGTGAGTTTAATCATTCCCAACTGATATTCTAGTAGTTTATATAAAAGTCCAACTTTTAGAAACTTCTTCAGTATGAATTAGACAGACTCATGGCAAGATCCTTGGTTTGCTTATTATTCTGGTACCACGCCCTGGCACATGGCAGGACTCATTGCGTGTTAGCTGAAGAACCACAGTCAGCTCTTGCTGTTAAAATTATAGGCCCAGAATAGGCAAATGAGATAAGCAGCATCTTTTCCAGAATGTTGCCTCAAGAGTGCTTGTTCCTCTCTTCAATCCCTAGAGTAACTTTATTTCCTTAAACTCACCAAAAATCATACATATAGATGTAGTAAGATTGCTGGTTATTCCCAAATGGTTATGTTCCCCCTCTTCCCTAGTAATGCAGCCTCTAAATGTTAGTGGAGCCCTGGTGAGCTAGAAGAAAACCTATGTGCTCTTGGTACGATGTCGCAGCTGGATGTGGCTGAGGGAATAAGCTTTGGTTAATGGATCCGAGGCATGTACACAGCTCCCAGGGTGTTTTTAGGGGAGGGGGAAGCCTTCTTTCTGCCCTTTTCCTTCTTCCTGCTGGCTTTAAGCCAGATATGATGGCTTAAGCTAGGAGAGCCATCTTGGATTGCAAAGTAGAAATTGTTGAAAAAGGGTGGGGGAAACAAAAGGAGCCTGCATTGAGAGAGAGTATTTCTTATGAGAGGAACTCATTTGATTCAAATAGGCCAGAACTCACTAAGTTTTGTATTGACAAAGGGGCCACAGACTGGCCTATGAAACAAATGGCCATTCCACTCTACGGTGACTCCACTCCAGCCAGCACCAACAGCAAGACCAAAAGCTGTGCAGGCAGGTATATACTTTCAAGTTTCATGGATAAGAAAACATTTCCCAAAAAGGAGAGCCAAGGCCCACAGATGATGGGAAGGGGGGGCGGAGAGGGAGTCCTTCCCATTAAGCAGAATGAGGGTCTACCAGAAGATTAGACTTTTTTTTTTTGCTTAGAGGAATCTAATCACTTTTATGAATAACTGACCACTGTGTGATTCTTACCGCCCCCCCACCCCTTTTTTTTCTGAATGGAAAAAAAGTTTGCTGTTTGTCTTGCTCTTATTGTACTTCTGAGTGTGTTATATCAGATAACTTAGATTTTTTTTTAGGTCCAGAGTATGAACAGTCACACCCAGACCAGATGAAGACAGCTGAGCATTATCCAAAAATCCTGAACTTGGGTGAATCTGATGGAACTTTGGGATGTTACTTTGCTCTGGGGGAAGGGGGTTGAATGTATTTTAAACATAAAATGTAACTTTACACAGAGACACTTGGATGGCCAGGAGACATAGTTGTCTTCTAACGCTTGCTCTTCTCTTTCTTCTTTAGTGAAAGAACTAAGAGTTGTAAGTAGCAGGGGTATGTACAACATGTAGGAAGTGTCACTAAAGGAGATAAAATGGCCTTATTCTGACTTCCTGCTGCTTGGAATTCAGATGCCATGGCTAGTGTCGAGTGCTGCTGTGTGCTGAGAATAATGGTGAAGTCATCACTCCAGTGCTGGATCAGCTACATACACATGGGTGATTACACAACTTTTCATCAAGTTCAAAGCCACTTTAATTTGAGTGTTCAATCACTCTCAGTTAAAACTGATCCTGACTGTTCTAGAAAGATATTTTCACTATGGAAAATTGAAGCCACACATTTGTAAACAGGTATCTTTAGAAACCGGGGTGGGAGAGATGGCTCAGGAGAGGAAGAAAGGGAGGCATTGGCACAGTAAGGTTTCTGCAGGCTAGTGCTTATGTTATAAAAATTATTTGCAAAAACCTCATGGCCCTACATTTTTCCCATATGAGGTTTCTTACTGCTCTGTGGTAAGTAGCGCATCAATATAATTGCTCACCTGTTTTCTTTCTTCAGAAACTCAATGTAGGTTACAATTGAAACCAGTTTTTTCTTCTCTTACTCATTTTAATAGGAGGCACTCACATGAGTAACACTTTTTTGAAGCCTCAATGATTGTTTCCAGTCTCTTATATTCCCCAGCAAAACTTTATCTTAATTAACTTTCCCAAAACTTTTGCAAATTTGCGTACATTCCTGATATAAATTTTCACTTAAGAAACCAAAGAAAGTAAAGGTGTGGTGGTGGGACTATCTCCTCAAACAACAAAGTGTGCTCTGTGTGGGCTGCACCCATCTTTACTATTTTCCCATATAAGGCATGAGAGAAGGAAGTTAAACCACAGCCCCATTAGGTAATAGGCTATGCATTAATATAATTTATCTGGAATGAGGAAGGGAAAGACTGAGGTTTGAAACATTTTCCTCAACAGCATATTCCTCTTTTGTGACAAAGCTGTGCCTAGAATCTCTCATCTATCCTATACCAAGGGTTTTCTGGAGGTATGCAGTCATTCAGGGTATTAAAGGTGGTCCTCAATAGATAGTGTAATTTTACAACAAGTCCTCATCAGGCTGATTTGCAATCCAGGAAATGGAAATGGTCATGAAAAAGAGTGGTGAGGAGCTTTGACTTAACTGAGACTCAGACTGTTGGTACTGGATCTGCCGCCAACTAATTGTGTGGGTTGAGAGATGATGTAGTAAGTGGTTAAAAATGTGAACTCTGAGGACAAATTGCCTTGGTTCTACTTCAGCTTCTGCTACTTCTGTACTGTGTAGTTTGAGCACATTGTTTTATCTCTCTATGCCTCAGTCATCTATAAAATGGGGATTTATATGCACCTACCTCATAGGGTTGTTGGGAGAGATGGATGCAAATAAATGTGTTGGTAGGTGTATCCGTGACATGTGGCCCATTGTAAGTCTAAACTGTAATTTATTTTTTTTTAAGTGGAGTAAGTGAGGTACTACTTAAATTTGAATCTCAACCTTGCCACTCACCAGCTAGTTGACCTTGGATCTCTGCTTACCCTGCCAGCTTGTTCTGTTTCTGTCTTCCTCTGGCTGTAAATGGTTTTACCACACTGACTTGCAGTTTTTCTAGCTCTCTTCATAGCCTGTTTATAGTATTTCCTCTGGTTGGAATGGCATTTCATAACTACTATTATCAAACTCACCTCCTTGGGAAGGCTACTTTTGTCCTCCCAGACAAGGTTCAGTTCCTATTTTCTCTTTCAGAACACTCTGTACTTCTCCATGGCACTTGTCATCATTGTAGTGAAGTGTTCATTTGTGTAGTCATCCCTGGCTTTGTTGAGAGGCCATAAGCTCTGAGAAGGATAAAATAGAGCCTGTTTCTATCAGTCCGGTGTTTACACTGGCATCTGGCTCAGAGTAGACACTCGGTATCTGATGAATAAATATACACAAATAAAATGAGTGTGAGAAGAATTTCCTTTTCACCTGGCTTTACAAACTGTGAGCTCCTTGAAGGCAAACCATGTTTCATTTATCTTTGTATCTCAAGAGCCTAACACAGTACTAGCAATTCAAAGGAACTCAATGTATTCGTTATGCAAGTAAATTGTATGCTAATGATTCAAATCCAGTTCACTGAAATGTAACATTCTGGTTTGAAAATATACATTATTATTTCCTTAGAGAGGCTTTTGTTGAATATAACTTTATGCATACGAATATTAACTTTTTCTCTCTTGATTAAGAAAGTATTTATTCGCATGTGACAAAAAATTTCTCTCTTCTGATGTTTGGAATATTTCATTAAAAAATATAAAACTTGCCCTGGCTGGTGTAGCTCAGTGGATTGAACACTGGCCTGCAAGCCCAAAGGTCATTGATTCCATTCCCAGTCAGGGCACATGCTGGCCAGGTCCCCAGTAGGGGGCTCTCGAGAGGCAACCACACATTAATGTTTCTTTCCCTCTCTTTCTTCCTTTTTTCCCCCTCTAAAAATAAATAAAGTCTAAATATACATATGTGTATATTACTTGTAGACGGTGATTTTGATAGCTTTGATCTCAAATTCCCTTTAGATCTTTAAAATTATTGAAGATCCCAAGAAGCTCTTGTTTATGTGGGTTATATTTAATATAAAAGTAAAACAAAGGAATATTTAAAGTATTTGTTTAAAATGACAATGAGAAATAATACACTAATATAAAATAACCAACTTTTATGAAATTATAACTGAAAAACATTTATTTTTAAAAAAGAACAATGATAAACTCATTACACATTAGCAACAATAACTAATTTTTTTTAAATATCTTCTTTTTTTTAAGGTTTTATTTATTTATTTTTAGGGAGGGAAGGGAGAGAGAGAGAGAGAGAGAGAGAGAGAGAGGGAGAGAGAGAGAGAGAAACATCAGTGTGCAGTTGCTGGGGGTTATGGCCTGCAACCCAGGAATGTACCCTGGCTGGGAATCGAACCTGGGACACTTTGGTTCCCAGTCTGCGCTCAATCCACTGAGCTACACCAGCCAGGGCCAACAATAACTAATTTTAATGAAATTAATTATATTTTCCTAATGTCCAAGCATGATTTTGCTGTGAAATGCATTTGTCATTTGGAAAATACTGATTCATTGAGTGAATACTTGACCTTCCAAACATTGGGTATACAATATTTTAAAAATCACACTTAATATCATAGAGATGTAAGTTTTCCAAAATTTTAAAATTTTCTTGAAGGCTCAAGTTTTATCTCTGGAAGCAAATACTATCTGTCATTTTCCTTCAAGTGCTAAGTTTTCTTTGCAATCTCAAGAAAAAGTCTCTTAAATAGCAACATTCAAATAAAAATAGTTTGCTCTCAGTTGTGTTTCAAAGAAAAATGGTATCCCATGAAAAAATAAGGTATTTCTGCTCACAACTCAATCAATTGCACATACACTGATGCAGGGTGTTGAAGTGCTTTATGCATACTTCTTATTTTATCACACAGAATATTGAAAAGACATCTAATGAAGGGTTAAGATTAACTAAAATTAATAATTTTTCCTGTTTTATTGAGGTCTGGTGAAGCAAAATTTGCTACCCCACCTTGTGTCTCTTTGGTATGAGGATTATTTTAGGCTGATTATTTTTTAGGAACAGAAGACTCAGGATGAACATTTGACCTCCCCTCTAACTGCCTAAAAGACTTTAGATAGAGGACCTGCTCCAGGAAGGGAGCTATTTTCATAGATAACTATGGTGTAATATGACCTAGGTGAGGTAGACAGGGAGAAACCTAGCAAAGTCTGTGAAAATTCCTCTCTGTGTCTCATTGTTCCTGTATGGCCCAGCAAACATTTGTTTGCCTTACATTAGTCTCTTCATTCTTTTTGTGAATTGCCTTCCTTCCCCTTGAAATGCCAGGCTCCTCCCTACTTTCTCCCTTTAGTCCAAAATGACATTTATACTTCATCTTGCCTGGCTGTCTTTGGAATCTTTCATTTTTATGTGGATTCCTTGTATACACCAAATTAAGCTTGATTTTCTCCTGTTAATCTGTCTTATGCCAACTTGCTTCTATTTTTATTAGCAAGTAGCTTTTATTTATGTTTATTATTTTATTTTATTGTTTATGCTATTACAGTTCTCCTCAATTTTTCTCCTTTTGCCTACCTCCACCCAGCCCTCCCCAACCCCTCCCTTAGTCAATCCCCATATATCATTGTCTGTGTCTATGGGGGATGCATAAATGTTCTTTGGCTAATCCCTTCACCTTCTTTCATCCAGTCTCTCTGCTCTCCCCAGCAGCTGTCAGTCTGTTCTATGTATCTATGCTTCTGTTTCTGTATTGTTTGTTAGTTTATTTTGTTCAATGGATTCTGCATACAAGTGAAGATCATGTGGTATTTGTCTTTCATAGATTGGTTTATTTCACTTAACATGATATTCTCCAGGACCATTCATTCTGTCGCAAAAGGTAAGAGTTCCTTCTTTTTAATCATTGTGTAGTACTCCATTGTGTAAATGTATCACAGCTTTTTTTTTTATCTACACATCTAGTGATGGGCACTTAGGCTGTTTCTAGATCTTGGTTATTGTAAACAATGCTGCTATAAACATAGGGGTGCATATATTTTTTTGTATTGGTGTTTTGGGATTCTTAGGATATATTCGCAGAAGTGTAGTTTCTGGGTCAAAAGGATGTTTCATTTTTAATTTTTTGAGGCTACTCCATACTGTTTTCCACAGTGGCTGCACCAGTTAGTTTGCATTCCCACAAGCAGTGCACTAGGGTTCCCTTTTCTCCACATCCTTGCCAACACTTACTGTTTGTTAAGTGAATTTAATTCTTAAAGTACCCAGGAGAACTTGGGTGGAGGAGAAAGTTTTGTTCCCCAACAGAGGAAATAAAACTGTTCCCCCCACTTTTTTCTGAAAGAATATGGTGATAAAGAATGCAGAGACTGCCCTGGCTGCCCTGTAGGTTGAGCACCGGCCTGCAAACTGAAAAGTTGCTTCCTAGTTCAATTCCTAGTTTAGGCACATGCCTGGGTTGTGGTCCAGATCCCCAGTTGGGGCTGATCTCAATCGATATTTCTCTCTCTTTCTCTCTCCCTTCTCCTCTCTCTAAAAAATAAATAAAATCTAAAAAAAATGCAGAGACTACTGTTATACTCTGGAGCCCTTGCCTCCACTGGTAGCAGCTGTTTTATCCACTTTTGCTCTTGGACAATTCATGTAAATGTCAACAGAATGAAAGAGGCAAATTACAACTTAGTATTATTATTAAAATAGTTTTGATTTCATGGACCACAAGAAGATCTCAGGGAATCCAGGGGACAACAGACCATCTTTGAGAATTGACATAATAGGGCATTGCAATATTAAATTAAAACTCATTGACATCACATGGATGAAATTTACAAAACCATAGTCTTTTACTGAAGCACCTCTTCTGCATTCTCTATCCCACCAGGAACAAATGAACCAAGAGCTAAATGTTACAAAAATTTATCATGATTGGAGTTTAGATCAACACACAAGAGGTACCTGATCAATAATTATTAGTGTAAAAAAGTCTCAAAATGTCTTTTAAAAATTTTCTGCCCCTGAAAAAATTTCTATCCCTGTCTTTTAAAAATGTACAGAATTGAAGGGGAGGCAATAATAAGAATGAATGCAAAATCCTATTTGAATGCACTTCCAGCTTTTCTTCGTAAAGATTTACTAGGCATCATTTCATTTTAGCTTTAAAACGTGGCTGTGATGTGGTTACACAGGACTTGATAGCATCTTTACTTTACAGGTGAGGAATCTCAGAGTTGAGACTCACCCTTAGTCACAAAGGAAATTGGAGATCAAGCCAGAGAGCTCTCCTATTTCACAATTCAGTGCCTTTTCCTTTTTACTGCCCTGAATCACTTGGTCCATCCAGGCTCAGCAAAACAAATTTCACTTTAATAAAAAAGAGATTCCAATGAACTCTAGAGTTTGGAAATCCCCAAGGTTGCATTTTTGAGATAACTAAAACCCTTCGGGGAAAGTGTGACTCCCCAGAGCTTCTCCAGGTACCATTTCTGGTGATAAATGAACTCATAGAAAGGAAGAAATTCCCTCAGCCTGGGTTAAATCACTTACTAAATTTGGAATCCCAAATTTAGAGAAACACCTCAGCTGATGAAGGTTTCCACCTCTGATGTCCTGTAATTGCTAATTCTGAAAGTACAGATGTATTTTTTCCTTCCCTGTTGGAACCAGGGGGGAAACTTGGCTAAGGAACCTACGGGCTTCAACCTGTTGTGAGTGATCGGGGATACTGTTTGGAGATTGAGAATGTGTTGATGGGGAAGAGGATGTGGTGGGGACCTGTGATGAGTGAAAGAGGAGGGGAATGTGAGCCTCTGTTCCTGTAGCAGAGGCAGTTTCAAAATGTCATGTTCCTATTTACTAGCCTGCTACAGGTAACAGAATCTTCTCTACATGTCACCGGTGAGTAATTGCCATAACAATGCTGTATTTATGTGACCCATATTTTACCTCCCAAAGGCAAAGGAAGATCCTTAAAGAAACAAAAAGAACTCCAATTGTGTGTAGAGAACAGCAACTGTTTTCCCTCCTCATCCCTGTCCTAAGGTCCTTTCCTCTTGAAAATACTCTTCTCCTTTTCTTGTTATTTGCATTGTGCCCTTTGCTCTTTAAATCCTAGCACAGGATTTAAATGGAAGACTGAGGTGAAGTGCTTCTGAATGGAACCTTCCTGACCCAAGTCACCTGGCGGGCAGGGAGCTGCTGAGAGGCCTCCCACTGCACCAGTGGCTCAGGGTCAAAGAAGGACGACAAGAATTCACACTGCTCAGATGTAATCACTTCCTAATCATTTGAGAAGAACTTGCCTGGGTGGAAAACCATTTTCTCAGACAACAATTTGCCTATGAGTTGCAATGGCATTGTTCTTCTGTGCCAAGAACATCAATCAGTTCAAAAGTCCCTATCCTGTGAGCCATGGGTGAGCTAGGGGCATGCAGAAACAAGTAGACTGTGCAAGCCTATTGTCTGGGGCTAGTGTAAATGTCAAGGCTATGTAGTGTTTTAAATTGTTTATCCTGCCAATACCTGGTTTTCCTATTCCCCTGCCCACCACTTTTATAGAAGCTCTTGACTCCTGGCCACGACTGCCCCCTGCCCCCTTGATCCTGCTGTTTCTAGCTTGACTGTTCTTAGTTTAGGAGTGTGAGTTCTTTGGGGTGGAAGGTGATATAAAACCTGGACAGGATTGGAAAGCATCTTAAAAGAAAGAGTCCTAGACCCTGGGCCAACAGACTAGGCCCTCATTTACAGACATGTATTAGCTTATACCAAACCACTAACTTCTCTCTGCCTCAGTTTCCCACCTGAAACTGAGGATAGTAGTGTTCTTTCTGCTTACAAAATCCCTGTAAGAATCAACTGCTCATACATAGCACTATTTGACATAGTATTTATTTACTTCTGTGCCTAGAACAGTTACTGTTGCATTGCAAGTGCTCAATAAACATTTGTTCAATTAATCACTGTACTTGGAAATATTTTAAACTGTAAAAGCACTGTACAAATGTTTTTATCATACTTCTAGTGGATGATTCTAGTAGTGGGCCGTGCTCCACACCCTTCTCCTGTGTGTGTGCTGTATGCGCAGCTGGGTCCTGCCACAGCTGGGGTTACGGGGGATCTTTTCCAGGCACCTGCTCGGTGTCCATGATCCCATCTCCTCTGTGGATCAGCCACATTGCCCAGCAGATTGCACTTTGCTGGGAAAATGCTGTTGCCAGAGGTCAAATGTTGGTCCCAAAGGGCTGGTCTTATAAATTCATAACACGTTCTAATAAAACACAGAATGACACAGATACTGGCATTGGGAATTTTATTGGTCTGGGAAATTTCAAGGGTGTTCCAGATCAAAAAAGGGACAAGAGTAAATACCAGGATTATAGTAAAAGAATTTTAGAAGCATTCTCATGGGGAATTCCTATTTATACCCTTATTTTGGGGCTGAATTATGTCCCCCTGAGGTTCACATGTTAAGTCCCTAAACCCCAATGTGACTGTGTTTGGAAACAGGACCCATAAGAAGGTAATTGAGGTTAAGTGAGATCAAAAGGGTGGGGCCCAAATTCTATAGGACTGGTGTCCTTATAAGACGAGGAAGAGACCCAGATGTGTGTGTCTCTCTCTATTTGTCCCTCCCCTCTCTCCCCCTTCATGTACCACAGAGAAAAGGCCATGTGAGGACAGATCAAGAAAGTATCTGTCCACAAGTTGGGAGGAGAGCTCTCACCAGGAACTAAATTGGTTGATCTGAGACTTCTAGCTCCAGAACTATGACAAAATAAATTTCTGTTGTTTACACTACCCAGTCTATGGTATTTTATTAAGGCTACCCGAGTATACTAAGACAGATTAGTGTACAAGGAAGTGGGTGTTACCATAACAAATACCTAAAAATCTGGACATGGCTTTGGAACTGGGTAACAGACAGGAGTGAGAAGAGTTTTAGGTGCATGCTAGAAAAAGCTTAGACTGCTTTGAGGGGACTACTGGAGAAATATGAACCTACAGGGCCATTCTGATGAGAATCAGAGAGAGATAAGAATCATGTTTTTAGAAACTGAAAGAAATTTTACTTTTGTTATAAAGCGTCAAAGAACTTGGCCGAAATCGTTGTAGTGTTTTGTGAAAGGTAAAACTCATGAGTGATAAAATGGAATATTTACCTAAAGAGATTTCTAAGCAACGTTGAGGGAGTAGCTTAGTTGCTCCTTATCCCTTATAATAAAAAAAACAAGAGGAGAGAGGTAAGTTGAAACAATTGTTAAGTAAAGCAACACAAAAACAGAACTTGAAGATTCTGGAAAATTCTCAGCCTATCCATACTGCAAAAAATGAGAAATGCATTCTGAGGAAGACACTAAAAGTGCTCCGACCCACTTGATAAGGAGATTAATATGGGTGTGAACCATAGATTCAATCAACCATTTTAGCAGAAACCCACGACAGAAATGGGATTACACCTTCAGAGCATACTTCCAGCTGAGGCTAAATGGAAGAGAAGGAACAGAAGAGAAAATGAAAGAAGGCTGTCAGACTTCTGGGATTCTGTAAGAGGGAACATCAGAGCTATTCAGCTGTAAACATGCATTATCCTTCAAGAAAGGGAAGGAATGACCCCAACGGTGATTCAGAGATCTTTGGGATTATTACTCCCACAGAGGCTTACAGAGCAGGGCTGGTTCCTCCTAGGTTTCAAAGGGTGGGGCTATCTCTTGGTATTAGCAGCCAGGCTGCCCCTGCCCAGAGCCTCAGGGGCAAGGGCACCACCCAGGCAAGGCCACAGGGATGAAACTCCTATCTTAGTAGGCCTGGAGTGAGATTCTTGCTAGGTTTTGTACTTTCTTGGGACCTGTCACCCCTTCTTACTTTTTGATTCCTCCATTTTGGAATGGGATTGTCACCAAAAAGAAACTGGAACAGGAGCAGGTTTGCTTAGGGCCAGCTGGTAGTATGTGAGTTTGAAACAAGAGATCTGACTGGATCACTGGGGAGAAGTAAGAAGGTGCTGTAGGGGGAGTTTTCCCAGGCAATGCTTAACAGTCTAGGATGGGACTGGCTGAGAAGCTGATGCCTCCAAAGCACATGGCAATAAAAAGATTCTGGCTCTCTGGCTCTTGGGCTCACTTCTTTCTTGAGGATGGCTGGATGATCATGCTGCAGCTGCCTGTGCTTCCCAATGTGCAGCATTTTAGATGGGAAGGAATTCTGGGTATAGCCTAGGATCAGGCTGTCCTGGCAGAGGGCGGCAGGGTTATTCTTCTTTGGATGTTCTAGAGGGGATGATCTGTCAGGTAGAAGCCTGCCACCCTTCCAAAATTGTGTAGCTTTTATATCTCACATTTTAGTTTGTAAACTAACCCCATAGAAATAAGATCACTAAAACTAGTGGGGGAAATGATAGGAGAACTCAGGTGTTAAAGAGTTTAGCCTTTATTGATAGGATTAAGAAATTAAAACTGTGACTAAAGAGTTAAAGAGTTTAGCCTTCCTTGATAGACTTAAGTGACTAATGCCTGTGGAAAGCTGTTATTCCAAAATTGTGAGGCTTTTGAATACTTTTCCTTATCACCAAACCACTGCCTCTGAAATTTTGCCTGGAGGGTGGTGGCAGGCAACAGGACCTCAATTGATGGTTGGTAACAGGTTCTTGACTTTGTGCAGGGAAGGTTTCACAACATGATTTCAGGTGATTTTGAGAGTATATTCATTAAAACTGGGCACAGGAGAAAAAAAGGAAGGGCTTAGGATAGAAGAAGCAACAGGACAGAGACTAGGCTGCTGTGCTTCTGCTTTGGCTCCCTAGAAGTGAGCCATGGTAGGACTGCTGTCATCTCACTGGAAATTCAGAGAAAAGGGGCCTTGGAGGCAGGATCAGAGTAGGGGCTAAGGCTGAGATGAGCTGCCACTGCCTGTTGCTCACCTGGTTGCAAGTCTCATGGGGACCCTTAGAATGTAGGGGAGAAAAGTCAAGGTCCATCCATGCCTGAGAGGGAAGAAAGGCATGGATGTGCTCCAGAGAGATCTTGACCTGGGTCTCTGTCTTGAGGATTCTTACCTGTTTGCTAAAGGTAGGAATTTTAGGGGAGGTGGTAGGGGCAGATCTCAATAGAATATTCATCAGCTTTTGCCAATCCACCAAAACAAAGTTTATTCCCCTGACTATCCACCCTTGGGTGTGGTTGGCACAAATGGCA
Source organism: Phyllostomus discolor (assembly GCF_004126475.2). Taxonomy (NCBI): domain Eukaryota; kingdom Metazoa; phylum Chordata; class Mammalia; order Chiroptera; family Phyllostomidae; genus Phyllostomus; species Phyllostomus discolor. The sequence continues at coordinate 83,770,241 of NC_040907.2, read as the reverse complement.
TGATTTAGATTGCTGTTATCTGTCTCCCTGAGCAGGGTGCTTTTGACTATTTACCCTCTGCTTGGGGAGGAACAGTGTAAACCTTTTACTCTTGAGTGTCCTTCGGTTAGGGAAGGTAGGATTTTGCAATTTAGTAGATGGTTATAAATTGCTTGGCCATTGAACTGTCTCAGTTTCCCTATTCCACTTGTCCTGGAATGCTGACTTGCTCCAATATTGCTTGTCCTGCCATTGTATTTTGGAAGCAGATGACTTGTCTGATATCACAAGTTCATAGCTAGAGAGGATTGCCTCAGGATGAATCATGCCTGGAGTTTTACTCATATATGATTTAGATGATATTTACATGAGACTTTGGATTTTAGGCTCTAAAGTTGATGCTGGAATGAATTAAAACTTTGGGGGCTATTGGAATGAGGTAAATGTATTTTGCATGTGAGAAGGACATGAATTTTGGGAGGCCAGAGGGTACAGTGTTATGGGCTGAACTGTGTCCCCTTTCAAATGTGGAGGCCTAACTCCCAGAGTGACTGTGGGAAATAGTGCCTACCAGGAATTAATGAAGGTAAAGTGAGGTCATAAGGGTGGTCCTTGATCTGATGGGGCTGGGGTCTTTGTAAGAGAAGGAAGAGACACAAGATGTCTCTCTGCCCCTCTCTCCAATCTTGTCTCCCTCTGTCCCCCACCCCCCGACACACACACCATGTGCCACACAGGGAAGGCCATCTGAAGATGGGTCAAGCAAGTATTTGTCGGCAAGTCAGGAAGACAACTCTCACTGGGGCCCTTTTTTGCCAGCACCTTGGTGTGCGACTTTTAGCTTCCAAAACTGCAAAATAAGTTTCTGTTGTTTAAGCCACCCTGGTTATATCCAGTGCATGGTATTTTGCTATAGAGGCCAAAGCTGGTAACACAAATCCTCTTTTCCTGTTGGTTTCTCTGGCTCACTTCTAAATTGTTATCCTAACAGGCATATAGCTCTGGCTCCATTCCATCTGCAAGGGCACACTGCAGCCTAGGAGTGGATGGGGTCTATATGCTAGAATATCCTTGTTGGCCAAACATGATGGAAAAGAGGACACAAAGCAGCTACAATCTACTGAATGACTACAGATTGCAGAGAGCAATTCTTTTACCTGCTTTTCCTGAAATAATTTTAGTATGTTGAATTCAACCTCAGAAGTGGGAACGGTTATTCAAATGAAATAACCTATACCCATTATAGGAAATTTCACAGCCTGTGAAATTTTCTGAAAACCACATGCATAATGTCTATGATTTTCTGTTGCATCAGGTTTTATGAAAACAATGTTTCCAAAGTTAGTTGCAACAAATCAGCTTTGCTCACAACACTGCTATTGACACTTGAAGTCACACCTAAGAGGTATTGCTAGCATATATGCACAGGGAAATGATTATTTGGGAAAGTGGAAAAACTGTATTTTATATACAACATGGGGATAGAACAAGTGTGAAGACTGAATTTGGGACCTCAGGTTTAAATGTCAACCTTTAATTTTTTTTTTTAAAGATTGGTGCTACAGTGTTCTCATTACTTAGCACAAATTTTAAAGTGATTTGACATAAATGAGTCAAAGTTAGCCTATCATAGTTTTTATCAAACTTTAATGTTCCTTCAAGTCACCTGAAGAGCTTGCTAAGGTACAGATTCTGACCCAGTGGGCTGTGGATGGAGTCCCAGTTTCTGCATTTGTCTGTTTCAGGTTATGCTGCTGCTGATTTGGCCACCAAGTGTGCTGTACTTGGCGGAATATTGAAGGTATAGTTTTCTACATGGATAAAATACCACGTGAGATTGAGATGTTCCTTTGAGATTTCTCAGCACATCAGAATTCGCAAATGATTCAAAGCCTTGCAGCTTGAAGAACTACTTTATAGAGATTGTAATGATTTGAGCAGCAAGTGCTTGACACAAATATGTGCTTAATACTTATTGACAGGTTGGTTTCTGGCAAGTGGATCCTCCAAGGTGAAGACAAGTGTCTTCTGGTGATATAAAATGATACATCCTCATTTGGAGGATCTACAATTCTGTAAGGCATGTTTGGAGACAGTGTCAGGGCCAGTGAGACAGTATGGTTCATCTGAAGACTAGAAACACTGGTCTTTTACAAACAGCCACATTCACCTGGGATGAGCAATTGGCTTAGGAAATGGCTTGGGAAGGTTTGCTTTATCATTTTATGATTGGCTGCCTCCTGGAGTGAAAAGTCTGGCAAGAGGTAGTATAGCTGGAGTCCTTACTTGCAGGTTTGGTAAGTATGTGGGTGTACTGCTGGGTAGTTCACTGTGATTTATGACAAGCGTATTCTTATTGCTGATTATAGCTCTCTGGCAAACCAGGACCTCTCTCCCTCCAGGGACTTCCAGAACCAGGCTCGCCTATGGGTGAAACAAGGAAATTCTCAGGGATCAAGGGAGGGCTAAAACTCCTACTTGAAGTAATCATTTGTGCACTTTCAGGATGTATATAAATGTATGTATATGCATATATGTACACATATTAGGTAAGAGACCATAATTAGCAGAGTAAATTAAAATTCAGGAGCATTTTTTAATTTAAAAAATATGCTTTATTCACCCAATCTTGCTGAACTGGATCCCTTGAAATATCCAAGAGACATCAATTTTACAGAGTTATAAGTAACAGTGTTTGTTTAGTGTTAGAAATAATATGTTGTCACACTTGCTGCCAATGGACTAGGTTGTATAAATGTGGTGCACTTTTATGGGGTGAGTATTTTTTTGTTCTTTTTTTTTCTTTTGTAAATTAGACTTGGCCTTGGGGTTGACCCTCCATCCGAAGGTCTTTTTGCCTATGGTCAGTGGGAGGGGTTTGGGAGGGTGACTGACCTACAGCAGGGTCTTCCAGATTAACTCACTTCAACTCTGTGCCCCAATAATACTGAATCTCTGGTTTTCTTGCCATTATCAATGAGCAGGAATTTTCAACATTGCTAAAAGTTTATGTTCCATGGGAGAAACTTGGGGAAGATTGAGTTTTGAAAAAGTTTCATGTTATGTAACCTAGGAGGTGCCTGTTCTGTCGCCATCTAAGCAAACTCTGCAATGGCTTGATAGGTTCAGTTTGCATCATTCTGCGTTTCATTGGCTCCCAAAATCTAGCTGTAACACAAAAATTTTTGGTATATTGTGTGATCATAAATGATTGCTGCTAAAATTCCGATGGGATGCTGTTCCCACTGACAGAAACCAATTTCAAGGCAGCCAAGGAAATGTGAAAGAAAAAAAGACATATTATGATTTTACACATAATTTTGTTTCTATGTCTTTGACAATGTTTTTGTTTTATCCAAATCAAAAAATGAAAAATTAATTTCATTTCTGTTCTTTGTCATATCAACTCCCCAAAGTAAAACATTGAGTGTTTTGAGTAAGGCTCTGAAGTTTGCTAGATGATAAAGGCATTGAAGGAATGGCAGTTGAGTTCTAATAGTGGTGAAGCTTTCTGCATGTTTATAATGGTTTTTCAGAACTTTCAGGTCTTGGTAGTTCTGAAAACCACATGATTAAAGTTTATGAATTTATAGATCATATATGTAAAGGATGTAAGGTGGCACGTCTGACTTCCCTTAAGTTGCATCAGTGTCAGTCAGATCTGGGATCAGCAGTAAGGTAGAAAAACAGTGGTACAGCTTTAAGTTTGTCTAAACCTAATTTATGTCTTTATTCATTCGATATTCATTCCAAACCTACTACAAGCCACCATATGCTTTGCAAGACACTGGGTATACAGAGATGAATTTGCATTCAAGAAGAAACAAATCCATTCAAGAGGAACTGAAAGCCAGAAAACCTCAGAACATTAAAAAAAAAAAACCAAAACCCTAAATGCCAAAGACAATGAAACAACCTACAGAATCATGGGAGAAAAATTTGTTACCAATCGCACTCTGTATGTAGTCTCTGAGGTGAAGAACAGAAAACACACTCCCACATACTCTTTCAGGGGAGAAAATGTTTGAAGATGTACTATAGCCAATCAAAAATTGAATAAAATGAGGAGCTTAAATCATGTGAGAAACAGACTATCAATGAGCAATAATGAGTGACTTAAAAACTAATTGCAACTGTCAGAAAAAAAGAGTAAGAAGATACATAATAAACACACAATCTTTTTTGACAAATATCACTCAGATTCCTTTAATAAGCTAGATAATATAGACAGTGAGATTATATTCTAGCAGGGGAATAAGAAAACAAACAAGATGAAATTTTTTAAAATGCATAATATGAAATAAAACAATAGCAATAATTTGGTACAATAGCTATGATTTTATTAACAAAAGTTGAAATTTGGATAGAAAAGGTTGGAAGAAATGAGTAAAAGGATGATAGATTTCTTATTTTCAAACAAAAGAAGGGTTTGATAATTTTCATGTATTTATACACATGTTGCACACACAAAACAAAAAGTAGAAAATTACTTCTTAGATAAAATAGAAATCAAAGTAAACAGCACTAAAAAGTACAAAAGAATGATTCATACTACCAATAATAAAACATCAGCATATAAAAAATCCGCCTTCTCATCTGACTCCATTTCTGTTCTTGCCTCCCTAACCCATGGTATGGGCCGACAGCCCCAAAAGTCAAGCTTAAGACCTGGGTATTACTTTTTACTTCTCCTCTCTCATTCCACACACCCAGTCTATCACTCTTTAAATTCTACTTTTCCACCTCTTATAATCCGTCTCCCTCCTTCCATGCTCACCACTGCTTTGCTCATGCAGGGCCCCACCACCTCTTATCCGGCTTTCTACTACAACCTGGAAACTGGTTTCCCTGCCTCTTGTCTATTCTCCACAGAGAGATCAAAGTAATCTTCCAAAGTCATCTTTCTATACAGGGAGATCAAAGCAATCTTTTTAAAATGTTTGAAATGCAAAATTATTTTTAAAAATGATTATGTCATTTTTCAGTATAAAACACCATTGGCATTCCATTTTCCAGACTATTTAATATCACCGTTTGTAGTTTGATTCTTATGATCTCTCTTGGCTGATATCATTATTGTTGCTTTTTACACCCAGCACATGGATGTCGGTAATTGCAAAAAACTAGATCAGGCTCTTTCTCACCTGAGACCCTGGCACAGACTATTTCCTTTGCTTGGTACCCTCTCTGTTTCCTGGCCAAGTCCTACTCTGAGCTAGGCACCTCTCCCACTTGTAAGCTTTTCTGGACTCTCATCTCTCACAGATGTAGTTGAGCTCCTGCTGGAAGTGTTCCTTTAGGACCTTGAACTTCCCCTATCACAGCACCTTTTCCACTTTTTTTTTTTTTTTTTACAACAGCTTGTTAATATGTCTGCAAGCAAAACTACATTGTAAACCCCATGAACCTATGGGCCATAACCCCAGGTGATGATGATGATGATGATAATAATAATAATGCCAAAGTCAATCAATAAAGGACTCAACCAAGGTAAAGTAAATAAAAAGATAATCAAACAAACCAGAAAGCAGGAAGACAGTGTTTCTTTGGAAAGAAACATGTACAAGTTAAAGTGCATAGAGGTGTGGCGAGCAATATCGAAAGGAAAAGTACACACACAACTGGAAAATTTGATATGAGAAAAGACAACAGATATCAAGAATATTTAAAATTATGCTTAGGATTTAGAACACCTTATTAAAACGGCAAATTTCCTGGAGAAATACAAATGACCAAATCGTCTTAATAATTCAGAAATCTGAAAAAAATGGAAAAAGTTCTCAAATAATTACATTTAAAAAAGCTAATAAGCTTGACAGCTTTCACCTTTTGAAGAAGCAGATCATTTCTGTTAGATAGCTTGTTCTGCAATATAGAACAGGATTTTAAAATCTATCAAATTAATTTCATGTGGATGAAATGACTCTGCTTCAAGATGCTGAACAACTCAAAACTGCTGCATTAACTAGGAATCTCATCTTTGAATATATCTGCAGAAATCCTTAAAATAATTATAGTCAAATGCAATAGCACCTCTGTAATTCACCCACTGCATCCAAGTAGGATGTACTATATCATGAATTCCTGGAATTCAAGAATGACTTAATGGGAGTAATAGGCTAGCATATTACACAAATGGAGCTAATGAGAAAAAAATAGTAAAACATAATAAAACCATTTCAACACTATTCTGAATAAAAATTCTTAGAAAAGAAAAACAGTGGACATTTACTCAAATTGCTAATGGATGTCTGAAGGCTAAACAACAAGAGTACTTTCATTAAAACCAGGGACAAGCCCTGGTTGGCATAGCTCAGTGGATTGAGCGCGGACTGGGAACCAAAGTGTCCCAGGTTTGATTCCCAGCCAGGGTACATGCCTGGGTTGCAGGCCATAACCCCCAGCAACCGCACATTGATGTTTCTCTTCCTCTCTCTCTCTCTCTCCCTCTCTCTCTCTCTCTCTCTCTCTCTCTCTCCCCCTCTCCCTCTCTCCCCCTCCCTCTCCCTCCCTTCCCTCTCTAAAAATAAATAAATAAAATCTTTAAAAAAAAAAAAACAGGGACAAGTCTAGGAATTCTCTGAACAGAAGTTTTGGCTTATAATTGACCAAAACCTGCTAGTATATTTTTGCTTTGATTTTGGTCATGAAAGACTAACTGGATAAATACCTGCTTTAGATGTATTTTTGGCATTCCTGAGATCCTGCCTGATCAAAAACCATGATTATATAGATAACCATCATATCTGATCAGTGATGATTGACAATGTTGACATAAGCCCTATAAGATTTTCATTTTTGTTCATGGTCAAAAATAAAAATGTTAACCATTTCTTATGATTTAGTCTAGTACTATTGAGAGAGAATGCTAAATACCTTTAGGGAGGACATTGTATCTGTGGAGATAAGCAGCAATGTCTCAAGAATGAACCAGAAATTGTTACAGGGTGTGTGGAGAGGAGGTTTCTATAGTAATCACAACCTCTCTTATCTTGGTGCTTAAGAATCCATGTTTCCAGCTTGCTCCTAAAAAGCTGGCACAAATCAAACCTTCCTGGCACCTGAATTCAGAATGTTTCCCACCACTCACCTCCATTCTCTAATGAGCCATTAACCTAATAACAGAGAAATAAGGCATGGGGTTCCTCTGCTGGGGCACAGACCCTGAGGTGCATGCAGCTGTGACCAGGGAAGGCATGCTCCTTCCCAAGATGCCAAGGGAACAGATGCAAATCCTCTGATTTTCTCTTTGTGAGCTCTCCTTTGAGCTCAGTTATGCTGGTTCTGGTTTGCCCGAGTCTGTAACATGGCAATATTCATCAGAAACCAACTAAGTTTCATAAATATTTGATTCTATACTTAAAATGGTTAAGAGAGTAAATTTTATGTTATGTGTTTTACTGAATTTTACAGTGATAAAATGTTTCAGAAAGAAACCCCTAATTGATGGCAGTAATAATGAGAATTAGGGTTATCTCTGGGAAAACAGGAGGTGGTGATAACTGGGAATAAAAACAGGGAATTATGGAATGTTAGGAATGTTCCATATCTTGATCTGGATGTACATATAGATTTAGGAGACAAAAAATATTTGAATTGTATACTTAAGATTAGTGCACCTGACATCCTTTACTGCAAGTCAGACAACCAAAATAACACAAAAAAGTCATGAAAAGACAATAAAAAAAAGAAGTCCAAGTAGTCAGAAAACATAGGTAAATATGTTCAGTCTCAATAGATATCAAGGAAATGCCAATTAAACTACACTCCCACAAGGCTGGCTAATAAACTATTTGATTGATCAGTCAAACAGATTGACTAATTCACTATTTATGGAAGGAAAATTGGTGCAATTGTCTGGAAAATTGTGATGTATCTGCTAAGCTAAATACAGAATTCTCTCAAAAACATTAAATAACAATAACAGAAGAATATTAGAGTTAGATTACATAGTGCTAGAAAACTTCATAAGATTATGTGCATACTAGTATTCATATCATGAAATAAAATAAAACTGTATTATGTTTTCAGTTATTCAAGTTTACTAACACTAAGGGTATTTTGGGAAAATGTGCTGCTTGGGAATTCTTTACATCTTGTGAAGATGGATTAACAGCAGAAGGTCAAACTATCATCTTAAATTTTTATGAGGAAGTAAAACTCTAAAATAATGTCTAACAAAAATTTCAAAGATGTATACTAGTATAATGAAGAGTTTGAAAAAGAGTATGACAGAAAAATGAGGAACCCAGAACATAGTTGATATCACTAATATACCCTCAAAAAATAGATTTAACAAGGATCCTTGTTGAAATGATTGCTACAGACTGACAATCATTTTCAGTAGTTACAGATGAAAGATTATTCAGATTCATATAATCCTAAGTACAAAGTCCATTCTTTGTATACATATTGCCTAAAATTATTTCCCTGAATTCCATTTTCCTGTGCACAAGAGGTTACTGGCTATTAAATGTGCTACTTCTGTCTTGTGTCTCAGTTGCCAGGACAGGCAGAACTCACCAAAAGTCCTTCTAAGTTTGACAGCATGGTGGGTTCATGGTGAAGTAGCTAAACTTTTCTTTTATATGCTGACTGAGAGATTTGGGGACAAAGATAATGGATCTGATCAGGACACACTTATAGAATGGGAAATCAATGAAGACAGTTATTATCAACAATGGACAAACAGGATGGAGACTACGAATTCTAGGAATCACGCAAACAGTGTTTTACCTATCCCTTCAGTTGTGTTTGGAAACTAATTCTGTCTAGCACAGTGTATTTTAATAGGATTACCTACTCAAGAAAAAAAGATCTTAGGACTCTTCTTATTCTTTGATCAGAGACAAACTACATAGTGTACAAGGGATTTTGGAAGTGGCCTGCCATATTTTAAAAATGTGTAAAAACTGCTTGAACCAAATAAAGCCTCAGTACTCTGTGTTGTAGATAAAGGTGCCGGTCTAGCAGGACGGAGTCTGTTCATTGGAACCTGCTCAGGTAGTAACCCAACTGACAAGTGTCACAAGGACAAATATTTCTTACACGATTCCTGGTATAAAAATACGCCTCTCACTCCACTCCAGAGAAGATGTTGCGAGCACTTTACAGGCAATGGAAGCTGAGATACAGGGAAAGTCATTGATTATTTTGGTATCCTGAAAGCTGACTGCACTCCATCTCAACATTTTTAGATCTCAGACTTGAAAGAGATTTTTATCAAATGATTCATTTGAACGTAAAATATATTTATTAGAAATAAAAGTAAAAATCTGAAAGTTTGCAGAAAGCATCTTACCCCAGCAGTGCACAAAACTTAAATTGGTGAGATTGTTGCAATGAAACCATATCATCACCATCAACCAAATACTCAAGGTCAAGAGTTGATGGGAAGGTAACTTTCCCTGCCTTCTTATTGTCAGAGAGGAAGGAAAGCTGGTGGCAATGTGTCCATTGGCAGTACTTATTCTGGTAGAGTGACCCAGAAAATCTCTGTCCTTTACTACATGCTAAAATTGAGCATTTATTTAATGTCATCAGTGTTCACTGTGGTACCCACAGCAGCAATTCAGTGCACAGCAGGGCTGAGGAATAGGTAGTTTTAAACCATAATGTCAAAATATTTAAAAAATTTACTAAGTATTTTAATACAATTATAACAATAATTTTTAAAAGATTTATTTATTTATTTTTAGAGAGATCAGAAGGGAGGGAGAAAGAGAGGGAGAGAAACATCAATGTGTGGTTGCCTCTTGCACACCCCCAACTAGGAACATGGCCTGCAACCCAGGCATATGCCCTGACTGGGAATCAAACTGGCAACCCTTTGGTTTCCAGGCTTACACTCAGTCCACTGAGCCACACCAGTCAGAGCATAACAATAATTTTTTTAAAATAAAATTTTAGATGAACTTTCTATTCCTGCAATTTATTCTATGTTGACGATGTATGGTTCTACCATGGTTTTCACTAAATATTAATTTTTAACATTGCTCTTTAGATATTCCTCCAAAATGTATAACTAGTATCCCTCTACTGAAAATAGTTCTGGCTAATGTACTAAATTAAACAATAGAAATGAAGTATAGTTCCTAAAGGAGAGAAAATAAAATTATCATTATTTACAGATGATATGAAAATAATGATAGAAAACCTATGAGCAGCAATTGAAATATTCTTAAGTTGATGAGAGTTCATTAGCAACCTGGAATTTTAGCAGCTTGGAGATTCAAAATAAGATTTGATTAATTAGAAAGATAACTTTTACTAGCAAGAGACAAATTAGTATTGTAAAGGCATAAATACTTCTTAATTTGTTGGAATTTCTTTGGACCTTAACAAAAAACATCAAAAGATTAGTTAGATGGTAAATTGGCTAAGATTTTTTTAAAAATTAAAGTGATGAGAACATAATTGCCCTTTCATATACAACCTATACAGGGAAGAGCAAAAGTAGGTTTGCATTTGTGAGTATGCAAAACATAGTTTATCCTTGTATTATTATCTATGAATTATTGTATTATTTTCCATACCAACAGCTGTAAACCTACTTCTGACCGACCTTGTATTACAGAGTAACATTTAGTAAAACAATATAATTTTACTAAAACAATTGGAAATACAAATCTGCAACAAAATAGATTATCAGAAATAGATTCTAACCCTATGGAGAAGGAAGTATTTGTGCTAAACACTCTAAGGAAAACAAGCTTTTTTTTGGAGAAACAATCAGTGCCTTCTCTCTCTCAGATGCCATTAACTGAATTGGTATTTAAGAAGAGCTTTTAACAGTACCTGGCACATAGTAGACTTTATGTGTTTGTTAAATAAATAAAACATAAGATATCAAGATACATTAAACTAGAAAGTAAAACATCATACTTTTAGAAATAAAGAAAATAGGAAAACTGAAGAATTCTTATACAAAAATGTAAAAATTAATATATTTGACTATATTTTGTCCAACACCAGAACCAAATTACAAAGCAATCAAGCTGAGTAAAGTATTTTCTGGCAAATGTGGTAGACAAATATATAAAAAGTTCTTAAAAATCAATAAAAACCCAATAACATCTCTTGATAAATAAAGTACATGAACATACAAGTTACAAAAGAAATAGAAAATTCTGGTAGACTTACAGAAAATACTAATTCAAAGTACTAAAAAATTCAAAAATTGATAAAGACTTTAAATAATTTCAACATTTTAGATATTGTTGAAATATTTTTTAACAAAGTTATAATGCTTATGGTTAAAAGGGTCTCATAATTAAAATTAATAAGCTTCCCCCCTTCTCCTCCTTACTCTGAGTCCTACTTTCTGAAGGCAAGTGCTTAACTTTTTCTTCTCATATTTTGTTCACATCTCTAAATAGTAAGCTTAAATTGATTCCTTTATTTTTATCACTTTTATGCCTTAGTTTTTGGTTTCTGCAGCAACAAATGAAATTTGCAGCACACCTTCCTCTCCTCTCCCTTTCTACCCATGAAATTATATCACTTTTTAAAGTTAAATAATTATGTTACCATGACTACATAACCATCACTGCCTGCAAAACCAGGTAATGTTTTATAATTATATGTCTTTTACAGTTGTTTTTGATCCTAGTCCCCTCGGTTTCTGATTGCCTTTTTTATATATATATATATATATAGCACTAATTGTCTTTATCATATTATCAAGGTGTTTTTTTTTTCAACTTTTAATCACATCAGGCATGCTAGCAAATCTCTTCCTGGACTTAGACCACCTCCCCTGTCTCCCCCCTCTCCAGCAGGATCCTAGATCATTCTGTTCCAATATGGGCTGGTTGCCCTGCAAAGATTTATTTAAAGATTATATAAGAGGAAAGGGTGTGGTGAAACACTCAAATAGTGATGGTGGAGTGTAAATTAGTACAACCACTCTAGAAAGCAAGTTGTCAATACGTGTCAAAAGCTATAAACATTCAAGGACTTTGACCCCATGTTTTACTTCTAGAATTTTTTTTTCTAAGAGGATAACCGGAGATTGTATACAGAGTTATGTGCAAGGATAATCACTGCAGTGGTAATGTACGTGCAGAATCGGAAGTGGCGTTAAGTTTCTGCTTATTTGTGGACTGTTACTAGCTACTGGAGTACTCTGCATTCATTAAGTCATCGGTGGAACACTTTTTGAAGTCTACATTGGGAAAACACCCTGAGAGAAATGGCAGTCTTCAGGAAGCTAAAACTGAGGTGTAAAAAGAAAAGGCAATGAACCAGTTTACAAACATTGAGAAGAGGAAGACAGAGTAGTTTGCTGGCAAAGGGACCTGCAAATCAAATGACACACGTATGCACACAATGAAATCCCAAGTATTGAATTACTGTAAAGTAGCTGCTTCCATGGGCAGCCCTATGTAACATGCATGCCCCAGGTGAATAGCAAGGGTTTCATTTTAAAATTTCATTTTGCTAGTGATGCTCCCAAGCTGTGAATGAATGGGTGTCAGGTCCCTATGTGAAACTGACAAGGAGGGGAAGAGGTGCTGTTGGATAAAGACTGAAAGTTCACAGGGAAGCCACAAACAATAGCTCATACTCTAAGGTTCTGATAAAAGGGTGTGTGGGGAATGAGACTCACCTTGAGAATTACAAGAGAAATTATGTCATAAGGGGAAACCCAGATTTCAGCTGGAATGAGGCAGAGGATAATGTACCTGAAGAAGAAGTTACAAAGCTTCTTGGCAGCAGAGCAGGGCTTCCAGAGAGCATGATTTAGGCTAGGGTTAAAGGAGGGTCAGAGGGAAGGATGTGAGGGAGAGCCACCTTGTACTTTGAATGTAGGGGAGTTTAGCCATCCTGAAGATGAGAAATTCTGGAAATTGAGGGGTAGAGACGCAAGGCACGAACAGAAATGATGGACTGAACTGACAGCCTCAGGATTTCACTGAAAGTTTGGAATGAACTTGTGAAAATGTCTCTGTAAAATATTGTTTCAAATATCTCAGGTCCACCTAATTAACTTAGGCTTATTGGGATTTTTAAGGTTTACTTCATGCACAATATGTCATGGGGGAAAACCCTCTAGCTAAGCAATTTGAATAAATGCTTTGAAAGAGAATGAAGCAGTAAAAAGGGTGGACTTAAGATTATCTGTTCATTTTTTAAAAAAGCACAGATAAGAGCAGGATTGAAGTGTACCAATAAAAGACTGAAAATGCAGTATTTGCTCAAGGCAGGTGTGGGAGCATTCGGGGATTATGTAAAACGTTGGCTAAATTTTAAGTCAGCATGAACTGAAGGTGTTTATCTGGTTTCCTAGCAGAATGAACCTTACTCCCTCATTAAAGCAAAAATCTCCCAGATATGGCTTTGACTTTAGATCAGAGGAAGGGCTAAGAGTAAATTAGTGAAGGAATGCCAAAAAAGGGAACAAAAAGGACTCACGCTTTAGAAATAAATAGACACATAAAAAGTTTCCATTAACCACCTGATGACGTTTTGCTTTCTCACTTCCCCAGATGTTTATTTTTCAACCTAGGGCATAACTCAAAGTGGGTAGGGATGTGGGAAGTGCATGTGTTTACCTGTGCTTTCTTATTTCTGGGTAATTAAAGCAGTGGTGGTGCACAAAAACTCTTTAGAGTAGACCATATAACTGTGAAGAAGACAGGCCTATCATCTTGTAATTATTAGCAGCTTGGAGTTAATACCTATTTTTAATGGTTTTATGGCCCAAATTTTGAGAAATGCTTCATGTAGATAATAAAGTACTGTATTTTCTGAGAAAAAGGTGCAGAGAAACTCGAACACTTTGAGGCTCGGGACCTCATTCCAGATTCTTAATCAGTTACACTTGAATTTCTGAATTTTACCTGCTAACTACAATCTTTTTGATAAATCTACTGAACATAGTTTATCCTGTATTCATGAGAAGTTTTATTCTATACCTGTAACCACATCTACTAAAACCAGTGGAAAGAATGTCCTGGAGTGATTAGCACAAAAAGAATCTGTTATAAAGGATGCACAGAGGCAAAATATTGATGGAGAACAGAAACACACCCAAGTTCTGTATGTTACCTCTACCCTCATCCATGGGCTGGGCAGAGTGACCTCATTTTTTACCCCCTTGACATTGTCCAGCCTACCACTCTGGGTTTGCAAAGAAGCTTCTGTCTTTGTAGTACTTGACTTCCACCATCAGAGTTCTCACGGAAAAATCTTTCATCACCATAACAAGTCAACTTGGCCATTATTGATGCTTGGCCTGAAGTTACACAAACACTATGAGTTTTGGAAGAGAGGGCTAAGTGGATTATTCTGGACATCTTTCATGAGAGTTACATTGTCTTCAAATTTCTCTTCTGTGTTTTCCTTTTCTGAGCAGCTTCCCAATTACAGTATAATTATTTTCTCTATCCTTTCCAGTTCTTCATTAAAAAAGAAAGGAATGTGTTTCTAAGAAATTATCATTGTGAACTGACTTGCATTTTAAATTATAACTCTTGCCTTGATTTCTAGAATGAGTGGAAGGGAAAGTGATCATATAGGTCTAACTATTCTTTTTCTTAATGTTTTTAAGGTTTTATTTATTTTTAGAGAGGGAAAGGAGGGAGAAAGAGAGGGAGAGAGAGAGAAACATCAATGTGCGGTTGCTGGGGACCGTGGCCTGCAACACAGGCATGTGTCCTGACTGGGAATCGAACCTGCGATGCTTTGGTTCACAGCCCGCACTCAATCCACTGAGCTATGCCAGCCAGGGCAGGTCTAACTATTCTTAAACTTAGTTTGAGATAACTGAACTATTTGTCTTTTGAACCTCATTAAAACATTGAATGTACCCCTGGCTGGCATAGCTCAGTGGATTGAGCTTGGGCTGCGAACCAAAGCATCGTAGGTTTGATTTCCAGTCAGGACACATGCCTGGGTTGCAGGCCATGGTCCCCAGCAACCGCACATTGATGTTTCTCTCTCTCTCCCTCTCTTTCTCCCTCCCTTCCCTCTCTAAAAATAAATAAATAAAATCTTTTAAAAAAACATTGAATGTTATTTTCATTAGGAAACAAAACATCTTTTACCAATAGATTCCATATAACTATTTTTATCTGTAACACTCAAGAGTTTCTACTGCGTAAAGAACAAAGAGTAATTCCTAAAGTAAAATTAAGGAAGCTCTGTGTAAACTCTGATGATAGTACTAATATTCCCATAAAGATTCCAATGACTTGTGAGAGAGAATAAACACAGGCACCTGAAGCAGGATGGTTAGGAGGAGGAGCTCATGATTAGGAGCATGGGGTTTTGAATAAGCAATGTGGGATTGAATCCATTGTTTCAGTAACTGTATAAACTTGAAAAATTTCTTAACCTCTCTGAATGTCAGTGTATGTAAGTGATAGAAGGAGGTATAGACAAATGGATTTCAAGTAAAAGTCCTGAAAGACATGGTGACCAGTTTTTTTTCCAAAAAAATGAGGACAGAATATATAAAAGGGAATGTTATTTGAGTTTCTTGTTTAAATTCAGTTAATTGTTTGGAAGGAAAATTACTGAGGAAAGGGAGTTACAGATATAAGGCATGGCAGCGTCTTCAGACATGGCAGATGGGAGAAGTAGAGAGAAGATGAGCTGGAGAGTAGTAGGCTTTAAGGAAAATAAAAGGTGACTAAGGCAGTCTTCTTTGCCCATGTGTTTCATAATATTAGTAATAGTACCTTTTAAATAGAATTTGATATCATAGAGCACTTGATTTCTTAACTGGGGATTTCCTTTATGAACATATTTTCAACTTTGTTCCATCTCTACTTCATTTGTTTGAAGAGATGAGTCTAACACACAGGGAACAAGGAGAACATAGAGGGCTGTGCCAATAGGCTCATTATGAATGCAATAGGAATGCAGAGGCCAAGAAGAACATGGGAGGGAGGTATTGCAGCAGGAAGAAGGACACTGCAAGAAGGACAGAGCTTTCCTAGGTGCCTCCTAGGTACCAACAGCAATGGGAGGTCTGACTCAGTTATAGGAATATTTGTATCAGACCATGTCCAATACCAAGCAAGGTGTCTGAACAGACATGTAATAATTTCCGAAATTTTTGAGGATATGAAAATAAGAATCTACCTGTTATAGGCTGAACTGTGTATCTACACATCAAAGCCCTAATGCTCAGTACCTCAGTATGTGACTATATTTGGAAATAGGCCCTTTAAAGAGGTAATTAAAGTAAAATGGAATTGTCAGGATGGGCCCTAACCCAGTCACTGGTGTCCTTGTATAAAGAGGAAATTAAGACACATGAAGAGACAACCATGTGAAGTCACATGGAGAAGACAACCACCTACAAGCTAAGCAGAGAGGTCTCAGGAAAAAAAAATAACTCTGGGCATCTTGATCTTGGATTTCTAGACTTCAGAACTGTGAGGCAATAAATTTATGTTGTTTAAACCACCCAATTAATCTCTGGTACTTGGTTATGGTAGCTCCTAGTAAACTAAGCTACCTTTCTTGTTTTCATAGCCCACAGATGACGATTGTGCCTTAGTTATATTTGTTGTCCATCCCCATGGCAGCAACTCATGTTTTTAATGTTCTAAATGGCAAAGGTGGGGGAGAGTAGAAAACAAGTTGGAGAAATACAGTCATATGTGGATGGGGAACAGAAACAAGAGTCTACATGAGCAGTGCAACCGAGATGGTGTAAGGTCAACGTGATATAAGGTTGAGGGAGCCTTCACCACCCTTTTCCAATGATTCAGACACTGGTCACTGCTTGACAGAATTTTTCCCCAGAGAATTTACTAGTAGTCAGAGAAGAGGCAGAAACCAAGGCCATCATTTTAGTTAATTCTCTCAGATGTGAGACCAGGCAGGGTAGGAATGTGATGATGAAGAGAAGCTGGAATTTGGGCCTTGGTGAGAAAAGGAGACCAAAAGAAGAGCTGGTTCAGGAACATTAACCCTGTAACTGCCACCTACATTTTTATATGTACAAAACAACTCAGAACAAACACGAAGGAGGAAAAGGGAGCTGACTAATCATTGAGTTGTACCCTTTGTGGAATATGTGCCAAAGACAAATTTGAAAGGGAAAAGAAGTAGAGAAGATACCCCAAAAGCTACAGAGTGAATGTCAGGGATGGCCAAAGGGAGTCTGGGGAGACAGGGAAAAGGTATGAAGGGGAGAAGTAGAAAAAATGTGGTGGGATTGGTGCTATTCCAGTTATTACTAAATACCCTTGAATTGCTCTCATTCATTTAATGGGAATCCAGGAATGAAAGACACAGCCCAACCTTCCAGGAATCTTTCAGTCCAGTGATGAGCACTGAGAAATAAATTGTTAATGAACTGATGTGTTATAAGTGCTATGAGGGGAACACATGTTTTGCACTGGGAGCAGAGAAGGGACACCTTGCCTGTTGCTGTAGGAATAGGAGGCCTCCCTGAAAAAGGTGATGTCTTAAGAAAAAGTTGGGGTTAGGCAAATAAAGAAAGAGGTGGAGTGCATTTCAGGCATGTGAAAAGGTTATGAGATGGGGGAGCATAACCAATTCATGGAACTATAGGTAAGTTACTATGGCTGGAGTATAACACAACATTTCTAAATCTTGGTCTTCTCTCAGTGATGGGGAGGGAGAGCAAGAGAAGAAAGCCACAGTGTCTCTCAGAACTTAAAAATGTGGAATGTAAATTCATACATGCATATTATGAATCATCTGAATGGTTTACATAGAGCTAAAGGCTATTACAATAAAGACAATTTAAGACAATACCAAATTTAGCAATATGTGTTTTTTTTCTTTTAAAGGAATGTGTTTAAACACTAGTGAGAGGTACAACCTGAATTGTAGGCAAGACTGTATGGTTTAAAGTTATGGTTTAGCTGCAACATTCCTGATTCTAACAATAGTTCAGGTATTTCCAAATTTCAGGGAACTGAATTGCCCCAAGCCATCAGTCCATAGGAAAGACTAGCGGACTCATGGTTCAAGTGATGTTCTTGTGCTATCCTAGAATTTCAGTTAGTGCCCTTTCTGTCAGGGTTACTGGAGAACTGAAGGGTGGAGGTGAGGCATTGACCAAAAAAAGAAAAAGGACTCATGGACATGGACAAGTGTGGTGATTATGGGTGGAGGTGTGGAGCATGTAAGGGGACTAAATGGTAATGGAAAAAATACAATAAAAATGTGGAAAAAAGAGAACAGGAGCTATGAAGACAATCTAATGTGGAAAATGAAGAAAAAAGAGCTAACAAATTTCATGGGAAGTGTGAAGTGATCACACACTAAAAAGGATGGTCTCTGTTAAGAAATACCACTGAATGAGGGGGATGGGACACTAAATAAGGGGCAGAGTTATTTCTTATGCACCTGTTGTACTTGGCTTATACTTCATCTGGATGAAACTTCATGTTATCATCACTTGGCCTTCATTGTAATATTAAAAAACAATCAACCTTCTGCCCTTAGAAGTAGGTATTTGGTGCACGTTCATTGTGCTTAGAGGCATTGTCTTTTGACCAGTGAATTATAAATATGTACACTGCACTCTATAAGATCTATTAGACCAGAAAAAAAATGGAGTTTGAGATGCAATTAATTCTAATGTATTTCATTTAGATATGGATAAGAATTAAAACTTGGAGGACTGTGAGGCAATTTGCAATAAGGACTTTTAATAACAGGCTTTTTGACTTCTTGGCAGAGTGCAATGGAGACAGACTGAGTACAAGAGCAAATTGGTTGCATATTAGTACAGAGCCCTGTGATATAATTGATATACATTGGGCATGTTTAATGAATGTTGGAAAGACCCAATAAAAGATGATTGTTCTCTGATGGAAAAAGTACCAACCTATTTTCAAAATGTTGATTACATTTCAGCCCAAATTCTTATTTCTTGTGTTTCTTTCCCAGTTAGAATTGAAAGATATGAGCTCAGGGACTGTGTTGCTCATGTATTACCAGCATCTAGAATACTGCCTGGCCCACAAGAGATTCCACATCAGTATTTCCAGAATGAACTCAAATCATTTATACACCCACTTTGGGCCAGGCACTGTGTCAAGTGCTTTAAAAATCTTTGTCTTATTTGACTGTCATTATAGCTAGTCAGGTATCCTCTTGGCCTCTGTGGAAACTGAGGCTCAGAGAGACTAATGAACTGTCCAAAAAACAAATTGCTAGTAAATACCAGATCTGGCACATATTTGTTTTGTTATAAAACTCTGATTAAAATAGACATTTTTCACTTGACACAGCAGATCTGCAATTAGTAATTTTCTTCTCTACTGTAACCAAACCTGAGTTTCCCCCAACCTCTGGATTTGACCATGAAGATGATAACTTATCATATAAATATAAAATTCCCCACTTTCTTCAAACAGGATCCAGGGCAAACACTTTCAGGTAGGCTAAACAAATGCTATTTTTGGAAGAGTGATAGGAGACACTAAGAGGGCGGAGGACTTACATCCAAATCTACCTTCTTAGTTAGATGGTTAAAGTGCAAACTGAGGACTCAAGAGGGGCTTGGTTTGTGTGTGTATGCGTCTGTACAATTGAAGGATTCCAACACATAAAGAGTTTTGTTATTTATACAAAGATATTGCTCTTCCTAGGTGGGAAAATTTTTATTCAGCTGGCATTTTCCATCAGGGGAAAAGGTAGAAAACTAAGTGACTGTTGGTACAGACATTATGTTGGGAACTTTATGTTCATTATGAATTGAACTTACATTTAAAAATGCATTTTACTTAGTACTTTCTAAAATTTACTGTGCAGAGCTGAAAAACAAAGATGAATAAAGTGCATTCCTTTACACCAAGGAATTTACAGTCTAGAAGGTGAGGCAGGAGAACAACCAGTGATTATAATTGGGTATAATAAGTGTCATGCAAGCAGTCTGCACAGAGTTATTATGTAGGAGCACTTAGGAGGGGCACCTACACTTAATCTTAGCCAAAGGATGACAAGCCTTAGTAAAAGCAGTTAGACTAGGCTTAACAAATAGGTATAAGGAGGGGTTTTGGGGTGACCTGGGGTCTTGAAACATCAGTACAGAAGTGAAGGGACAGATTCACAGCAGGAAGAAGGGAAAACAGGAGGAGGCTTCTAGAGGCAAGAAAGAACTTGACAAGTTCAAGGACATTGCTGGAATACATATGGCTGGGGAACAAGGCCATTTGAAAGATTTTAAATTAATCTTGATGACTACAGAAGCAGTACAAAATTTAAAGTGGGGGGGAAAATAGAATTAGTTTGCATTTTCCAAAAATAATTCTGTCAGCAGTTTGTATAAAGACATAATTATTATTTTTTTATTTTTGCACTTTTGATTATCTGCAATGGTAGGGAATGAGGTACAGGGACCTTGCTATAAATGGAAATTTATATGATCTCCCCATTATTATGCTGGTTGTTAGCCTAATTATCTCCCTAAGAAACTTTTATTGGAACTTCTAGTAAGTTATAAAATAAACTTACTTGTCTTGCAATGTCTTGAATGAATTTTGGAGAGAGACTAGAAGCAGGAGGCTAGTCACAAGGCCACTGAGCACTCCAACCAGTGGAAAGGCTGCTAGAAGGTAGACTTGATACAATTAGGAAGGTGAGGAGGAAGAAGTTCAGGTGTCAAGGATGACTTGTACATTTCTGGCTTGGGAGACCTGGAGAGTGGTAGTTACACCACAGCTAACATTTATAGAGCATTAACTATGTGCCTGGTACTATTCTATAAGCTTTACATATATGAACTCATTTAGTACTCACACCAACACAATGGTGTTAAGTGTCACTTTTTTCATATTTAATAAATGAGGAAATGGAAGTGGAAGAAGGATAAATATAGTTTGCCCAAGGTTACATAATTAGTGAGAAATAAATTTAGGAGTGGTCAGTTCATAGAGGTCTTATACAGACACACACACACACACACACACACACACACACACACTAACCCAAGAGGCAACTATTGGGTAAGAAAAGAAAAGGACCAAGGGCAGAACCTGGGGAAATTCCAATATTTCTGGAGTTGGCAAGAGAAAAGAAGCCTGCAAAAGATACGGAGTTGTGTCAGCCCAGGAGGTTGAGGACCTCAGAAGACAATGGTGTGACAGATGCCAAGGGTTTCCAGATTGGGATTGCCACCTGCCTCTTCCAGGTGCAGAAATAGAATCTGGGAGGTAGTAGAGCTGGGGTTCACTGCCAATGAGATGCTGCGATCATCCCACCACTCCACACCTATCACCAAGGCAGAATTTGGAGGACAGACACGTGAATTTCACTTTTGGACTCTCAATTACCTGGAATGATGAGGAATGAGGGACTGGGATTTGAAATATGTTAAAATTTAGATTTTCCTCTTCTTAGATTGCCAGTCATTAGTCTAATTTCCTCTGTATGTAATTCTTCACAGGAACACTTAATGAGTTAGAAAATTAACTGATTTAAATTCTATTTCTTATTTTCTCCCCATTAAGAACTAGCTTGAAAGTATCGAGGAGGAGAAGCAGAAGGCCCCAGTTAGCCAGTTATCCCCCAAATACTCATTGTTGGGATAGTTACCTAGATGGCTTACAGCTCACAAAGTTTGTTGGCAACCCCTACTGTTTACAATAATGGCTAAGGTAACCTCACTGAATATTTTCTCTGGATTACACTTCAGCAAATGACATGAGTTCTCAGGGATCTCTGCTTTTCTCAGGCCCATGGGTACCAGCCATTTTCCTTCCTTTCCTTGAATTGTGCCAGCAGCTCCCGAAGGCACGGTCATCCTGCAGGGTTACAACCACATTACAGGGCAACTCCCATCCCTGATGCCTGGCCGCTGTCCCTCCTTAAACTAGTCACAGCCACAGGCACCTTTACATATAAGACATGTATGCCATACATTTATTTTTTAAAATCTATCCCATGTACTATACATTTGTTTTTCCTTTATATTCTACATTTAAAAATCTCTTTTGAAAACCAGCTTGGAAACTGGAATCCTTCATAAAGTTTAGCACTTGACCTGTTTTTTTTTTTTTTTTAAAGAACTCTGCCTTTCCATCTGAATTTGCATGCTTTTATTTTTCCCTCTTTTCTCCATAGTGCTTGCAGCACAACTCTCAATTTAGTAGTCAGAAAAACATTGCAGCCCCAGCTCCTATAGCCCTTAGCGGGCCTTGTCAATATTCGTTTGTTTATCTGTTTACTTCTTTGGCTGTCTCTCCCACTACCTTAAAGATCTAAGAAGACAGGAGTGCTGTCTTTTTACTCAGCAGTGCAGATTTGATTTGCAACTGAAGCTCAGTGCTCTTTTAACGACAGCACACAGGGAGGGGAGATGTGTCATTTGAACATGATCTCTAGAAAAGGAGGTGGGAATGGCCTGAAATTTGTCTACTCTAGAAACTATCCAGAGAAGTGTGGTGTTGAGTAATCAGTTTGGGGAGGGGTGGGGTGGAGAGGGGAGCGCTGGACCTGCAAGGCAGAGAGGAACTGGAAACGAGGGATGAAGTGTTGGGTAGCAGGATGGGGGAGCCTGTACAAGAAGCCAGGAGCTAAAGTGGTACCCACAAAAGGGAGAAGCTGGAAGGATGGGGGCAGGGCCAGAGAGAGATCAGGGTCAGGCTGGTTTTGGTTAAATTTTGTTACTCATGGGTAGTGAGAACAGATTTCTTCTTATTAATCAGTTTACACGCTTTTGCTCGGCAATGGTATTTTCTTGCACAGTCATTTCTCACAAAGCTGCCATTAGGAAAATTTGAATCTGGCTGGAGAAATGAAAATAACTAAGAACCTTAAGTGAAACTATGACCTATTATTCCTCTCAACAATGAGAGAATGAAAGTCTAGAATGAAGGCAGATAGATAGCATAGAATCCTGGAAAAGAGGTTACAAAATTTACAGTAAAAACTAGTTATAAACCTTCAGAGACTGTGAAACAGAAACTGTTCAAAAAGAAAGGGAAACTAAAACTGCAACTCAAAAAGTGTAACTATAAAATATCCAAACACAATTTTGACAAAGAAGAAAAATGATAGAAATCTCTACAAATAAGCAGGAAGAGGCCTTGTTAGAGTTGCTTTTAAAAAACCTACATTAAAAATGCGAGGAAAGGAATATAATCAAGTACGGATGTAAAGATGGCTTCAATCTATCCGTGAAAAAACAGTTTTGCAATAAAATAAAAGAAAAAAGAACTTGTTTCTAGAGCGAACAGAAGCTTACTAAAAAAGAAAATTAAGCTGAACAATAAAAGGACATTCTCAGTGAACATGAGCAGCACCAATTCCGCTTTTTCAGTGTGGAGGTGACTTTCAGTATAAAAATGTACAATCAGGAGAGAAAATTTCTTCCTTTATATACTATGGTAACTTAATCTTGTTAATAGCATATTCTTTTGAAAGTAATAGTAATTTTATGCTCCACATTAACCTTTAACAGACACTGATGAGTTGCATATTTGACAACTTTGTCCTTAACATGGTCATAAATTGGAAAATTGAAATTCTTCATTCTCTATTTTCTTACTTAAGGCATTTTAGTGTTTTGCTTTATATATAATTGGTTTGGTATCTCTAAAGCTCTCTAAAGTATCTCTATTTGTTATACAAAATTTCTATAACAAATTTCATCTCATTAAAAAAACAATTATAGTCAATTAAAGTGAAAGGAACTTTTTGATTCAGATAATATTTTTCCCTTTTAGATATTTACAAGCTATATGTTTTCCACTGCCCACTGTATAGCTTGAGTCTCAGATTTTCAGCTAAAATTTGGAAAATCTGATGTGCTCAGCCTCAGAACGTATCTTCATCCTGATGGCCTTCCCCTTCCTCTTTCAGACATGTGTTACACAATCCCTTGCGTTTCAGGTTTTTTTTTTTTTTTTTTTTTTTTTGACTTTTCAAATTGAAGATCTCTACCATTACTTAAAATTTTGATATTAAGCAGACAACACCTAGCAACAGAATGTCTACAAAACTGTTTTTCCTTGGCCCCTTTTTATATTTATTTTATATTCTCTACTTGGAGATGTTTTGTTTTTTCAACCCCCCGCCCTGTATCCTTGCCTTAAAAAGAATTGCATGTGGATCCCTGTATACTTCGCTAATTAAACTTTTCCAGTTGACGTGGTTGTTTCCATCCTTTGACATATAGCCTGAACTAACCACTTTCATTTGTGCATCTTGGACAAGGGGCAGATGGATACTATTTTCTCATTTTATAATGAGGAAAGGCAGATAGAGGGAGGCTAAGTACTTTGTCGAAGTGAGGGGTCATTTAATAAGTTGACACTAGTTTCTGACGAGTTGTATAACTTATATTTGGACTATGTCATTATTAAGAGTTTCACTTTCCTAAGAATTGGGTGTTCTATAACTTGACCTTCTGACTAAAATATAGAATGGGCACTTTCGCTAGTTAAGTTCTACTTTTCTAAAATGTTCTTTTTGTTCTTGTTCTTAAGTTGGGTGGAGGCTACTCCAGAAGTAGTTGCCCTTTTTAGATTCTGGGTTCCCTGGAAGGGATCAAACCTCTTGAAAAATTACTGAGAATTTATTACTTATCACTTCTTATGTTATGTATCTAGGCTTTTGTACCAATATTATATCATCTCTAAGTGAAAGGAATCAAGTAAGTGTAAATTTGATTGAAAGAAACTAAAAAACATAATAAGGATTAAACTATCTTAGCTGTTTCCCAGGCATCCTCTGAGAGCAAGGGAAAAGCAACACATGTCTTCACCTACGTATATAGAAGACGTT
The DNA here is from genome assembly GCF_004126475.2 of Phyllostomus discolor. Taxonomy (NCBI): domain Eukaryota; kingdom Metazoa; phylum Chordata; class Mammalia; order Chiroptera; family Phyllostomidae; genus Phyllostomus; species Phyllostomus discolor. The sequence continues at coordinate 83,745,536 of NC_040907.2, read as the reverse complement.
AACCAATCAAAGAGGGAAGGTGAGTGATTGGTTGGAAGTCTCTGTGCATTGAAAACCTGTGATCTTTGCCCCATGTTGTCTGATCCAAGTCATCAAGTGGCAAAATGCTCCTTGGAAAGAGTAGGGGTATGGGAGAGAACTGGGGAAAAGGAGGCTGCTGGTGCAGAGACCTGGTCAGTAGTCCAAAAAGATAGTTTCTTCCAGATAATGTACAAAAATAGAATAGATGTTGGGGGAGAAAGAACAGTCAGAAAGAAACAATGCTGTAAAATGCTTTATCTAGAAAATGTTAGTTAACCCTCCCTGACAAGTCTTGAAACAACTTTGGAAAAAAATTCTTTAGATGAACTACTTTGCAGTTCACAAGATCTTTTCCACTTTGTAACAAGATAATATGCTTTGCATGAACATTATCAGTTTCAAGATTCTCTAACTCATGCGTCTCTGCTTCCCTCACATCCCAGGAAGGAGGAGGGCTGAGAACTGGGCCAGGACTTCATGTCTGATCCTTACCCTCCTCCTCATCCTCCTGCTCATCCCCTTCTCCTCCTCCCCCAAGTCCTCTCCACCTACCTTCCTTTGTTTAGAGTGGGTCTTCAGTACTGCTGTCTCTGAAGTTCTGCAACGGCCCGAGCTTCAGCCATCAGCAGATGCCTCCTATATTCCTTCTTTTCATTTTGTTTTTATTTCCCCACATTTCTCTAAGGTAAATTGACATAAGGTAGCAAACAAACACAATGTCATCACTCCATATTCTTTGCTCTTGTGAGTTACACATAGGAAAGAAATGACTCAAAAGTCATTGAAGTATTCTTATTTCACTATTCTTAGTAAAAACTATACTTAAAGACAATAATAAATACATATTAAATAATATTCACTAAAGGTATGCAGGATTTTTTAAGCTTCACAGAAAAAATAATTTTAAAGACACCAACCAAGGAAAATTCTTCTTGCAATGACTCCAATGTTTTTTGTTGTTTTCATAAAAAAAAAATGGAGAAAAGTGCAAATGCTAAACCAAACAAAATCCTTAGCATTAAATATATTCTGGAGCTTGTGAAATTACATTTGCACTTTTAAATGAATCCAAATGTCCCTTTAAAAAAACCCACTTTTCCCCATGTTTTAATGATGACAACCAGTAATAAATTCTCTCTCTCTCTTTCGTTCCTGCATACTCATGAAAAAAATTACTTAAAGAAAAATTTCCCCTTTTTAAAATTATAGTCTAGAGAGGGAGGTTTGAAATATTTGTAGGTAGGCAGCAGGTAGGTATAATAAAATTAATTCTTGTATTATATCTTTTCTCATACAAGGAAGAAAGACAAGAAGACAAGTAGAAAGACACAGAACTTTTAGAAAACTGCAGCAGAGATAATTTCCCCTTGCAAATGGCTGAGTCCAAAAAGGAGACTTGCAAAATGTGGGAATACTTTTCATTCATTTAATATTTTTAATACAAACATAATCCATACCTTCTAATGGTGACATGGTCCACACAATGAACTGTTAGAATCATTTGAGCTTATGTACTAAGAAGAATTCTTCATGGTTCCTATGGCTTTTCCTTTTAGTGGCCCATGTTCATCCTTAAGACTTCAAAAATCACAGTGTGAAATCTATAGACATTTTACATTCTACTGGCACATCACAGAGATATTGGAAATAGTAACCACACATATCACCTACATTATCATTGGCCATCTGGTCCCACTGAAACTGTAAATCCCAAAACCAAAATGTCTCATTAAAATTTTCCGCCCCTCTTAGCCATTTCCTGGCCTTGGCCACAGCTCCTAATTCTTCTTGTCTTTGAAGATTTTTCCTGCTTTCCTTTAAAACCTCCATTCGGCCTCTTTCATTCCAAGATTATTTCTTGAATCATTTAGTACCTAGTTTTATCATAGCCCTCTCTTCCTTATCAGTACCTAATCTTTCTTCACTTCAATGATTGTCCTCCCCTCCACTTTCATGTTGATTTTTCCCTGGTGGCTTTTATTAATCCCATGTCAGTATATTAATGGGTATAAGTACCTAAAATTATGTTTGACACCAAAAGAGAGCTCAATAAACATAGATGCATATGAAATTAAAGAAATTGAATAATAGAAGCTTTCTGGTTTCAGATTTCTAATATGAAAATGAATCATTTTCTTGCTACTTTCCTAGGGTATCTTTTTAAATTTCAGCAGGACACCAAAGACCTTTTATTACACAGATGTTGAGAAAGAGCTAAGAACTTTGGCTGACTTATTGCCATTATATATGAGGTAGGAAAGAAACTTATTTTTCAACTCTATTGGGATGTAATTGATATATAACATTGTATAAGTTTCGGGTGTACAACATGTTGATTTGATATATTTATATATTGCAAATGATTGTTGCTCCATCATATCACATAATTACCATTTTACTTTTATGGTGACAACATTGAAGATCTACTCCCTTAGCATCTTTAAAATATATAAAATGGTATTTCTAACTATATTCACAACTTTGAGTATAAGATACCCCAGAGTTATTTATCTTCTAACTGGAATTTTGAGCAACATCCTCCCATTTTCTCCATTTCCCATCCCTAACCTTTGGCAACAACCATTCCAAAAATAATAATAATAACAATCTCTTTAAAAACAAAAAGAAATACACAATCAGAATTAAATTAAAGGAAGTCATGTGAAGTGTCTGATAGCAGTGGGCTTAAAACCAGAGTCAGCTTACTGAATGTCACAAACACACAATTAACTTAGAAAAACATAAAGCATATTTACATGACACCTGCCCTCCAGAATTTGTTTCTTTTACCATCCCATTCAAACACATGGAAGGGAAGCCTGTCTAGAATGACTGCATAAATCAGGTTTAATGAAATGACTTGACAGCACTCCACTCACCCTCAAGTGGTCATCTATTTATTTGTTTACTTACAAAGATTTTATTTATTTATTATATTTTATTGATTATACTGTTACAGCTGTCTCAATTTTTCCCCCTTTGTCCCTTTCTACCCAGCAACCCCCACTCTCTCTGGCAGTCCATCTTGTCCATGCGTCATGTGTATAACTCCTTTGGCTGCTCCATTTCCTGTACTGTATTTTACATCCCCGTTGCTATTCTCTAACTACCTATCTGTACTTTTTAATCCCCTCACCACTTCACCCATCCTGCACACAACCCCTCCCATCTGGCAACCATCAAAACACTCTCTGTATCCATGATTCCATCTCTGTTTTTCTTGTTTGCTTAGTTTGTTTTTTAGATTCAATTGTTGACAGATATGTATGTATTGCCATTTTAATGTTCAGAGTTTTAGAGTTCTTTTCTTAAATAAGTCCCCTTAACATTTCATATAATAATGGTGTGGTGATGATGAACTATTTTACTTTTTTCTTGTCTGAGAAGCTCCTTATCTGCCCTTTGATTCTAAATGATAGCTTTGCCAGGTAGAACAATCTTGTCTATAGGTCCTTGCTTTTCATGACTTTGAATATTTCTTGCCAATCCCTTCTAGCCTACAAAGTTTCTTTTGAGAAATCAGTTACAGTCTTATAGGAGCTCCCCTGTAGATAACTAACTGCTTTGCTCTTACTATTTTTAAGATTCTATCATTATTTTTAACCTTTGGAATTTTAATTATGAAATGTCTTAAGTAGGCCTCTTTTGCATCCATCTTGTCTGGGACTCTGTGCTTCCTGGACTTGCATGTCTATTTCATTATTTTTTTAAAACAGATTTCCAATTTCTTACTTTTTCTCCTCACCTTCTGACACCCCTATGATACGACTGTTGGAATGTTTGAAGTCATCCCAGAGCCTGCTTACACTATCCTTAATTTTTGGATTCTTTTTTCTTCTTGTTCTAATTGGCTGTTTTTTGCTTCCTTATGTTTCAAATCATTGATTTGATTCTCGGCTTCATCCACTCTGTTGTTGTTCCCTTGTAAATTGTTCTTTATTTCAGTTAGTGTATCCTTCATTTCTGAATGGATCTTTTTTATGCTGTTTAGGTCCTCACTAAGTTCCTTGAGTATCCTTAGAAACACTGTTTTGAACTCTGCATCTGAAAGATTGCTTATCTCCATTTTGTTTAGTTCTTTTTGTTTGAGTTTTGATCTGTTCTTTCATTTGAACCACATTTCTTTGTCTCCTCATTTTGGCAGCCTCCCTGTGTTTGTTTCTATGTAATAGGTAGAGCTGTTATGACTCCCTGTCTTGGTAGCATGGCCTAATGTAGTAGGTGTCTTGTAGGGTCCAGTGGCACACCCTCCCCTATCACCTAAGCTGGGAACTTGAGGTGTGCTCTCTGTGTGGGCTGAGTACACCTTCCTCTTGTAGTTGAGACTTGATTGCTCTTGGCATGTCAATGGGAGGGATTTACCCAAGCCAGTCAGCTACAAAGGCTGGCCCTGACCACTGACCACCAGGGGCAGGGTGGTGATATTCCAACATGGTCTGTAGTTATTCACTGGATGCACAAGTTCTGGGGTTTCCTGGGTGGTACAGGCCAAGATTAGCCCCCATCTGTGTTTTGCCTGGAGCCACCCTGCCTGAACTACAAAGTAATCTAAGATGGTTGCTACTTGTTTTGGGCTTGGAAATTCTCAGGCAAAGCTGAGCTGTGAATCTAGGCTGGCTATTACTAGTGTAGGGCCTAGGGCCACTTAGCAAGATCTATGGGGCGGGGGCAAGGTGGGGGAGCTGTGGGTTCTTTGAGGCTGACTGTGTCATGTTTCAGAGGATTTAGGGAGTTGTGAAGCATGACCCAAGACTAGCCATTCATATGGAAAAGCAGCTTGTGTGAGCTGTTAAGTTGGGTAAAATGGAGTCCCTAGGGATCTCCAAGGTAGGGCAAACAGTGCTAGCCAGGTTGATGGAGTCTCAGATATAGTAACAGCCTGCCAGCTCTGTGACTCTGTGAAGGGTGGGAGGGTTCAGAAAAGGGACGAGGCCTCTGCCCATCTTTCTTTTTGGGTGAAAGCTATCTTCCAGCTCCAGTTTTTATATCAGACACTTCACTTTCTCCTTGTATGCCACTGGTGCCTTTCATCTGGTAGCCTTTCTACTACCTGATGTTGGAGCTCAGAGGGAGTGTGTCTGAGTAAGTCTTTGTGTATGGGTTCTTTAAGAGGAACTGCCTGGGACTCCAGAAATTTCTTCCATTGACTGAGTTCCTACTGGGTTTTGCAGCCAGAATTTATGGGGACTTATCTTTCTGGCACTGGAACCCTGGGCTGGGGGTACCTGCTGTGGGGCTAGAACTCCTCACTCCCAAGGTATCCTCCTGAATTTTTACCCACCACATGTGGATGTGGGACCAGCCTGTTCCACATCTCTCCCCCATCTCCACTATTCTGCATGGATGTTGTTTCTTTATTTCTGTAGTTGTCAGACTTCTGTTCAACTAGATTTTTGCTGGTTCTGAGTGATGGTTGTTCTACATATTTTGATGTGGTAGTGTGAAGAGGCAAGCTGTGTTTACCTATGCTTCAGCTTTCCCAGAAGTCTGAACTTTTATTTTTTAGAGAGGGGAACAGAGGAAGAAAGAGGGAGAGAGATTTTGATGTGAGAAACATTGAAAATCAATTAGTTATCTTTTGAACGTGCCCTGACCAGGGACTGCACCCAATATCTAGGCATGTGTCTGACTGGGAATCAAACTGGTGACCTTTCACTTTGTTGAGATGACTCCCAACCAACTGACCCACACTGGTCAGGGCAAGTGGTCATTTTTTAACCCTCTTCATCAGAATCCCTTTTGTTCCACTTGCCATAAATGACATAGGATTAAAATTAAAGAAAAAATATGGCCCTGATTAGTGTGGCTCTGTTTAGCATGGTCCTACAAAATGAAAAGTTGCCATTTTGATTCCTAGTCAGGGCACATGCTTGGATTGAAGGCTTGGTCCTGGTCAATGCACAGACAAGAGACTGCCAATTGATGGTTTGCTTTCCCATGGATGTTTCTCTCTTTTTTCCTTCATTCCACTCCTTCTAAATATAAATAAGTATATAACAATTTTAAAAAAAGAAGAGGCAGCTATTGGCCATCACATATTTATAGTCTCTTTCTGATGTATGACATATTAAAATTATGCTCCCATTCTGATCTATAGCTATAGATGGGTGTGGGGGGGGGAGTGTTTGTGTTTGTGTATGTGTGTGTTGTCAGTGAAAACACTAGAAAGATTATTTAAATTCAGGATAAGGGTTTGAAAATATAATAAAGAACGACCACCAAAATATTGAAGTGATAAGCCAAAGGGAAGTATCAACTGGAAAATTTTTCATTTATAAACTCTTCATTTTTCTAGATTCTGGATGTCAGAACTTCTGTTTCTTTGAGGTGCATCCATATGACAGTTTTGATGTAGAATAGTTGGAGACTATCTTGGAAAGTTGAGGTCAGAGAGAAGAATTAAACTAAGGCTTAAATCTTTTTTCAAATGTTATTTATCTATTTTTAGAGAAGAGAGGGAGAAAGAGAGGAAGGGAAATGTCCTCATGTGATAGACAGATCCGTAGATTGCTTCTCACAGGCCCCCAACTGGGGACCTGGCCCACAACCCAGGCATGTTCCTTGACTGGGCATCGAACTGTCAACCTTTTGGTTCACAGGCCTACACTCAATCTACTGAGCCACACCAACCAGGGCAAGGCTTAATTCTTAAACTAATAAGGTATAAGACATTGGGGTGGAAGGAACAGTGTTCCTCAAGAATGGTAAATGTGCTGGTGTTGGTTTATAAGGTGCATGGTCAAATATTTTTTATTTCCAATAGTTTAATGAACACACAATTATATTCATTTTAACATGTATTGTATTATATCATTATATTATGATTTATGTACATTGTTTAACCACATTATTATATATGTTATTTAACCATACAAACCATGATGTCATGTATATTGCTTAGGATAGTAGTGATAATAAGCCTCCTTAAAATTATTCAAGTAAAGGAAGTTGGATGGAAAAAGACTCATTAAAAATGTATGGGTGTCACACACAAATATGGCAAAGTTGTGAAAGAGGTTTATGAATGACTAAGGTTTGAGGAATACTAGGTTAAAGACCTGGGTATATTCTTTTAAACTAAGCACTTGCTATCTGTTATTGTCTTATGGATGAAAGGGCCAAGGAATTGGAGTTGCATACGTTGTATGTTTTTAAAGTGCATGAGACAAATCTATCCTGAACGTCATTCTGTTCCTGTGCTAAATCCACCATTCTGTTCTGAGCTGTGGGGAGAAGCTGTGTTTGTTCATGACACCCCGAGCAGTGTCTGCAGTGCACAGTCATTCACAGCACCACTATGCAAAGCAGAAATGTGAAGCAGTTAACAGTTCTGTATGTCTAAACTAGGTCTCATGGCAGGGACAGCTTCATTGTGCCTGCAGTAAACTAGTTCCCCATTCTTTGTGTTGTCACCAAGCAATCTAGTGGCTGTTCTTTTTGCTGAGCTAAAGGCAACATCTCACACCAGATTTATTGGCTTGGCAAAGTTGCAAATTTTATTACGCAAAAGTTGAGAAAGAGCAAAGCTGAAGAGTGCTAAAAACAGCACACTTTGCTACTGTGTAATATCTGTATTTGGGGCTCACGGAGTTTTATTTATAGATATCTATTAATACATAGCAAGGGATACAGAAAGAAACATAAAAATACCTTTATCAAATAGTTTCTAGTATTCAAGTGTAACAACAAAAGAAAAGCAGTAACAGCAAACTGTTTGGTTGGGGGAAAAAGCCATCCTCTTTTCCTCTTCTGTCCCTTCCCTTTTGTCTCTGAGGTAGACTATGGCTACAAAGAGCCTTTCCCTTTCTAGATCTTGGAAGAGTTGGGGGATGGGGAGGGAGGTGGGATCTCCACATTTATTCCTTTGTCCAACTCTTTTAACCTCCTCCTCTCCTACCTCCCTCACCAGCAATACTTCAAGAGGAGAGGTGGGAACATCTAGCTTGTAAAACTGGTTGGTTGGGCTTCTTCCTCCCTTCCTCTCTTGCTTCTTGGGAAACTTACTTGCTGGGCAGCTGCCTGGCAGTGACATAGCTGCCTTCTCTGGGCTTAAAAGGGGCTTCCCCTCCCTTTTACAGTAGGAAGAAGAGGACGCCACAAGAAGTGGAGATGGGAGATGGACAGAGAAGGCAGGTATCATCACTCTAGCATGATACACAAAGAAATAGAAGTGGATATAGCCGTACAAATACATACACACCTGTACACATGTTGGAAACTCAGGGTTCAAAGAGATGGGTCCAAATTGTACTTGGATCAAAGGGACCCTTCCAGGTCTGAAAGCCTGTACATTTTAGCAGAGCCCTAGAAGGCCCAGGGTAAGGGGTTTAGGGACAGATCACTGCCACCCATTTTCTGTTTTTATAATTAAAATACTTTCACAGGATTTCACAGGATGACACAGATGGGAGACAAGTAGAGGGAGGGCTGTGGGAAGGCGTGTGGGTAGTTTCATTTTGCTTCACTTCTTCATCTGACTGTTGGGTGCTACTGGCACCTGCAAGGGCAGCCTTATCAAGGTGGGGGTGGCTGTGGAGACATGGGCTTCTCAGCTGGGGGGTAGCCCAGGCTGGGCCCAGGGATACTGGAAAGGGTGAGGACCTTCATTTCTGATAAAGGGCTTAGGACAAGTTGGTCCTGACTGGGACCAGTGTTTTGTCAAAGTTGCCAGGAGGTTAAAGAAAGGGTATAGGGGGATCCCTGCCAAGATACATTTCCCATGCCACTTTTCCTTTCTCAGGGGAAGCTTTAGATCCTGTGAATGGGATGTCAGCTCTCCTCTGCTGTCCCTGTGGTCTTCTGGGGAGAGGAGGTTGGGACACACTGGCTAGAGTTGAGGGGCACAGAACTGGCTTCCTACTTGATTCCACCCAGTCCTAGGAGCAGCTAAGCCCTCCCACATCCCCAGGGTTGGGCTGGGCTGAAGTAAGCACTGGGAGGAAGCAGAGGGCCCAGGCACAGGTCCCTGGGGATTGGGTGGAGGCCTTTCTGGGTGTGGGTGTGGGAGGGAGGGAGGGTTCCTGCCTCTCCCCCATCTCCAGCTCTTGCTGCGGTGGCTCTTCAGGGGCCAGATCTTATTATGAAACTGATACTGCTGCTGTTACTGTCTCCCCAACTGTGGTGACTTCCAGGGACACTCAGGGGACCCAAGTGTGCTCAGGTCCACAAATTCGGCGTTGGGATAAAATCTGTCCTTTTGATTCTAGAAGTGAAGGGCAAGCAGGGAGAAGGCAGAAGAAACAATTTTGGGTTCTCTTCAGTATTGGAAATGGGTCCACATTTGAATCCTCCCCTTCCCCCTACTCCCATAAGTGAGGAAACTGGAGTGAAACAAGATGAGGAAATGGAGGAAGCATCCATTTGATGGCATCCCTAAGTACTAGATGTAGTAGACTCATCCTTTTCCTGTGCAGAGAAGATGCTCTAAATTTACCCCATTGGCCTTAGGTAGCGCACTGGGAGAAATCTAGGGGAGCACGAAAATACTGGATGCCTCAGTTTTGTCACTTGAAAAATAAGGCTAATTGAAAATACCCATGGCTCACACTTGTGTTTTGATGTATACATCACAGCATGTTGTCACCTCTTCAGTAACTACCCTGTGGGTATCTGGGGGGGTCGTATTTCGAGGTTAAATAGGATATTGCTTTAAAAATGTAAATACATTATTAAATGGGAGGCATTATCTGATCCCCTTATTTAGCAAGGCATTCCCTCCTTCCCAATACCACCCTCATTGCATATTCCCCAAACCCCTTACAAGTATATCCCTTTGCCCTGAATGAAGAAGGCAAAGAAAAAAAAACCCTAGAGAAGATACCCCTATGTAGGGAGTAAATGGCATGTTCCAAGGGGCATCCCCCTTTCTTATGTGAGGCGCCATTCCTTGCCCTTCCTCAACTCCCACCGCAGGTGCCCTTTCCTTGTGTGATTTGGAAGCCAGGGCTTTTCTTTTTTGTCCTCATAAAACATCAGCCCCTGTAGCTCTTCGTCTCCCCCTGGTGTTCCTCTCCCGCTATTTCTTTAGATTGGTGCTATAGAAAGGGGGGCGTTCTGGGCAGGGGAAGAAGGGGGAGCACAGAAAAAACCTTGGAGGGGGGTCTTCTAATCCGTAATACTGAAAGTATTGGGTATGTGTCTGAAAGGGCTCTAATTTTAAAAAATGAAAGCTTTTCTCTTTGCCATGATCTTTTTCACCGTGGACTCAAAGAACTTCAGCATAAAAGACTTAGAGGAGGCTTGAAATAAGAGAAAAAAATTCCGCTGATCTCTAAAATAATTGGACCCCCCAGGATGGGGGGCGTGATGAAGGACAGCGTTCCCTTGTTTGATTAACACTAAGAGATCGGAGAGACATAAAAGGAAAATGAAGTGAACAACAATTAAAAAAATTCCCTGCACACAATACAATCTATTTAAACTGTAGCTCATACTTTTCATACCAATGGTATGACTTTTCTGGAGTCCGTCTTCTGATTCTTGAACTCTGGGGCTGGCAGCTTGCAAAGGGGAAGCAGACTCCAGCGCTGCACGGGCAGGTTTACCAAAGGTCTCCAATGGGTATTTTCTTTTCCTTAGCCCTGCCCCTGAATTGTCAGACGGCGGGCGTCTGCCTCTGAAGTCAGCAGTGATTTCCTTTAGAGCCTGGCCTTATCTCCAGCTGCACGTTGCCTGTTGGTGACTAATAACACAATAACATTGTCTGGGGCTGGAATAAAGTTGGAGCTGTTTACCCCCACTCTATAGGGGTTCAATATAAAAAGCCGGCGGAGAGCTGTACAGGTCAGACGCGCTTCTGCATCTGTGCTGGGCGAGCGCTGCGAGGGTCCTTGGTCTCCGCTGCGGTCCCTGAGCACCACCGGCCGTGCGTCGTCCTCGGACTGCTCCCGCTGCCTGCTCCCCTGGCAGAACCTTTTTTTCCTCCCCATTAAAGGGCACTTAGGCTGACGGATCACTTTGAGATCAGAATAACCAGAAGTGCTTTAAGGGAACTGAAGCCGTTTTCCTTCGTTTTCCTTTGGGTTTAGTTTGCAGGGGAGGAATTTTGATCCCTTTTTTCAGAATGGATTATTTTACCGTGATTTTGCCTCTGCTGTTTGTGGCTTTCCAAGGAGCTCCAGAGACAGGTAGGCATGTTGACTTATAAATCCTGAATGTTAATGTCTTCTTATTCACTTTAATGCTTATCTTGTTTCTGTTCTTTCCCTTCTTTGTGCTACTGAAGCTCAGATATCCATTCTCTGGGAATTATTAGGGAATTATTATCCAAAGCTATTTAAGTTTTCTAGTGGGAAAAAAATTCCACTATTGAACACAACTGCTCCTGTAGCATTAAAATAACATTATTCTTATTGCATGGTGCATGTTCTTGGTTTTTAACAATATAACTCAAGAAAGGTAAAGAGAAGATATAATTTAGCCAAATGTATATTTGCAGTATGTGTGTTCATACAGGTAATAGGATGCATAGGAACATATATCTTATACAAATACTGTTTTTGTAGTGTGTTAATGTGTAAAATATTTACACATTTCAGCTTGAAGCCAAGGAATTTTATTCAAGTCTTTCAAGCAGTATTTGAGCAGTAAAATCACCTGCAGAACAGTCTGTTGAATAACCCCCCAGGCAGTTTCAGGGTGAAGCAGATGTTTTCTTTAAAGTTCGTCATTATTGACTTTAGGTTTCTTTTGGCAGATTTTTGGCACCCAAAACAGTGTGAGCTCTATTTTCAGTTTTATTCACCTGTCCTGGGAGGGGGGCTGAGATAAATTGGTTGCTTAAGGATTTAGATAGGACATGTGCATCTGCCCAGTTCCCCTTTCCAGGGTCAACGCACTTTTTTTGTCTTTTCATGACCCTGACTAAAGAGAAAGGATGTCAAGGGAATGAAAATCCTGGAATGTGTCTGATCATTTGAAATGTACAAAATTGGGCAGATAAGCTGCATGGTTAACTTGTCAGGAAGAAGAGCCAGTGCTACGGTGGGAGGGGGAGGCGTGATCCCACACAGGCCGAGCTGCGCTGGGGCTTCTGAATCTAACATCCGATGATCCTTGACTGGGTCTTCTGAGCGATGCTCAGCTTCACCTTGGGTCAGTGGTTTCTGTGGAGTTGGCGGCCTGGAGTGGAGATTGAAGAGCTGATTTCTCTTCTTTCCTTCCATTCATCTCCCCAAAGCTCTTGACCTCCACCTAATTTCAAGGAGTATATATCATGTGGGCCACTCCCTGCTCTATGCACACAGTGTGATATGGTGGGCACTCCCCTACACAGAAGGTCATTCTACATGGGGAAGTGGTTCCACACCTAGGAAGAGGCAATACAATTTATTTAGTTTCAGATTTTTGGCCATCAGTTAATTTTAAGCCACTGAAGGTTGTGCTGTCTGTCCTACTAAGTTCCATGCAGAAGCTAACCCAGATTTCTAACAGGCAGCATTTCCACGCATCTCCTTGAAGGCTGTTTCAAAGGGGCTGGTAAGTCCCTTTCCAGGTGGTTCTTCTTTCTTCACTAGTATAACCTCTCTGAAGGTCGGTAAGGCAGTGGGGGTGAAGATGAAGTCATGTTAAGGATGGGGAAAAAATGAAGAGCCCTTTGCCTCTGTGTTTCTTGCTGAAAGCAGGCTGTAGGCTTCATGTGTGACTCAGTGTGCCTCTGCCCTCCAAGGAGACATCCCCACTGATCTGCTGTTTCTCTCCACAGCCGTCTTGGGTGCTGAGCTCAGCACAGGGGTGGACAGCAGAGGAGAAAAGCCCTCTCCCAGTGCAGCCCGCCGCTCCAAACGCTGCTCCTGCTCTTCCTTGATGGATAAAGAGTGTGTCTACTTCTGCCACCTTGACATCATCTGGGTCAACACTCCTGGGTGAGTCTCTAGAGGGCATTGTAACTCTAGTCATTCCGTAGCTCTGGCTTCACCAGAGACTGGAGCCCAGTTACTCTAGCTACTTTTCTGGGAAGCTGCTGGTTTGGATTCTGAAGGTAGCATTTCTGACAACATGAAAGTGCCTCACTGGGTGGGAACAGTGCCCCTCCATTTCTGAAAAGAACAAGATAGCTTGGTTCTTAGAAACAGAGGAGAGGGTCTTCTGAGGCTTGTGGCTCAGGCTACTCCTGGCAAGGTAGATGGAAAGAGTGGATGGCAAGCAGGAGGCTGACACAGTTTATGAAGAGAAATTTGAAGTGTGGGGCCTTGGGGCAATGTTTTTTCAATGGGATCTGCTTGCATTTAGGGAATAAGTTGCTGAGGTCATACGGCTTCTCCTGGGAAGATAGAGACTTAAGAGGCAGAAGAGATTATAAAAATTTATAATAAAATCTCTTCATCCTACTTATAGAAAAACTAAGACCCAGAATGTTGAAGACACTCATGCAAGAATGAGTTTGTGGCAGTGCTAGACTTACAACCTGGGTGTCCTGACCCTGTACTTTCCCATTAGAAAAACCCATTTCTAGTTATAGAAACACGGTCCATAGATTTCTCTTCTCTTTCCAGAGTGAAAAAAGCACTTTCCCTACTTTCACCCTGAAAACTAGTTCACCCATCCCAAGCAGTTGTAAACAAAACCACATTTTATTGTGCCTGCAGGTTCCCAGTATTGTGAGGATGACCAAAATACAAATAAAATCAAATCAAACTAAATAAAAACCACTACAAGCTTTATACTGGTAGGGTGATTCTTCCAAGGGGAAGACTTTATTTCTTAAATGAAAATCAAAACAAACATTACAAATTACTGGAGAGCATTCTGGCAATGAGTCCTTCTCTAGTCATATCACTAAACTGCAGGAGATGGGCCAACCTGGGCATAGTGTGTCTCCTCCCGCCCTCTCAGGAGGCACTTCTAGCATTATCATATGATTTGAATTGAAAATAGGTTTTTCAAATCTTGTGAGTCATGGTTTTGCATGGCGTTGAAGTCCCTATCACCCTCACCCCATACCTGTTAACTAAATAGAATATTAGAAAAGGAAGAAAATAAATATGAAACAGATACCAAAGCAGAGATGTCACCATTTTGGCCAAAAAGCAATGCTGTTTGTGTCCAGAAGAAATAAAAATTGGCTAAGGGCTGAAATGGAATTTAATTGAATTAGCAAAACTGGTTTCTCCTGGTTGGAGATACACACTCAGGGCCATTGATAGACATGTCACCCTGACTTGCCACACTTCCATCTCCTAAGTTCTGCTACCAAATACCATGTGGTGAACTCCGTGTGTCCCAATGAAATGAGTTCACCCCATAGAACGCATCACTTTGAAGACTATTAATTATGCTAATATCTTTTGTTCTTCTCTTTTGATAATAGGCACATTGTTCCATATGGGCTTGGAAGCCCTTCGAGGTCCAAGCGATCCTTAAAGGATTCATTTCCTACAGAAGCCACAGACCAGAGCAGCAGCAGATGCCAATGTGCTAGCCAAAAAGACAAGAAGTGCTGGAATTTTTGCCAAGCAGGAAAAGCACTCAGGTGAATAGAAATACCTTTGCTTTCAAGTAGTTTTATGGTCTCCTGACCTTCTTCCTGTTATAATGCTGCAAATAAGAGGCACAGCTTCCAGTAGGAAAATAAATAAGCCATGGGAATGTAGTGTACAGGACAGAAAAAAATATCAATAATATGTAACAACTTTGCACAGTTACAGATGAGTACTAGACTTATCATGGTGATCACTTAAAGTATATAAATGTAAAATCACTATGTTGTACACCTGAAACTAATCTAATATTGTATGTCAACTATACTTTAATAATATTTTTAAGAAAAAGTGAGATTAACAGAGACATTGAGAGCAACTAAAGGTACCCTTGCTAAAATATTTTTCCTTATGTGCATTTTAACAGGGACCAAGACACTAAGCAGAAAGACTGGAATAATCATAAGAAAGAAAAAGACTGTTCCAAGCTTGGAAAGAAGTGTATTCATCAGCAGCTGGTGGAAGGAAGGAAAATAAGAAGGTAAGAGGTTCTTAGTAACAGCTAGCCCCCATCACCAATGCCAATGGACTGCTCCCCTGGTCATTCTGTCTTTGGTGGGAGTAAGGCCTAGGAGACGAAAACAAAGGGAATCTTCATGTCCTATAGGTTGAAAAGAGCAAAGGAATGCCTCTGAAATATTTTTTGAAGGCTTTGAAGCAGAATGCTACCTATTTTTGGTGATTGTTAGCACACACGCCTCACTCTGAAGTTCTATTTTCCCAAACAAATTATATCTCAAAACACTTTTGTCATTTGATCATATCCAGCCTTTGCTTCTCTCGGTCAATATATTTACTGCTTTCCCTCAGAACCTAAAAGTCATTTCAGGGAGAGGTCTTATTTCTTTTTTTTAAATCAAGATGTCATAAATAATCAAGTTCTTCAAAAAGTAGCAGTTATTCAAGTGACCGAAGGGAAAAGAAAGTGATTAGGTAAGGCTGGTGAGGGTTGGAACAGGTTTTCCAGGTTTATTTATTTATTTATTTTTAATAGGGAAATACATTTGGTGAGGACCCAGTGCTGTTCCAAGAATCTCCCTCATTCTTGTCAGTCATGAGCTGGAGCAGAGAAGGGATCTGGTGTAGGCAATACCTTGGGCTTGCTTTGAGCAGCTCCACAGTGATGACCCTTTCAAATCCTATTCAGGTTGGAATTCACAACCTAGAGGGAGGAAACCTGTTTTCAGACCTGTCACATGGTCTACATTTCCCTCTCATGGTCCATAGAAACTTTTCCTAGAAATCCAGTGGCAAGAAGTTCTGTGGTCATTCAGTGCACAGGCCTGGCTGTCATGAACCACTTCTGATTGCTTACTGCTGAGGGGTGGGGCAGCCTCGGCCACCCGTGACTCCACACTTGCCAGCGCAGTTTCTATAGTCATGCTCTTGGGCCACTGATGCTTCCCCAGGTCCCAGGATTTCCTAAACCACAGTTTCTGAACTGACTTGGACTTTTAAAAAAAATTAATTCCTATTATATTGACGATTAAATCAATGTCACAGTTCTTCCCTCTTTCTCTTCTTTTAAGACAACAACAACAACAACAAACCTGCAAAAAGAAGTGTGCTTTAATTGCCATAGAACATTTGCTTGGGGCCTATATGTACACGCTCTTTTCTTCCTTTCCTGCTAAGGGAGGTGGTGGGTGGAATGGGGCTACAGAAAAAAAAAAAAGAGAATATCTGTAGTTTACCTTAAAATTGTACTTTTGAATTGTATTTAACACCCAATTCCTTTTAGACCTGACCATAGCACTATTCCTCTGTGGCCCCCACCCCCATTTCTAGACATAAAGGGCAGGCTTTATTTTCACTTGAGGTTAGCAGAGTATAGCAGGCTGTTGTGGTGGTTTTGAAAGTTCAGGAACCGGACATAAATTTCTTTGTGCCAGATTCTAATTTTAGATATTTTTTTGCCCTGGAATGATATTTTTTAAAATAACACTTGTTTTCTTTTGTTTTGTTTTAATAGGTTGGAGACCATCAGCAATAGCATCAAAACATCTTACCGTATTGCCAAGCTGAAAGCCAAGCTCTACAGGGAGAAGAAAGTGACCCACAACCGAACACACTGATGACAGAGTCCTGTCTGAAGCCCATCTCCTCCACAGAGAGAGCCACGCTGCCTGGCACTCTTGCCACAGTGGCCTGGATCAGAGCAAAAACATCCTTCCTGCTAAGACCGTTTCCTGTTCCGGACGCAAAGGACCAGTGTCCTCCTTCTAAACATTCCAAGAACAGTTAAGGAGTCCCCCAACTTGCTTCCATCAGTGGGAACTACTTTTGTCTTTCCTCCTTTGGGGTGACAACGGACCACTCAGAGAAAGCAGAGAGACAGAATGACTTGCAAATTCTGGTGGCACTCTCCACCCGGAAGGAAAGGGACTCCATGTGGGTGAGGTTTCTGAAGGGGGTCTGGAGGGAGTGTTTGTGTCTCACTCAGGCACCTGGCACATTTCAGGGAGCAACTGCAAAGTCCAGGAAAAGATTTTCTAAGGAATGCACAAATTGAAAACATACTCTAGTTAAAAAAAAAGACTGTTTCTTTAATTCACAAGATGCAGAACTGAAAGAAACTGTTACTACTGTAAATCAGGATGCGTTTCACAAATATGACTCTACCTCACCTGTATTGCACTCTGGCAAAAGTATTTCCCCTTTAATTATTGCCTCCCAAGCTCCTGCCCCTCCTGCTATCCTTTCCCCAATCCTCCACACTAAACCCTTGCCTCACTGAAGTCTGGTCTAATGTGTCAGTAGTAGATATAACATTTTTCATGGTGATCTACTAGCTCTGATCCATAAGAAAAAAGATAATCAAATTGGTAGTTTCCCTTACCTTGATTTTTGGAAATACAATGGCATGGGGTGGTTTATGAAAGGCATTGAAGAGTAAATGTTGGTTATGCCTTAAAGAAGTAAAATTATTTTCCTTTATGTAACTGGCATATGGAAGAGGTTGGATTAAATTTTGATGTACTTATTTTTTTATAGATATTTATATTCAAACAATTTATTCCTTATATTTACCATGTTAAATATGTCTGGGCAGGCCATATTGGTCTATGTGTTTTTTAAAAAATGTATTTCTGAATGAAATTGAGAAAATACTTTTTTTGCCTGTCAAGGTAATGACTTTATAAAATAAATGTTTTTCTTCCCTACTATACTGATTTTGAATTATTTCTAAAATCCCTAAGAAGTGGGCCAAAGTGGTAATGATTGTGAAGGGGAATGATTAAAGATGGTTTCTTAAAAAGGTGGCAATTAGAAGAAAAATAGTCTTAGCTATTTAAAAAAAAAAAAGAACTTGATCCATATCTTAAAAGTCGCCTTTGGATTGCATTAATGTAAAAACAAAACAAAACCCAGCTTTAACCCGTCTGTCTTTCCCACATTGCAGCCTTCTGTTTTTCCTTCACCTGAAAACTCTCCAGGGCCTTCATTCATTAGCTTTGCTTAGGCTCTTAGACAGGATCCAACAGTTTAAGCTGATGGCGTGGTGAGAGGTGCTTTCTCCATTAATGGACTGAAGCAAGGAATGGCAAGGTGACCTCCCAAAATGTGTCCAATTATACATAGTTTCACACCAGAGTTGCTTTGAAAAAATGGCCTGCTCAGAGCAAGTTAGGGGCCCCCAGTGGCTTTTTATTTGCTCAGATTAAGAATTTGTTGATTCAGGAACACTGAGCACCTTTGCTTCTTCTTGGTAACCCAGGTCTGGACAGAAGTCCGTGAAGCTAGAGCTACCAAATGTTGACCCCAGGTCTCCTGTAGCACAGCACCCTGTCCTCCCCACTCTACCCTGGCTGGCTTTGCCAAACTATTGCAGGGAGTAATGCTGCAAATGGTTGTTACCAACAGAAGCCCATAAAAGCTTGATCAGCTTATGAGAATCTTCATTACCTTCTCTAATAGTGTTTGAAAGAATGTCTGGCATTCAGCAAATATTAGCTCACAGTCATCACTGTTGTCCAAACAGTGACGCATCTGACGGATGTTAAATAACAGCCTTCAGGTGTGCTTCATCAGTGTCCCGGGCAGAGTGTCCATCTTTGTTGGCATTGTGTTTCATCTTTCTTTTCTTTTAACGACAATTGTCTTTGGGGGAATTGCTTATAAAACTTGCTTTATCTAGCAAACTGTGTGTCAGTGCATGGTTCTCAAGGAAACTGAAAATTCGTGCATACTGACAGAGAACTTGGCCTGAATTTTGCCTGTATTTAATCTTCAGCAACCGTTCAATCCCCTGCATTTTCAGTTTCATTATCTGTTAAAGGGGGTGGGGCATGGGGTATGGGGATTTCTCTAACAGCTTCAAGAAAGGCTGAGATTGAAAGAAGTGTTGGCACAGAAGAGTTAAGGTCTAAGCTTGGAGGATGTAGGTTTGATACATTTAACTCCTAGGGAGTTGGGATGGGAAGAAACCACTGAGTAAAGAACAACTCAGCAAGCAAAGATGATAAAATTTTCTTTCTCTATTCCTTTTTCAAAAACAAATTATTTGAACCTTTAAATCCTCTTCCCCCATGCTTCCTGCTTGAGTAAGCGGCAAGAAAAGTAAACAGCATGAAGCTACTCTCCTAGGGCATGAGATGAAGGTCAGTAGTAAAAGGAACTGGAAGAATCATAGAAAATAAATATTTTTAAGTATGTAGGAGTAAGATTCAATATTTTTTAAGGCCCCTGCCAGCTCGAGTGGTGAACTGATGGGGCAGCCTATCATACTTCCTGCAATTTTTTCAGTTAACTCTGGTTTTTGGAAGTCCATTTGGGACAGATTTCTCCCTTCATATTAATAGCCAGGCAGAGCTTTGATCTCAGGACTCCAGGAACTAGAGAATCTTGGGTGGGGAGTGGTGACCTTTGGTGGAAGGAGAGGGGCCCACTAATGGATACTTCATTTTTCTGCCCCAGGAATGGCTTCTTTTGTGATGGAAACCATTGGCTTTAATCCTGCCTGAGCTTCCTGAAATACTCAGGGTATTATGTACTAAGCAGAGTTCTCAGCATTCAGTATCATATATACTAAGCTAGAGCTCCCTTAGGAAGACCCATGGTAACATTAACAAAGAGTGACATTTTGTCTTTCCAGGTAAAAAAGCAAAGGCCCAAAGAGGGAAGTGGCACACCTAAGATCACACTGCAGGCTGTAGCATCTTTAGAACCTCAATTCTTGAACACAGATATCTCACCCAGAGGCACCTTCAAGTCAGTCGAGACAGACATCCAAGCAAATGTGGTAAAGGCAAACTCACTCTTCCTAAAAGCTTTGACTTCCAACCTCCCAGATTATGGTTGCCAGATGCATTCTCACAGCATGAAAGGGAAGAAATGTAGTGGAAGCGAAAAGGGATGCAAGGAGATATTCAAACCTCATGGCATCATGAAATGAATTTCTATAGGATGAAATAGAATATAGCTAGAAACTTTTAATTACTATTATGTTTTAGGGCTTAATTACCAAATAATCTTTAAATAATATGAGTGAAGGGGAATTCTCTCGGTCAGTTTGCTGACTGTATAGTGCAAGGCACTGGTTTTTAATTGTCTAAAGTCTTGAAAATGCTTATTTTCAAGCCTAAGTTCTCATTATGTAAAACACTATTTTCAAGCCCAGGTTCTCAATGGAGTTCTTTCTGCCTTGGCTTTCTCTCACCTTTTCACTCACAGTTCCTGGGGTTGTAGGTGTGGGGCTCAGGCTGTATCTGTAGCAAGTCAATGCTGCTGTTCTCATAACTTTATGATTTAACAGTGACCCCTTATCTTTGTAGAGAACTAGATTTCCAATCACCTTTTCACAGCCCTTCTCCTATTTGACCCCCTCCTCTAACAATCTTTTTGTAATGTTGGGGCCATATTTTTATAGCCATTTGACAACCAAGGGAACAGACATACTGAATGAGTAGTGAGTTATTCAGACTCCTCCATCAGACAAATAGCAATACTGAAACTTAAGACCCCTGACCCTTTCTCCTTAAGTTTCCCTAGAGCAGAGAGGATAGCACTGGCCCTGAAGGTAAATTATCCTGCTGAAACCCAGAAGGGCACTTAATGATATTGAAAATCTTAAAGAAATACAAAAACAGCAAATGGAACAGAACTCTCATTTTTGAATGTCCTTGATTGGATTGAAATTTTGGGATATGCCTTTAAACATAAAAGAAAAGTAATTCTAATAGATTTTGACAAAATTTAGGAAAATTCACTAAGCTTATATTTAATAAAATGGAATAATTCCATTATAAATTTCTTTACTTAACCAAGTGTAAAATTATTTTATAGTTCAAATGCTCTGCCCATTTCCTGTTTGCTATATGGTCACAAAAATACTTTCAACAGGTCAAGAATTCTCATTTGAAATACATGTAGAAATTGCTCAATGACCTGTCAACTTAAATGTCTTCTTTAGGAACTTGCTAAGATGCCAATCACTCTGCTATAAACATTGCTCACTGGTTTGTTCTCCCATACCTGGTTTATTTTGCTCTGCTCAACAGCCATAGGTGGTATCACTCAGTTTGGTGAAAGACAAAATACATAGGACAATTACGGAGATGATTTTTACTCAGGATATTACAATAAAGAAGATGTTCATTATTGAAGAATATTTCAAGCGAAGGAAGGGGGTCTGGGTTTTACAGAGGCAAGGAGACAAGAAATTGTCTGAGTCTTGTGGGAGTCATGAAGAAAAATGGAGATGGTCTTTTCTGAGTTTTTGAGCAAGAATGGAGGGGATTATGTGAGAGCACAGTGGTCTTTTGGGGTTAGCCATTTCTTAGAACACAGAAGGGGGAAGAGAACTTCTTGACCCTCTCGCTTTTGGGGAGCACAGGGCTCAGATCAAGTTCAACATTGTCAGTCCCACCTTTTTGTTCAAGATGAATATCATTCATTACTGAACAACTCAGCAGTGATTCTGAATGTTCTGAATGGGCTGAATCATAGTTTCAGAAATAGTTTCTAAAAGAATCTATCTTTTGCAAAACCAGTTAAACAGAAATGATGGTAAAGGTCAGTGGTTTTAGGGTCCTGGAGATCAGACTCCTTAGAAAAGAATGCCTAAATAAAAACATATTATTTAGGCATATATGTTTAATAATGCCTAACATAACATATGTGCCTAACACATATGCCTAAATAAACATATTAACATATGAAAGGTTTCATTGAAGAACCAGGAAAGGTTGAAAATTGGATAAAGATTGACAGTTTGGGAAGGAACCAGTCCAATTTATAGATAGGTATCCAAACTGATTTTTCCACAGCTGGGGAGCAAGTCAGTTAAATAATCACCAGACGAGACAGCTTGCATATTCATCAGCTATCCACAATACAACAAGATACCTAAAATGGCTCAAAGGCAATGAATAGGGCTAGAATTTGACAACCTGGAAGGATGTGTTATAAGGCATATAGGTAGATGTCCATTAAAACACAAAATGTCTCTTTACATTCACCCTGCATTTGATCAAAAATAATCTCGAAGAAAGATTGTTCTTGACCCTAAAATAAGACTGTTATAATTAAATTTGACATAGTTATTTAGAGAGGAATCATGAGAATGGTAATTTATCATATAGGCCATTTTAAATTTGCTTTCTGGAAATTTTCGTAAGGAATTTTAGATTGAATGTTTTAAAAAGTTTCTTGAGGCTAGGGAGTCAACCTGAAAGCTCACTATCAGATTTCACTGTAGTAGCTATAAATTTGGGAACATGCCTCTCTTCTTCAGGTCCCCAAATAGTTGGAGATTCATGGACCTATCAAGAAGTTACCTTATTCACTGACAAGGCTGGGACTCTGTAGGCCAGGTATTGGGCCTATTTGTTCATGAGGGCCTTGTAACTATTGGCTCTATAAAGCTACATTTTATTCCTTAAAAATTTCTGGACACATTTAAATCATAATTCTCAAATATGACATTCCAGGGAAAGCCTTGGTTACATGACCCATATGTTCAATTATGTCCCGGTAATAAGGACAGATTCTCACCAAATCTATGCAAAAATGTTGCTATGAAATAGAAATATTCAGCAAGTTTCTGAATTTTGGAGGAATCAGACAAGGAAAATAAGACATTATTTACAAATGTTTCATTTCAGTTTATAAAAGCAGAATCTACTGAATTATCCATCTAGATCTCTTAAGAGGAAAAATGAAGGACTTTGCTATGTATTCAGGAAACTGAATATTAGGACAACCATATTCCAAGCAGAAAAACACAGTCAGTCCTCACCAGTTCATTCAGCCTTATGTAATTAAATGTTGTTCCACTTAATCTGGAGTTGGCAGTGTCATGAACCCATCTGTTTCTCAACCAGAGTTCTAGAAATCTTCACTCAGTCCACTGGTAAGATCTCTAAGT
Source organism: Phyllostomus discolor (assembly GCF_004126475.2). Classification (NCBI taxonomy): domain Eukaryota; kingdom Metazoa; phylum Chordata; class Mammalia; order Chiroptera; family Phyllostomidae; genus Phyllostomus; species Phyllostomus discolor. The sequence goes on along the minus strand of NC_040907.2, from coordinate 83,722,670 downwards.
TACGTGATGCCACCAGAACTCTGCACCCAAAAGTACTTGGCATAGTCCTTTTTTATAGGTTTCTGAGATGGTACTCCTATGTTGAAAATAAAACATTGGCCTGTAGCAAGAGTTCTCAGGAAGCATCAGAGTAATACAAAAACGAAACTATTTGTTGATGGCCAAAGACTTAAGATGGCTGTGGTTAATTTATTACTGACAATTTTCAATAGTTGAAGATCTGATGATGGTTCATTATAAGAATAATGCAACTGACAAGGAAATTTGGTTGTTTATGTGGCATGCAAAGCAAAGATAATAAAGTCAATCCAAAGAATTTTAGACAGAGTAATCATAAAATAACAGTTACCCCTATTTTCAAGAAGAATGAATATTACATCTAATTTATAAAAATAAAATTTGAAGAATCAAATCTTCACTGCACTACCAATGGACAAAGGTCTGTAATACAGGAATTGGATTTGCCTTTGAGCCCCCTAATCACCAGTCAGGAGCACAGGGGTCTCTGGATGGCCTTGTTTCCTGGCAGGAGTGGATTTCCAAAGGGGAGGTCCAAGTCTATCCAAGTCATTGCACGCAACTGAGAGAGTTCTTGTTTACAAGGAGAATGTGGGAAGAAAGTGGAGCCAGGCCAGCATGAGTGTATACAGGGAAGTGGCCCAGATGCAGTTAAGTAGCTAAGAGCAGAGCCACTCGGTTCAGATAAACCCAGATTCAGATCTTGAGTCCACCACTTATGTGACCTTTGGAAAGCTATTTTACCTTCCTGAACCTCCATCTACTCATCTACAACATGGAGATAATAATACTTGTTGCATAGTGTGATTATAAAGATTAACATTTTATAGAAAACTTTAGAGGCAAGCACTCAATATGTCACATAAACCCTTCACTGTGTACCTCCAACTAACTTTTCCTGTGTTAATCTTCAACCTTCACTTATACATTATATTTTAGGTATTATTTCTCAACTTTTGTGTGCAATAGACTTACCTGTAAAATGTACCAAAAATGAAGATTCCCAGGCCCCAAATCCCAGAAACTATGATACAGTACATGGTGGGATGCAGAAAACTTCATTTTAGCAAGCATCCAAGTGGTTCCCATGTAGGTTTTCTTTTGATTATAATTTTAAAAAACTACATTAGCTTTTTCTCACCCTGCTATGAACTTTCTCTGCACCCTGGGTGTTCATATGCTGCTTCCTCAGAGCAAATGCCCCTCCTTCATAATTCTGCTGGTGAAATTCTATTTATTCTTCAAGGCCTCTTTCAAATGTTTTCTCTTATATGGGGTCTTCTTGCACTCCTTAAGGCAAAAGGGCTTTTTCGTTTCTCTGCTGGTATTTGTTTACACATCAAATTCCCCACTTGACAGTGAGCTCTTGTAGCAGAGGGACTGGGTCTTATTTATCTTCATTCCCTCCACATCTAGAGAAGGCACGCTTTGAATGACTGGTAAGTGAAATGACAACTCTAACCCTGTATTTCAAGGAGAATGATTGGAATCTCTCCCATCTTGGCTTCAAACATACACACACGCTTGAACTGAGAGTCTTACAAAGGTTCAGGCTAGAAAACAGTAAGGTCTGTCAAGCTACAGACTGGAGAAAATATTTGTAATACATGTATCTGATAAAAGACTGGCCATCTCTCTGGAATATCAGTCTCTTAAAAATGGTGTGAACACATCACTGTAATAAATCAGAAAAATGATGCCTGTTAACTGAGATTTCCACATGCAATTCCTTTTATCACTGGCAAAATAGAAGTCTGCCAAGGAGGTAGTTCCCTTGAGTAGAAATAAAAACCTTCCTTGCATCGACCAATCTCTACTATTTTTGTGCACTAGTTATTTTACTAGGGCAATGACGGATTGCTCCCATCTCTGTGTCCAGCCACCTGACAATCACCCAAACTCAGCAGTAACAGGCAGCTGACATTCTGAAATCAAATGAAGCATAACGAGGTACTCTTTCCAGGGACCGATGCCCTGTAATTATGTGTATGTGACTAACCTCCATTTAAAGTGTGAGTAAAAATTGCTCTCTGAACATGGGCAACAAAAGGAGTCATGAGATCAAAGATAATTCCAAAAGAGTTTAAATGACAAATTTAGTAATATGTAAACATAAAAAGCATTATAACTTTGTGAATAAAAAAGCAGTTTTAATGTTGGCAGTCAAAAGAGTCACTCCCTTTGGAAAGTGGTCATCACTGGCAGAGCCTGAAGGCCTCCTGATGTTCCATTTATTTGTTAGTCTGGGTGCTGAAAACATGGGTGTGTTCACTCTGTGGGAATTCTTCCAGTTCTACATTATATATGCTCTTTTCCATGTGTGCTAGATTTCAAGAAAGGGTGCCTCCCCCTCTCGAAAAGCAGCTTTTTCCTTTCTTCAATAAATAAATGCTGAGCAAATATGTGCAGAATAAGTTTGAAGGTGTGTCAGAGTTGTAGCATGCCTCAGGAGTGTATATGTCTTGGTCTGGCCTGGGCATCAGATGTGCATTCTCACTTGACTGAGTTCAGTTCATTATTGTTCCACGACCCAGTTTTCCTCTTTGGAGTTAAGGTCCCCTTAGCATTTTTTCTTGAATGATGTCCCCATCTTTGCTGCATACAAAAGGCTCCTCTAAAGCCATTGCCCTACCTCAGATCAGTTTACTCATTCGTGTTGCCTGGCTTTGTCAAGCCTTGATGCTATCCTGAAGATGGTAAAATGAGCCAAGTGATTTCATCTCTCATGGCACACCTTGAGGACATTAATTGGGCATGAGCCAATTTACTGCTCACTGACTGAGAGACATTTTTTCCCACGAGCTAGCTTACCTCCCCCTCTCTCACAAAGAACTTCCTCCATGGGAAAGGACACATCAGAGAATACAAACCATTGTAACTAGTGGGAAATATGCTTGACATGGGAGATGCTGTCCCCACTCTGTCCTTTCCCACCCACTCCACGCTGATGTGTCAACTCTAATTTCTTACTAATGCTTGGCTTTCACTCTAAGCTCTTTTCACTTGTGCATGCCCATTAACAAATATATCCAGGAAAAGAAAGAGCACCAGAATAGCCTAGCCTGGGTGTAAGCACTCCTTTGTTGTGGCTGAGTGCCTTGAGCAGCTTGGAGAATTTGACTCTTAGAACTCATTGATGGAAGTAGACTCCCTATCAGCATGTGTCTCTCCACCTGTGACCTGAAACAAATGATGGTGAGCATCGGTTGGTTGGTGGTACATGTGTGTTGGTTTACACATGACTTAAGTCTGACTTCAGCATTTGCTTTCTTTTGGTTAATTTCACTAGTCCTTCCATTTGGTCAACTCCATAGGCCAAAAGAACTCAGCATCTCTACTGAGCTGGACATAACTGCAACACCAAAAAGGTTTGTGCATAATTGCAATAGGAAGTAGATGCAAAGAGTCAGCCTTTTGTCAAGTTACAATAGTACTGGCAGCTAATTGGTCTTAGGATGTTTTCCTCCAATAAATGTTTTCAGAGATTTTACCTTTGGGTTTTCAAGCAGTTTTATCAATTTTAAGTTTTTCTTATATAAAAAAATTTATGAGGTATAAGTCATATGCAATAAAATGCCTAGACTTTAATTATTCAGTTTATAGAGAGACTTGACAATTACCCCATCTAAATGAAGATGTAAAACATCTCCATCACCTAGAAAAATTGATCATCATGTAATTTTCCAATCAGTTTCCTCACACACACACACACACACACACACACACACTTTCCCACCCCACCCTACTCCTAATGAGACTTAAAGGAAATCATTATTCTGATTTCTCTTGCCATAAATTAGCTTTGCCTATATAAAATGGAGTCATGAAATAATGTATTCTTCTAGGTCTGGCTAGTTTTTCTCAACAGACTATTTCTGATATTTGTCTATCTTATTGTTCATATCAGCTATTCATTCCATATTATTTCTGAGTAGTATTTTATTGTATACATATATTTTAATGTGTTACTAATTCTCATGTATGCATATACTTGGAATGTTTCTAGTTTGGAGCTATTGTTAAGGTTGCTATGAACATTCTCATAAAAATCTCTTTGTGTACCTTTTCTGCCATTTTTCTTGTGTAAGTAGAATTGCAGGGCTGTAAGTACACATATGGTTAACTTAATAAGAAACTTCCAAAATTTTTCCAAAATGGTTGTACCACTTTATATTCCTACTAGCAATGTGTGGGAAATTCAATTGCTTCATATATGGTATTGTCAGTATTTTAATTTTACTTATGCCAACATTTGGTGTTTTCACTTTTTTAATTTCAGCTATGTTGGTTTGTGTGACTAACCTCTTACTAGGGCATCAGTTGGCACTCCTCTGATGTCCTATGATGCTGGCTCCCTTTTCACGAGCCCAGGGGCTATTTGTTCTTCCTTTGTGACATGTATGTTCAAATCTTTTGACTAATTTTACAAATTGGGTTGCTTATCTTTTTGTTGTTGATTGTTAAGAGTTTTCTGTGTATCCTAGATATGAGTTCTTTATCAAATATGTATATTTGATATATGTATATTTTCCAGTCTGTAGTTTGATCATTCATTTTCAATGCTGATTTTTGATGAACAGAAATTATTAATTTTCATGACATCTGACTTAGCAGTATCTTATTTTCTTTTTTTTAAATATAGTTGGCTTTTTAAAAAGATTTATTTATTTATTTTTAGACAGAAGGGAAGAGAGGGAGAGTGGGAGAGAAATGTCAATGTGTGCTTGACACTCACACACCCTCACTGGGGACCTGGCCCACAACCCAGGCATGTGCTCTGACTGGGAATCAAACCCATGACCCTTTGGTTCTCAGGCCAGTGATCAATCCACTGAACCATACCAGCCAGGGCAGTATCTCCTTTTATGATTAGGGCTTTTTATGTCTTGTTTAATAAACCTTTGCCTTTCCAAAGATTGTGATATTTTCCTAAGTTTTCTCCTAGAAGTTTCACATTTTCAGTTTTTATGTTTAGATCTATGATCCATATCAAATTAATTTTCATGGATAGTATGAAATAGGGGGTCAATATAATTTCTTCCCCAAATACTCAGGTTTTCAAGCAGTATTTGTTCAAAGACTCTTATGTTCCCATTAGAATGACTTGGTGCTTTTGTTGAAAATCAGTTGGTGTGTATGTGTGTGCCTGCCTGATTCTTGGTGCTCTTTTCTGTTCCATCAATCTATTTCTGGACTCTCTTCAGTTCCATAGATTATGATCTTAATTTCTGTAGTTTTAGAGTAAGTCTTAAAATTGGTGACTGTAAGTCCTTCAATTCTTTTCTTTATCAAAATTGTTTGGTTATTCCTAATCTTTGGGATTTCTGTATTTATTTTAGAATCAACTTGTCACTTAAAAAAAAGTCAGCTAGATTTTTTATTTAAATTGTGTTGAATTTATCATCAATTTAGGAAAAATAGACCCCCATATTGAGTCTTGAGTCTTATAAAGTGATATTTATTTATTTATTTTATTTCTATAGTTTTAGTTTCTTATAATGTTTATAATTTTAAATACAGACATCTTGCACATATTTCTTTATACTAACTAATACCTAGTCATTTAATATTTTGGTGATGCTATTATAAGTGACATTTTAAAGTTTTTATATGTTAATCTTTTCTTTCCAGTGTGTAATGTATAATGTATACTGACTTAGTATCCTGAAGCTTTGCTAAATCCACTTTTCAGTTCTAATAAAATTTGTGAAGATCCTGTAACATTTTCTATGTACAAAATTGTTTTTTAAATAACAATAGTTTGATTTCTTTCTTTAAAATCTTTATGCTTTTTATTAATTTACTTATCTTATAGAATTGCTACATTTACTGGTATATTGCTGAATAGAAGTGTTAAGAATGGACATTCTTGCCTTACTCTCAAAGAAGGAAATACATTCATTATTATTAGTTTGACGATTAGCTTGTAATTAGATTGGGAAAGTTTTATTCTATATCTAGCTTGCTGATACTTTCATCATACATTGGTGTTAAATTTCACCAAGTGTATTTTCTGTTTCTATTGATATAATTTTTTCTTCTTTATTCTCCTAATATAGCAAATAACATTGATTTAACTTTCACATGTTACCTAATCTTGCTCTTATGGATAAACCCCAGTTGGTCATGACTTATTATTTGTTATAGTACCTTTCTGAAAATACCAAGAGATAGGCTATTTTAAGGTTTGATTATAATGACTATTGTTGTTGTTGTTGTTTTGTTTTGCTCAGTAGTTTTATTTTGCTTATTAGTTTCTTTTTTTGCTTTTTCATGCATTTATTAATTTTAGATTCAATGCCAGACAGTGTATATTACAAAGAATAGTAAAGACTGAAACAAATTTTATTTACACCCAGAAAAGGACATGTCTCATCTTCTGTCAAAATTTTAGTATGGAGGTTTGATCAGTAATGTTTGTATGTGATATGGGCTGAGCTCTGTTGTTGCCTCAGGGACGTCAGTGAACCACAAGTTTCCAGTTTATCTAGCAGTCTACTTCTGCAGCTTCCTATTTAGTATTAGTATCGAGAGGCCAGAGGGTATCCCTCAGGTCTCCTGTTCTACCCTCAGACTTCAGGCAGCACTGTGCCCCTGCTGCCTGGAAGGGGGCTCTTTCAGCATGTCTGCCCACCCCCCTCCCCCCACAGTGTCAGACTGACACTTTTGACACTTGGTATGAAGCCAAGAGAGTAGAAGGGTTTGTCTGGGCCCTTCTGACCGTCTCATGCAGGTCTTAAGCAGCTGGGGCTTTCTTGAAAACCCTGCCCTTCCCCTCAAGTACATTATGGTGGCTCATACTTAGAGATAGTCCAGAGGCAAGGTCTCTTGGTTTTCCTACTCTACCTCAGCCTTAGGCAGAACCATGTACCTATTTCCTCTCTCAGTGCTCTGGTGCCCACCCTGGTCATCAACTGCTGCTGCCTCCTACCGTGTAGGAGGGTGGGAAGATTTCCTTCAGTTCTCTTTTGCCTTCTCACGGCACTCTCCTGGGGAATCCTCAGAATTCCCCATTCTTTCTCAGTGGCAGAGTGCCACTCCCTGCTGCTTGGTGTAACTCCTGAAGGGTGGGACAGTTTCTTAATTCTTCTGCTCTACTTCCAGGTTTAGGCAGCTGGCATACTTTGTTAGATTCCATCCACCATTGGCTCACATCTTTTAAGACAGGATCAGGACTTTTAATTCATCTGGGCTTGGAATATGAATAGCAATGAGACTCCAGAGATCTCTTTATGCTTCAAAACTCAGCTTTCTGAATCTTGGGGTATCTCTCTCTGTTTTACAGTCTGCCTGCTAGATTTTTATATCAGGTTTTCCTCTCTGGTCACTCTAGTTTTTTGTACTCTGTGAAGTCTTTCTTTTCCCTTTTGTCCTGTCTCTAGACAGGAAGTTACTGCTTGCCCTTAGTGAAAGCCTGCTGTACCTTGAATCTATTTCAGGACATCTGCCCTGTCCCCAGCCTTCTGTGTACAATCTCTCTGTCCTCAATGAAGGCCCACAGGAAAAAAATGGGAGAATGGGTGCAGACTCAGTTTGTGATTAGGGCATCTCCTAGCTGACCAGCAAGCATCAAAGGTCCATCAAAAGTTCAGCTGGCTTCTCATCTCATTCACAGCGAACTCCTCCTTTCCCCACCCTTAGCCAGGGCTGAAAGAAATCATAAGCTTGCTTTCATGAAATTTATCTCATTTAGGTTGTCTTGCTCCATAGTGTCTGATGAGTTTTTTAAACCTATAATTATGTGGCATGTCTAGATTTGTTTTGCTGTATAGGTAGAAGCAATGATCTCTTGATGTTTTTTATATCCTAGCAGGAAGCAAAGGTCTAAATATGGGTTTGAAAATTATTAGGCAACTGAAATTCTATACCACCCATTTTTTAAAAAACTGCCCATTTCTAAATTTCTCTTAATTCTTCCCCCTACTCAATCATCCACATCATCTTCTTTTGCTCCTCTTCGAAGTCAGTTGTTCTCAGTTAGGGATGCTTTTGTTCCCCAGGAGACATTTTTGATTGTCATGGCTGGGGAAAAAGTGTGATTGGCATCTAGTGGGATAAAACCAGGGATCCTGCTAAATATCATACAATTAGCAGAACATCCCTCAACAATAAAGAATTACATGGTCCAAAATATTGGTGCTGAGGTTGAAAAACCCTGTCCTAAGGTCATGTAAACAAATATCCATAGCAGATTCAGTCATTGCTTTGCCACCAGTGAATTCTGGTGGCTATCAAGCAAATAATAATAATAATAATAATAATAATAATAAACAATGGAAGGGAAAGGAAGAATATGTTTTATTTCCCTAATTCCAGGAAGGCAGAGAGTGGATCTTATACATGGCTACCTCTCCTATCACAATGACTTGGAATAGTAGGGTCAGTAACAAATGTTTACTGAATGAATATGTGATTGAATTATTCAGTGAGTGATGTTTAGAGGCTACCTGCTCTTTGATAGGTCTTTTCTGTGAAGCCTTTCTCTGAGCACTCCAGTACCTATTGAAGGACTAGAGCATTTGAAATATGTCCCAGGAGTTAGCAGTTATGTTCTGCTTTTAAAAGTTGTCTAGTTTAAGTATCTTCTCACTTAGTTTGGGTGTTCTTTCAAAACCATCCTTTCATTTCTATATTTGTTACTGGCCACTACTATGAGGCACTGTGTTAGGCTCTGTGACATATTGACCACTGTGTGGACTTTGCCTGTAAAGGCTCCTTCTCCATACACGCTGGATAGAAAAGCATGTGTCCCTGAGTCACCAAAGTCATTTTTTATAATTGTGGTTATTCTGAAAGCACAGCCTCAAATACTGTTGAAAGTTCTGAAATGATAGAGAGACAGGTAAATTTACTGTAGTTTTAATAAATTTAACTCACTCATGGAAACTCAGCGTATCTTTTTTATCGGCTTTAGAGAGAAGATGCAAGTCTTACAACAGATTTACCCAAACAGAGAAGTGCTATGAGCTAATGCTGCTGTTGGTTGCTGGTTTTTATTTTTGCTCTATTTATCTGATGCAAACCTTTGAATGGGTGATTTATTATTATGTTTGAGTCCTGAGGCTTTTTCACTGGGGCTTGAATAGTTAGTGAGGAAATGTTTTTCAAATATATTCCAATTGAAATGATCTAAATACATTATGCATGTATGTGTTGGCATGTATATTTGTGCTCTGCATTGTATGAGAAAATTCTAGCAGTTTTTGTGTTCCTTTGAAAATCTTTTCAGAGCAATAGACAGTGAAAACTGCATTAATGGATAAAATAAATTTTCTTCATCTTTTTTATAACCCTTTTACCCCCCCCTTATTTATCCATTTGATCTTTCTTTAGATATCCTGGGTTCATGAGATTTAGACTCCCTTTGAAAATTTTTTTTTATCCTCACCTGAGAACATGCTCATTGATTATAGAGAGAAAGAAAGGGAGGGAGAATGAGAGGGAGAGAAACATCCATCTGTTGCCTCTCATTGCATCTGTACCCCTGACTAGGGACCAAACCTGCAGCCTAGGCATGTGCCCAGCTGGAAGTCAAACCCTCAACCTTTTGGTTTACAGGACTAAATGCTCCAACCAGCTGAAACACATCAGTCAGGGCTAGACTCCTTTTTAAAATTACTGTAGTTTGAAGAGTTCTGGTTGAGGGCTAATGACATGGCATTACTGGATCCTAGGCATTGGTGAATAGTTGAGTATTCGGATCACATGCTTGCTCCTGTCAAACTCACCTTGAGGTAGGACTCCACTCAGCTCCATCTATTCATCATCATGCTCTGTGTATACATCTCCCCATTAGGTCATGATGAATGGGGTCTTGTTAGTTACCTTGTAAGTTAAAAGGGGAAACCCCATCTTCAATGAAGTCAGTCTGTGGTTAGAAGTTCAAAGGAGTGAAAGACATCCAATGCCTAGTGGCTTGTCTCTGTAGGGCTCGGAGATGGGAACAGGGATTGTCCCAAGTGTGATTCATGAGAATGGAATTAGTTTAGTGATCTCTAGGAGGCCACAGGCTGTGTTTGCTCTCCGTGTAGCAAGAACTCTTTATTCAGCCAAGAACCAGCTTGCTACATAGGACTGTGTGATTCTGAATTTAAAAGAGATGACCTCTAAAGCAAAGGCTGGAATCTTTGTTCATCTTGGTGCATGTACTCTGTTGTAAATAATGGAGAAATAGTTTCCTTTTTATTTCTCATAAGAGCTGAACTTAGGAATGCTGAGCTTGTCAACGAAAAATGAAGCCCAACTCAATATGTCTTCTATTACAAGTTCCATTTCCTCCATACTGGTGTCTTTTCTTCTTTACTCTGGTAAAAGAGACAGGGATAGTTGCCCTTCAAGCTGTTTCTGTGTAATTACCATGGAGATAAGGTCAGCAGATATATGGTGAGCCCTTAAGGTGACTAACTGAGACTTCACCTTTCTCCTCTGCATCTCCAGAAAGGATGAAGTTCGGAAATACAGCAATAGGGAGGGCCCCCACTTCCAGAACCCCCAGTTTAGCAGACTACCTCACTGCTCTGAAGGTGGGCCTGCCTTTATCTCCTCAGCTTGTAGTACCCCTTGGGGCAAGGCATCTAAAGTGGATTTGTCTATCACTTCTGGGTGGTAGGAACCCTGCCAGCTCTTGGTGGGAGATTCACAGCTGAGGAGGGATCTTGTCAACATCCTGGGGGTGGTAACAAGTGCTCCCTCATTAAGCCTTTGTTTCAGGATCCACACATCTAATTAGGATTTTCTTTTTCCTATGGAATTGGAAGTATTCCTTTTTTAAAAAAAGTGGTTTAAGAAAAAGGAATGGGGTTAGGGAAGCCATAAGACAATCTTCAAACATATAGTAGCTGCTGAGAGCTAGAGGAGAGTCATACAGACTTGCAGCAGAAACAATTACTCAACACCTGACGTTAAGACTAAAGAATATTGTGAGGTTTTATTCCCTGGTTATCTTAAAGAACACGATGAATCATAATTTCTCCACAATTAGGAAGATAAAGCCAGCCTGGAGGAAGCATAAAGGGGATGATTTATTCATTCACTGAGAAAAGTTAAGTCAGCACCTGCCAAGAGACAGGAAGTGTGCAAGATTGTTCGGGAAAACACTAATTGGACCCAGCCTTTGACCCTCATGTAGCTCATAATCTACCTGCCATAGAATTTGATGCTTTATTGAATTTCCTTATTTTTTAATTAATATAAAAACATACATAGTAATATTGATAAACTAGATTTTAATGGTTGGCATTATAGATAGATCAGGCTAGAAGGTAGAGATCTGCTACACTTTGCAGTTTGGTTTGTTAAAGCTCCATTTCACAGATGGGCCTGTGTGTTGGTTCTGCTCTCTGGCTTTTTATACTGCCTTTCAGCTTTCCTCCATTCCCAGCTGTGCATTCAAGGAGATGTTGACAAGGAGGTGGGCAAAGTAGAACACATGGCAGTCAGTTGGCAGTAGTTATTGGTACAAAGCTGTCTAACCAGATGCTGTAGGTCAGAAGGACCTACTGAATTAGGTAATTCATTCATATTCTGCTCAGTGTGATTACCCAAATTGCCAGGCAAAGTGTATATCCTGGAGTGATACCAAGAGCAACATGTACCAAATGCTGAATAGAACATGGAAAGACTAGATCATCCTCCTCTGCCCCCCAAGAAGTTTCCATTCTCCATGGAACACTAAGATTCCTTTCCTTCCCTGAGAACACTGCAAATGATTTATTTAATTGGCAAGGCAAGAGGAAGGCTCAGAAACCTGTGCAAGCCACCCAGGAATGAAGGGAAGAAAGAAGAGAAAAAGCAAGGTGAAGATTTTATTACTGTCTCAGGCAAGAACTTCTGATAACTAAACTTCTGTCTCTCCACTTTGAAATCCTGGGTTCCTGGTTTGCATGCAGATTATAAAACTTAGAGAAAGCATCAATCCATCAACCCCAAATCTATATAGTATGGTTCATCAAAAGATAGTAAGGTTATGATTTTAGTCCATTTGGTTCTAATCCAGCAGTGTTTGCTAAGTGACAGACATTGTGCTGATGTCAAAGGTGTGGGGACAAGGAAGAAGGCCTGTAAGAAGTTCGTATCTGCTGGAGGATGTTACCGTGAGCAAACAAAATTAATATGAAACTGAAAGAAATATATGGTAGATGTAGTTGTGATTAGATATAGAAGAGTTTGACCAGCAGAATATCTTTGGAGAGACCAAAAAAAGTACTTTGGATGAACTGTTTGGAGTAAGGGAGTAAGACTGCAAAAGCATACTCTGTTAACAATGGATGGATTTCTACATTACCTTAAAGGGAGAGCGAATCTTATTAGCCAAAGGGTGCTTTATACCTGGTCACTATGGGGGACTTGATTATATGGTTTTGGGGAGCAGAAGCTGGGGCAGAGATGAACACCTTTGAAAAGCTGGGAGAGAAAAGTTTTTTAAGTCAATAGGAAGCAGGAGTCAGGTCAGAGGAAGAGACCTGTCTACCAAAGAGAAGCAGAGGGGCGCATAAAGGTCAAATGATGCACCATGGTGTTTGCAATATACAGGTGTGCTGCATAACGACCTTTAGGTCAACCACGCACCACATATATGATGGTGGTTCTGTAGATCATAATGGACCTGAAAAACTTCGGTCTCCTAGTCATACTAGCCATTGTAACATCATAGCACAAATGCATTAGTCATGTGTCTGTGGTGATGCTGGTGTAAACACACTTACTGCATTGCCAGTCATGTAAAATACAGCACCTACAATTGTGTATAGTACATACTACTGTATAATGACAATAAGTGAGCATGTCACTGGTTTATGTATTTACTATACTACACTTTTCTCATATTTTAGAGTGTGTTCTTTCTGCTTATAAAAAAAGCAAAACAGTAAGTCTTGGTGTAAAACAGAAAGTCACGTTACACTGGCAGCAGCCTCATACAACTTGTGTTTTCTCTGTGCTTGATTTAATCTCCTATTGTTGTGTACAGTAACACACTATACAGGTTTGTAGCCTAAGAGCAACAGCTATAACATATAGCTAAGGTGAGTAGTAGGCTATGCCATCTAGATTTGTGTAAATGCACTCTGCGATGCTCACAATGATGAAATCACCTAACAATGCATTTATCAGAATGCATCCCATTGTTAAGCAGTGCATAACTATAAATAGTCTCCCTTGTTAAGCCTCTCAAAGAAGTCTTTGCTAAAATAGACAATAGTTAATATCACTTTTGTGTATCTTTTTGAAGAATTTGAAACCTTACTTGAACTTCTGTTTTTGCTTAGTGGTAAGAGGGTGAGCAAACAGCGTGTGCAGACTCCATTACCACTAACATCTGGCTTGTGGAAATGGACTCCTAGCTCGTCCCCCACTTTCACCCTTGCTCTGCAATGGTCTTTTCTTTACCACATAGCCCAAATGATTCTTTTAAAACATAAGTAAGATAGCAGGAGACCTCTGTTCAAAAGTCTCCAATAGCATCCATTTCATTGAAAACAAAATCCACTTTCCTAACCATGGACAAGTCCCTACTTGATGGCTCCCTGGCTGCTTCTCTGACCTCATTTTCTGGCGCTGCCCTAATTTTCACTCTGCTGCAATGTCATTTGCTTCTCTTTGTTGCTTGAACCCTTGAAGCACTTTCTCATGTCAGACATTTGCTGTATTGCTTGCTGAGCTAGATTATCTTCTTTTGGACATCCCCTTAACTCATCTTTCCTTTCTTTTGTGTCTTTTCTCACATGCCATCTCCTTGTTGATAACATCCTCACTTCCCCTTTCTTACTAACTGGCTTTCTTTAATTTACAGTTTATATGTTTATTTATTATCTGCCCTGCAATGTAGAATGCAAATCTCACAGGAGCATGAGTTTTGTCAGTGTTGTGGTGCTATATTTCCAAAGCCTAGAATTGTTCTTGGCATAAAATAGACAATTGATAAATAAATGTGGAATGAATGGGTGAATGAATAAGTGACTGACTGAATGAATGAATGAATGAGTGAATGAAGCTGTACAGGGAAAGACCATAGCATAAAACAAGCAAGCAAACAAAAAAACTTGAATTAGTGACTTAAATTAGAGCCAGCAACTAAGGCTACTTGGAGGACTACTAACAATAGTGATGGGCAATTCTTGCCAAATAATCTTATTTTATTTGGGGCTTAATACAAGGCCTAATCAATGATGTGCTGTGTTTTATTAAACAAGCCTTCCTGGAGGAGGTGGAGGGGAGAAGATGGGTCTGGCCTCTTTCTGGGGGGATGCACAATTGGCCTTTGGACAATGGAATTTCAAGCCTGGGAGCCCTGGGAAGACAATTTAGGCAAGGGTGCCATCATCTATGCACCAGACCTTCCTGTCCTTTTATGCCATGGGGTTCAGGTCACTTCCTATTCAGGTGACTGACTAAGGTCAACTGGGAGCATAGAGAATAGAATGTAGTTGGGACAACTCAGGGAGCACAGCAGAGAAGGAAGAAAAGTGAAAGAGGAAAATCAAGTAGTGAAGCTAAGAAAGGATGTTAGAATAAGTATGATAAAGAAAAAGCATCCAGGAGAAATAAAATGGGAACCTAGAATTCACTCACTATTTCTCTTCTAGGGCATTACTCTTGTCTGCTTCTCTCTTCTCCTTCCTACTTTGTATCACCAACCAGAAGGAGAAACATAGAAGTTGCTTGGATATTTTTCTTGCTAGATCACACAACACTTAGACTGCAATTTAAATCTTAGAAAATAAGAAACAACAAATAAACTTCCAGCCAAGATGGAGGTGTAGGTAGACACACTGTGCCTCCTCGCACAACCAAATTAAGGACAACAAAAATTTAGAAACAAACAAAAAAACAGAACTGAGAAAACTGAACTGTTTGGAAGTCCAACAACCAAGGAGTTAGACACATTCATTTAGTCCGGTAGGAGGGGCAGAATCAGGTGCCTGGTGGAGAGGGGTCACAGCAAAGGCTTGTGGACCCCAGCGCACAAGGCAGCAGCTGACGGACCCTGGGCACGAGGTGGCAGCGGGCAGACCCAGTGAGGGGTGCAGGGTAGCTGGCTGACTGCATTCAGTGGTCCCACATTCACGCGCAGACAAAACAGGCGAAGTTGGGGAGCGAGACAGACTGCACAGCCCAGGGCCCCAGCTGGGGGACATAAAGCCTCAAACCGCCTACTGAAAACACCTATGGGTGTTGAGACTCAGGGAGAGACTCCCAGCCTCAAGTGAGAGTTCGTTGGAGAGATCCACAGTGTCCTAGAATGTAGAGAAGCCCACCCACCTGGGAATCAGCACCAGAAAGGCCCAGTTTGCTTGGAGGAAGCAGCAGAAGGGACTGAAATCCAAGAGAGCCAAGCAAGCACCAGTGTTCCCTCTTGGACCCTGCTCCCACCTATAGTGTCACAACCTAGCAACTGGGCTGACCCACCCTGGTGACACCTAAGGCTCCGCCCCTTACTACATAACAGGTACAACAAGACCAAAAAAAAAAAATGGTCAGAATGGAAGAACAGACTGAAGCCTCAGAGCAAATAGTTTTAAGTGATGAAGAGATAGCCAACCTATCAGATGCACAGTTCAAAGCGCTGGTCATCAGGAAGCCCACAGAATTCATTGATTTTGGTCAAAATTAGATGAAAAAAATGAAGGCTACACTAAGTGAAATGAAGGAAAACGCACAGGGAACCAATAGTGATGGGAAGAAAACTGGGACTTAAATCAATGGAATGGACCAGAAGGAAGAAAGAAACAACCAAGCAGAAAAGAATGAAGAAATAAGAATTCAAAAAAATGAGGAGAGGCTTAGGAGCCTCTATGACATCTTTAAAAGTTCCAACATCTGAATTATAGGGGTACTAGAAGGGGAAGAGGAAGAGCAATAAGTGGAAAAGTGATTTGAACAAATAATAAAGGAGAACTTCCCCAATATGGCAAAGGAAATAGACTTCCAGGAAGCTTAGAGAGTTCCAAAGAAGCTGGACCCATGGAGGAAGAAACCAAGGCACATCATAATTATATGACCCAAGATTAAAATGAAGGAGAGAATTCTAGAAGCAGCAAGAGATAAGGGGACAGTCACCTACAAAGGAGTTCCCAGCAGACTGTCAGCTGATTTCTTAAAAGAGACCTTGCAGGCAAGAAGGGGCTGGAAAGAAGTATTCCAAGTCATGAAAGGTAAGGATCTACATCCAAGATTGCTCTATCCAGCAAAGCTTTCATTTAGAATAGAAGAGCAGATAAAGTACTTCTCAGATAAGGACAAGTTAAAGGAGTTCATCATCACCAAGCCCTTATTATATGAAATGTTAAAGGGGCTTATCTAAGAAAAAGAAGATAAAAAACATTTATAATAAAATGACAGCAAACTCACAATTATTAACAATCACACCTAAAACAAAAACAAAGTATGCAAACAACTGGAAAAGGAACAGAACCTCAGAAATGGAGATCACATGGAGGGTTAGCAACAGGGGAGTGGGAGGAGAACAGAGGGGGAAAAGGTACAGAGAATAAATAGCATAGATGGTAGGTAGAATATAGACAGGGGGAGGGCAAGAATAGTATGGAAAATGTAGAAGCTAAATAACTTATGACACATGGACATGAACTAAAGGGGGGGATGTGGGTGGGAGGGGGTGTGCAGGGTGGAAGGGAATGATGGGGGGGAATGGGACAACTGTAATAGCATAATCAATAAAATAAAATTTAAAAAAAGAAAAAAGAAACTACAAATAGTATACATGATAATGATAGTGATAATAATGGCTATTGAGAGTTGAGTGTCTCCACTTACTAAGTTCAATAGAAGGTCCTTTCTACTTGTTAGCCCCAATCCCTACAACAACATGGTAAGGTGGAGATTACCCCCATCTTACATATTAAGAAACTGAGGTTTGGGAAACACTAAATAAATCTAGAACTGTGGATGCTTGGAACATTCCTCTGTGCTATTTTCTCTCTCAGAAGCTGATGTGCAGCCTTGAGTAGAGTGACAGTCATTCTAAGCAGCAATGAATTGAAGGAAAGTACAAAAGCTACAAGAACCAGATTCTAATTATTTTTTAGACAATATAATAGTGTGTGACATTGTGCTTTAACAAACGGCAGCTTGACGTTAAGGGAATGAATGAAAATGTCAAAAATTAATGAGAGCATAGAGGGTAGCAATGTGTGCATGTATCATTTCCCCCACCCAATCTTACCTAAATCACATGTTAGAATGACAATAGTGCCTATTTAAGAAGTGTGAATTATCAGACATAAAGGGACTTACTTTGTGGGGGTGGGGGGGGGAGGTTTAAATCTTAGAACTGCAGCAAGCTCTGAAGTCAGTTACTGGGCAGAGAGAGAAAAGAAAAAAAAGAAGATGAGAGAGAATATCTCAAGGGGATTATGAGAAAACAAAAATCTGTTCTAAAACCAACCCCTGATTACTCCTCATCAAAGAGCCCAGAGTGAAGGACAGGATATCAAAATGCAAAAACACAAGCACACAAAAACACAGCAATCTCAGGACCTCTTTTCAATTTCCTCTAGCAAATCTGCTTGGAAGACTGTCAGCCTATGTTTTACTTCTGTGTCTTTTCTCTCCTTTTCCTAACACGAAAGGAATAGGTAGAGTGAGCTCAGATTATCATAAGATTTTTGTATAGTATGATAAAGTTTTAGTTTTTTGCAGTTTTAGGTGGGGGGAAATCATATTCTCCAATTCTTTGTGTGTGTGGCTGAAGGCTGTCTGACCTATAAGGTGAACACATAAGAAGCCTGCTAATTCATCCATTAAAAGATTTGTCAAATAAACAGCCCACCACACATGAGCTGCTGTAGGTTTCAGAGGAAAGAAGCCAAAACAAACATCAGTGGGGCCCTGGATTTGGATCACTGGAATAAAAGGAAAAGAGATTTCTGAGGTGCCTTGCTTGTATTATCTCTTCCCAAGCTGCTGCTCTTGGCGTTGACTGTTATGAGGCCAAGTGGCCAGATGAAGTTCCTGGTTGAGAGGACCAAATCATTCACTCAACCCTTACTTCTTTTAATTCTTTGGACCATTTGCTCATCCATTTGTTCATCAACTATAGCTGACTTTCTCTAAAACTTAGGTCTGAAGGGAGTTTTAAAGAATGCTGAAGAGTCTCAGGCTAACTAGATTAATTTGCTATTACTTTGAATATAAAAGAAATGTTTTTTGTTACTATAGCTGGTAAGACCTTGACAAAAGGGGATGAATAACCCAAGATCCCCTAACATCTGAAAGCCTAAGCTTTCACCTATTTTAGTTCTTATCAAACTGTAGTGTGACCACCTGTTAATGTTTTCTACTCAGCAGTCAGCTCCGTGAAGTCTTATGGCCTAGCACCCAGCACAGCTCTTGGCAAATAGGAGGAACTTAACAAATATTTGTTGAGTAAATTGAATGAGATTGGGCAATTTCCCATGATGTCAGCCCATGAGGTCTTTTTCTTGAGGTAGCTCAACTCAGCAGCTCCTCTGGAGCATTCTAGAAGGATGAGTGAGTTCCTTGGGGGCAGACCGCCTCTCATTCATCCCTGTATTGGGAGGATACTGTTTGCTTAAGGAATGAATGAAGGTCTGTATTGCTCAAGGAGGGGGTGTGTTTGAGAGATAACCTTTTGGGGTAGTCCCACCCCATCCTCAGCTTAGAAGGTCCTCAGGAGATTGGCAAAAGATGTGTCACATAGATGCCTGGCTTTTGTTGCAAACATCCAGAGGAGCCCAAGTGGGGTGCTTTCTACAGGCCACACTGAGCTGCTAACAACAGCTCAATAACTTAAGGAGGCAGTCAGTGGGGCAAAGAGGCTAAGCCTTGTTAGCCAGTCTTGGACAGAAATAACAGGAGTAGAAGGAATGAGATTAGCTATACTACTTTATTACTGCAACAAAACCACCCAGAAAACACAAGGCCTACTGTTGGTGATGACAAAAACAGGAAATGGACAAAACCGATAAGATGAAGACATAAATGAGTAGTTTAATGATAAAAAATAGGGCCACGCTCATACATGTACAATGATTCTACCTTACCTAAGACAATTCATAAAAATAAATTCAATATAAACTTGAATTAAATATGATAACTGAAAACACAAGTTATAAGAGGGTCATTTTTTTCTGATCTCTTGAAAGAGAAACCATTTCTAAGTACAGAAGCAAAAACAGAAAGTGAATTTCAAAATAGCACCTTAAATATACTGTATTAGAGTAATAAAGCTTCATTTCCTTCTTTAAGACTTCATTTCCATGTTTTGAACAACTCTCATGACTGTTGAAATCAGAAAAAATAAAAACATGTTTTTAATAATTAAACCAAAGTGAGAAAAGTTATGCATTTGTTCTGTAATACCTTCACACCTGACAAAACATACCCCCTCCTCACCTTAGGTTGCCTTGTTTTGTGCTTGCTATTCAATTTTCAACCTATCTTTAAAAAATTGCATAAACACATATGTGGAGGACTAAGGAAGGCTGAGAAAATGCACAGCACAATTTATCTCTGGTCCTGGGGCTCATCATGAAATGATTTGTAGTCTTAGATGTCCGCTTTCCTAATTATCCCAATGTCCGGGTGGTTTGGTCTTGAGAAATTTCTTCTTTAATTGGTCTTAACAGCATATGTTTTCCCCTGTTTCTTTCCCTTTCTTAGCATGGCCTTCAAAGCTTCCTGTGGTCCCAGCCCATGTCCCTTTGGCACACATACATGTAACATACTTCATTTACCTTTACTATACCTAAAACATCCATTCGCTTTACACTTCATATTGTTTTCTGTGCTTGGATTTTTATTTTTCCCTCTTTTCCATCTAACAAACCCCACTCATTCTTTAAGAACCAATTCAAAAGGGATTTATTACGTCATCGCCTTTTCCCTAATGCCCTCTGTTAGAGGGCACCTCTTCTCACCTCAGCTCCTGAAACAACGTCCCCACATGCCCATTGTCCCTGTTATCACATTACCCGCATTAGGTGAACATGAGTTATACCACTCACTTAACACCTTCAGTACAGAAACCATGTCTAATTCCTGTCTCATTCAGCTTTGTAACCCCAAAACCTTGTGCAGTGCCTGAAGTAGTCTAGATAAGCACTTGTTTTATGAATGCATACATGCATGAATGAATAGAGGAATGAATGAATGACACTGTGAATGGTAAAATAAAAACTGGTTATTACATTCCTCCATGGAATACTCTTTAATTCTTTAAAAAGTATCAAACCATTCCTTAGAAAGTTGGCCTCTCACAAAAATACTTCCCACTTGAAGTCACATTTGTTTTATGTCTCATTTTTTGACTACTTGTACAATGGAATTGCTACATCTAGAATTTAAAA
Organism: Phyllostomus discolor; assembly: GCF_004126475.2. Classification (NCBI taxonomy): domain Eukaryota; kingdom Metazoa; phylum Chordata; class Mammalia; order Chiroptera; family Phyllostomidae; genus Phyllostomus; species Phyllostomus discolor. The sequence goes on along the minus strand of NC_040907.2, from coordinate 83,702,328 downwards.
TACAGGATTTACCATTAAGTATTCATTAAAAAGCTCAAAGAAAATTTCAGTCTTTGGGTTCTAGTTCTTGCTGTTGCATGTTTAAATGTTCAGGTGTTTCCAGTTATTTAGAAGTTAATAATTAAACCCTTGAGGTTTCTCTTATTTGTCTGGATTATTTATTGTTTGTTTGTTTATTTATTTTATTCCTACAGCAACTAATACACTCTTCTTGTAATTCCAAAGAGCAAGCTTTCAGAAAGCTTCCAGTGTAGGTAGATACTATGTTTTTAGTGAGTAACTGACTTAACCACAGAAATTTGCTTACTGTATGTAATAGGCTGCTAGATTTGCTTCCTTTCTGGAAGACCAACCAAAAAGTTTTTGCAAATGTAAGGACATTGGAGGCGAAGGGCCAGACTGAAAGGGCCAGTTTATAAACTGGTGATTAATAGGTAACTTTTACGGAGGGTTATCCTGGGCTAGACACTGTGCCAAGTTCCTATCACCTGTTACCTCATATTCAGTGTTCACAATAGCTCTGCAACACACCCATTATCATTGCTATTATTAATCTATCATTATTCACAGGTAATAAAATAGAGCCTAAGAGAAGTTAAATCACTTGCCATAGCGCTCATAACTAGTAAATAAAAAGAGGTATTGCTGAAGCTCTGCAGATTCCAAAGCCTTTGTTCTCTTCACTAGACCCCATTATTCATGACAGTAGAAATTTGGTAAGTCAGCAGGGCCTGATAACGGGTTTTTATCAGAGTCCTGCAAGGCTCCTTAAATACTTTATTCACCATGAAAAAGCAAGTCCTCTGGTGTCCAGGGTTTCCCTTAGGTAGACTGAGTAACTGATCTCCTTAAGAGCCATTCCCTCAAGGGAGCAGTTGTGAGCCGTACCAGTCTCACCCAAGGTCTCCTGCACAGGAAGAGGATGCCGTCTGAGCTATTATGCAGTTAACTCAAAGTTTTTGTTTTTTCTCAACAGCCCAGAATTTCCAGCTGTCCCATTTTCACAGACCAACCTTTCGGTCTTTGCTGCTTTCATAGATTCTTTTTTGTTTGTCTGCTTCTCATTTGCTTATTTGGGATGGAATGAGGAAAGGCCATGTCCAGACTTTCCATGTGGGTCAGAGATGGTAAAGAGATCCCTGTCCCTGCAGAGTCCTTCAGGGCAGAGCCTGGCAGAGAGTTAACCCGATTTTATATACCTACACACAAACAAATGAATGAAGTCTTTACTAGCAGCTGTAACAGCAACAACAAAAAGCTTCTGCACTCCCACAGCCCTACTGGCCTTGAACCTGGAGGTATCTAGAAACAGTCTTTGAAGCTATTGCAGGCAACTAAATTTCACCTGCTCAGGGCCATAAAGATAGCTCTGAACACAGCAGGGAAGAACATAGGGATTATCTCTGGACCTTCATCCACACCCCTCACTTGAACAGTGTTGTGGTATCAATTGCCAGCTGATAAAAGCTTTCCCTTATCACTTTCCTACAGGAAAAATTTGCCTCTTGACAGATGAAGTGAGGAATTCACCAGTTCTAGTTTAGTGTTGAATACTTATTTCCTCTTGTGTAGTTCTATTTCATACATTTTCTCTTCCCAGTTAGAATTGATGCATTACATAATCAATCAAGCATTTAATGAGATATCCTCCATTCCAGACACTGTCAAATATAAACTCTGGTTGTCAATGCATGTTTTATTTACCTTCTTCACCTAGGTAGCTTGTAGTTTGAGTCCAACAACACGTAGAGCTTTATGGGCCAATCAAGTTCAAGTGAACATTAGAGAACCACAATATTCATCTTTCCTCTTATAGTTCTTCCCTCCATTCCTTCCCTCAGCCTTGGTCCGCTAGAAAGTATTTTTGCTCTCTCAGTTCTTATTCCTCCATGATTGCAAAGGAAATTCAGTGTTTGTCTGCTTGCACCTAGCTTTTATGATGTAAAGTAGGGAAAGTGGAGAGAGAGGGAGAGGGAAAGGGAGAGAGGGAGAGAGAGAAAGAAAGAGAGAGAGAGAGAATGAGGAACTGAGACAGAGAAATTGAGAGTCTAGGGAGGAAGGGAGGAAAGGAGAAGGAACTAAAAAAGCTAGGACCAGAGGAGGCTGTGTGCACAGAAAGCTGGAATGTTGAGGGTAAGGCTTTATTTTATTTATGTAGTTTAAAAATTTTTATTTATTTATTCTTAGAAAGAAGGAAAGAAAGGGAAATCGAACTGGTGAACACCCAACTGACTGAGATATACCCAACCATCTGAGCTACACCAGTTAGAGTTAGAGTAAAGCTTTGAAAGTGCAAAAGGTTCGTGAGTAGCAATAGGTGTGTAAAGGAGCTGGAGAGATGAGAACAAGAGTTTTAAGAAGGATTTCTGAAGGTTATAAATTAGGTGTTCCTCCTTAAAAATTTCTCAAGATACACAGTAATGATTGCAATACTTTTTAATTTATATTGGTGGGTACACAGTGTTTCTCTGAATAGAATAGCAAGTCAGGAATGAGTTACATAATCATTTTACAAGCATGTATCAAACACCTATTTTGTTGTAAGGATGCAAAGATAAGCAAGGTAAGAACTTTAGTGTTAAGAATTTTACAACAGGTGTCTCCCTTCCTACCCGGATTGATAGCCAGAACTTTGCCCTTCTTGGCTCTTTGCCTGATGGATGGACCTGTACCCAGCAGGAAAGAGAACAAAACAAATTCAAGGTTCTTGGCCTGGGAGGGGTGGACTATAACCCACAATGCTAGATGGAACTGAAAGTCAACTTATTTTAACCTCTTTGTTTTACAAGTAAGGAGACTGATGCTCAGAGGTGAAGTGGCTCACCCAGGGCCATGGTGCAGCAGGACCCCAACAGGGACTGGAGACACCTTGCCATCTGTCTCCCCTCACAGTGGGGCTCTGTGACATTATTGGGGCAAATCTGAGACCCCTGCAGAGAATCCCATCTCACTGATCCATAATTGCAAGTAGAGGGTGTTGTCAGGGACTGTGATAGGAGCTGAATAGAAACTAGAGGCTACAGGACGCTTGCACATTGCCTAGATATAAGTCATTCTATCAGCTGGAGGCTGTGTAAAGGCCTCTTGGCTGTTCTCAAGTCCTGTCTCCCCTTGGATTTGGGGTTGGTACCCCCTGCATGCAGATAGAGGACTCTGATCATTCAGTGTTACCCTTTGTTGAGGGGAAAAGAACAGAGAGCTAAAGAGGCTCTGCCCTTTTCTGGAGAATATTGGTTTTACTTCCTTCCTCCACAGCCTTATCAGTGGAGGCCCACACATTGGTGATAAACTGGCACTTGGGAAGATCAAAGTTTCATCAGGGCATAGTTCATTGTGGTGATTTATCAGCTGTGTGGGAAAGAAAGGATGGTCTGCTTGAGGTGCCACCAAAACGTTGCCTGAATGGCAGTGGAGTCAAGGAGGCTGGCCGTCTGAACATGCCCCACCTGGGCCATCAGTCAATGGTGTTGTTTGTCCTGGCATCTGACTTACTTGTTCATTTGGCACGTAGGAAGGAGGCATCCCACTGAGTGATAATGTGGTATGGACCAAGCTGCCATCCTCTCATGGAGCAGCTCAATTGCCGGAATGCACTGTCCAGACAAAAGAAGAATTGGGTGGGGACAGATTTTGTTGTCACCAATGAGTCCTCAAAGCTGTGGGTCTGCGAGGCCCCACGACTGAAGGGGGTAAGCCAGAACTTTCCCTGTGTTGCTTTCTCTCACATGCACAGGGCCCAACCCTGTGTGGCAGCACTGTGACCTGGGGCTGGCCCTGGCCTGTGGACACACCACTGGGGTTCAGTGTAGATAATTGTCATCCTAGCCTTTCTTACTCCTCTGCCTGAAATGTAGGCCATGCCCTGAATGGATAGTGTGATCTTGAATAAGCCACTAAGCTTCTCCTGCACTCAGTTACCCATCCATCACCTCAATTTAGAGCGTGGTTTATGCCACCCTTTGCCCTCACTGCCTATCAGAATTCCTGGGGAGGTTTACTTAAAATATGTATTCTGAGATTCTCTGTGATCAAGCAATTGTGATTTTATGGTACTGGGTGGGCCCAGATATCTGAATTTGTAACAAACTCTCAAGAAGACATTTTAATGCATATTGCTCCTCTAAATCCGTAGCATGTTGGTAAACTGAAATATTTCATTTAGTGCTAGATCATGTAATATATTGTCTTGATTTCTAATTATTTCACTCACATAATGCCAGTCTGCTTTGACTAGCATGAATGCTCCATATGAGCCAGCATTATATATATATATATGTTAACTTTTACAAAATCGCCCTGCAGGAGAGATTGATTAGAGAGTGTCAAGGGGAAACTTTCTAGGGTGCCAGAAACATTAGGTGTGTAGGTGACACTGACTTAGTCATTTGCTAAAATTCATTGAATTCTAACACAAAGATACTTGGGATTGCATTTTACAGTATCTAAGCTATCCTAAATTAAATTAATTCACATTAAAAAACAACAACACTGATTCAAAATTCCCTTACAGACAACACGAAGGCAGATAGCATAAATCAGAAATGCAAGCAGCATTAGAAAATGTGATTCATATACACAGAGAACATTTTGCCAGTTGCCAGATAGGAGGGACTTTAAGGGGCTGGTAAAAAATGTGAAGGGGTTAAAAAGTACAGATTTTCACTTCTGGCCAAGATGGGGACATAGGTAGATATGCTTTGCTTCTTCACATAACCAGAATAAGGACAACAGCCAATTTAAAAGCAAAAACCAACCAGAACTGCCAGAAAATTGAACTGTATGGAAATTCAACAACCAAGGAGTTAAAGAAACATTCATCCAGACAGGTAGGAGGGGTGGAGACAGGCATCTGGTGTGGAAAGGGTGGCAAGGCCATGGCTAGAGGACCAGGAGGGTAAGGAGGTGGCTGATGGACCAGGCAGCCCCACATTCCCGTGCAGATAAACAGGGAGAAACAACCTGGGAGTGAGACGAACCATGCAATCCAAGGTTCCAGCACAGGAAACTAAAGCCTCAAAACCTCTGACTATAAAAAATCTGTGGGGGTTAAGGCAGTGGGAGAAGCTCCCAGCTTCACAGCAGAGTACACTGGAGAGACCCACAGGATCCTAGAGTGTACACAAACCCACCCTCCTGGGAATCAGCACCAGAAAGGCCCAATTTGTTTGTGGTTAGTGGGGTAAGTGACTGAAAGGGCAAGAGCCAAACAAGTGGCATTGTTTCTTCTCTGACCCTTCCCCCACACACAGCACCACAACACAGCCAAATGTGTTTCCTTGCCCTGACAAATACCTAAGGCTCTCCCTCTTTCAATGTAACTGGTGCACCAAGACAAAGAAATATGTCCCAAATGAAAGAACAAATCAAAACTCCAGAAGAACAACTAAGTGACAAGCAGATAGCTAACTTATCAGATGCAGAATTCAAAACACTGGTAATCAGGATACTCACAGAAATGGTTGAGTATGGATGTAAAATAAAGGAAGAAGTGAAAGCTATGCAAAGTGAAATAAATAAAAATATATAGTGAAGGGAAGAAAACTGGGACTCAAATCAATGATTTGGAATGAAAGGAAGAAATAAATATCAACCAGAACAGAATGAAGAAACATGAATTCAAAAAAGTGAGGAGAGGCTTAGGAACCTCTGGGACAACTTTAAATGTTCCATCACCTGAATCATAGGGGTGCCAGAAGGAGAAAAGGAAGAGCAAGAAATTGAAAACTTATTTAAAAAAATAATGAAGGAAAATTTCCCCGTCTGGTGAAGGAAATAGACTTGCAATTTCAGGAAGCCCAGAGAGTCCCAAAGAAGTTGGACCCAAGGAGGAACACACCAAGGCACATCATCATTACATTACACAAGATGAAAGATAAGGAAAGAATCTTAAAAGCAGCAAGAGAAAAGGAGGCAGTTACCTACAAAGAAATTCTCATAAGATTATCAGCTGATTTCTCAAAGGAAATCTTACAGGCAAGAAGGGGCTGGAAAAAAGTATTCCAAGTCATGAAAGACAAGGACCTACATCCAAGATGACTCTATCCATCAAAGCCAGCATTTAGAATGGAAGGGCAGATAAAGTGCTTCCCAGATAAGGTAAAGTTAAAGGAGTTCATGATCACCAAGCCCTTTATTACATGAAATGTTAAAGGGACTTATCTAAGAAAAACAAGATCAAAACTATGAACAGTAAAATGATAACAAACTCACAACTATCAACAAGTGAAACTAAAAAGCAAAAAAAAAAAACCAAGCAAACAACTAGAATAGGAACAGAATCACAGAAATGGAGATCACATGGAGGTTTATCAGTGGGGAGGGGAGGAGGTAGAATGGGGAAAAGGGAACAAGAAGCATAATTGGTAGGTACAAAATAGACAGGGGGAGGTTAAGAATAGTATAGGAAATGGATAAGCCAAAGAACTTATATGTATGACCCATGGACATGAACTAAGGGAAGAATGCTGGAGAAAGGAGAGGTGCAGGGTGGAAGCAGATAAAGGAGAAAAATCAAGAAAAAAAATAAGCACAAATTGATAGTTATAAAGTAGTCACATGCATATAAAAGTATAGCATAAGGAAGATAGTCAATAAGATTGTAATAACTATGTGTAGTGCCAGGTGGGTACTTGATATATCAAGGTGATTACCTAGTAAGTTATATAATGTCTAATCACTGGGTTATACATCTGGAAAACCATAATTCGAAAACAAAAAAAATATTTAAAAAAATTTTGTCACTAACAATTTCTTTCTAAAATTAAGTGTGTCCTACCAATGGGAAAGCAAGCTAATCATAGTTTTAGCAAGAAGAGTGGGGACTGCCAGTGACTTTGGAATGATTCAGGGAAGCTACATGGAGGAGGAGTGTCTTTCTGTCTATCCCTTCCTAGGCTTATGTCTGATCTGCAAACCTCCAGCACTTCTGCCCTGTGTGCCTACTGCCACCATCACCAGAATAAAGCTGTGAAGACTGCCCCATCATCATTCCAGACATTTCTCTTAGGATGCGTTCACAAATAAAACATATATTTATTCATTCATTCCTTGAGCATCTGTGCATCAGGCCCTGGGCTGGGCACTGCAGTCACAGAAATGAATGAAAAGAAATTTCTGCCTTCAAACCACAGAGTAAAGGAAGCCAGCAAAGTGTATGAGCAATTTTATGACAGGATGTGAACCATCGATCAGTGAGATTCACAGATTCAGTGAGCCTGTAACCCAGAAGAAAAGCACATTACTTTGGGGTGGGAGGACATGGCTCCAAGAAAGGGGCTGTTTTGGGGGGTGGGCTCTGGAAAGAGGAATGGCATTATTTTTGTTGGAGTAAATGATGCAAAAGGAGGTTTAGAAAAGGGGGGGACCATGAATTGTCTAAGGGGTTTGTACTTTAAAGCTGCAAGTCCTATTTTTTAATTCATAAAAAAGTATGAGTGACAAGCTTTGTATTTTATTTTCCTTCCCTTTTAACCTAAGGAAATGCATAGTAATTTCTATCATCCTTGTCCTGTTTGGGGTTGGACGCCCTTGGATTCTACCTCCTTCACCCCTCCCCTTCTAGTGATGAGGAAACCCAGAGGCACATCATGTGAACCTGAGGTTCTTCAAGTGCCAGCTGAATACAGAAACCCTTCTTTTTCATAATGATACCTGAGGCTCTCACATTTCTCACTGCTTTTAGTGATTTCTATACTGTCTTGTTAAATAACTGGTTCTACCAGTTGAAACATCAGTAGTAGTTCATCCCTCCTAAGGTGGTTTGTCTTGTAACCTCAACCACACCAAAGGGAGCTGGGAGAAAGAACATTTCCAAATGTATAAAGTTAATGCCATCAAATCATTCGTGTTTTTGACATTGTTAGGATGTATTCAGTTATGCAGTTCTTTACTTGGAAGCTGACCCACTCATCTTAAACACAGTTGGGACAAGCCTGGAATTTTCCATTTTTCAGCCCAGGGAAAATGAGAAGTAACGGCTAAGTGGGAGGGAAAGAACAACTCATAGCAAGCAGTCCAGAAGGAAAATTCAAAAGGGACAGCTGCCTGCAGCCACTGAGGAGAGTGATAAGCGGTCTCATACCTCTCCTGGGCCATGGGGGCATTTTGTCTGGTGGAGCACAAACGAAACAACCATTTTAATAGCCATCATGTGAAGGTTGCTCATGATTGCTGAACTGTGTTTCATAAGACAGGAACATGTGCAATGTGCTTCAGAAAAAATGTTATCAAAATGATGACAGCATAAAAATGTTGGTGATTCAGGGAAAATATTTCAGTTGTCCGGAAATTTCATTTACAAGGACCACATCAGTCTCCCATGGTACAAATGAATGAAACAGCTCTGTGTTTCAAATTACACTGAATCTGTAGGAATTCAATAATATCGCTGAAAATAGTCTTTATAGCTAACCTTCAAATGGAATTGGAAACCTCTCCATTCCCACAGTCTCAGCTCTCCTCTGTGGATAACAAAGTACTTAGAAAGGGCTCCTTTACCCCTTTTTACCCTAAGGACGAGTGGCACTCACTGAGGCTGGCTCAAGAGTCTTTCTAACACCTGAGAGGAGACACCATTTCCTCCCTGCCCCTGAGGATTTCATTGGAAGTGGTTGCATCTCTGGGTTAGCATTCCAGAAGCACAAGTTCTTAAGTGAAGGTGCTATTACAAATGAATTGCATATGCATTAGCATCTGCTAAGAGTCTGCTGTGTCCATGGTCAATCCAGCTTTGAGTAGGGGAGGTGTTGCTGGAGTGTTTGGTGGAGGTGAGATTCTGATGCTTGAGGCTGAGTAAGGCTGAGATCCTTGGTTGGTAGCCTTGAAGCTTAAAATCCAGGGAGGGGGTGAGTGGACTAAAAAAACTCTATAGGAGTTATTATTTAGTCCTCTGAAAACACTTTATGCTGGTAAAAAGCTCTCAAGTTCTATTCTTTCAATAATAGATTATTCTCTACAATTTATAAAATGCTCTCAAACATATCACCTTTCCCCACACATACTTCCCAGTGCTTCTAAAAGCCTCTGCTTTCTTTTTGCTTTGGCTCCATTTGAAAAAACACATTGGGATGAATGGCAAGTCCATGTTTCTGTTAATTCCATTGACAAAATGGAAGCAGCTTCATGGCATAAATTGTGGTTTTTCTAAAGTCTTCAGCTAACAACATCAATAACAACAAATTAGCAAAATCAAAAGGGGGAAATAAAAGTGTTATTTTCCTTTTGACGTGTTTACTAGCATCTTTCAAATTCTTTTCATCTTGTTTCTGACAAATGGTTTGCTAGGCGAGGTTCAAACAGTTGTGCTCAAGTTAGGGTTTTGGATTATTGCTCAGTGCTGCCCTCCGTTTCCCTGGCCTTCCGTTGAACGGAATCATTGCAGCTCAACAGAGCACAGAGACATTCGTTCAGGCTATTTAGCATCTTCATGCTTGTCTTCCTTGACTACAGCACAAGGCTGGCATGCCTCTCTCCCGGGTGGTGTATGGCCAGGGACACAGTCTGTGAAAGCACCCTTTAAAGTAGAATCCTCACATCATGTCGAGACAAGGTTCATTACCCAGGACAGTAATGAATTGCAACTCACAGGGCTAGAACCCTGCCCTTTCTACTCTTTGAGGAATTGTTAGAATTAATCTCCAAACCAGAAAACTTGCAGAGACCATCTTTACATTTTTGGGGGTATAATGTAGAGTTCCATGCTTCTTCTTACCACTTCATAAAAAAGTGTCTCCCTTGAGAAATGGTGCTGTTAGGGTTACTGGATGTGTCCCATTAGCTATTGAGATGGGGTATTGTCTGAAGCAAGAGCATGAAGAATATCAGGAAAGTCCATTTGCATCTGCTCTTTACTTGAAATGTTTTCTATGTGCACTCATTCTGATTTTGGTGCATTTGTAAAAGGATGATGAAACAGTCAGCTGCTGCTGGCGGGAATTCCTGAGGGCATTGTTACAATCAGTCCCATTGTGTGAAGAGATATGGTCAGTCACACTTCTTGTCACTGTGCACATTTTTAGTGGCTAAAACATTTCCATTGGAGGAGGTGGGCAAGGGACTCTATAGTGTCTGTGGTATGAATGTAACTATCCTAACATTTACAACCTCAAGAGTCTGTGGATTTGGGTGGATTCATTATTTGCCTTTCATCTGCTTTGCCAAACTCCCAGCTGGCTGGTATTTCCACCTCCCTGTTGTCCACTGCAGCTGGGGATATGTCTGGCTTTTCAGAGTTTGGAACTAATCATTAACTCTGTAGGGGAGGTTATCGTTTTATGTTAATAGCATTGCATATTTGGGGCTCTGAGATGCTACGGCCTGATAAGACCTGAGGCTGTTCTCCTGGGGGCTCCCAGAGAATGGCACCTTGACCCCACACTGGGACAGACCTAGTGTCCTGAGGAGGAAATGCTTTGCAGTGAGGGCAGAGAGAGCACCCTGTCCTTAGTCTGGCTTCCTGCTCTAACACCAGGAACTTTAAGCAGCCAAAATCCTTTAGGCGATGAGGTTCAGGTTTCACATAGAGCTGTCCTATTTGTCAAAAATAAGCAGCCTGTTCACATATATCTTGGACTAACCCTCTGGGCTGCCTGAGGACACTTTGCAACCTGTTGTGCAACCTGCTTGTTGTGAAGAGTTATGGGAAGAACAATTTGAGAAAGATGTCCAAAGTCAGTAAGCTGAAACTGTGTTTTGAGAGTTCTTTGGGGGCAGATGCCACATGGACTCTGGGAGGCAGGGAGGGGGGTTAAGGGATCAAATGGAAAGAATGATGTGGTCAAGGAAAAGGACTAAAGTGGGAGAGAGAGCTCCCTCAACTTTGCCTTTGAGTGGGTGAGCACTTTAGCGCAGGGACAGCACCCAGGCCTATGGAACCCTGCTGAGGCTTAAGAACATGCTTCCCTCTGACTATGGCTATCACAAATAGTCCAAGTGAGGCAAACAGGACTGAACTGGAAGCTTGGCGCTCTGAGTGTGCATGCCATTTTGGATATACAGCAAAGATCTCTGGTTAGTTCCAACTTTTCAACATTTCTCAGCCTTTAATATTAATATGAAAACCATCAAACTGGTGAAAAACATTAATATGAAATGCTCCCCCCCGCCCCCACCTTTCCATGGCCTAAGCCCCAGATTTTGCACATCTGTCTACCCTCCTGGTCAGCTTTTCCTCCTGTCTCTAATTGCTCAGGGACTGTCTTTTCACCTATTCAAGCAATACTGACCCCCAAACAAAGCCTGCTTACTAGGAAAGATCCTAAACCAAGATCATTCACACTAACAAGGTCAATATGTTACCTTTTCCAATAATATTGGCATAATTATTATCCTTATTAGGGAACAAAATCTATGAAAAGGAAAACATATCTAACTATAGACTTTTGAGAGAAGTGGAACAGCATTTAGTGAGTGCCTACTATGTCCCAGGGATCATGCTATGCCCACGATCTGATTTAATTTTCATAACCATTCTCTGAGGAGATAGTTTTATATCTGTTTACCCAAGGAGGAAAATGATAGTAATCTCTTTAAAACTACATAATGGTTTGGCCTAAAATGGCTTCGGACTTCATCGTTAGACCCCTGGTTCATCAGAATCCAGGGTTACGTGGAGGTATCCCAGAGCTCCTCCCAGGAAGCTGAGCAAGTGAGGAGAGCCTAGGCCTTCTTCTTAGCTTCCCCAGAGCAATGCTATTTGCATACATTCTGAATATTTGATTTCAGAAAAGCTTCTGTGCTAAGAGTTCAACTAAAATGAATTTTTAAAAGAACTTCTTGGGAAAGGGAATCTTTTGGAGGGGCATAACATGGCCATATCCACCTTTTAAATTATCAGTCTGGGCTGTGTGTAGGATGGATGGAGTCGTAAAACAACTCTCCAGGGGAGAGGCACAGAAGACCTGAATTCGATGGGGGACAAGAGGAGAGATGTGAGAAATGCCAAGGCCAGTCTCTTAGACCCGGTGACTCCAGGCATGGTCTCAGCATCATTGTGGAAATTGTGAGAAATGCAGTCTCTCAGGGCCCCACTCTAGATCTACTGGCCCAGAATCCCAATTTTTACAAGATCCCCCAGCTGATCCACATGCCATCTGAAATTTCAGCAGCTCTGTCTAGGACTGCCTGACTGGCATCATGGAATGAAGAAAGCCTATTCGCTGACCCCATGTTTAGACATCACAAAATAGGCAAGGCCTTTCAGAAAAGTGCTTCTCCCTCAGCAGCTCCCTCAACATGTGGTTATGGCAAGGGCATTCTGGTGTCATGACATCTATCTAAAGGAGCCAGTGATGATGGCATTGATGTCCTACTTCAGGCATATTATGAGAAGGCTGAGTTCTTTGAAAAGGACAATAATGCTGGGAAAAGTAGACAGCAGCAGGAAATATGAGATGAATGGTTTCCACAAAAAAAAAAAAAACCATGGGCATGAGTCTATAGGAACTGAGCAGAGCTTTTGAGGACAAGATATTGTGGGCATCACTCATTTACAGGGTTGCCAGGAGTCAGACCTGACTCAATGGCAGGTAACACACATTTGCTTTTTTAGTATACTCTCCTTTTCTCTGTTGGAACAGATTTTATCAAGCACCCAGGACCATTTTCCCTGACTTTGGATGTCCTACAGATTTGGTCCATTATAAACCTTATATTCCTAGGCTAATTTTGACTTTTTTAAAATTAGATGCTTTCTTGTCTAATGTTTCTTTCCCTCAGGGCTTGCTAATTTAAGCTATAATGCTGATGGCAAATGATACTCAGATATTTTACTTTTTTAAAGAAACATTTCAGTATTAGCAGAACCTTAATTCAAAGTTATTACAGATGAGACTATTTCAAGCATCAAGTTAATGAGGAAACACTTGGAAACAGGTGGTCTTTAAGATCCGCTAAAGTAGACAACATCATCTCCTATTGCTCTTTCTTGTACTCCTAAAATTCTTGATCTGAAAGTACTATATTCACTCATGCCTAAATTGCTACACCTCAGTTCCCCTGCTGCCTCCAGACTGAGCTAGGTGCCCCCACCTGTGTGGTCTCCCTGGGCGTACTTCCATCACAGTGTGCTATCACACTACACTCTAATAGTTGATTTATATGTCCCTCCCACGCTTGATTCTGTGTCTTTTTATCTTGGTATCCTCAAAGCATAACAGAGCACCTAGTTCATACCTGAGGCACAATAAATATTTCTTAAATGAGTCAATGAAAGAATGTGTGACTGTGGATGAGGCTTGGTTGGGGGGTAGGATGGGTCTGGGGAAGCAGCATAGTAGTGCACTGAGCAGTAGGAGTGCATTTAGCAGTAGAGGATTAGACTTAGGCTGAGATCAGGGAGCTAGTCTGTATTCTGCTGTGGGTGTTGAATATCTCTGAATTACAGTACTCTTAATACCCCAATGTGCCCTTCAGGCAAGTATGAGCTAGAACATTCCTCCCCACCTGAAATTTGTGAACAAGCATTGAAATCTGCTGTTCAGTGTTTTTGCTTGAAGAAACTTGCACATCACGACTGTAAACTGGGTCTGGTCAGTTATTTTTACTTTTGTGTGTGTTTTATTATTAATTGAAGATAAAATTTTAATTTGCCTTTGCTTGTTGAACAGTTGGAGCTCAAGGAACAATAGACTTGCCCTTAGCACAAGTCAACTCTGCCAGCACTGTTTGCAGAGGGGTTCCCACCAGGCTTAAGAAATGATGCCCTTTTACACAGTCTAACCACCCCAAACAAATTCCATGGCAGTACAAGGGATGTCAAGAATACCAAAGGAGAAAATACTTTTGTTGTACTTTCCAGCTCAAAGGATACATTCCTCCCCACATTTATTTCAATAATCTCTCTACAGAAAGAGGAAACAAAGATCCCTGGGAACAAAGAGTAAAAGAGTATGTGTGTACATGAACGCCACAAGTGTTTTTTGTTTGTTTGTTTTTGGTGTTCGTCTCAATGATCCTTTGTTGTGGCAAACACAGACTATAATTTATCTTGATTGGCAAGCGGACCTTGTGATTTATCTTTTATTTCTTCTCTTCTAATGATCCTCTGCACAGCCTACTGATGATCTTTTTCTTGCCCTTTACCCTCTATAAAACACCCCTGAAATTTTGTTTTCACTTTTTGTACTTCCAACTCACACAGTGGCCATCTCTTTTCTGTAAGTAAGCTGCTCGTTTTTTCACAGCACCACTTAATGTATAACATTATTACTGTATTAATGTATAGCATGTATAATCCATGGTTATATGTGGTTACACATTGGTCTTTTCTGGTTATTATCCCATATGTATTATATAAGAGTATTGAGAGTCTTTGAGAGTCTTAACTTAAAAAAAAAGCTCAAAATTTATTTTCAGCCTTTTCTTTTCCATGGCATGGGAACACTGCTTGGCTTACCAGAAACCACAAGTGAGTCACTCATATCAATCAGGATCATGTTTCCTGCTCTCCAGTACAAGGACTGTAGCCTGCCCCCCTCTCAACATAGGAGAGAAATACCCCAATGTCATCGTCTGGTTATCAGAATTTAATACCATGCACATGGTCCAGACCAAAGTGATCTGAACATGAATGGAGGCCCTGGAAGTTAATGTTCACTGAAAGGAAGGAGGCACAAGGACCCACTTTGTCTCTTTCATAATGTTTCTTAGAGACAATTCCAACTTTAGTTATATTATTTTTTGTTAAAATTTTTATTTATTTATTTTAGACAGAGGGAAGGGAGTCAAACTAGTAACTTTTTGATTTGTAGGCCAGTGCTCAATCCACTGAGCTATACCAGCCAGGGCTGTTTATTTTTAGAGAGAAAGGAAGGGAGGGAGAAAGAGAGCAAGAGAAGCATCAATGTGTGCTTGCCTCTCACACAGCCTCCACTGGGGACCCGGCCTGCAATCCAGGCATGTGCCTTGATGGGAAATGGAACCAATAACCCTTTGGTTAACAGGCTGGCACTCAGTCCATTGAGACACACCAGGCAGGGCTAGTTATACTACTTTTCATTTAAGAAACTTCACTGGATTTCTCCAGCATCTGCTATAGCTTTTATGCTGATTCTCACAACAATATTGTTTCAACTATAACAATTTTTGACCAACTGGAATCTAAGATTGACTTAGACAAGGTCAAGTAGGACTGTGATGATGAATATTTTTTCAAGTTTGTTTCATGTCTTGAGTTAAATTTATGTCTAGGTTAAGATTAATAATATATTGTGAACTTGTTTACCACTACCATTTAATCAATGTAGTTGATACAAGGATCTTTCAACACAAAAGTGGGTGCCTGGCTATGGTGTGTACTCATGGCAAGGCAACAACACTTAACTTCATTATGTGCTTCATTTATTATGGAGAAGCCAAAAAAAAAATGAAACACTATGGCCAAATTTAAAAAAATACATTAACATATCTTAGTGACAATAGAAGATTTTTCTTTTTCAACACCTGCAGAATGGGCACAAATATATCATATTAGGAATCCTCCATTTCATAAAAAAAAATATGGGCAACACTTTGCATTTCAAGTCCCACATTGCAAAAAAGCACTGTTCCTTGCTTCATCTTGATTATTTTTTCCCTCTCCCCACCTTTTTTTATATGTGTTTGTTTTGCTTTTTACTGTCTGGAAGATGACAAATTGTATAGTTCAGTGACATAAATTACCTGAACAACTGACTGGAAAAATTCCTGGCAGAACTTCTTTCCACCTAACTCCTATGTTTCCTCCTTTGCTGCTGTGAGAACATGATGTACCCTCAGAAGCCTGGTGAGGCCTCGTTGGGCTGTTATTTTCACATCCATGGTCAGCTGTTCACTCCAGAGGTACTGTATACTCTCCTACTCTGTCTAAAAATGGTCATGCGAGACCTTGTTATTGCTCCTTCAGCCCTGCTATTTTGCCTCCAGTAATGTTCAGTATTTGATGATATAGGGAACAGAGACCAGCAGTTATGTACCTGGAGAATTACAAAATTGCTGTTCATGGCATGTGAGAATTTCATAAGTTCCAGCCTATGATCAGTTCCCACCCTGAAGAATATGTTCTGATTGTATCTATCTTTTCTGGCATGTCCACAAATAAGATATAAACAGAGTTATTAATCATCTGGCACCTTTTAAAGAGACACAATCATCCTACTGCCTAGTTTTGGGTATTATTAAGGTCTGACATGCAGTTGTGGGAGGTTCTAGTGTTTCCTTTAGCAGCTCTGAGTCAGGGATGCTCAAATGTTTTCAGACTAAGGGTCAGCCAGACCTCTCAGCTGCGGAGCCTCCTTTCACTTCACCAGAAAATGGTGGCCTCACCAGTTTCTCCAGGTTCATCCCTAATTGCCTCTTTCATACTTCTCTTGGAGGGCATCCATATAAATACATCGGCTGTGCTTAGAAGATAACAAGTGTGGGTAAAATAGTCTCTATTGCTTCAAAGTATTCCAGGGCAGGGAATGAAGTAGGATCACCCACTTCTTCTCTGTGGTCCAGTCATTTCAAATGTGAGTTTAGAGTTGTCCAAATACCAGACAAAAAACAGGCCCAACACCAAACGGAAAAGTAAGTTAAAACCATCAGTTTCTTCCCCAGATGGTTATCCTGTCCCAAATTCCCCATTTCTCTAATACCAGTATCCCAGGTGTGATTTTGAATACCTGACCCCCTTCACCTTCTAAAACCTTGGGACAGTTTTTAGATGCATGTCTTTGTTTGTGATCACTACTACTAACCACCTAAAATGAGGTTATATCTGGATTGTAGAAGCAGCTCCTAATCATTTTATTTGCCTTTAAGCTTTTTCTTTGCCTTCCATGTAGCTGTCAGAACAAGCTTCCGCAAATGCTGTTTGCAGTATGTCCACTGGCACAATACAAATGCCAGCCTATTTTTACTTGGGTCCTCCATCAATTGGCTTTATTTTTACTTCTCTTCCTTCTCTCTTATTTCTCCCCAACATGTCTTTTATTTTCAATCAGAAGATGTGCTTATACTTCACAAAACTGGTTAGATGTTTGCTCTTTAGGCTTCACTCAAATCTTTCCCCTAATCTGGCATAATCTCTTCCCTATTCTCTCTGTATCTCCCAAGACCTGACCTCCTCATCCAGGAAATCACTCTAGTTAAGCTCCCACTCTGATTATCTCTTCACTCTGCTTCCTCTGGTCTCTAAGTTTTCAGCCTACTGATGCTTAAGTCAATGTTAAATAACTTTACACTGATGAGATTTGTTTTATAATTACTCACAAAGTACTTCCAGTATATTTGGAATACACCTTAACCAAACTCCCCATTGACATGATAGAAAACTTTCTGAAGTTGGAACATGTCTCCTGTTGTTTTTTATGCCTTATCCCCACCCCAATATCATGTATCTATCCAGCATTCATTCAAAAATGTTCATAAGCACATAAGGGCTACATATACATGAGTGAGGGAAACAGACCACTCTTTGCTCTCAAAAGCCAGTATAGAGTAGGCTAATAGAATTAATATCATTGGAAAATAAAGAGAAAATTAAGCACATATTTATCAAAGGAATAAGAAAGATATGTGTGATAGCTTCACAAATAGTGGCAAAAGAAATTGGAAAATTACATTCAATTTTATATTTGTGATGCAACAATACAATTAGAAAATAATATGACAAATATCAGAGACAGGGCACTTGCCAGATTGTGTAGACCTACTATGTCCTCCCAAAATAGAAGGACCAGTTTTCAAAGGGGCTCAGAATGTTCTTCATTTTGATCTGGGTAAGTGTATACATAAAAATTAATCAAACCATAAAAATATACCTCAATAAAAAGGTTATTTTAATTAAAAAGAAAAAAGATAAGAAAGAAAGCAAAGTATGAAATCTTGGCTTTAAGCATGTCCATGGGCTTAGAAATTTCAAGGATCAACTCTTCACAGATCTCTAGGACTCAGGCTGGAGATGTTTTTTGTGAGCATAAAGCCATCTAATGGACTCTTGGCTCTCCTAGGCACATGCACCTTGGGGTGAGTATGCAATTTGTAGAATACTGAGGGATTGGTAAAAAACCTAAAGATCAGTGCAGTGGTTCTGAACTCTAGTTGTGCATTAGAATGCCTGGGGCATTCTAAAGAAACACCAGGGCCTGGACCTCACCCTCAGATACTCTCATTCAGTTGGTCTGGGATGGGGCCCTGTACCACTATTTTTAAAAAAGTGTCCCAGGTGTCTTTAATGTGCAATGAGAATTAAGACTCCCTAGTGAGGCCCCTGCCCTCTTTATAGGTTAAGGCAGAGATTTTTTAACCAATGTGCCGCAATAATTTTAAAACATGTAATACCTGACTACTTATTTAGGGACACTAACCTTTTTCCCCTTAGACTGTCAGATTAAAAAATGACAACAGGCCACACAACAATAGCTGTCTAGTGTGAATAAGTCAAAATTATACCTTTTTATTGTCAGATCACCAAAACAAACATTTTTTGGTGTGCTGCAGAATTTTAGTAATTTACGTGTGCCATGAGATGAAGAAAGTTGAAAATAACTGGGTTAAGGTAATGTAATTGCACAAAGTTTAAGTGATTGGCCCAAGGCAGTGCCTTGGGATGCTCTTCTCAATTGTGGGGAGCACGTGGAGTGTACCCATGCCTGGGAGGGGCTGCTGGCTTTCCGTTACAAAGGAGTAAATGGTCAGAGCCAGGAATTAAATCCAAGTATTTTGATCCCTAACCTCTAGTTTGTTCCACTTCATCTCCCTCAAATGGAGACATCATTATTGGCAAGAGCTTTTGAAATCAAAGTTGCAGCTATTCCTTTAATCTAAATTTGAACTCATTAGAGCAACCCCACAGACTGGAAACATTAGAAAGAATCTAGGAGGGTGAAATTTACTCTTCCAAATTATTCTATATATGATAAACATTGCCAAGAGCCCTTCCAGGTCTTCATCTTAATTTCCCTCCTCACCGGCCTGTCCTCATCCCCCCCACCCCCCGACTGATGAAACTTGTCAGTAGGCTTACTGTTTTTGATTTAACAGGTTTTGTGACATCTATCTGCCATACTCCCACATTAATACATAATAATTTGAGAAACCACAGAAATAAGAAAAAATAGTCAGAAAAAGACTAATGGAGAAACTGATGTATATTGAAACCACAAAAATAAGAAAAAATAGTCAAAGACTAGTGGAGAAATGGATGTATATTGAAATATTTACTTGAGAAAGGGCATTAATGAGACCTTTGCAAGCTAGCTTAAGACTTCCAGCAATAATAAGCTACCAAACTAAAATGACTTCAAGACTCTTTATAATGGTAACTTGAAATCTACAAGAACTACTTAAGACATTGAATACAATGTCTGTTTTTAATGGCTCGAAGAAAATTCACTTAGAAGAAAATGCGAAGGACTTTCTCAGAAATTCATCATCCAGATGGACTGAAAGAAGTCCATATTCCTACTGCTTTTTACCATAGCCTTCCTATGAGAGATTTCTTCAGAGATTTCTGCCACAGCAATTTCTTCAGCAATGTCTACCATATGATGACTGCTTTTTCCTTTATTTTATCACTTTCATCTGGATAGTCATATAAGTTTTCACTGGATGATTATTATGTTTTTAACAAGGGTACACAGTATATTCAAATACAAAAGAAAGATACGTCTGTTAGGTGCTATGGAAATATGGTTGAGTAAGTTCATATAGGTGAGAGATTGGTTTAAATTGGCTCTAACCTTCTTTCAGGATTGGCAAATGTTGGAATTACATTGCACTGGTGCCGTGATGCCAAATAATACTCCGAATATAGCTCTGGTTTGACACTAAGGATGGCGTGGGAAATTTGTCTTTAGATGCTCTTATCATGTCTCTCTGGCTCGGAGAAAGAGTGAGTTACTTCATCTTCCTTTCCAACGTTAGACTCCTCGTTTTTATTCTCTGTCCTTCCCCAAACCATCTCCTCCAGGAACTTGCTAAATGTCTTCCTCTTTTTGTAATTTTCTTCAATTTCTAGCCTCCATATAGGTTTTACTCTCTGCTGAAAACATGAATAGTTTACCTTTGTTTGTAGAAAAAAAACACAAATACAGACAAAACCAAACTAATACGCTGATGATATATTACTCTGATTCTTCAAGCTCTCACTTATTTAATATCTTTCATTTGCTCCTAAATCTCTGAACCATATTGTCCAAACTTCTTGAGTTCTGTGCATCATTTGCTATCAATGAGCACTCTGTTCTTGAAATTCTCTTTTTTCTTGGTCTCTGGATCATGCGAATTCTGATTCTCATCTTTCCTTGTCTACTTCTTTTATGTATGTATATATATATATATATATACACACACACACACACACACACACACACACGGTGTTTTTCACTTCCCACTTCTTAAATGCAGGGATCACACGAGTGCGAAATGCGATCATCTCATATTCGCACTTAGAACTCATTCACTCCCATAACTTCAACTATTTTCTGAGTGAAATGACTTTCAAGGTTGTCTCTGGCCCTCACAGCCCTTCCTAAGAGCTAATCTCATTTACTTAATAATTTCCCAATCCCTCACAGAATTCACAAATTCCTGCTTAATAAACTAGTTATTTTCTTTTTTCAAAAAAAGGTTTATTGTATTTTTTCCCATTACTGTTTATTATTTAGTCCCCTTATGCCTCTCTTCACCCTGCAATCACCATGCTGTTGTCCATGCCCATGAGTCCTTTTTTCTCTTTGCTTAATCCCTCCATCCCCTCACCTCCAGCTCTTTTTCTTAAAATCTTTATTCACAAATGGGAATTCTTCGTTCCAGTACCCATGCTCAAAATGTTTGAGTCATCTTGCTCCTTACTCTTGTTTGACTGCTATGACCAATTAATGACCTGTTGATTATTGATTTTTTAAGATCTCACTCTCATTTTCCTTTTATTTCAACTTCCATTGTGAGGCCAACTTCAGCTCCTTATTACATCATATCAGTATTATTGTAGTAACCTCCTTGCTGATCCCATTGTCTCCAGGCTCTGACCATTAAGTACATTTTAGGCAACATGCCTTAGTGACTCTTTCTTGTACATTGTCATTTATATAACATTGCTTCAACTAGACTGTAAACACAGCAAAAGTTTTGTTAAAAGTTTGGCTTTTACCAAATGTATAACCAAATTTACACATTTTAGATAGTCAATAAACATTTACACATTTGTTCATTTATCCTTTCAACCAAAATTATAGAGTCAGAAACTGTTTTTTTATTATTTCTACTTGGTGTTAGACTGTAAATGTGACTAAAATGCAGCCCATGACCATAAAGGTTTTCTGGATTCCTTGTAGAATGAATGAATATAAGGAGGGAAGCAAAACAAGTGTATAGAGGAATAGTAACAGTAGATCACTGTTGAGAAAACATGAGCTTTTGAACCAGGCCAATGTCGGCTTGAATCTAAAAATTACTTCTTACCTGTACTGCGACTCCCATCAAGAATTCAGACTAATACCAATATTTAGCCAAGAATGTTTATGCTATTTGAGAAGCAAAAGGCAAAACAAGACTAGATATGACAGAGATTTATTGGAGCAAACACCTGTGAAGGGTAAAGGGGGAGGAAGAGGGATAAACCATGATTTAAGTCTGATCCTTGGGCAAAGAAAGGGAAGGATTGTTGGATAGGTACAGTCTTGGATTCCAGCTCAGTTGTAAGAAAGTTTTGGCCTATTTTATGGGAGTTCTTGAGTCAAAGTCACCTGTTGAAAGAGCCCTACATGTCACAGGAATGACATCTGTGATTAGCCACTGGATAAAGGTGATTTCCCTAAACTTGATTTCCCAGTATATGGTTGTGGACCCAGAGGGCAGCACTTGGGTTTATCATTCAGTTATGCTCCCTGCAGCAAGGCATGTGACCAGCATGTGGCCACCATAATGCTTTCAACTGAAAACAAAAGGAAACTCAACACTTGCTTAAGTTGAAAGTTGAACAATTTTTTCTGGAAGGGGAAGGTAGGAAATCATTTAGTTTTGTGGGTTTTACAGCTGTGATGTAGGAGGAGAGCTGCCATGGATATTATGTAAGTATGTAGGTGTGACTTGGTTGCAGCAAAACTTTCTTTATAAAAACAGGCAGGAAGCCAAAGTTGGCCTGTGGGGAGTAGTTTGCTTACATCTATTTAATGTGAATAAGGTGAAGTTTTTCCTCACAATATTAGATGTCCAAAGATAAGAGATTGCAGGGGGTGCTTAGTGGCTCAACATGATATAAGACTTTTATTCTTTTGCTCATTTATTCTCAGTGTTTTTAAAGATAGCAATGGCTTCTCTCTCTGATGCGTGTTCTTTATATAAGGAAGCAAATTTTCTCTTCCAAATTCCCATATTATTAATGAACCAATTAAATAATCACATATTAAGCAGTGATTTCAGGTCAGGTGTTATTCTAGGTGCTCCTACAGTTAACAAAACAGAGTAAATCTTTGTCTACATAAAGCTGATATTCAAATGAAGGGAAACAGAGAGTAAACAAGATAAATAAATAAAAAATGTAGTACTAGATAATGATATAGTACCAGATAAAAAATGTAGTATTGGAAAGCAAATAAGACCAGAAAGAGGGTAGAATGTTTCAGCTACTGGTGGTGAGGACAGATTGCATTTTAAATGAAGTGGCTCAGAAAAAGGCACCACTCTGTAGGTGACATTTGATTAAAGACAAGAAGGTGTTAAAGGAGTAAACCATGTACATAAATTTGAGGGGAAATTTTCCAGAGAGGGAGTCTGTCAAGTGCAAATGTCTAACACAAAGTTAGTGTAGTTGGAGCAGAGTGAGCCATGGAAAGGGGTGAGATGAGATCAAAGAGGTGAAGGGACCAGGTCATGTAGAAACTTCTGTGATGAATTTGGCTTCTACTCTGCACTCCCTCAAACCTGTGGAATGGTTGTTGTGAAGAGGAAGAGCATGGTCTCATTTATATAGTAACAATCTGACTCTGGGTGCTGTGTTGAGACTACACTGAAGGAAGTGTTAGGATGGAAGTATGGAGACCCATTAAGAGGCTTCTAAGCGAGAGATGCCAGTGATTTGGAGCAGACTGGCAGTAGTGGGGGTGGGGGAAGAAGCAGTAGATCTACAGAATCTGAGGATTGATTTGGTATGGATGGAGGGTAAGAGAAAGAAAGACTAGTCATTTTTGCCAGCCTGTGTATTGAGGGTAACAGAGGTGGCATTTTCTTAGATGGTCAAGACTGATAGAGGGCAGAGATAGCTAGAAAGTTCAGAAGGACAGATTGGACACCTTAAGCTGAGATTCTTATTAACTACCGAACTAAAGATGTTGAGTAGACAGTTAAATACATAATTCTGGATTTAGACTAGAAGTCCAGACTGATATATAAATTTCAGAGTCTACCTGAAATGCTTACATATCATTAATGTAAAAGTTAATGCTTACATATCATTAACTAGATCTTTGTCATATAGTAATGCTACAGCTAGCTGCAAAGAAGGCAGAGAAAGCCGATGTTTACCTTTTCTATTTTCCACAGAGAAAAACAGCAAGAGAGAAATGGATAGGTCATGTCTGTTGGGTCATTCAACAATGTCTGTACTTAATTTTTCCATAGTTCTTCATGTACAAAATAAAGATAATAAAATCTACTTTGCATCATTGGTGAACTTTACCTGAAGTTGTAGAAAGCTTCAGTCATATATAACATGTTTTTAAATATATGAGTCCCCTTTCCTTCTTTTTCAGTGACTTAAGATGTCATGGTAAGTTGTTAACTCAGTCTAAAATACTTATTTTAGGACTTCCTCATTTAATGAAACAGTAGCAATGCTATTTTTGTAATCACTGCTATGTCACTTCCCTCCTAAAGCCACATATTTTCCGGAGCTGGGTTCTCTCCTTTTCACTCATTCTTTCTCCTCATTTCAAAGGTTTTGTTTTCACTCTGATGTGTCAGTCTCTGTGTATAATGGTACTCAAAGTATTTCCAAATTCTTGGTAATGATTAACCACCCCAAGACAGGCATAAGTTTTCCTGAATCTAAGAGTTCACTGGGGAGTGTGTGGGAAGAATGCTCATAAAGTACAAAGAAGTCCAAGGCAAAATGGAGGGTGTCTAGTCAAAGGCTATGTGAAGGCCTGTGTTTGAACCAATGGAACAAAGTCAAAGAAAACCCAATGACCATCAGATAAAAAATAACTCTACAGAAGTTATTCTCCTGCAAAGAGAACCCTCTTCTCCCAAATCTGGCAGAAAACCATGTGCTAGCATTCATGAGTCCTTTCCCAGCTTTATCGGTTAACTTTATATTAACTTTATTCTCCTTTCTCTCTCCCAGTGCATGGATAAGGCAAGATGTTTGTTAGAGATGGTGGCCATAAAGTTTTGACTTTTAGATGATATTATTTTATCATTTATTATAATGTGATAATAATAAATCTTTTAAAATGTGTTTGTTTTTTCCAGACTTTATGGTCACCCTGTGTGTGTATCTGTGTATTTATGTGTATTAGTTTGCTAGGGCAGTCATAACAAAGTGCCGCAGACTGGGTGGCTTAAATAACAGAAATTAGTTTTTTCTGGAGGCTAGAAGTTCAAGATCAAAGTGTCATCTTTAGCTTATACATAGCTGCTTCCCCCCATGCCCTGAGTCTTACTCCTGTGATTTGTCTACAACCCAATCTCCTCTTCTTGTAAGGACCCCAATCAGACTGGATTAGAGTCCATCCATATGACCTCATTTGAACTTAATTTACCTCTTCAAGGATAGCCACCTACTGAGGTACTAAGGGTTAGGACTCCAAACTATGAATCTTTTTTTTTTATCCTCACTCAAGGACATGCTAATTGAGTTTAGAAAGAGGGGAAGAGAGGGAGAGAGGGAGAAAAACTACAATTCGAGAGAGAAATATCAATCGGTTGCCTCTTATGTGTACCACAACTGGGACCAGACCTGCAACCTAGGCTTGCACCCTGCCTGGGAATTGAATCTGCAGACTTTTGGTTTATGGGACAACGCTCCAACCAACTGAGCCGCACTGACCAGAGCAATACGGATCTTGGAGTGACACAATTCAGCCCATAACTGTGTATGTGTATGCATATGTATTATTATATATATACATATGAGATTTACTATATATGAAAATAAATGTATAAAATATACATTATATTATATGTAATACATTTATACCTCTTATACATACATGCATGCATACACACATGTACTACACATGCACAATTTTGAGATGCCATCCAATTTACGCTTGAAACTTCCTCCAGCCTGTAGAAATACCAGTTCCCTTACGCCTGGGGCAGCTTGCCTTTGTAACTGTAGAGCTCATATTCCTCTGCTCTGCCAGAGGCTGGTTGTTCTGATTAGTTAATCTTTGCAAAATGCTTTGAAGGACAGGCTACTTTAACCTTCTAACCTCGTTATGCTTCTTAAATAAGAAGGGAGGTGCTTTGCTACTGGGGCAACTTCACCTGTGGAGACAAACAGCAGAATCTTAAAGAAAATAGTCCTCCTGGATGGGCTGTGGAGGGAGTAAGGGACTCCATATTTTTGTTTTCCTAAAATTCCTTTAGCAGCAAGCCAGAAAAGTGACCGCAGCAGGGTAGACTTCTGTTTAGGCTGAGGAAGCAAGGAGGCAGCCAAAGACTAGGAAAAGGCCCATGCTTCTGGGTTAAAGATAAACCAGAAAGGTATTTTAAGAGGTAGCTGTTAGGCCACTGGGAACAACACATAAACTAAAGGGTGAGGGATTAAATCAATTTCATCTCTGAGGGCTTTTTTTTAAGTGTAAATGACATAAAAATTGGCAACAATCATTCGCTTGAAAAGAGATTTTTCAAGAAACCTTAACTTTCCCTTGATAGATGATGGTTAAAATGAGCAGAAGAAGCTTATCTTTTATTATAACCTATACTTCACTCATTAGAAGTCATACTTCTACTTGTTCGTTAACAGATTGATCAATGTATTTTAACTCATATGTAGGTACTAATTTTTCTAACTCCTTGCTACTCAAAATACCACAACTGAGCCAGCAGAGTCCATGTCTCCTGAGAGTATGTAAGGAATACAGAGACCCACTCAGACCTGCTCAATCAGAGTTTGCATTTAAACAAAATCTCCAGTTGACCTATATTCACATCAAAGTTTGAGAAACTGTGGTATGAGGCCCTCCTATTCCATTGGTGATTTTTCTGGAAGTAGGAGGTCACATACTTTGTTAGGGATTGTTTTCACCATAGTACCTGATGACCAGTAAGTAATAAACAGGCATGTTTTGATGATTGGTAGGTTCAGCTTCTTTCTGCTTTTCAGTCTATACATTTACAACCTTATTATTTATCTAATTACACTATTTTTATGCTGTCTCTCTTGGATCAGTTACTTGACCTTCTGTTTTCTGTAAAATGGGATTTAAATAGTATTTATTTCACCCTGGCCAGGTGGCTTGGTTGGTTGGAGCATTGACCCCTACACCAAAAGTTTTTGGGTTTGATCTCTGGTTGGGGCACATATGGGAGGCAACCAATTGATGTTTCTCTCTCACATTGATGTTTCTCTCTCTCTCAAATAAATACACACATCCTAAGGTGAGGATAAAAAATATTACTTACAGTATTTCATAAGATTCTTGTAAGCTTTAAATGAGTTAATACCTGTGAAGCACTCATTGGCATATTGTAAAAACACAATAAATGTCAGCTAAAAACACAACACAGCAGAACTTTCATAAATGCTTATACTATTAAATTCTTTCCAGGTGAGAATTGCTATGATGTTTTCCTTGAATGTGTTACCTGGTTTGCATTTGTATACTACCTACCCTATTGTTTTCTTTAGGTTGCTTAAAGGAAGAGTAAAATATAATCACCATCTCCCTATAATGCTATATGAGTATAATACAATGGTTAGCACACAACTGATTCTTAGTCAATATTGTAGAATTATCTATGTTAATGGGCACAACCATTTCAATGTTAAAACTGATTTGACTTGTTTGATATTTTCCACTGCTGCAATGGCTAAATTGGCTGTAGTTTTGCATTTATTCATCTGGCAAATTTTTGAATACCTACCATGTTCCAGATTCTATACCAGAGAATAGAGATACAGCAGGAGCAAGTCTTCTGAAAATCTTTTGAGAAGTTTTGCTCTAAAAGAAGCAGAGAAATTAATTGGTCATGGAAGGTGATGAGGGGCATGAGTGTCAAGAAAAGGTTAAAAAGATGGAGAAAGTTATAGCATGTATACATACTCATGGAATTGAGATAAGATGATGATGACGATGATAGAGAGAGAGATCCTTTTAGATTACAGGAGAAGATGCAATCCAATGCATAAGTGCTGCAGTTGGCCTTGATTTGCAGCAATGACAGCTTATCCTTGGAGAAAGCAGAGAAAACAGAATATATGGATATGCACAGATAACAGCTGGGTAGAGGTGATGGTGGGAAAATAGGGAATTTCTTTTTTGATTACTACTTAAAATGTTGAAATAGGAAGCAAAGTTAGTATCACCTTAGGGAAATAAGTAAGGAGGACAAATGGAAAGTTTCAGAAGAGACAAGGTGGGAAATGATCATCAATGAGAGTGGAAGAGGGAAAGGGGTCTGCCCACACAGAATGCCCGACAGCAATAACGTCCATTTGAGGTTTTTGGTCATGAGTTTAACATGTGGCCAGGCAGCACATTAGTGGGTTTTTTTTTGGGGGGGAGGCAGGGGGCCTTTCAGCTATCCAAGTGTAAGTATGGAATAGGCCAAGAGTTGTACTTCATTAGGTTGTATTCATGGTTTGGAACCATGTGCATACAGCCTGTGGAAAGAACAGATGCACCAGTTTTGTAAGAAACAGAAACAATTACACTGGACACAAATTATTTATTTACATTAGGGAAATCACTTATTTCCAAAAATATGCCATTTTCTTGGTATTATATTGTTCACATTTGAAGTCTAATTCCTATTTTCAAAGACATTTGTCCCTGGGGATGGGACATATATCACACATTCCTTTACACATGTTATTCTACAATTCTGCTTAGACTCAAAGTTTACCTACACTTTTACATGTTCCTTAAAACATGGTAACCTTATTTAGTGCCTATGCTTTGGACTGGGCAGCCTCCACATGGAAATCTCCTTATTTTGATGACTCAGTGGTTTGTTGAAGAGCCTGAAAGGGTTAATACAGCTGTTTCTGGGACTTTCACATTTCTTCTATGTCAGAATATTGCCTATTTTATATTCCAGTTGAAACCTTTTATTTCTCCCTTAAGGTTGAAGAAGTCTTTAAAGATATATTGGTGGTGGCACCCAAATGTCTTCTTTTGTCCCTTCCTCCACAGTCGACTTACGTCATTACTAACCATGCATGACTGTCCTTTATCTGGAACAGCAGTATTGGAAAGAGTTCTTAGAAGCTTAGGGCTCCAACAAGAAGGAAATGAATGAGCTTTATTCTCTCAAAAATCTTTGGCAACTTCCTGTGTTGAGTGCAGGGGTTGCTTTGTGCATTTTAAATTCTCCCTGGTCACTGGACCCCTCTTGGGCAATGGGAAACTGTGTTTCTGGCCACTAACTTGTCCTTGCATGGGGTTGTACACATTATTGGCTGCATATTTCTTACCAGGCATAGGAAGTACCCAGGGGGATTCCCCACAGCTCTGATTATGCTCATTTGGTTGGATCACATCCTGTACCCTCTTCACACATCTCCTCCCTCAGTCTTTCCTGATAATACCAAGGTAGGAACATTCTGTTCCAAGTTCATTAGTCAAGAATGATACCAGATTGCCTCAAGGAAGTTTTTCTCTGATGTGGGCTCTCCTTGGTTGTGTAGAGAATCTGAAAATCATGCTGTCTTTATACTGAGATCAATCCAGCATTGCATTTCCTCACCTGTGTCTACCCACTACTTAGATGATATCTTACAATTCTAACAAATTCACGAAATGACAACATTAACAATTATCCAGCATGTGGAATAATTGGATGGCTCTCTGGGATAGTCATTCTTGTACTCATTTTTCTAAATGGTTCATAATTTGATCTTGCTGGGGATAGTAGCACTTTTAATGTTCTGAATCAGAGGAGGTAACATTCTTGTCTGCCTGCAGCCTCTTTGTGGGAATCTTTGGGAAAGTTAAAGGGTCAAGCGTGATTCATGACTATTTATTAAGTGCTTACTATGTGACAGGTGCTGTACTTTAGACAAGTGATTATCAAAATTTGCTGCATTTCAAAATCCCCTGGGAGCTTTAAAATAACCCCAATGCTTGTTTTACAGCCCATACAAAATTCTGGGGAAGGGACCCAGGCATGAGAATTTTTTAAAAGATTTTATTTATTTATTTTTTCGAGAGAGGGAGGGAGGAAGGAAAGGAGAGACACATCGATGTGAGAGAAACATTGATCAGTTGCCCTAACCAATCTGGAACAAGCAACATTTGGCTTTGTGATACAATCCCCAACCAACTGAGCCATGCTGGTCAGGGCCAGGCTTTTTTAAAGCTTCCAGCAAATTCCAATGTGCAGTCAAGTTTGGAACCAGTGTTTATGACAGTGCTCAGTTTTCATGTGAAAGCAAGTTCCTTGGACATCTCACTAAAAATGCAGATTTTCATTCAGCAGGTTTGGGTAGGATCTGGGATTCTACATTTTCCTAAAGTTTCCAGAGATCACTGATGATGCTGGTATGTGGACAACACTTCAGGTGGCAAGTAGTACAGTTTCCTTGATGGGTTAAACTTTCCTGCTCCTGAACAGGCTTTTCATTTTCCCTGGAACCACCTCCCCAGATATTCTCAGCAAGGGTGCCTCTTCTATCCATCAGTCCTTCAGGTTTCCCCTGACCACCCACTATAGAGCAATCTCTACCCTCTTTTTTTTTTGTGATTTTATCTATCACTATGTTCTGTTTGCTGACTTCTTAGGATTATCATAATTAATAGTTATTTATTTGCTTCCTTGTTTCCTCAATGGTCACTCCTTCTAGGGTTAAAGTGCCAAGAAGTCAGGAATCAAGTCTCTTGTTGTATATAAATTATATTCAACACTTAGCAGTTTCCAACACAGAGAAGGGAGTTGATAGATACTTGTTGAATGAATGACAACAAAGAGCCTAGACAGTTTCATCACCTTTTCTATTTCGGGTGAATGGAGAAGCAGAAGTGAAAATAACTCAAAGTTTTCCATGAGATAGAAGAAACTATCTTTGGGTACCTTAGAGTATGACTTATTTGGCCCTTCTTCTAAAATAAGTTTTCGAGAAGTCTGGTCTAGCTCAAGAGATGCAGAGACCTTCTTAAAAACAGAGCTTGAGGAAAATCACTAGGAAAATCTATTGTATTGCCTAGGAAGTCATCCAATTCCTATAAATAAAAGGTTCAATGATCAGCTTGCCAGTATTACTTTTTCAGCTAACTGCCACTCACTAAGATAGCACCAAGGTAAATAATCAACCAAGAAATGCCAGGAACTGAGAAGAAATTGAGGAGGCCTTGGAGCTGATTCATTACTAACCCAATACCATATCAGAGGCTCAAATTTGCTAAAAGCAGAATCTCTTTCTTTGTCAAATATGGGACTTAGATGATAAGGGCACCAAAAATATTTTAAATTTTTAAGTTTAATTCATGAACACATGGAAAGTCTTATTGATTTCTCATGGATGGTGCAGAGATCAGAGATAATAAGGTCATGGAAAGCCTAGCTGAGGTAATTTGGTGAGATTAAGAGATATGAAATTTATCGTCTCCCCAAAGCCCAGAACGGGAGGAGAAAAACATTATTGCCTCCCTTACTCTTGAGAAAACTAAGGTATATAAGGACTAACTGATCACCTAAAGTCACTAAACAACCTTAGGTTGGGAAGGTTGGGTAGAAGAATAGGACCAGAGCATCTCCGTTCCCAATGGAGGCCTCAATTTGTATAGTTACACAGTTTCTTCCTAAATTCTACAGTTTCTTTCTAAATTCACTACAAATGATGTATATATTATGTTTTCTTAATTTTTTGTAAATATCTTTTATTGATTATGCTATTATAGTTGTCCCATTTTCCCTTCTTTGTTCCCCTCTGCCCTGCATTCTCCCCAACTTTAGTTCATGTCCATGGGTCATACATACAAGTTCTTTGGCTTCTATATTTCCTATACAATTCTTAAACTCATCCTGTCTATTTCGTACCGACCATTTATGCTACTTATGCCTTGTACCTTTTCCCCCTCTATTCTCCTCCCACTCTCCCACTGATCAACTTTCACGTGATCTCTATTTCTGTGATTCTGTTCCTATTCTAGTTGTTTGCTTAATTCATTTTTGTTTTGCTTTTTTCAGGTTCAGTTGTTAACAGTTGTGAATTTGTCATTTTACTGTCCATAGTTTTGATCTTCTCAGATAAGTCCCTTTAACATTTCATACAATAATGGCTTGGTGATGATGAATTCCTTTAACTTGACCTTATCTGGGAAGTACTTTATCTGCCCTTCCATTCTAAATAATAGATTTGCTGGATAGAGTAACCTGAGATGTAGGTCCTTGCCTTTCATGACTTGGAATATTTCTTTCCAGCCCCTTCTTACCTGTAAGATTTCTTTTAAGAAATCAGCTGATAGTCTTATGGGAACTCCTTTGTAGGTAACCCTCTCCTTTTGATTTGCTGCTTTTAAGGTTTTCTCTTTATCTTTAATCTTGGGTAATGTAACTGTGATGTGCCTTGATGTGTTCCTCTTTGGGTCTAACTTCTTTGGGACTCTCTGGGCTTCCTGCACTTCCTGGAAGTCTCTTTCCTTTGCCAGATTGGGAGCTTCTCCTTATTATGTTTTCAAATAAGTTTTCAATTTCTTGCTCTTCCTCTTCTCCTTCTGGCACTCCTATGATTCAAATGTTGGAATGTCTAAAGTTGTCCTGGAGGTTCCTATGCCTCTCTTCACTTTTTTGAATTCTTGTTTCTTCATTCTGTTCTGGTTGAATGTTTCTTTCTTCCTTCTGGTTCACTCCACTGATTTGAGTCCCAGTTTCCTTCCTGTCAATGTTGACTCCATGTACATTTTCTTTTATTTCACTTTTCATAGCCTTCATTTTTTCCTCTATTTTGCAAACATACTCAGCCAATTCTGTGAGCTGATTACCAGTGTTTTGAACTGTGCATCTGATAGGTTGGCTATCTCTTTGTTGCTTAGTTGTATTTTTTCTGGAGCTTTGATCTTTTTCATTTGGGCCATTTTTTTTTTCTTGGTGTGCCTGTTACGTAGTAAGGAGCAGAGCCTTAGGTGTCCATCAGGGTGGGGCAACCCACATTGCTGCATTGTGGCACTGTATGTGGAAGAGAGGTCCAAGAGGGAACAGTGCCACTTGCTCCACTCTCTGCCGGCTTTCAGTCACTTCTGGGGCTACCCACTAGCAAATTGGGACCTTCTGGTGCTAATTCCCCAGTGGGTGCACTTGTGTACGTTCTAGGACCCTGTGGGTCTCTCCAGTGAATTGTCTTGTGAGGCTGGGAGTTTCTCCTGATGCCAGAACACTCACAGGTTCTTTCAGTCAGATGTTTTGAGGTTTTATTTTCTCACTCTGGGACCCCAGGTTGCATGGTCTGTCTCACTCCCCAGTTGTTCCTCCCAGTTTATCTGCACATAAACGTAGGACTGCCTGCTCTGCTAGGTGCTGCCTGGCCTGTTCCAGCAGCTACCGCCTTGCCATGAGTCCTCTC
This sequence comes from Phyllostomus discolor, assembly GCF_004126475.2. Taxonomy (NCBI): domain Eukaryota; kingdom Metazoa; phylum Chordata; class Mammalia; order Chiroptera; family Phyllostomidae; genus Phyllostomus; species Phyllostomus discolor. Next base: position 83,669,636 of record NC_040907.2, on the reverse strand, counting down.
TGCCCTGGCTGCCGATCTCCGCACTCCTCTCCCCAGCCCCACCGGTCTTGATGAATGTTTCTTTTTTAACCCCTTGGTTGTTGGACCTCTATACAGTTTGATTTTCTGGCAGTTCTGGTTGTTGTTGTTGTTTTTTAAATTTGTTGTTGTCCTCTTTTTGGTTGTGCAAGAAGGCACAGTGTGTCTACCTATGCCTCCATCTTGGCCAGAAGTCCATGTTTTCTTTAAATTTTCTAAATGGGGCATGACAGAATCTCAAGGCTATAAATATATATTCTGAATTTTTGTGTTTGCCTCAAGTGTTTATTTAGTTTTTCATTTTGAAAAATCATCTGTTACCATTGACCTTCTCCTTGGTGCTGAGAATTGCCTGTGGGCTGTGTATGCTAGTGAATTAGTGACGCCACCTTTTCCACATCATAGAACAATAAACAGGGGAATATGGCCAGAAGATACTGGGGTGATACTTACAGAAAGGACACACATCTATGGTTTTGGTGACACTGCTTGAATCAGTGCCGTGGACTTATTTAACCTGATCCCCATGTGGAAACAAAACTTTTAATAAGGCTGTCCACCTTGCTCACATTTCCAATGTCTAGAAGTCTTTATAATGCCTTAAAATGATGTGTTCTCTGTGACTAAAGCCTCTAGACATATCTATTTGTTCTTCAGCCATTAAATTCTAAATTCTAGAAAAAGGGAATGAAATTCATTTTGTTGTGGGCTCTAGGATAATCTTTGAAGAACAGGAGTTTGATAAGAGTTCAATATCTCACCATGCCAGCAAAGCTGAAGAAGCTGCTTTGAAAGGTCATAAATGCCATAGGATCTCCACACTGGATACCAGCTAGATGGCCTCACCTTTTGCAGTCCTCCTCAGATAGCATCCCCACAGGGCTGATGAAGAATGGAGAGCTCAAATCTTTGGGAAAAATCATTCTCTGTTGGTTCTAATTTCAAAAGCAGGTTTTTTAAAATTTGAGTCTATGTCTGTATCACTCTAACTTCTACATATGTATCTTAGTTTTGACACTTCATATCCTTTTAGGAGTAAAAGGAGTTTAATTAGTAAGTTTAAAAATGAATGACTCCTTTCTAACAATAATCCAATAATCTTTTGATATCTAAACAAAGATATTAAGGCCTGTCTTACTTAATGTTATTTTGTACACTTGGAATGTAAATGATTATTTTTTGTATATGGTTCTAGACCTTCCCTTTCATGCATTTGCTTATTCACCAGGCAATCACTTATTCACACAATGCTCTATGTATTTTCTGAAAAATAAGTTCAACCCCTGATTGGGGTGAGTAGGGGAGGCAACCCATCAATGTTTCTCTCTTTTCTCTCATCTGTGTTTCTCTCTTTCTGTCTTTCTCTCTTTTTTTCTCTTTCTATTCCTTCCTTCCTCTCTCTGTAAAATCAAAATATGTACTCAGGAATTAAAAAAGAGAGAGAGACATAAACAATTGGAGTTTCAAAAAAGTAGTAGGTTGTCTTGTGGGGCAGAAATTTTCCCTTCATTGAAATTTTTTAAAAATTTATTTATTTTAAAGCCCTGGCTGGCATAGCTCAGTGGATTGAGCGCGGGCTGGGAACCAAAGTGTCCCAGGTTCAATTCCTAGCCAGGATACATGCCTGGGTTGCAGGCCAGAACCCCCAGCAACTGCACATTGATGTTTCTCTCTCTCTCTCTCTCTCTCTTTCTCGCTCTCTCTCTCTTTCTCTATCTCTATCTCTATCTCCCTCCCTTCCCTCTCTAAAAATAAATAAATAAAATCTTAAAAAAATTTTTATTTATTTTAGAGAGGGGGCAGGGAGGGAGGAAGAGAAGGAGAGAAACATTGATGAGAGAGAGAAACATTGGTCATATGTGCCCCAAATGGGAACCAGGCCTGCAACCTAGGCATGTACCGTGACTGGGAATCAAACTCTTGACCTTTGGTTTGCAGGACGATGCCCAACCAACTGAGGCACACCAGCTAGGACTTCACTGGAATTTTTTTAGTTGTTGTTGAGGGGCTTCCCACCACTGACAGCACAAGCTACAAGATTTGATTCAATTAATTGCCACAGATTTTACTGGTCTCTGTATCTTTTTAAAAAATATTTTATTTACTTATTTTTAGAGAGAAGGGAAGGGAGAAAGAGAGAGAAAGAGGAACATCAATGTGTGGTTGCCTCTCACATGCCCCGACCAGGAACCTGATCCACAACCCAGGCATGTGTGCTGCCTAGAAATCGAACTAGTGACCCTTTGGTTCGCAGGCCAGCATTCAACCAATTGAGCCACACCAGCCAGGGCTAGTTTCTGTATCTTTAGACTTCTCTACTTTTCTTACTCAGTTATTTGGTATTGTTTTCAATACTGTAGAGAATTAGCCCTTCTCTCTGTTGCACTGCTGAATAAAGTAACCAGCCCACTCTTTGCTCCATGGAGCCATCCATGCATGACATGGACAGAGACAGTGCCATTTACTTGGTTTGAGGCATGGCTCTGAGAGCTTCACATGCATTAATCTTGCTATTCTTCTAATAGCTTTATAGTTCTAGCTCTTATATCTAGGTTTTTTATTCATTTTAAGTTATTTTACATGGTATAGGGTAAGGATCCAAATTCATTCTTTTGTATGTGGATATCCAGTTTTCCCAACATCAGTTGTCGAAGACATTATCCTTTCCCCTTTGAATGGTCTTGACACCCCTGTCAAAAATTATCTATCTCCAGGGTTTGTTTCTAGACTTTATATTCAATTCCATTACTCTAAATGTCTGTCTTTATGCTACTACCAACACTGTTTTAATTATTCTAGCTTTGTAGAACCTTTTGAAATCAAGAAGTGTAAGATCTCCAACTTTGTCTTTTTTTAAAACATTGTTTTGACTATTTGGTATGTCTTGAAAATTCATAGCAACTTTAAGATAGGTTTTTTTGTTTCTGCAAAAATGCCATTGGGATTTTCTTAGGTATCATATTGAATCTGTAGGTTATTTTGGGTAATTTTGACATCTTAACAATATTAAGTCTTCCAATTCATTAACATGGGATGTCTTTCCATTTTTTGTGTCTTTAATTTACTTCAGCAATATTTTGGAGTTTTCAGTGTATAAGTCTTCTGTCTCAGTTAATTTTATTCCTATGTATTTTGTTCTCTTTGATGCTATTGTAAATTAATTTTTTAAAATCTTGTTGTTAATGTCCTGTTTTATAGATGACAAAACTGAGGCATGGAGAGATTAATGGACTTTTCCCACTAGCAGTCAAGGTGAAGCCAGGATTTAAATTTAGGCAACATGACTCCAGGGTTGCGTTCTTGAGTGCCTCACTGCATTGTCACTGCAGGAAGTATACTAGACCCTCAAGAGCCTACAAAATAGTAAAAAAGTCTAGCTGATTTACAGTGTAAAATCAAGATTTCTATAATTTCTGACCATCCCTCTTTGTCCTTTTTCACCCTTCCAGACTGACTACCTCTTTTCAACAGTTCCTTATGAAAGGGAGACAAATCATAAACAATAGACCTTCAGCTTTCAAGCCTTAGAAGCTTGGTGAAGATTTATAACCCATTCTCTTTAGAGTGCCCCTTTTCCTTCCTTTCTTAACTGGACTGTGAATAACTCTTATCTACTTAATGTTTTTTAATTTTTTTACATTTTACTAAAATTTCCCAGAATAATTTTAATAAATGACTAAAAATTGATTTGGACACACAGCAGTATTTTTTTTAATTGAGCTTTGTAAGTGACTCTGGCATTTTCCTTATTATGGGTATGTCTGGACTATACAAGGATCTCTTTGTATAACCAACCTCAATAAACTGATGGGCCAAACAGAGATTTCATTTAAATCTGGCACAATAGCACTAACTTACTTCAGGTGTCACACATGAATTAGTATGGTAATCTCTCTCCTGAGCCCTGGTATCAAAGACATGAAAATGCTTATGGAAATATCCTAATGTTTCACTTGTTTTGTTAGTGCAGGGTTCTATGAACTCAATGGGGGATCCCCAAATAAGAGTACTGGAAAAATGTCTATTTTGTAATGCCCTATATTCAATTTAATGGAAAAAAAGTGATTTTTTTTCATTCTTTTCTATGTCTTCTTCCATCCATTAGGCATCAAACATTACTCATCCTTATTCCTAAATATCCTTCCATTCTATTCACTCTGTATGTCCACTGTCACTATCTATTTTTATTATTTGCTCAAATCACTTCTGTAGTTTCCTGGCTGGACCCCTTCTTACAGTTTCCCTCTAAAGATCCTGGAAAAAAATTTTATCAGTGAGTCTCTTCACCTGAAAACACTTCACCTCGAATCATGCTACTTCCCCTTTCTTTCCTCTCCTCCCATTGTATTTCTTTCTTTCTTTCCCCCTAGCAAGACTAACTTTTAGGATATGCTAGCCTCTCTTTCCGGAGTAGTAGTCCTATATTAGTCAAGGTCCACTCAGGAAACTAAAACCACAGTAAAATTTCAGACAGAAAGAAATTTAATACAAGGAATTGGTCACATGGACGGTGGAAGAACTGAGAAAGCTAGGAAGAATATGAGTAACCTAGTGAATGCCAAGAATAAGAAATAACCACCACCCTTAGGCTTGAAGGGATAAAGAGAGGACATGGTGTTACTTGATCCTAGAAACCAGGTATATGCTAAAATCAAAACAGAAGCTGGGGCCATGGAGAGAGAGATATCTTATGAGACCTGGAGCCCTGAAGGAGATGCAGCTATTGCTTGGGATTCTATTGAAAGAAAAAGGAAGAAAAGGACTAGTACTGAATTTTTTTTCCTCTCACCGTCTGGTCTCCCAGTGCTTCTCACTGGCTAAATTTACATTGAAGTCAAAGGAGTAAAGGCCTGGGAGGTGTTAATTACTCTGATACATAGCCAGGCAGAGGATGGTAGTGGAGTGATTTATATATTCAACTAATTTCCTCTTTTTAGGATTCAGCTTAAATATCATCTCCTAGAATACTTTTCCGAATGTTGCTGTAGTGTCTAGTTGTGGCCCTCTTATTAAATTTATTAACTTTTATTATTGATGCTCATTTAATTATTATTTTCTGAGCTAACCTTGTAAGGTCTCTCAGAGCAGCTATGGTGCAAAAAGCATAGTGGTATAATAATAAATATTTCTTGAATGAAGAAATAATGTTGGTAATTGCCCTCTGTAGAAGTTGTATCAGTATCCAAAATCATAATGGAGATCCTAAGACTTCTTTTCCAGTATGCATTAGAAAAAGAAAATAAATTAGTAAAGATAAGGAATACCAGAAAACTAGTATTAACTAAGTTAGTTTAATTGATAATAGAGAATATTGCATCCAAAAATGATTAAATTAACATTTTCAAGAGCACGCAGAATATTTCCTAAAATTGACCATGTTAGGCCATAAGAAACTATCAAAAAATTTCAAAAGATTGATATTATTCAGTGTGTTTCTTTGCCACAATGGAATTAAACTAGAGATCAGTAACAAAAGAATAAATAGAAAAGTCCAAAAGCATGGAATTAAATATATTCTTCTAAATAATCCATGTGTCAAAGACAAGATCAAATAGAAATGGTAAAACATGTTGAATGAATGGTTACAAATATACAAATCAGAAAACTTATAGAAATGTAGCTTAAACAGTTATTGGAGGAAAAATAATACCCTGAAGTTTTATATATACTCACATATATTAGAAAATAAAAAGTTTGAAAATGAGTGATTTAACTTTCTATCTCAAGAAAATATAAAAATGACAGCAAATTAAAGGTAGGAAAGTAGAGAGAAAGAAAAAGATACTAGAAAGTAAAAATGAAATAGAAAAAACAAAGCAATTGAGAAAATCAATAGAAACAAAAATTGGTTATTTGAAAAAAATAGAGAATATAGTATTAATAAAATCCTATTAAGAATGATCAAGTAGACTTCTGGTCAAGATGGAGGTATAGTTAGATACACTTTGCTTCCTCACAGAACCAAAAGAAGGATAAAAACCAATTTAAAAACAAAGAAAACAACTGAAACTGCCAGGAAATCAAACTGTATGGAAGTCCAACAACCAAGGAGTCAAATAGAAACATTTATCAAGGCTGGTAGGAGGGGCAGACACAGGCAGCCAAGGTAAAGAGGACATGTGGCAACATAGTGGCTTGCAGACCAGGTGGTCCCACATGCGCATGCACATAAACTAGGAGGAACAACTGGGGAGCGAGACAGACCACACAACCCAGGGTTCCATCATAGGGAAATAAAGCCTCAAAACCTCTGGCTATAAAAACCTATGGGTATTGAAGTGGCAGGAGAAACTGTCAATCTCACAAGGGAGTTCATTAGAGGGACCCACAGAGTCCTAGAACATATACAAACCCACCCACCTGGGAATCAGCACCTGAAGGGCACAATTCATTTGTGGGTAGCAGGGGAAGTGCCTGAAAGTGGGGTGAGAGCCAAGCAAGTGACATTGCTCCCTCTCAGACCCCTCCCTCACATATAGTGCCACAACACAGCCATGTGGGTTGCCCACCCTGATGAATACCTAAGGCTCTGCCCCTTACTATGTAACAGGTGCACCAAGACAAAGAAATATGGCCCAAATTAAAGAACAGATCAAAACCCTGATGAGGAGATAGCCAACCTATCAGATGCAGAGTTCACACCACTGGTAATCAGGATGCTCACAGAAATGGTTGAGTGTGGTTGCAAAATGGAGGGGAAAATGAAATCTATGAAAAGTGAAATAAAGGGAAATGTACAGAGAACCTACAATGAAGGGAAGGAAACCGGGACTCAAATCAACAGTTTGTAGCAGAAGGAAGAAATAAACCTTTAACCAGAACAGAATGAAGAAACAAGAATTTAAAAAAATGGGGAGAGGCTTAGGAACCTCTGGGACAACTCTAAACATTCCAACATCGAAATCATAGGGGTGCCAGAAGAAGGGGAAGAGCAAGAAATTGAAAACTTTTTTGAAAAAATAATGAAGAAAAACTTCCCCAATCTGGTGGAAACAGACATGCAAGTCCAGGAAGCCCAGAGAGTCCCAAAGAATTTAGACCCAAGGGGGAACACACCAAGACACATAATTAAATTACCCAAGATTAAAGATAAGGAGAAAATCTTAAAAGCAGCAGGAGAAAAGGAGACAATTAGCTACAAAGGAGTTCCCATAAGACTCTCAGCTGATTTCTCAAAAGAAACTTTGCAGGCAAGAAGTGGCTAGAAAGAAGTCTTCAAAGTCTTGAAAGGCAAGGATCTACACCCAAAATTACTCTATCTGGCAAAGCTGTCACTTAGAATGGAAGAGAAGATAAAGTGCTTCCCAGATAAAGTGACATTGAAAGAGCTCATCATCTCCAAGCTTTTATTATATGAAATGTTAAAGGGACTTGCTTAAGAAAAATAAGATGAAGACTATGAACAGTAAAATGACAGCAAACTCACAGTTATCAACTACTAAACCTAAAAAACAAAAACAAAAACAAACTAAGCAAACAACTGGAACAGAAACAGAATTACAGAAATGGAGATCATATGGAGGGTTATCACTGCGAAGAGGGCCAGGGGAGAATAGGGGAAATAGTACAGGGAATAAGAAGCATAATTGGTAGGAACAAAATAGACAAGAGAGGTTAAGAAAAGTATAGGAAATGGAGAAGCCAAAAAACTTATATGTATGACCTATGGACATGAACTAAGGGGGTGGAATTCTGGAGGGAGGTGGGGTGGAGGGTGATAACAGGGAGAAAAAGATGGACAAGTGTAATAGCATAATCAATAAAATATACTAAAAATACAGTAAGAAGGAAGAAAGAATGATCAAGTAAAAGAGAGAAAATGGAAGTTTTAATTCTCAGTAATAAAAATAGGACATTAGTTCACATCCCAAGACACACCTAAAAAATATAAAAATGTTATGTACAATTTTATTATAACAATTTCTTAATATGAATAAAATATATAAAAATTCTCAAAAATAAAGCTTAAGAGGCATAAAGAAAAAATCTGAGTAGTTCTATACCTATTTAAGAAATTGAATTATTTCCTGGCTGGCGTAGCTCAGTGAACTGAGTGCACGCAGGCTGCGAACCAAAGCATCGCAGGTTCGATTCCCAGTCAGGGCACATTCCTGGGTTGCAGGCCACAAGCCCCAGCAACCACACATTGATGTTTCTCTCTCTCCCTCTCTCTCTCTCTCTCTTTCTCCCTCCTTTCCCTCTCTAAAAATAAATAAATAAAATCTTTTTAAAAAATTAAAAAAATAAATTGAATTATTTATTCAACACATTTTCACAATAAAATGGAGGCCTAGATTATTTCAACACTGAATTCAAATATTAAGGAACAAAATTATACTAGTGTGGCATATAGTATTCCAAAGAGTTTTTTTCAAAAAAGAAGTAAAATTCTTAGACCCAAAACATTTTCATTATAACAGAAAAGTGATAAAATTGATATGATCAAAAATTAAAACCCTTGTCAATGCAAGAGATATTAAGAAAGTGAATAGTGGCCTGGCCAATAGTTCAGGTGGTTGGAGTGTCAACCCTACACCAAAAGGTGGCAGGTTCATTTCCTGGTCAGGGCACATGTGTAAGTAGTGGATTTGACCCTTGATCAGGTTGTGTATGGGAGGCAACTGATTGGTGTTTCTTCTCTCTCTCTCTCTCTCTCTCTCTCTCTCTCTCTCTCTTCCCTGCTCTCTGAAATCAATAAATGTATCCTTGGGTGAGGATTTTTAAAAAAGTGAATAGCAAGTGACAGCCAAGGAAAAAAATATTTACAATACATATCTATGACAAAGGTCTTGCATTTTGTCTAAAATATAGGTATCAGGTATACATTCTATGATACTAGACCTGTATGTTGCACTGTGTGCCCACCACCCAAGTCAAACCATATTAGGCCTCCTTCACTAGAAAATACTTTTAAATAAATCCTAAAAATTGATTTAAACATCAATAAAAGTATGAAAATGACCTGAGCAGAAACTTTATAAAAGTTATTCAAATTGTCAATAAGAATATGAAGTTGTACAATATCATTAGTCATAAGGAATACAGAATTAACCACAGCTAAATACAGTTGTATAAACACAGGTATGGCTTTTAAAAAACATTGACAATACCAAACATTGTCAAGGATTTAGAGCAACTAGAACTCTCACACATTGCTGGTGGGAGTGTGAAATGGTACAGATATTTTGAAAAACTGATTGTCTGTTTTTGATAAAGTTAAAAATCAGTGATGCCTTTCTTAGGTATTTCTCAGGAAAAATGCAAACATGTATCCATGAAATGACTTGTACAGAATAACTTTATTCATAAGAGCTGAAAGTTAAAATAAATGTCTGTGGACAAGAGAATGAATAAACAATTTGTGATACAGTCACACAATAGACTAGACCATGGTAATAAAAATGAATCACTGATATGGCTAACAACATGGATGAATTTCATTAACATTATATTAGGCAAAGTTCCATACATAAAAGAATATATACTGTATAATCCTATTTATGTATAAATCAAGAACAGACAAAACTGGTGTGTTTGTTAAAAATAACTAAGTGGTGGCTTCTGGGTGGAATGGGGGATGAGAGAAATTCCTAGAGTAGTGGAAATGTTCTGCATCTTGTTTCAGGCTTATATCATTGTCAAAACCTACCAAACTGAATGTTCAATGTCTGTACACATTATTATATGTAAGTTATACCACAATTAATAGAATATGTAAAAGAGAAGGAAAATATGTGGTAAAATTAAGTGCCCGGCACCCTTACATGCTTCAAGCCCAGGTCCAGGTGTCACACCGGCACCTCCTATTCTATTCTCAGGCATTGTGGATTTAAGAATTTTTTATGAAGTGTCATAACACTGATTTTAAAACCTGACAAGGACATTACAAGAAAGGATATTAGAAATCAATCTCCCTCATGAACACATATGCAATGATTCTTTACAAAACATTGGCAAATCAAATCCAGTGACATTGAGGAGGATAAGACACCATACCAAAAGTTGGATGTATTTACCACACTGACACCAGAGAAATTAATGATTATCCTAAAAGGCACTGGAAAAGCATATAATGAAAACTCTTAGCAACTGTAAATAAAAAGGTATTTCCTTGTTCTGATAAGGAATGTCTAAGCAGAAAAAACCTACAGCAGACATTATACTGCATGTTGCAATATTAAACAACTTTCCCCTAAGATGAGGAATAAAATAAAATAACAATGTCTTTGCAAGCACACACAAAGTGTGTAGTATGGCACATGGAATAAAATAAATCCTCAATAAAAATGAGATATTTAGCAATTTTTAAAACTCTATTTAGTTTCTTTTAGATAACTCTAATTTTTATTACTATTTATACTTACTTATAGCTCTTCTTTTTATCTATTTGATCTGTATTTAACTAACTTTTGGAGGGTTTTTTGTATCTTATTTTTAAATTCATTATATTTTTACCTTTTCTACTTTATTTTCTCCCCTTAATTTTTATTTTACTTTTTAAAGAATTTATTTATTTATTCATTTATTTTTAGAGAGAGGGGAAGGGAAGAGAAAGAGAGGGAGAGAAACATCAATGTGTGGCTGCCTCTCATGTGCCCTCCTACTGGGAACTTGGCCTGAAACCCAGGCATGTACCCTGACTTGGAATCGAACCAGTGGCCCTTTGGTTCACAGGCTGACACTTAATCCACTGAGCCACACCAGTCAGGGCTCACCCTTTAATTTTTTAATTTATTTTTGATCTTTGTTATATTAATGTTTTATGTTTCAACAAATACTGTTTTAACTATCTTCCATTCTTCTTTTCATATCTTTGCCAATATAATAGATACATACATTTCAATTTTGATAATCTGACACTTTTAGTAGTCATTTTTAAATTTACCTACATACTTAGTTTTATATTATTTTCTAACAAAATAAAAATAGTATTGGTGAGGATGTGTAAGAAAATGAAATCTTTATATACTGTTGGTGGGAAAGTAAATTGGTAAGGCCATTATTGAAAACAGTATGAAGATTCCTCAAAAAGCTAAAAAAGTACCACTATATGATCCAGCAATCCCTGTTCTGGATATATGCCCAAAATAAATGAAATCAGTATCTCAAAGAGACAATTTCACTTGCATGTTCATTGCAGCATTATTCACAATAGCCAAAATATGGAAACAACCTAAATGTCCATCTGCCAATGGCATCTGTATACATACACTACAATTTCTTTATCTAAAACATAGGCAGTGGAAAAAAGGAGATCCTGTCACTTGCAACAACATGAATGAAACTGAGGGACGTTATACTAAGTGAAATAAAGCAAACAGAGAAAGAGAAAAATTGCATGATCTCATTTACATGTGGAATCTGAAAAAGTGGAATACATAGAAGCAGAGAGGAGAGTGGTGGTTACCAGGGACCAGGAGGAAGGGGGTGGAGAGATGTTGGCCAGAGGGTGCACTATGGCAGTTATGCCAGATGAGTAAGTTTAGAGATTTTTCAGTTTGTTGGTTTAGTTGACTGTCTTTCATGGTTCTTTCTTTGTATTTTTTTGAATTCTAAGAATTACCTTCTCTGTGGATTTTTCTCTTCCCATTGGACAGCACTCTGGTTACTTAAGCTTCTAGCCCCATAGATACTGTGTTTTGAAACAATGGCTATACTTGAGGCTCTCATCCTGTGTATGTGGTGCCCGGCATCCTTACAATGGTTCAAGCCCAGGTCCGGATACCACACCAGCCCCTCTGAGTTTGCTCTCAGGCATTGTGCATTTGAGAATTTTTTGTTGTGGGGGGGTCTGTCCTATGTCCTATAGGATGTTTAGCAGCATTGTTGGCCTCTACCCACTAAATGCCAGTAGTGCTCCATCTCCAGTTGTGACAACAAAACTGTCTACAGATATTGCCAAATGTCCCTTAGCGGGAGGGCACATGTTTTTCCTGACTAAGAACCACAGTTGTACAGAAAGGAGTGTGGAGGTAAGGGAGATAGAAAATTTGGCATAGATCTATTACTGCAACCTGAGCAGCTACTCCTTATTCCCTGGTAGGGCCCAGAAGACACTTCCTTCACCAAGACATTAAGAAATGAAACAGCATTTTCAGGAAGCTATATAGTGGTTTTGTTACAGGATGCAGCCAAGAGAGGGGGCCCAAATGGGGATTTGTAATGGGGTCCAGAACTCAATGTGTCCAGGAAACATTAGAAAGATGTATAGGATGTCCTCACCCCTTCCCCCAACAGGTGTGAGTTGGGGGAAGGGACACATGGACCAGGAACATGCAGAGCTGTTCTGTATAGCAACAGCTTTGTAGCTAACCTCTGGCATAGATATGTTAAATAGCTTTGGCCATGCCTTGAGCCAGGGGGATGGAAGGGACTTCCACCCAAAATGTAACTGGGGGGGCAGGTCCCCCTGGTTACAGTGCCCGTGTGAGAGCTTGGAGAAGATTGGCTCCATGACATGGGGCCACACCTTCCCAGACTCATGATGGCAGCCCAGTAAACTTGGAAAAATACAGGAATGCTGGTAGGTGTAACTGATTGTAGGAGGAGTTGGAAATGGGGGTACAGAGGAAGATTACCATGGGGATTTAAACCCCCATGGCTGTGGCAGGAGGAGAGAACCACGCAGCTATGGCAGTGCAGAGAGAACCACGCGGTTTTGCCAGAGTGAGGACACACGCAGCTTTGGTGGGGGAGAACCACGCTGCTTTGGCCAGGGTGAAGACCCCCACAGCTTTGTTGAGAGAGAACCACTTGCTTTTGGCAGAGTGGGGACCCCCACAGCCTTGGTGAAAGAAGACCACATGGTTTTGGCCAGAGTGGGGACCCCCACAGCCTGGGGTGCACTCCTTGGCCACATGGCTTAGGAAGCAGGAGAGACTTTGCCTGGAAGAAAAAGGGTGAAAAGACACTTGTTGATGGGCCATGAGAAGGTGCCACATGACTTTGGATTAACTGGGGTCCAAAGCTGGAGATCCTGACGGTGACACAGGTGATGGTGCCAGGAGCCTGAATCTACTTCTTTTCCTGAGATACGGTACCCCAAATTAGGGCAGAGGGAGAAGGAAAGACAGTGTGCATCTGTGGGTATCCTAAAGGACTTTGGTATTTTAATGAAGACATCAGGTCACTACTTTAAATCTATATAGCTTTAAATAAACATTTCCTTTTCTTTTCACAAATCTCTGGCATTGAGAGATGTCTTTTCTCTGGTAGCAGACAATTTAAACCTAGTAGGGGGTTCTTTCAGTAATAGTATATGGTAGCCCCCCTCTTGGCCCTGTTCTATAACAGTTTTGCTATGAAGACTGAAGATGGTTGTAGGGAAGTCTGCTATGGAAATAAATTCTCTAATCTCACTAGGAAATGAGATTTTTAATTGATGGAGATCAGGTGGCTGTGTTCTGTTCTCAGAGACATTGTGAGTTTAATTACCACAATAATACAGAAGGGTAGAGTTATATTCAAAGGGTTTGGCCCACAGGGATCTGTGGTGATGGCTGATTCCTAGGAATGATTTTAATGGGCAGCACACTAAAGTATTCCTTGTTGTATACTGGCAGAAAAATTCTATGTCTGGTGAGTAGAAGAATAACTTTAGTTGCCATAGTGGGGGTTTATAACTTCTTAATCAGCTTTCAAGCTTAAGCTAATCCATAGATCTTGAACATGTCCATTGAAAGAGAGACCAAGTTCCTTTAAGAAAAGATTCTTCACTGAGGTCACAAATATATCCATCACCATTTATTATGACAGCTCTGCACTAGAAAAGGGAAATACATGAATCATCTAAGATTATTAGATACTGGCAGGGAATTGATGCTAATCCTTAGAAATCAAAATTATAACTATGACCCACTAGTCAGAATGTGGCTTAAAGGGATCAGGTGACAAAGTTTTGTCTAACATTGTCAAGAAGAATCATAAAACTATTATGTAGTTATCTCCTTAGCCCCAGAATATGTAATGGGTATACATATGCTTACTAACTGGCAAAATTCCCACATTGGTTTCCTAACTCTTACAGTGAAATCTACTGTAGTAGAAAAAGTCAGGTGTGAGCCCTTGGAACTGGACCATGATCATCTAGCCAAGAAAACAGTACAAAAGCAGCCTAACATGCAGAGATCAGGGCCACTATCAAAGATTTGAACTCACCTATTTAGCTAGTGCCAAAGCCAGATGTATATTAAATGACTATAAATTACTGCAAAGTTAACCAAGTACTAAATTTTACTTATGATGACCTATTTTTCTGAAGCAAAACACTACCTGAAAATTGGTATGTAGCTTGAAAAATGTTTTTATTCCCCCTGCTTTAGTCAAAAAAGGGAGTGGAAAATAATTTGCATTTACATGTCAGAGACAGCATTACACTGCTGTTTTACTGCTTTGCCTTGGACTATGTCAATTCTACTCTCTATCATAACAGTGTAAAAGCAACCTGATACCTGATATGCCTCAAAACATCATTGGATATCATTATGCTTATAGGAACTTGTTTCTAGATGCAGCAAGAGCCCTTAAATGACTTTGTAAAACATGGGAGTGCCCAAAAGTGAGAGGAAATAACCACAAAATTTCAGGAGTCTGATGTGGGGGAGCTTTGCCCATTGAACCCCTTGTCCTCCACAGATGAGAATAAGTCTACCAAGACATGATCTGCTTGGGGAGGAAAGGTGGCCAATCTCTCACAGGAGAAAAACCAAGAGCCTTTTCCTCAACGGCTTTTATTGGGTTCATTTACACAGGAATTCAGGTAAAGCTCATTACTCATTGCCGGGAAGTAAGGATCAAATAACAAGGAACTCTGAGGGCCTATTTTGAGTCAGGGTCAGATAGCTAAAGAGCTGTAAAAAACGTTAAGGAACAAACTTACTTCTTGTTTGGACCCTTATCATTTAATTGAGAGCATTCTTTTTTTTTTTTAATATTTTATTTATTTATTTATTTATTTATTTATTTATTTATTTTAGAGAGGGAAGGGAGGGAGGTAGAGAGAGAGAGAGAGAGAGAGAGAGAGAGAGAAACATCAATGTGCGGTTGCTGGGGATTATGGCCTGCAACCCAGGAATGTACCCTGGCTGGGAATCGAACCTGGGACACTTTGGTTCCCAGCCCGCGCTCAATCCACTGAGCTACGCCAGCCAGGGCTTTAATTGAGAGCATTCTAAACAAAGCAGGTTTCACAGGATCTTACATATTCTTTCTTAGGCCTGATCACCTGGGGAACCCGGCCTTTCCAGCACAGGGCAGCACCACCCTCCATCATTGTTTCAGGCTTAGGTGGAGCAAGGGAAGTAAGGCAGCCAAGAGGTTAGGCAATTTTCTCACAGACAATGAGGACTTAGGCTATGTGAAAGCTGAGGGGTGAGGGTCCATCACCCCCTTTTGTTGTAGCCCCCAAAGTCCTTTCTTGGGGGCCTCCCACATGATCGTGCCTGTCTTAGATCATTCCTCTCTTGGGGAATCTTACCATCATTGGCTAACCGACCAAGCATTGGGGGCCAGGTGAAGTAAAAGGAGCAGAAGCAGTGATCCTGCCAGGGAGATAAGTTTTTGTCTCCTTGCTGGCTTATGGTCCAAGGTCGTTCCCTCAGCCTTAACCTTGGTGGGGGTTACAGCTTCTGATCCCAAAGGTCTGAAATATTGTTGAAGTTTCTAGGGGTCTAATTTCTTGGAGGCATTTGGGATACCTCTTCTAAAGTGAGGAAACTTGTCAAACCTTGAACCACTGACTAAAGAAAAGGGCACATGATGGACAGTTCTCTTTGAATTTTAAAAGCAACATAAACCACATTCAAGCATGCCACTTTATTTATCAAGTAATCCATAAATATGATGATAGGTTTGAATGGGTCCAGAAGAATAGAAGGCTCTGAAGCACATTCATGCTATATCACAAACTGTCCTGGCAGTTGGGTCACATGTCCCACTAGATCCAATAGTAATGGAAATATCAGTGGTTCTTAGATATCTCTGAAAAGACCTAAATATAGATTTGAAGAACAAGGTCAACATTTTGGAATAAGGATGTGTCTCTTCTGCCAACAATTCTTCATTTGAAAAGCAGCTCCAGATTGTGTAGGAAGAGAAATGACTATGTGACTCCAGCTTCTCTCAGTGAACTGGGTGTCATCTGATGCACTGAATTACAACATTACATTTTCAAGTGGAGATGGCATATACAAAACAGGAGTCCAAGTCCAAGTACACTGTGCAGGTAGACAGCCCATGCTCTGGCACCTGCCTGTACCACTTTGGAACTTTAGCCTTGACTCATACTCATGAGTGGCTGGTAGAGGAGAAAATAATGTGAGCCTGGTTTACAGTTGTTATCTATAGCAGCCACATTGTAGTCCTATGTGGGGCTGCCCCTGGTGTGAAGGGAAAGCCTCCCAGAGGGCCAAACTTCATATAATATATCCAGTCCAGTTCATGTGAAAAGAGGATGGCCTCATAAGGATCTACATTCATTCATGGGAAGTGACTGATGAGTGGATCTGCTGGATAAGAACTTAAAAATTTCAAATATTTGTGCAAGAAATTTTGGGGAAAGTAGTACTTGAGTGAACTTTCAGAATATGCCCAGAGTAGGTAAATATTCATGTCTTACATAAATGTCCAGACAGTATCCATTTTAGAGACTTGCAATCATCAGGTAGTGAAGAAAAGCCACCCTGTGGATCTCAGTCAGCCTCTTTCTCCCATCACCCTGCATTGCTACACGATAGAGCATGAAGGGCCATGCTTGGAACTTAATGGATTCACCGGGATGCCTCTGAACATTGCTCTTTTCCCCAACAGTTCTGCTAAAAGGAAAACTGGGGCAACCCAGTAAATGTAGGATGGCTGAACACTCACATGCCACCAAAAGAAGAAGAAGAAGAAGAAGAAGAAGAAGAAGAAGAAGAAGAAGAAGAAGAAGAAGAAGAAGAAGAAGAAGAAGAAGAAGAAGAAGAAGAAGAAGAAGAAGATTTAGCTACATTCTTGTAGAAAACCCTGTCAGGCCACAGTGACTGGAAGGGTCCATGTTTATCAACTGGGTCTCATGACCAGCTGTGGAGTTGATCTGTGTTTAATATTAATTGATTCTCCTCACCACCCCAATGTCTTATATTGTATATGAAAAGTATTGACAGTGGCTAATGTTTCACATTTCCAGTGGAATTATGACTGAATTTATCCTGAGAGGACACAGCAACTGCTAGTATTGTGTGTGTCTCCTGTGTTGGCATCATAATGTTTTCATCCAAGGAACAAGAATATTTAATTTTGTGCATTGAATCCACTCTCTACTCTTCCCCTCCTTACTCTGTGCACAGAGAGGGTAACTTTTATGAACTATATGATTGGGCATCTCCACCTTCTGCCTTCTTGTTGGGTTTGGCCAATAGAAGGTCCCAGCAGGAGTCCAGAGAGCAAGAAGAAAGAGAGTGAAGTCAGAGTATTCATTATCTTTGCTTCCATCCAGGAGGTAGGTTGTATTGCTGTATTTAAGGCTCAGTTCTTATTAGGACACCCTCTGACTTCTAGCAACTACTCCCTCTCTGTCTTCTTTGGGTCTAGTAGTGGTAATGCCCCTGCTGGGGTAATGCACTACCCCTGTTGGTTTCCTTAAAACTTGCACACAAACTTTGTGATTAGGCTTTCTACCAAATTCCTTTTAATTACTTGAGTATACCATGTTTTCTGCAAGAACCCTGATTGACATATAAATATTTTATATTTCCTTTCAAAACGTGTCTTATTGATGCATTCCAGATCTTGACATATGACATACCAAGTTACTCAGGCCAGATATCTAGGTGACATCCTGGTATAGTCTTCTCCTCTCAGAACTCATAGTGTATTCACAACCAATTTCCCTCTTTAACGGTATCTTTAAATGTCAGGTAAAATTAAACATAAGTGGAAAAAGTGGAGAAGTTTATCCCATAGCCAAATACAATTGACTTTAGCATACTCAAATATTATCAATAGTATTAATACATTCTTCCATTTTATATTGTCTTATAGTTTCCAAAGTTCTCTTGTACACAAGAACTTTTCTCTTATACTTTTTATAACTACTCTGGGACAGAGTGTCAGTGAGGATGTGACTTGCCAAATACAACACAATTATTAAACGGTAGAATTGGATCAAACCTGGTGGGTTTTGTGTGTGTGTGTGTGTGTGTGTGTGTGTGTGTGTGTTTGACTTCTCTCTATACCATCTTATCTTACTGGACTCTAAATTTTTAGTACAAAATATTGAGTTTTAAAGCTCTATTTTCTACTGAAGACAATTGTAAAATATGTCCTGACCCTGTGTCATAATGCTTTTTAGAGCAATGTGGAAAACATGTTTAGTGAAATTTGAAGGTGATTCCTCATACCTGTTAGAATGGCTATTGTAGAAAACCACCCCACAAAAGATAACAAGTGTCAGTGAGGATGTGGAGAAATTGGAATCTCTGTGCTTTGTTGGCACAAATGTAAATTTGTGCAGCCACTAGAGAAAACAACATGGTGATTCTTCAAAAACCTAAAACTAAAATTACCATCTGATCTATCAACCCCAATTATGGGTATTTATTGAAAAGAATTGAAATCAGAATGTCGCAGAGATAAATGCACTCCAGTGTACATCACCATGCTGTTTACAATATTCACATTATGAAAATAATCTAATTGTTTGTGAATGGATGAATGAATAAAGAAAATGTGATATACACACACAAGAATATTATTCAACCAAAAAGCAAAAATAAATTTTATAAAATGCTACAACATAGATAGACCTGAAGGGCATTTTGCTAAGTAATATAAGCCTGTCACAGAAGAACAAACATTTCATGACTCCACTTATATGAGGTGTCTGAAAGAATTATACTTGTAGAAACAGAAAGTAGAATGGTGATTGCCAGGAGCTGGTGGGAGGCGGTCAAGGGGTTGCTGCTCAATGGGTATAAAGTTTTACTTATGTAACATGATTAAGATCTAGTGACCTGCTGTACAACATTGTGCCTATACTTAACAATATGGTATTGTGCACTTAAAATGTTAAGAAAGTAGCTGTCAAATTAAGTGTTCTTAACATGATAAAAAATAGAGGTGATCTGTTGCCCAGAATAGACAATGTAGAGCTCCACTTTTCTGTAAAATACTGAGAGGGCCCTGGCCAGGTAGCTTAGTTAGTTAGGTTGTCATCCTGATTTGCTGAGGTTACAGGTTCGATCCCCAGTAAGGGCGAGTACAAGAGGCAACCAATGAATGCATAAATAAGTAGAACAATAAATCAATTTCTCTCTCTCTCTCTCCCCCTCTCCATTTGTCTGTTTCTTTCTCTAAAATTAATAAATAAAACATTTTTAAAAAGTTGGATGGGACATTCATTGATTTACACAGCAGGTTGCAGCACTAGGCATCAGCAGCAGGTCAGCCTGGCACAGACCCTGCCAAATGAAGTAGATAACATTACAAAGCCTCAGTTGGTAACTTCTTTCTTAACATTTTCAGTTACCATTTTTTAGGAATGTACTGGAATAGGACACAATCTTCTGCTTGCTGAGTTACATGCTCCAAAATTTAAAGCTGATGTCATTGTTTGCATCTTTTTATACCAGCCAGTCTCTCATTTTTCTTTCTTTTTCAGGAAACTCTCCACAGACTCTGCCCACCAAAAATTACTTGGCATTTATTCCATCAATATTTTCCCTGTGTATTTAGGAAAGGACCCTGGAAAAGAGGTAGAATTGACACCAGGGCCACAGCTCTTATCTAGGACCCATGTCCTTTCAGACACAACATTCAGAGTATTTTCTTTTTTAAATTCAGTGCAGTGACAAAAGACATCCAAGGAGTCTGTGAGGATTGCTTAGAAGATGCAGAAACATAGAATCATGCAGAACATGGTGTATCGTGAAATACCCAGGCCTTCCTCCCTCTCTGTAAAGGAGGGGGTTTCCAGAGTGTTTTTATTCCCTCCAGTGAGGGAAGATTTCTGTGTAAAACATAACCAGCCTCCACACATCTGGAATGCTGCCACATCTGTTTGCAGACAGCTGCTGGAGGGGGATCAGTGTACCCTGGCTCTGCAGACTCACACCATCACAGCAAGTCACAGAATCTCTCCTCCGAGAAGCTCTGAGTTGTCCACCACTGCAGCTGCAGCTTCATTCCAGCTGATGGAGATTTGCCAATGATGGAGGCACCTTTCTCTTCATGCTGCTCACTAGTCCAGACTGCCCTGGGGACGTGACACCTGAGGCATTCTGGGAGTCAGATCTCTGATTGTAGTTGCACAACCACCCAGACCCCATCTCCCTTCTGCTCTTTCCTTGTGTGCATGTCCAAATTTGGCAGCTAAACTGCAAGTCTGAATTATGCCAACTTCCTGGTTGCCCATGTTACCTTCCTGTCTGATAGTTGCCTTCTCAGCTCCTTTTACCAGTTTTTTCAGGTCAGAATCATTTCTCAAGTGTTGAATTAAAATAACCAGCATGATTAAGAAATTCCTACATTTTCACAAAAATCCTTTATTCAATCATGCCTTCTCCTGGAGGCTTAGGTTTGAGGTCAGAGTTTTAATAGTGTTCATTCCAAGGTGTCTTCAATAGAGATTATAAGGCCATAAGCGCTCAGATGCTACCATGGTCTGAACTAGAGCACAAAACAATACATTTGTTCTCTGCACTGGTATTTCATGGAAATCCAAGTGTGGTGAGTCTTATTTTTATTTAAAAATTTCCAGAAAATAAAATTCCACACATCTAAATTTCAAATTATCTTAATCACTTCTTTAACTTTTAGGGAGCTGCCTACCTCTTGATTTGGTCAATATAATAACTCTTTAGAAATGATAAAGGGAGAGGGAGGTGTTGAAATTGTAGGGACATGAGGAGTAGGTCTCATATTTACTACAAAGAGCAGATGTTTCTAATCTATTGTAGTGGCCATTCACTAATTAAGTGATTAGGTCCTGTTTTGGTCTCTTTCTCTAAAAATGGCAAAATAATAACTCTGTACATGTCTTTTTCTACAAACTGCATATATTAATCTACTCTGACTTTTATAGAAGCCTCTTCTGATTTTTTTCAGGACCTGTACATTTGCCCTGGGGAAATTTGAGAAATATAAGCTTCTGATTTTACTAGGTCTGAGAAGTCACAAGAAAAGGAGATTATTGAAAACATGGACTCCTTGTACAGCAGTACCTAATATATACTTTTAAGAATCCAATGTGATTAGAAACATTTTTCAATTAATCTTTTTCAAATTTGTTTTAACAAAGTACATACAAATTTGTATGTTTATTCTAACCAATGAATGCATAAATAAGTAGAACAATAAATCAATTTCTCAGCAAGAGCCTGCTGGGTCATGCTAGGGTCTTGCGAAATGGCCTCCTTTCTTTCACGCACGATACTCTAAGAGAGGAACAGCTCTCTGGGAGAGTGTTATTACCGCTTCCACTCTAATGAGGGGCTATGAAAACAAACAAATGTACTCAGAGTAAAACACAAATATAAATTAATCATAATAACAGGAACATAAAACATCATGGAGCCAGCATTGTAACTTCTTCAAAGTTTAAAGTAAGAACTATGGAAAATTGAACTTCAGTGGGAAGTAGCTTAGATTTCTGGATTGCATTCCTATACCAAAGAGAATTTGTTTGCTGGTATATCATCCATTGCTTGGAAGTTTACAACTGTTATTCTCATACTCTCTCCTAATTAATTATTAATTTTGGATTTATCTGAGGAAATCATTCTCTTCTGTTTAAACTTCATCAGGGATTAAGATTACCTAAATAAATCCAGATTATATAACAAGACTATTAAAGATGCTTTCTGAAACACACTGCCCAGCAACACAGACATGCTTGTGTATTTAAGAGCACATGTGTGCACAGGGGCATATGTGTGCATGCACGAACATGCACTGTTTCAGGGCCTGGCAGTAGGACAATTCAGCTCTTCCCCAAATGTACTGCGTGCTCTATGCATACTCCTTTCACCAGAGCCTCTCTGTTAGTGGTTCAGCTGAAGGGCTTGGAAAGAGGAGTAGCATTTTAGGAGCCTACTCTGAAGATGATTAAGATGGACTGCTGAATGGTCAGAGCAGATCTTTTGCTGTGAATAGCACCCAGCAGTAGACCTGCCAGTTTCTGGGCTTATTTAGTCAGCTTCATTGATTTCCTGGGGCTGCTCTTACTTAGCACTGAATAAAATCTGATTTGCAATATTTGGAAATGTACCCCTTACCTGGACTGCCCCCTTTTAGTTATTGGCTCTCTGTATGCTCCGTAGGGTAATGTAGTAGGTATACTGAGGACATATTATTTATTATCGCCACTTTATGGGAAGAGTTAGTTATATGTTTCAAATTTCCATTCTACTATTGAGGAAATTGAAGATTAGAGAGGTTACCCTGGTTTCAGTGTCAGGGCTAGTGAATAGTTTAATCTTGGATCTGTTGGACTCAAAGCAGATGCTTCTAATTCCTCTGCTACATTGTATCCAGAGTCCCAAAATCTAGCCTGGACCAAAGGTGCTCTCCATCTCCAATCTAAATTTCAATTAAGAAAGAAGGAGAGAGAGAGACACTTACATATTCATTAAGTTTCTGTACAAGACTATCCTCCAGAATAACCGGAGTAACTTCCCTTACAGAAAGCCATGATTCAAGAAGTTTCCTGAGTCACAACAGCCTGAGGTTTGATAGGATTATGATAAATAACAGCAATAAAACAGAAATCTATGGTTTATCATCCATTAGTAGGTCACTAGAATACCACTGTAAACCAAAATAAGTTGATACTGTAATAAAAAATAAAAAGCATTTATTTGAGCAAATGGGGCTGCAGTTCAGGAGATGAAGATTCAGGTAGCAACTTAAATTGTGTTCCCAATGACAAAAGGGAGGCTGGCTGCCTTTTACAACAAAGGTGCCTGCCCAGGTTCCCAATTAGGTCCATTTAATGTAAATGAAGTATACAAACTGTGCAGTTCTGACTGGATGGGGCATGGCTCAGTCCATTGGTTGAAAACAAAAAACAGTGATTCCTTGCAGTGGTTACCGAGGTGATGTAAACAAGCAGGCATAATGTGGGAAGCCGAGAGCTCAGCCTGAGGTTTGTCCTGGTACACAGGGCATGAAAAAAAGCCCCTATTAGCAAATAGACATTAGGCTTTTATTATTTATAAAATGTGGGCCCTTGGTTGACCATGGGGACTCCATCTCAGCAGATAAATCCCTTCTCAGTGTTCATAATAAGCACATCTCTCTCCTTAACGTCCACACCAGGCTTATTAGAAACTTTTTTTCTTTGTGAGGGGCTTCCATGATCTTCCAGCTCTCCTCTCCCACCCCTTCATGTTGGTCTCTGGTCTTCCACTCATGGTCGGCCATGTGGCTGGCATTCTCTTTCACTTTCCTCTCGCTGCTCTTCTCCTTGGCATACTGAACTTGAAAGATTATAACTTCATACTTTCCTTCCTGGGACACCAAGCCTCAAGAGTTCTTAGTTTCTCATTGTTCCCTTAGCAATTCAGTACTCTATTCCCCCATTTCTTTATGGTCCCCTAGTTCTCCAGTCACCAAGTTCATTCTCCTTGAGGGCAGTCTATAAGATAATGAGTGTTGGGTCCCACACTGTAGTTAGAGTCCAGAGGCAATATCAGTCACCTTGCCCCTCTCTGCCCCTTAGGAGCCAGGCCTGGATGTTAAAGAGTTGCCTCTATTACAGGGGAGCTCTGTTTCTGGATTCTGACCCTCAGCCACATCGCATCTAGTCACTGCACTTTTCCTAAGGCCACTAGGGCCTCCAAACAGGCTCCAGCATGCCTGAATGCTTCTTGGGCTCACATAATTTAGGCCTTTGTTTGACACCTTTGCATCCTATTTTTTTGTGCCATTTCTCATGTTTTCTCACACCAATAATCATCTGTCTGATCTTGGTAACACTCTAAATCCCAGTTCTTAACTTTCTGTATGCCCCCACCTACACCCTTCTAATTCTTAAACAGTATGGTATCCACATTTTTCTGTCTTTTTATGACTAGTGTTTCTAAAGTATTTTCTTTTCCTAGGACACAATTCCCTGTCGTTGAATTTAATGATGTCCTAGACATGAGGTGCACTAGCCTGCTGCACCTCGAAGTGAAACCAGAAAAGCTGGCATTTGTGCTGCCTGTCACTTACAAGACCCAATAAGCAGAGACAGGGATTGGATCTTCAGGAATGCTTTATTCAGATGGTCAGTGATCTGAGAAGATGGCAGGTTTGTACCCTAACAGACCATCTTACATTCCATTTTAAACCAACCCTTTTTAGAAGGAGAAGAAAAGTGTAGGTAATGGGTTCAGAATTCAGGGAAAAAGTTATTCAGATAAAAGCTACAGCATTCTTTCATCTGTGTCCTGGGCAGTGGTCTTTAGTTGTGCCCTGGGTGGTGGGCATCTTACCCTGGAGCACAATGGCTCAGATACCATCTTGATTGCTTGAGACTTCCTGAGGCACAGAGGCGGAACTGCTTACAGTCTCCTTGAGTAAAGGTAGGTTATACTTGCAGTTCCTGAAATGATAGTTTTTTATATGCATTGAGTAATAAGCTTATTAGCTATTACCTGAAACTAAAAGTTTTCCAACATTGGAGTCCCCCATAGGAAGCACTTCTTCCCATCATCCATGTGACTCCAAATTAAGATACCCCTACCTTAGTTAGTGAGCAAGGCAATCTTTTGGCACCAGAAGAAGAAAATATTGAACTACTGTTTTCATTTATGTTTCACCTAAAGAAAAGTAAACAGTAAACTACATAGTCTCTACTCTATGTCTTGACACTGTTGCCTTTAGTTCAAATGACAAAAGGGACCTTAACAATCATGGTCCATAAGGAATCCTGAGGGAACGGGGTATTGAGAGACTGACAGCCATTTGTCAGCATAGGGACTCACACTGTTATTTGTCTGGTAAAGTGAATTGCAGGTTATATTATCTGGCTTTGCTAAATTAAATCTCATAACATGGTTTAGTGGCATATAAAAATGGCCACAAAAAGATCACCAGTTAAGTACTTCCAGCCAAGATGGAGGCATAAGTAGCTATACTTTGCCTCCTTGCACAACCAAAAGAAGGACAACAACAAATTTTAAAAAGAAATAACCAGAACTGCCAAAAATTAAACTGCATGGAAGCCTGATAACTAAGGATTTAAAGAAGAAATATTCATCCAGACTGGTAGGAAGGGCTAAGATGGGCAGCTGGGGTGGATAGGATGCACAGCAAGGTGGCAGCTGGCAGAGTGGGTGGTCCTACATTTATGTGCCAATAAAGTGGGAGGAACAACTAGGCAACAAGACAGACTGCACAACCCAGGGTTCCAACATGGTGATAAAGCCTCAAAACCTGTGACGGAAAAAAAACCTGTGGGGGTTGAGGTGGTGGAAGAAACTCCCAGTGTCACAGGAGAGTTCATTGGAGAGACCCACAGGGTCCTAGAATGTACACAAACCCACCAACCCTGGAATCAGCACTAGAAGGACCCGATTTGCTTGTGGGTAGTGGAGGAAGTGACTGAAAGCCAACAAGAGCTGAGAAAGGGGCATTGCTCCCTCTCAGACCCCTACCTCATATACAGTGCCACAACACAGCCCCATCCTGGTGAATACCTAAGGTTTGGCCCCTTGCAATGTAACAGGCATACTAAGACAAAAAAATATAGCACAAATGAAAGAACAGATCAAATCTCCAGAAAAAAACACAACTACGTGATGAAGAGAGAGCCAACCTATCAGATGCAGAGTTCAAACCACTGGTAATCAGGATGCTCACAGAAATGGTTGAATGTGGTTGCAAAATAGAGGGGAAAATGAAGGCTATGAAAAGTGAAATAAAGGAAAATGTACAGAGAACCAACAGTGAAGGGAAGGAAACCAGGACTCAAATCAATGGTTTGGAGCAGAGGGAAGAAATAAGCATTCAACCAGAACAAAATGAAGAAACAAGAATTTAAAAAAATGAGGAGAGGCTTAGGAGCTTCCATGACAACTTTAAGCATTCCAATATCTGAATCATAGGGGTGTCAGAAGGAGAAGAGGAAGAGCAAGAAATTGAAAACTGTTTTGAAAACATAATGAAGGAAAACTTCCCTAATCTGGTAAAGGAAATAGACTTCCAGGAAGTCCAGGAAGCTCAGAGAGTCCAAAAAATGTTGGACCCAAGAAAGCACACACCAAGGAACGTCATAATTACATTACCCAAGATTAAAGATAAGGAGAAAATCTTAAAAGCCGTAGGAGAAAAGGAGACAGTTACCTACAAAGGAGTTCCCATAAGACTACCAGCTGATTTCTCAAAAGAAATCTTACAAGCAAGAAGTGGCTGACAAGAAGTATTTGAAGTCATGAAAGGCAAGGACCTACATCCAAGATTACTACATCCAGCATATCTATTATTTAGAATGGAAGAGCAGGTAAAGTATTTCCCAGATAAGGCCAAGTTAAAAGAGTTCATCATCATCAAGCCCTTATTATATGAAATGTTAAAGTGACTCATCTGAGAAAAAAGATAAAAAATACAAACTGTAAAATGACAACAAACTCACAACTATTAACAATGAAACCTATAAAAGCAAAAGCAAAACCAAAAATGAACTAAGCAAACAACTACAACAGGAAAAGAATCACAGAAATGGAGATTACATAGAGGATTATCAGTGGGGAGGTGGAGCAGGGGGAATGGAAAAAGGTACAGGGAATAAGAAGTACAAATGGTAGGTACAAAATAGACAGGGGGAGGTTAAGAATAGTATAGAAAATGGAGAAGCCAAAGAACTTATATGTATGACCCATGGACATGAACTAAGGTGGGGGAATGCTGGTGGGAGGGAAGTACAGAACAGAGGGGAATAAAGGGGTGAAAATAAAAGATCACCAATTAAGAGAATACTAACAATATCTGGAAAAGGGAAAAATAAAGGTGATAGTGACTCTTCTTCATTCCATATACACTCTAAAAAGCAAAATGAGGAGGGAACAAAGTAATATTTAATGAGACATTGTTACCAAACAGCAAGTGGGTCCTGCTGCCTCTCTCCAGGCAGAAGTCTGGGGGCAAAGGTTTGGCGATAAAGGAAAGAAGTCTTTATTCAAAAGCTTCACAATTTTGAAATCTAAACTCTTACAGTTTTAATCACTTAAGCTTGTCAACTAAGGATAAAACTTTTAACACCTTTAACACCTGAGTTCCCCTATCATTTCTCCTGTTAGTTTTTAATTATCTTATTTCTATAGGATTAGTTTACAAACTAAAACAACACAGAAGACAAAAGCTACACAATATGGGTAGACTGGCAAACTTTTGCCTCTGAGCTCAGCCCCTCTAGAACACCCAAACAATAATCACCCTCTGCCAGGCCAGCCTAATCCTAGGCTGTGCCTGGAGTTTATTCTCCCATCCAAAATTCATCCAAAATACCACTATTTGGGAAATGCAGGCAGCTACAGCATGATCATCCAGGAATCCTCAAGGAAGAGAACCAACCTCTGTCCTCTTTTTATTCTAAATCTTCTGGCCCATAATTCCATGAACTCTGGAGGAATTGTCTTCTCAGCTAATCTGGTCCTAGACTGTTTACCATTGCCTCTTCCTATGGGCCCTCTCTACTCTCCCCGCCGCCCCACCCCCACCCCGTGATCTAATCAGATCTGTCAGTATCAACATCAGAAAAGAAGTTAAACTAATAAAGATGAAGAAGATTACAAAAAAGAATCAGGAAGACTACTTAAAATATGGATTTAAAGTCATTATTATTAAGAAAAAACTTAAATAAAGTCATTATGATTAAAAATGAATCTCATTTAAGGATGTATATCTATGGCTTGAAATATCAACCATTCCAATTAGAAAAACATTTAAAAACTAAGACTCCAAAACATTATTGATAATATTTTAGGTGGGAGATAAAACTTTGGTACCATTAATGAATATAAAGCAAAACTATTAACAAAATAGTACAATAATAAATAAAAATTACTTTAAAATATATTTTATTTCTATTCTTTTTGTAATATATTTTGATTATGCTGTTACAGTTTTCCCTGTATTTTCCCCTTTGCCTCCATCCATCATACACTCCCCCATTCCCTCTGGCAACACTCCCCGCCCCTTAGTTCATGTCCATGTGTCATGCATATAACTTCTTTGGCTTCTTCATTTTCTATACTATTCTTAACATTACCCTGTCTATTTTGTATGTACCAATTTGTACTTCTTAATCCCTGCACCATTTTCTCCATTCTCACACTTCCCCCTCACAACTGATAACCCTTCAAATGATCTCCATATGTGTAACTCTGTCCCTGTTCTGCCTGTTTGCTTAACTTGTTATTTTAAATTTACAAATGATACTTCCAGCCAAGATGGAGGCATAGGTAGACACACTGTACCTCCTTGCACAACCAAAACTAAGGACAACAAAAATTTAGAAACAAGAAAACAACCAGAACAGAAAGAAATGAACTGAATGGAAGTCTAACAACCATTCATCCTGACCGGTAAGGAGTGGTGGAGTCAGAGACCTATGGAGAGGGGTTGAGGGGTCCCTGCAGGAAAAAGTGGTGGCTGGCAGATGAGGGCTTGCAGGGTGCAGGTGGCAGTTGGCAGACCCCAGAGGCACAGGCGCAGCTGATGGACCCAGTGGTAGACCTCGGGTGCGGGAGGCAAGGAGTGGACCCAGTGAGGTGTGCTAGGCAGCTGGCTGTCTGCAGTTACACATTCCTGAGCAGATAAACCAGGGGAAAAAGGGCAGCAACACAGATCACGCAACCCAGGGTAACAGCGACAGGAAATAAAGCCTAAAAGCAGCGATTGAAAACACCTGTGGGGGTCGGGAGACTCTCCCAGCCTCACTGGAGAGCTCCTTGGGGAGACCCACAGAGTCCTAGAAAGTACACAAGCCCACTCACCCTGGAGCCAGCACCAGGAGGGCCCAATCTGTTTGTGGGAAGTGGCAGAGGGGACTGAAGTCCTAGAGAGAGTGGAGCAAGCGACATTGTTCCCTCTTGGACCCCACCCCCACATACAATGTCACAACCAAGACTAGGGTGCCCTGCCCTGGTGAACACCTAAGGCTCTACCCCTCATACATAACAGGTGCGACCAGACCAAAGGGGGGGGGGGGGAAGATGGCTCAAACAGAATTCAAAGCCATTCGGCCAGTACTTTTAACTGACCGAGAAATAGCCAACCTATCAGATGCACAGTTCAAAGCACTGGTGATCAGGATGCTCACAGAACTGGTTGATTCTGGTCACAAATTAGATGAAAAAATGAAGGCTACAATAAGTGAAATGAAGAAAAATGCACACAGAACCAATAGTGATGGAAAGAAAACTGGGTTTCAAATCAGTGGAATGGATCAGAAGGAAGAAAGAAACAACCAAGCAGAAAAGAATGAAGAAATAAGAATTCAAAAAAAAAATGAGGAGAGGCTTAGGAACCTCCAGGACATCTTTAAACATTTCAACATCTGAATTACAGGGGTACTAGAAGGGAAGAGGAAAAAAAAACAAGTGGAAAAGTTATTTGAACAAATAATAAAGGAGAACTTCCCCAATCTGGCAAAGGAAATACACTTCCAGGAAGTCCAGGAAGCTCAGAGAGTCCCAAAGAGGTTGGACCCAAGGAGGAACACACCAAGGCACATTATAATTACATTACCCAAGGAAAAAAGCAAGGAGAAAATTCTAGAAGCAGCAAGAGATAAGGGGACAGTTACCTACGAAGGAGTTCCCATAAGACTGTCAGCTGATTTTTGAAAAGAGATCTTGCAGGCAAGAAGGGGCTGGAAAGAAGTATTCCAAATCATGAAAGGCAAGGACCTACATCCAATATTGCTCTATCCGGCTAAGTTTTCATTTAGAATGGAAGGGCCAATAAAGCGCTTCTCAGATAAGGTCAAGTTAAAGGGGTTCATCATCACCAAGCCTTTATTTTATGAAATGTTAAAGGAACTTATCTAAAAAAAAGAATATTAAACAATATGAACAGTAAAAAAAAGACATCAAACTCACAGTTAGTAACAACCACATCTAAAACAAAAGCAAACTAAGCAATCAACTAGAACAGGAACAGAACCACGGAAATGGAGATCACATGGAGGGTTAGCAACAGGGGAGTGGGAGGAGGAGAGAGGGGGAAAGGTATAGAGAATAAGTAGCATAGACGGTAGGTAGAAAATAGACAGGGGGAGGGCAAGAATAGTATGGGAAATGTAGAAGTTAAAGAACTTACAACACATGGACATGAACTAAAAGGGGGGAATGTGGGTGGGAGGGGGTGTGCAGGGTGGAGGGGAGTGAAGGAGGAAAATGGGACAACTGTAATAGCATAATCAATAAAATGTATTTTAAAAAATTACAAATGATTTTATTATTTTTTATTAAATCACTTTTTATTGTTATTCTCTTACAGTTTCCCCAATTTTCCCCCTTTGCTCTACTCTGCACATCCCACCCCCCCCAACCCCACTCCCATGGAATTCCCACACTGTTGGCCAGGTCTGTGGGTCATTCATACATGTTCTTTCTCTAGTCCCTTCCCTTTCTTTCCACCATTATACCCCTCCTCCCACTCCTCTGGTTACTTTCAATCTGTTGCATGTTTCCATGACTCCAGTTTTATTTTGTTTGTTAGTTTATTTTGTTCATTAGATTTCTCTTATAGGTGAGATTATATGGTATTTGTCTTTCACCACCTGTCTTGCTTCGCTAGGCCAAACATTCTCCAATTCCATCCATGCTGTCACAAAAGATAGGAGTTCTTTCTTTATGCTGTGTAGTATTCCATTGTGCAAATGTGCCATGATTTTTTGATCCATTCTTTTACTGATGGGCACTTAGGCTGTTTCCAGCACTTGGCTATTGTAATAGTGACCTTATGAACATAGGAGTGCATAAGTTCTTTGGAATTGGTGATTCGGGATTCTTAGGATATATTGCTAGCAGCAGAATCACTAGGTCAAAGGCAGTTCAATTTTTAGTTTTTAAAGGAAATACCATGGTTTTCCAGTGGCTGCACCAGTCTTCATTCCCATCAACAGTGTACTGGATTTCACTTTTCTCCACAACCTGGCCAGCACTTGTTGTTTGTTAATTTGTTAATTACAACTATTCTGTCAGGTGTGAGGTGATATCTCATTGTGGTTTTAATTTGCATCTTTCTGAGAACTAGTGATGTTGAGCATTTTTTCATATGTCTATGGGCTCCTTGGAGAAGTATGTCCTCCATGGAGAAATGTCTATTCAGATCCTTTGCCTACTTTTTAATTGGATTATTTGTCTTCCTGGTGTGGAGTCATGTGAGTTCTTTATATATTTTGGATATCAAACCTTTGTCCAAGATATCATTGGCAAATATATTCTCCCATATGGTTGGTTCCCTGCCTAGTTTTTTTTTTTAGATTCAATTGTTGATCACTGTGAATTTATTGCCATTTTACTGTTCATAGTTTTGATCTTCTTCTTTTTCTTAAATAAGTTCCTTTAACATTTTACATAATAACATTTTGGTGATGATAAACTCCCTTAGCTTTACCTTGTTTGGGAAACATGTTATCTACCCTTCAATTCTAAATGTTAGCTTTGGAGGATAGAGTAATCTAGGTTTTAGAGCTTTGCCTTTCACCACTTTGAATACTTATTGGTAGTTCCTTCTAGCCTGCAAGGTTTCTTTTGAGAAATCAACTGACAGTATTATGAGAATTCCTTTGTGGTTACCATCAGCTTTTCTCTTGCTGCTTTTAAATTTGTCTCTTTAGAGACACAAATCAAAACCACAATGAAATACCACTTCACACTGGTCATAATGGCCATCATAAACAAATCAACAAAGAACAAGTGTTGGAGAGGTTGTGGAGAAAAGAGAACCCTAGTGAACTGTGGGTGTGAATGCAGACTGGTGCAGCCACTGCAGAAAACAGTATGGAATTTCCTTAGAAAACTAAAAATGGAATTGCCTTTTCACCCAGCAATTCCACTGCTGGGATTATATCCTAAGAACCCTGAAACACCAATTGAAAAGAACTTATGCACCCCAATATTCATAGCAGTGCAATTTAAAATAGCCAAATGCTGGTAACAGCCTAAGTGCCCATCAGTAAATGAGTGGATCAAAAACTGTGGTACATTTACACAATGGAATATTACTCAGCAGAAAGAAAGAAGGAACTCCTACCCTTCAAGGCAGCATATATGGAACTGAAGATCCAGGTGATAAAAGACAAATATCATATGATCTCACCTATATATGGAACCTAATCCACAAAATAAGCGAGCAAAATAAAACCAGAGACATGGAAATAAAGAAAAAACTGACAGTAACCATAGGGTGTAGGAGAGGGATAATGGGGGAAAGAAGGGGAAGTATGGTGAAAGAATATGTATAAAAGACCCATGGACAAACAACAGTGTTGGGGGAAGATTGAATGTGGGAGGTGGGGGGGTAGGTAGGTCAGGGGAGAGTAATGGGGTGAAAATGGGGACAACTGTAATTGAACAACAATAAAAAATAAATAAAAATAAAATAAAATATGAGGATATTAATAAAAGATTATCTCTTTATCTTTAACCTTTGGCATTTTACTATGATGTGTCTTGGTGTGGGCTTCTATACATCCATCTTGATTGGGACTCTGTGCTCCATGGACTTGTATGTCTATTTCCTTCACCGTATTAGGAAAGTTTTCTTTCATTATTCTTTCAAGTAAGATTTCAATTTCTTGTTCTTTTTCTTCTCCTTCTGGCACCCCTATGATGTGAATGGTGGTACATTTGAAGTTGTCCCAGAGGCTCCTTAGCCTATCCTCATTTTTTTAAATTTTTTTTTCTTCTGGCTGTTCTGATTGAATGTTTTTTTCTCCCTTATGTTCTAAATCATTGATTTAATTATAAGCTTCATTTACTCCACTGTTGGTTCCCTCAAATTTTTTCTTAATTTCACTTAGTGTAACTTTTATTTCTGCCTGGATCTTTTTTATGTTGTCGCAGTACCCAATGGGCCCTTTTAGCATCCTTATAACCAGTGTTTTGAACTGTGCATCTGATAGAGTGCTTATGTCCATTTTGTTTAGTTCTTTTTCAGTAGTTTTTTTCTGTTCTTTCAACTAGGCCATATTTTTTGTCTCCTCTTTTTGGCAGCCTCCCTGTGTTTGTTTCTCTGTATTAGTTAGCACTACTTTGACTCTCTGTCTTAGTCGTGTGGCCTATTGCAGAAAAGTGCACAACTAAGTTGGATGGAGTGGAGCATTAGGTAAACACCAGGGCAGAGCAACCCATGTAAATCAGGTTGATGTAGTCTCTGATATGGTGTCACCATTCTGTGGCTCTGTGTGAGGAGAGCTCAGAGAGGGGACAATGCCACTGCTTGGACTGTGGAGTTTTGTCTGGGAGGAAGCTTTCCCCTGGCATTCACCCTGATGCCAGACACTTTAGTTTCTCCTCACCTGCCACTGGTGCCCTTCCAGCTGCTACCCCAGTGCTGAAGCCCAGAGGGAATGAGTCTGTGTAAGTCCTAAATATGTTGCAGGCCTGTTAAGAGGAGATTCCTGAGAATCTCTCACCACCCCAACCACCATGGGTTTTTACAAACACAAGTTATGAGAATTTATCTTCCTGGCACTAGAACCCTGGGCTGGGTGGTCTGGTGTGGAGCTGGGATCCCTCACTCCTGAGGTATCCCTCCCAATTTTTATTCACACATGTGGTTATGTGACTGACCATTCTGTTTCCATACATTGTGCCTCACTAAGCATCTCTGCCCCTTCTACCCCTCTGTATGAATGTAATTCCTTGGTTGTCATACTTCTGTACAGCTCAATTTTCATATGATTCTGGGTAATATTTGTTTTGTAGTCTAGTTGTATTTTTGCTGTGATTGTGCAAAGAGGTGAGCTGTGTTTACCTATGCCTCCATCTTGACTACAAGACTCTATTTTATCTTTTAATATTTATTATTTATAGGTGTCATAGATGACATAGATAAAAATATATAACATAGTAATGAGCTGTATATATACTCATGTATTTTTAATATTTTATTTTTCATGCTATTATGGTTGTCCTACTTTTTCTCCCCTTTACCACCCTCCCCTCAGCCTGCCCCCCACTTCCTTAGTCAGTCCCCTCACCTTTGTCCATGTCTATGTGTTCTTCATATATATTCTTTGACAAAATAACTAGTGAGCAAAGTAGAACCACAAGCATAGGATCATGGAATAGACTGATGGCTATAAGACAGGCTAGAAGAGGTGGGGAATGATTGAAAGAAGGTGAAGGAATTACAATTTTTTTTTCAGTACTTTTTTATTGATAGGAATAAGTTGGCAAAATAGATGCTAAAATGGTGTCTTTGAAAGGAAAACAAGAAAAGCATTATGTTCTTATGCAAACTTGTATTAGAAACATTTTAAAATCATTGTATAATGAGTAAAAAAGAATTATTTTCCTTTGCCTTTTATCCTATAATTTTCTCTTTAGAATTTTTCCTAATTCCAATGGCATCTCTCTTCTGCTTTCCCCTTTTAAATGGAAATACCAGGCCAACTTGATCTTAATATCATAATACTAACTGGCTTGGTCTTAAGACCAAACACATTAAATTCCCATGCCATATCCTCCACTGCTTTCTCATGTCAACACCCCTACAGTGACCTTCAAAGCCTTATAGGATCTCTACCCACCCCTACCATCCCAACTTCACCAACTACAATCTTCCTGTATTTACAAATCTTGCTTCTCCCTGGCTGGCCTCCTTGTTCTTCGCACATGTCAGGCAGATCCTTTCTCTGGCTTTTGTTGTTCCCAGATTTTCACATGGTTGTTTCCTTGACCTACTTGGGTCTTTTCTCCACTATTGCCTTCTTAGTGAGGCCTTTATCGGGCTCCAAAACCA
This sequence comes from Phyllostomus discolor, assembly GCF_004126475.2. Lineage (NCBI taxonomy): Eukaryota > Metazoa > Chordata > Mammalia > Chiroptera > Phyllostomidae > Phyllostomus > Phyllostomus discolor. The sequence goes on along the minus strand of NC_040907.2, from coordinate 83,634,680 downwards.
CTGTTACCTTTTTTCCTTGCATTATTTATCTCCTAGAAACTCATCATCATCCAACACACTATCTATTTCATTAATCTGTTTTATGTATGTCATCCTCCAGTAGGAGGTATCCTTCAAAAGGGCAGAATATTTTGTTTATTTATCTAGCTCTAAGGCCTGAACACTATCTGGCACATAATTAATAAATATTTGTTAAAAATAATAAACAAGTGAACAAATACATTGTAATGTTTTCTTTAAAGTTAGTTAACAGGTAATTTAGTTATAATTTTAACTATTATACAATTTAAGCACTGTAGTTTTATTGGGTTGGCCAAAAAGTTCATTTGGTTTTTGTCCATAAGATGGCTCTAGTAGTGCTTAGTTGTCTTTAACTTCATTTGAAACAATTTTGTCAGATTGTATTGTGACAGCTGTCCTATTAGCATGCATTTAAAAAAACTTATAATCAAAATTAGTGAATTTTTGTGTAGCCATTTTAACATTGAAGATGGAAGAAAATATGCAACACTTTCAGCATAGTGTACTTTATTATTTCAAGAAAGGTAAAAATGCAGCTGATTTTGTGCTGTGTGTGGAGAAGTTGCTATGAGTAATCGAATGTGTCAAAAGTGTTTGCAAAGTTTTGTGCTGGAGATTTGTTGCTGGACAGTGCTCCATGGTCAGGGAGACCAGCTGAAGTTGATAGTGATCAAATACAGACATTAATTGAAAATAATCAAAGTTATACCACACAGGAGATAGTTGACATACTCAAAAATATCTAAATCGATAAAGTTATTGGTGAAAATAAAAAATGTCTTTTATTTTATGAAAAAGCTAAAGGGACTTTTTGGCCAACCCAGTATAACATATGGGAAGGGAAGTTTGGTTCACCCAAGGACCAGGACTTCCTACAAGGGCCCCATACTGTTATTTTGATGTATCTGAGAAAAGAACAAAAGATTTCATCAGAAATAATTTGCCCTTTCAACATAGAAAATATATAATTTTGAAGACTTATGCATCTATAAAATTCCAGAAAATATATTTAGAAGAATTCTCTTTTGGTAAAATTATTTCCTGAAATATTAAAAGGATTCTATGTATAAAATACTCAGAGAGAATCTAAGATAAATGACTCAATTTATAAATGAGAGATTCAATTAAAAATGAGGTCCTCTTTAAGCATTTTCTATGGAGGCCTTGGAGAGGATAAGTTCATGGATGCAGAATTGGAAATAATACAGATTCAAAAAATAACTTCATTCATTCTCTATTGCCACAGAAAAGTAACCAGAAGGAAACCACCTGTGGAGTCATAGAGACATGGACCTTTGGGGAAATAAAGGTGAGTGGTGCTGTAGAATAATTTAGGAAGCAATAGAATGAGGCAAATCCACTGAAGAAAAAGACATTTTATGGGCAACTGTAGAGAAGTGAAACAGCATGAGAGTAACATCAACTTTAGGAAGCAGTGAACATTGTGAGAAATTTCTACTTTACAAAATAATTTATCCACTTTTACAAGGGGAGAGACCTCAGTGGATGATTGAAAAGCAGGTTTTTATCAGTAGAAAATAAAGAACGTCTGCAGAAAAATAATCAGAGTTATTACCAGACTTCACAGAAAATGCTCACTTTAGCCCTGGCTGGCGTAGCTCAGTGGATTAAGTGCGGGCTGTGAACCAAAGTATCTCAGGTTCGATTTCCAGTCAGGGTACATGCCTGGGTTGCAGGCCATGACCCCCAGCAACTGCATATTGATGTTTCTCTCTCTATCTCCCTCCCTTCCTTCTCTAAAAATAAATAAATAAAATCTTAAAAAAAAAAAAGAAAAGAAAATGCTCACTTTAAAGGTACTGGACAGCACAGATACTTCCTTCTCTTATGGCTCAGTCTAATTCTGGCCTAAAAATAATGGAGAAAATAAGACCTCATGAGGATGATGGTACCTCTAAGTTATTTCCTCTTCTCTGTTAGTACCATTCTTTTTATCAGCAAGGAAGGCTTTAAAGAAAGGTCACACACTAATTATCACCAGTTGCACACACAACTTGCAGGACTTTCCTGAAGTCACACATTTCCAGGACACAACTGAGATAACTGCAAAATGAACCACATAGTTACTTTTCATCTGCCCTCAAAGGACCCTGTGCAGCATCTGACTCTTATACATAAGAAGGTCATGTAGAATGATCAAGTTATCAATGGGCTGCTGAACAATTGGCCTTATTTTTTATTGTTGCTGGGTTTTCTCATATAGAGACACTAGTTATAGAGTATATAGTCTATTTTGATAGTTTTATGGTTGACCAAAATTCAACTTTTTATGATGTTGTGCAAGTATTAAGTTTTAAAAACGTAATCTTGCCTTTATGATCCCAATGCAAGATACCTCTACAATCTTTTGTTAATGGACAAAGATCTTTTCATGGTAATCAATCAATAATCAATTGTTATATTTTGAAATTTGTTATGTGGAAGAGCTTTCTTCTTAATTTTAAGATCTTTGAAGTAAGGGCTTTGTCTAACTCTTTTTTCTTTACAACATTGTATTTGCACTTGATGTTCAGTAAAAGTTTCTTAGATAAGTAAATAATTCAATCAATAAATGAAAGATTGAATTAAAAATGAGTATCACACATGATCTTCATCCTTAAGAGTCTTAAAATATAGGTGAGGAGACAATACACAATCTAGTGGAAACATTGACATAGAATAGTAGAGGTCAAACAGGTGTTATTGATCAACTTTAATGAACTCCCTCAGTGGAAGACCTCCTGGTGGAAGCTGAATTTAAACTATATGTTGAAAAATTAGTAGGGTTTTAATAACTGGAGAAAATATTAAGGTATATCTAGCAAGGTACCTGTAGGAGTAAAGACCTTGAGACGGAAGTCTATTAGATATGTCCTGGGCATAGTAAACAGATCAATTTAGCAGAGGAAGCAAACCTAGAATGCCAAAGGAAGGGATTTAGACTTTATCTGGTAGAAATGTTGAACTGTGTGCAGTTATAGAATTCATTCAGTCACCAAATACTAATAGACTCCAGAAGGGATGCTAGAGACACAAGTTAAGGACAGACGTAGACGCAAGTGCCACAAAAGCGACAAGTGCGTTGATGAATGTGTGAATTAGGGTACAGTAGTCGAATTCTGTTTATGTTGGTTTAGTACACAGCACTGCTGGGTTCACTGTCTTTTATGCGGAACATTTTCCTTTGTGCTCAGACAGAGAAAGAAAACAACGGCTGCATGAAGAAGGGTCCCAGATGCTCAGAACCAGGAGCCACCTCCAGCCAATTCATCTCATTGTCCAGTCTTTTCCCACAAGAGCAGAAATCCTAGCCACCAGACAGCCTCCAGCAGCACTAACTCTCAGTGTTTCCTAAGGGCTCCAAACCTATCATGAGTCAGGTAGAAAATTTCTAAATTACTTTTAAGTTCTTTAAAAATCACAGGGAAAATCATCATTTTTGTTAACATTTAACACATAGGACATTAACATTTATTTACTTTGATCAAAACATACGATAGAAAATAACCCAGATTTCTTTATATTTTGGTGACTGTGAAAATAAAATAAAGCACACATACAGAATTTTTTCATCATTTTTACCCCCTTTCAGGGAGTAATAACAAGAGCTAATAAGTACCGAATTTAATTTTTGGCAATGTGAACAATTACCACAATGGTTTCAATTTGGACTATAAAGACATACTCTTTCATAAATCTACAACACAAACTTTTAGCATTCAAGTAAGAAAAGAGTATTTAAGTTTTGGCTATGTTTGTAGAGGAGGCACCTTAGCTCTCACCAGAAATTTACCTTTCTTTAAAAGTGAACTTCAGAAAACAAACTACTCAGCATTTTAATGTGGGGATGGGAGCTTTGCTTCAGTTAAGACAACTTGGTATCTTTTGCTGTTGAGCTTTTCTGTCTCACAGCTTTGTGGACCAAAAAGAGTGCTGTGAACTAGGAAAGCAACTGGCCTAGAAACTCCTAAGCACAACAGAACTTGGTGTTAATGACCTTGGTAGTTTAGAGAAATGAAAACTGAAGAGCATGTCCTTTCACCAGGCTAAAGGAGTCAAGGCAGCTTTCATACTTCCAGTGAACTTTGGTGTTTGTAAGTAGATGCAGCTAGGGTCCTTGCCCTGCTGCAGGGGGTTCAGGGTGACCCCTCTGAAATGCTTCCCCTTCCTGTCCTGATGAAGCCCCACATCAGGCACCATATAAGCAACCCCTGTTTGTGACTGACCTTGTCTAAGAATATTTCAAATCAGCATTGTCTACTTGCAGCTGTTTTTAACTGACTTTTTCTTAGTTTTTTAGTATTCCCTCTGCCCAGACCTCAGTTACCTGTCTTCCCAATAACCTATGACCAATCACTTTGCATCCCTACCTTTGTTCCTTTCTGATCTCTGGTAACTCTGTACACTGTGCATCTTTCACCTGGATACCTGAACTTCTGACACCTGGCTTGTGCTTGCATTAAGCCAGAAGTACACTCTCATACAGTTGTTAGGTTTGCTAGTTCTGACCTTGACTTTGATTTCCTCACTGAACTGCCATTCTCAGACACTACACCACTGTAAGACCTCATTAGGGAGGTTTGTGGAGTCACTTCCTTGGGAAGTTTTCATAAGAAAGCCTGAATAAACTTGCCTAGATATATGAGTCTGGTCTTGGACTCAGAGGCATCCTAATAATTCTGTGATCCTTACCAACATTGTTGCCACAAACTACACAGTGCCCTGCTACAAAGGAAGAATTTCTGTGTGTTACAAAATTTTTCTGATAACCTCGGCTCAGGTTCAACTTCAGGTCACCCTCATATGAGATGTGTCCTCTATGTGTAGATGCAAGTCTCACAAATATTAAAAGAAATGTGGAATTGTGGTGATATAAACCAAAGCAAGAACTGGATAAGTGAAGAAATTTTATTTCTCCTCGAACTATTAAATATTTGTAGTAACAAATCTAAATCGACATTCTGTGTCATTTGTTTCACATTTAGAGAAATGTATGACCACTTGAAGATGCTTTTATTTAAATGGTTTTGTCTTGAGAGTAATAACAATAAATATTAATTAAAAATAAATTATTGTATTTTGCTTTTTAATGAGGGAACTGAAAAAAAGTGAGGCCTTTCTGAATGCAGCCTTCTCACACACAGCACTGTGAAAAAGAGAGCTGTGAATACTTTCACAGATTGACTCTGTGGCCCAGGAAGGTGCAAGATGAGAGCAGGTCTTGAAAACAGAGGACAAGATAAATCAATGTCAGGCATCAAAGAGTCTGGAAAGGATGAAGCCCTGGCAAGGCTGCCCCATATCGACCCACTGTGGGATGTGCAGGATCCCTCAGAGGTGAGGTGAGGCAGGTAATGGGATCAGGCTCACGGAAGCCCTTCTTTTTCTCCTGGTGTGTTGGTTTGCACACAAGGCTGCTGGGCTCAGGCCCTGCCTTTCATGTTGGATGTCCCCATTGTGCCCAGATAAAGAAGACAATGGCTGTATGAGGCAGGGCCCCAGATGCTTGGCCCTGGGAGCCATCTCCAGGCAATTCATCTCACTTCCAACTGTCCAGTGTTTTCCCACAAGAACTGAAATTCTACCCGACACACTGGCCACCAGACAGCCTGAGCGAATTCCTTGTGTCTTTACAGGAATCCTGACCCAGAAATGCACCTCAATAGGTGAGAAGTTAAAAAACACAAACAAACAGGGGAAATAAACTAAGAGATAAAACATTCTTGGGCCCCGGGGAACTCAGAAAGGGTATTTGGAGTACAATTCAGACTTGGGCCAGCCAGCTCTGTTCATGCTGATAAGTCACTTTGAGAAAAACAAATGAATTCATATCTGATAAACAGCACATTGATAATACCAAATTCCTTTTGCCTTTCTAAGGCTCTGACAGGAGGGGGATAGATAAGTTCTTGCTGTGCAAGGGCCGAGGGAGGTCAGATTGACTGTAGATGCCACACAATGGAATATTTCTCAGTTAAATCAGTTTCACAGGGATTGTACTGAGAAATGTCCCTTCCCCCAAGTAATTAAGACATTCCTTTATGTCCCCATACCTGCTATTAGAATGGCAGCTGATAAACTCTATTTCAAGAGTGTCCATTGTTCCAAATCAAATAAGAACAGCTGAGAGGATCCCAGGACAGTTTTTATTATTTTTTTAAGTTTTCAAGGGGGTAGTTCAGGTCCTGACCCTTCTAAAAGGTACTACCCATTACACACATATACATACACACATAAAGGTTGTTCTTGTAATTAGCCTTGGACACCTAGCAGCCCAGCCACCCAAGAGAAAACAGGGTAAATCAATTAGAGGCTGGATCTGGATTCTGAATTGCCAGCTCTCTAGGTTATAAGAGCAACTTCTGAATTCTGCCTTTGGGCTTAGCACTGACTTACATTTGTCATTTATTCTTTGCGATGTTAGATGGTCAAACAAAAAGTAAAAAAAAAAAAATGCCTGAATAATCTAGTGGCTGTAAGCAGGGCATATGCACAGTAGAAAGGAAGTGCAGTAGGACAATTTCTGATTCTTTTTTGGGCAAGTTAAAGATTACTTTATACAAAAGATGATATTTAAGCTGAATCTTAAAAAATGGGTGGGAAATAGGCAAGTGAAAGTTCATTTCTAAGTGTACCTGTCACACTGTAGGCATAATTAGACATTCATTCACCAGAAAAACCTACATAAGCAGTGGTAATATAATAACTAATACGATGGGCTTGGTTGTTTTCATCACACAAAATGGTATTGTTGTTTAAAGGCTACAGACAGATAAAAAGACCATTATAACACAGTCTGATAAAAACTGAAAAGGACGAGGAGAGAGGGGCAGGTGCTGCAGCAGCTGGTAGGGAGGTTAGGTTCTCACTGGCACCTGCCCTCCCTGGCCCTTCCTCACCAGAAGGCAGAGTGTTCTCTGGTTATTGTTTTCATGGTGATTAATCAACTTACTTCTTGGAGTTCCTTACAAGAATTGTCTCATATAATTTTGATTAAAATATTCAGAAACAAGGCTAAATTCATCCTCCCACTTTGTTCCCTAAAGTCCAAATTAATGGGACTTAAAAAATGGATTGGGCTTTGTTTTCCCGCACCGTGCTCAGGCCTTGGTGTATAGCTCCTTTCCCTCCTCCTTGTTCAATGCTGCAGGTTCTAAGAAAGTTCTCAGGGTCCTACAGAATATCCTAGTCCAAAATGGGGTGTAGATGTCACCCCCTCTCATCTGCAGCCACTCCACCTGAGGGTGGGGTGGATGCTCTTCTAGGCCTTATGCTCTCTTACTTTTAAATAAGTTTAGATAGCGAACAGGAATGTCCTTTTCAACCCTCTTACATTCAGAATTTTCTTTTTGATGAATTTGTTAGGAGATGAGTCTTTGAAATCAATAGTGCTTTTGCATCATTAGAGGGCAGACTTCCCTTGGAGTAGGAAATGTAGGACAGTTTTGAGCAAGTAAAGTATTTGATATGAAGCATTGGGTTTTTCTCTTGGTGAGCACTAGAGAGGGTAAGAATGGAGAGCAGTGGAAAAAGTGAAGGAATTGCCCACTGACCCTGGAGCAAATGTTCACTATTAATCAAATGCTTAGTGTATAGCAGGCTGTGTCAAATTATTGGTCACATTTATAGGTCATGAATCAGCTTATTGCATCAAAAATATCATTAAAAATAAAATAGAACAAAATAGAAAATGGTGTGCTCTGTGTAGTAAGAGGAAATACTACTTCATGAAATTCTGTTTTATATATATGTGCATGGCAATGTGTACTGAATCAATATAAAATTTATTTTTAACTGTATTCAGAGATCAACTCTTTTGTGAAATATTGGTCTAAGGGACCAAATGTTACTTTTAGGGTTAAATGTTTAAAATACTTGCACACTATCATGGAAATTGCAGTTTGATATCTGGTTGAAGCAGGGCAAGACTCATACAGATAAACCAGAGTAATAAATATTACAAGTCAAATAATCTTGAATAAATAAAATACATTGTATTTCATCCATAGACACCAACATCTTTTGCCTTGGGATTTCTAATACTTTTCTTCTTTCATAAATCCTTTCTTTTCAATATCCATAAACCAGGTATTGGCTTTGAAGTCAGACCTGAATACAGATCCTGATTCTACCATTCTGTGTGTGTGCAACTTGGGCGGGGAGGGGGGGGGGTGGATTATTTAGCCTCTTTCTGCTCAGTTGTCTTCTCTTTAAAATTGGGATAAATGTACTTTACATATGAAGTTGTTTTCTCTATATCAGCTGACATATGTAAAGTGTTTAGCTCCATCCCTAGCACATAGTAAGCTCTCAGCAAATGATTCTTCTCATGGTTAAAAGAGAATTGAGCAGTTTTTCCTTCTGCTCTATTTAGGGAGCCTAAGTGCCGAACAAGCCATGTGATGGCTGTAAGCCAACAAGGAGATCCAATCAAGTTTGAGCAGGCTACATCTTTGTCCTCATCCACCTCTGAGAATCTACATATTATGTAAGAATAATAAATTAGCATAGATAGCAAAGAATAAAAGTTGATCTCTGCTCATATTCACCTTCTTCAAAGTTCCACTTCAATCTGGCTTCTTAGAAACTGTATCATTTCTGGGCTGTCTTCCAGTTGAAAAACTAAAGAGCATGCTATCTCTGTTTAGGGAGATTAAGTTGGCTGCTGACTTGGGACGACTCACTGCTTGGAATCACAACCCTCTTCTCACATCTGCTTCAGGTGGTAATCCTGAAGAACAGCATAAAATGGCATATTTACACGCAGTAGCCTTTAGAGTGTCCTGTGACAGAAGTCCATACAGGTATGCAGTAGTTTTTTTTAATGAGTACCCAAAAGTCTTGTTATTTGTGAACATGGCCAGTTGGAGGTGATAAAATGTATATGGCATTTATGGAACATGAAACAACTTTTATTTTGAAGGTCATCTTGTGTCCTCTCTTATGGTCAACAATTTTAGGGGACCTAAACTTGGAAACTTCCAGAGACTGAGCCCATGGTCCACAAAGTTATGTGGGCTGGTAGATAGATTGATGGTTTCTCTAAAATATAGGACAGAGTTATGTAATTTTTGGGCTGTAAGACACTATAGAGATAATCTACAACAAATCCTTTATTTTATAGGTGAGGAGACAAAGCCCAGAGATACCAAGATTACTGCTCAATTTTGTCACATGGTTAATGTGTGGTTCAATACTTGAATTCAGACATCCTGTCTTCAAGCCCACTACTCTTCCCACTGCATTCTAGATTCCCAACAATGGGTATGAAGTAAAGGCAGCTCATATAGTTCAAGGCCATGGCAGGAGTATTTAGAGTAGCCTTTTCAAAAAAGGCTGGCTAATTCTCACTCAGCCTGACCATAGGACAGACTTCTCAAAAGAGGCAGGAAACTTGGCTTTCTGCCACTCGACATGCCATAACACGCACACACACACATGATTGATTCCCTTTTTGAAGAGCATTTGACTACATGTTTGAAAAGTTTGGGGAATATTTACAACCTTTACCTCAGTGATCCCAGTCTTAGAACTTAATCATGAAGAAAGACTGTGGATGAGGGCAAAGATTTAGCTGCAAGGATAGCATGGCATTGTTTTTATAACAACAACATCTAGGACACAGGAAGAACTGTTTAAATAAATGATGATATATTAATATATATCATCATTTGTTTTAGAACCATAAAAAATGTGGTTTAGAAAATAGAATCTAATAACCTGAGGGAAATGTTCTTGATATATTGCTCAGGGAAAATACATCACAAAAGAGTGTATACAGAACAATTCTAATTTTGTAGCAAAAATCTATATTTATACTTATATCTGTTTAAAATAAGGACTTAGATCAAATATTTTTATATATTTTGAGTGGGTAGTAAAATGACTGGTGGGTTATTCATATTTTTGCCTTTGGGTTTTGCTGTATTTTTCAAAACTTTGAGCATGAACATGTTATTTTTGTACTGAGACAAAAATATCATTTAAATTCTGATTTCTTCCTTGCTAGAATAGCCCCAAGAAGCTGAAAATGTAAGGTGGACCTCTTTACCTTAAGTTTGGGTGCAGTGGCGGGAACAGGGGGGGATGATGCTCTGAGAATTCATTGCATGTAGTGTTTCCAGTCCTTTGGGTCAATTGTAAACTTCATAAAAAGTAGTTTAAAAAATATTTTCTTATAGACTACTATCTATTTCTACTCTCCATTTATCTAAAATTGGAGAGAAACAAAATAAAATATACTGGAGTAAAATTATTGCCTACTGTATATGAAAAGAATATGGACTTTAACATGTGATTTCAGGTTATAATAAAGTCATGTCATGTAAACCTAAAACTAACCCAGTAATGTTATTACATTCTTGCTAGTAAGTTGCAGATTACTTAAATAGAAGAAATTATAGATGGCCCATCACATGGAGGTGTTATCATTGAAGTACATTTTGAGAGCGTATATCAGCTCTAACACAGGGTGTGAGTCCTATTTAAACCATAACAAATATATATATATCTTAGTTTAGTAATTGGGAATTATAGGCCAAAAAATGAACTTGATGCAAACATGTATCACTATACATTACAAGGCCAATCAAATAAAGTACACCAAACTAAATTGGTAATAATGAAGCTAAATCAAGTGTAATTTATCACTGAAAGACAAGAATAACAGCCATTAAAAACTGCATCCAACCAAAACAAAAATGATGAGGCAGAGATCTGAGGTCATTGTCTCAAAAATTATGGAATTTCAAATCTTGGCATGTACACCTACACTGTAGGGCCTGAGCAGTATGGCCATGAAGCTCAATTTTTAAACAGAATGTCAGATTAGAGTCCTCAGTAAAATCTAATAATAGGTTATTCTTGGTTTATGATTGCAAAATTTGTATAAATTGGGATAATAGCAGATTGACTTCATATACAATAGAAATCTATGACCTCGCATGCCTGTAAGATTATAGGGAAAGACTCTCATTTAAGAATCAGCATTCTGCCCCAGGTCCACCAATTGCCCAGGTTAACCTTTTCCATACTTGTGAGTTTAGGGGACTCTTGATCTATATAAAGTGAGGAAATGAGTAAGAATTTGATTCACTGGTTTACTCAAGGTCTCTGAACATTGGCCTTAGGGACTAGGGGACAGACTAAGAGACTTACTCTGAAGAGTGTGCAAAAACCCACAAAGCTTTTCTTTATTTTCATTTTGCTCAGTTTTGTTTTTTTTTTCTTCTTTTTTTTCACCTACCTCTCTCTCAGGGTATAAGTAGTGACAGAAATAGAAGCTTGGTTGTGGAGGACATGCCATGATAGTGCTTTTTTTTTCCTGGTGATTTTTTCTTCTCTTTTCTTTTTGGATATTAAAAAGCCATTTCTCTTCCCTGAGGAATAATTTTCCTTTTCAATATATGTTCATATTCCACAGAAATAAAGGAGGAGCTTTAGAATTGTACAGAGAAAGAGGTGATGTTGGAACCTCATTAAGAGCCTCCATCTTTAGGGAATTAGTGATTATGAGAAAATTCCTAGCTAGGACCAAGAAGAAAACCTAGGAATCCTGAGCACTAGACAGGCACTGTGATGCCTGGGCCTTCCAAGAGTTTAAGAATTAGCTGTGATTTATGTAATGGGGTGGAGCATATTAATTTCAACATCTCAAAGGGCTTTGCACAAAACCCTTCTTTTAAAAATGAGTTGGCTTGTCAGATGTCATCTGGCCCTGACAATTTACATGCCTCCCCCCAGGGAGAGGATCAGGACAACAGTAGCAGTGGCCTGGAAGCCTCATGGTCTTATGGGCGCTGAGATGACAATGGGCAGAGGCACCAGCTGTGTGTTTGTTGTGTGGTTGGCCAGGCCCTGAGGCTAATTAGGACTCAGACTTAAGGGCGCCCCTGGTTGCTCCTGCCCTCTGCAGAGGCCCCCCAACTGCTGAGGTTGTGTGGTCAGGATGAGTCAGGCCTTGGCACTTTTGGAGATGTGTGAGATTTATCTTCAGACCCCCTCCCTGCTACAGTATTCTGTATTCCACGCAGCCTCTCCGAGCTTCTCAAGGTTTTTTGACTCCCTTTCTACCCCAACTCACTCTCAGTGAAGGTGCTGATTTTCACCTGACAGTCAAGTATCAACTCAGGTTGCCCTACCTTTCTTTCTGAATGAGATTGTCATTCTTATGTTTTCCTCAAGTGGTGCTGAGAAGGTCATGTCCGCTGGCAGACTAGGAGTAATACTCTGGAGGTTAGGGGGATTTCCCAGATTCCCTGAAATCACAGGATTGCTTCTTTCTCAGATAAGGTTCTGCTCCAGGGGGAATGGTTGAAATGTATGAATTCAAACAGGAAACCATCAACCAACAGCTTCCATCTGTCTGTTAAAGGACTTCCAACAAAGAATTCAAATTTCGTTCCCCAGGGAAGAAACTGGGCTGATACAGAAGTACTTCTGTCAAATCTTTACTTATACTCTTTGGCTACAAGGAAGTACCTGAGCAAGTGGCTTAAATTAGCAGTGCCTCAGTTTTTCTCAACCATAAAATAGGTGTCATAAAAATAGTACTATCTTTTACAAGAATTCAATGTACAGCATGTGTAAAAAGGCATTTTCGAGAGTGGTTGTCACATAGAGATCACTTTGGGGCCTAGTGACTGCTTACCTCTGAGGCTTGAGCTATAAAACATTGGGACCTAACTTTGGAATAGTACTCATAGGTGAGGTTTTTGTTTGTTTCTAAACTGAAAGGATAAAAATTAAGTAGCAGGCCATCTTTTCTCACCTGGGTCCCACATGGCAGGGGCTTATCTGCACGAACCCCCTTTGACCCTGAGTGGTTCTTTTAGAACAATAAAGCATGTGTGCCCATGACTCCATGTCCTTCCCTCAGTCTCTCTTCTAAAGTAATTACTTACTTGTCTGGCTTGGTTTGCTATGCATATTTATCTGTTAATTTTGGTTTGTGTCAATCAATGTCCCAAACCAAGAACCACTTTCTTTGCACACAATACTAAAATAAACAAACAAACAAATAAGCAAATAAATAAAAGAAATGAGAGAAAGAGCTTGAGAACATGTTTAATTGGTGACTATAAAGTTAACCCACAAAGTCCTTATAAACGAGCACATGTTCCAGTCACTTTGGCTGATGAATGTCCTAGTACAGATTATACATTGTTACTGTAATTACATGTCTCCATGTCTGTCATGCTAAATTTGGCACCTTGAAGTTTCTACTGCCTTTAGTATATCCCTAAAGACAACACAGGAAGTCCCAGGTATATTATTACCTTCTTAGCCAGTCGTTTACTTAAACTTTAGTTACTGAGACTAGTCAGGGATGGCTAACATGAGTACGGGATGTTACTCATGGTTATGAGGGATGGTTTCATTTTAGGGATGTACACATTAATAGGAGAAACAGAATCACATGACATCCGAGAAAAGAGGCCAGGTATGTCTGTGCTTTCTGGGGTCCAGGACAGCATGGACATCAGCCTAAGTGTCTCTCCGCTCTGATGTCTGTCACTGATATGTCCATTTCTCTGTTTGTCTCTGTCTTAGTCAGCTTGGGCTATTATAACAAAATGCCATAGACTGAGTGGCTTATAAACAACTGAATTTATAACTCATGGTTCTGGATGCTAAGAAGTCCAAGACCAAGGTGCTAGCAGACCCTATGACTGATGAGGCCTGCTCCTGGGTTGCAGACTGCCAACTTGTTTTGTATCCTCAAATAGTGGACAGACAGCTAGCTGGCTCTCTGGCATCTTCTTAAAAGGGTACTAATCCCATTAATGAGGGCTCCAAACTTATGATCTAATTACCTCCCAAAGGTCCGGCTTTCAAATACCATTGCATTGGGATAAGGCTTTCAACATATTAACTTTGGAAAGACACAAACATTGGTCCATTGCAGTGTTTCTTTGAGGTATAAATTCTTTTTTTTATAAGATTTTAGTTATCTATTTTTAGAAAGGAAGGGAGAGGAAAAAAAGGGAGAGAAACATCAATGTGTGGTTGCCTCTCATGAACCCCCCTACTGGGGACCTGGCCTGCAACCCAGGCATGAACCCTGACTGGGAATCAAACCAGTGACTCCTTGGTTTGACCTTTGGTTCATAGGACTTGGCTTCAGTGACTCTAGGCCTTTGGTTCACAAGGCCTGCGCTGAATCCACATATCTACACCAGCCAGGCAGGCACAACTTCTAATGCTATCAACACTTTTCTATATCTTCTACCTCCATTTGCACTAACTATACAGTATACAGATTGAATGCCTTGGGGCTGTGGGTGAGGAAGGACTGGCATGTCTGCTCCACACAGGCTTGGCAGCAACCCCCAGAGCATGGAAGCAGCCCCAACATTCTTTTTGTAGCTCACCCTGTTGTTAAAGAGAATGAGAACAAGTCAACAGCACTACTTAGCAACAGAGTTCCAACTGGGCATGTTCCCATGTTCCTGTGCCATTTGATTAAATAGCATTAGAGTCAAAATTTAGAACAAGGTTAATTTTTATTGCAACAAACTATCAACACTCAGGACAATACCTCAGACGTGGGAAGTTATGTTTCCAATTCTATGACTCTGTTTCACTCCATCTGTGTGACTACAGCCAACTCTCTTATCCCCAGCAAATCTCTAAGCAATCACACCTTATTACTAGTGAGAAAAAATGGGAATGTGCATTGCAAGAGAAAGGAAATCTTCCAAGGCACACATCAAAGCTGCCTTAAATCACCTGGATGGAATGCTCTATTTTTGTTCTTTTGTTTTACCTCAGATTTTTTGGTTCAAGGTCACCTCCACTCTATAAGATGGAGAGAGAAGAAAGCAAAAGCAATTCACAAAGAAAGAAACTCAAGAGGAAGGAGAGAAGCTTTAAGAAAAGGATGGTGAGCAGCTGATTTAGAAATGAGGGAAGGGCTGAGGTAATGTTTTACGAAGTGAAAAATCTGTTGCATTTCCTATTACAATGTCTGTCCTCTTCATTCTGTACCTTGTCTCTTCAGGGTTGGAAAAAAGAGGAGCCATCAGCACAGGAAATCATCCCTAAGTGCACTCTCCCTAATTTGAGGGTAGGCTTCATACCCCTCACCCCCAGATCCCACTGAAAATCCATTATTTGAACACATGCTGCATGATAGTAAAATTAGCTCTTTCTCATGGAAACACATTAGTCCACTGAGGCATGGTACTAACTTTTTCATCTTTGTATTTCAGAGCTCAGTCCCACCCCTAGTGTGTTTAAGAAATTTTGTTTGATTGAGAGTGGTGAAACAGATATTCCACTTTTTTCCTGATCTTAGGAAACACTTTTAGTTTTTGCCCATTGAGTATAATATTGGCTGTAAGTTTTTAATATATGACCTTTATTATGTTGAGGTATGATCCATCTATTCCCACTTTGCTGGATTTTATCAAATGCTTTCTCTACATATATTGACATGATTATGTGATTTTTACCTTTCATTTTGTTTATGTGTGATATATCACATTTATTGGCCTATGAATATTGCACCAACCATGCATCCCCAAGATAAATCCCAATTAATTGTGTCATATAATTTTTTTAATGTATCACTGGGTTCTCCTTGCTAATATTTTGTTGAGAATTTTAGTATCCATATTCATCAGGGATATTGGCCTAGAGTTTTCTTTCTTTGTTGTGTCTTTACCTGGTTTTACATTAGGATGATTCTGGCCTTGTAAAAAGAGCTTAGAAGTCTTACCTCTTGAGTTTTTTTTGGAATAGTTTGAGAAGGATAGATGTTAGTTCTTCTTTGAATAATTGGTATTGGAAGTCCTAGCCATAGAAATCAGAAAAGAAGAAGAAATAATAGGCATCCAAGTTGGAAAGGAGGAGGTAAAACTGTCACTATTCATAGGCAACATCATATTGTAATGGAAAATCCTATAGGCTCCACCAAAAATACTACTAGACTTAATGAGTGAATTCAGCAAAGTAGCAAGTAGCAGGCTACAAAATCAATACTCAGAAATTGATGACATTTTTATATACTAATAATGAACTGTCAGAAAGAGAAACTAAGAAAACAATATCATTTACTATTGCAACAACAAAAAAATAAGGTATAAATTTAAGGAATAAATTTAACCAAAGACTTAAAAGACCCATACTTGGAAGACTATAGGGCACTGAAGAAACTGAGGAAGATACAAATAAGTGGAAGCATATACCATGTTCATGAATTGGAAGAATTACTATCATTAAAATGTCCACACTACCCAAAGCAATCTATAGATTCAACACAATTCCTACTAAAACATCAATAGCATATTTCACAGGTTAAGAAAAAATATTACAAAAAATTATTTAGAACCAAAGAAGACTCTAAATAGCCTCAGCAATCCTGAGGAAAAAAAAAAAAACAAAGTAGAAGGGATTACAATAACTGATATCAAACTATACTACAAGGGCACTATAATCAAAACTGTGCAGTACTGGCACAGGAACAGACACATATATCAAAGGAATAGAATAGAGAGCTCAGAAATAAACCCACGTGTTTATGGTCAATTAATATTTGACAAAGGGGGCAGAAGAATACAATGGAGTAAAAATAGCCTCTTCAATAAATAGTCTTGGTAGAACTGGACTGGTACATGCAAAAAAAATGAAACTAGACCATCTTATACCACACACCAGAATAAACTAAAACATGGATAAAAGACTTAAATAAAAATCCTAGAGGAAGACATTGGCAGTGAAATTTCAGATATTTCATTCAACAATATTTTACTGATACATTGCCCAAGGGAAGAGAAACAAAGGAAAAAATAAACAAATGGGACTACATCAAATTAAAAAGCTTACGTACAGCTAAAGAAATCATCAAAATTATCAAATCAAAATCATCATCATAATTGATGATGATTATGATCATCATCAATTAAATAGATCATCATCAAAATTAAATAGAAACCCACTGTATGGGGAGAACATATTTGTCAATTATACAATGGACAAGGGTTTAATCTCCAAAATATATAAAGAACTTGTATGACTCAACACCAGGAAGATGTATCTTTTCATGTCTCAAACACTCCAATTTAAAAATGGGCAAAGGACTTGAATAGACACTTCTCCAAGGAGGAAATAAGTATGGCCCATAGACATATGAAAAGATACTCAACATCACTAGCTATCAGAGAGATGCAAATTAAAACCACAATGAAATATCACCTCACATCTGCCAAAATAGTTATCATTAATAAATCAAAAGCAAGTGCTGGCAAGGATGTAAAAAACAAGGAACCCTAGTGCACTGTTGGTGGGAATGAAAACTGGTACAACCAGTCTGGAAAACAGTATGGAGTTTTCTCAAGAAATTAAAAATAGAACTGCCTTTTGACCCAACATTCCATTTCTGGTTATATATCCTAAGAATCCAGAGGTACCAGTTCAAAAGACTATATGCACCCCTATGTTCACAGCAGTGTTATTTACAACAGCCAAGATTTGGAAACAGCCTAAGTGCCCATCAGTAGATGAGTGTATAAAAAAAGCTGTGGTACATTTACATAATGGAATACTACATAGCAGTAAAAAGAAAGAATTCTTGTCTTTTGTGATAGCATGGATGGAACTGAAGATTATTATGGTGAGTGAAAAAAACCAGTCAATAAAAGACAAATACCATTTGATCTCACTTATAAGTGGAACCTAATGAGCAAAATAAACTACCAACCAAAATAGAATCAGAAGCATAGAAACATGGAACAGACTGACAGCTGTAAGAGGGGAGGTGGTGGTGGGGACTGGTTGAAAGATGAAAGGATTAGTCAAAGAACATATATGTATGTCCCTTGGACGTGGACAACGGTGAGAGGATTAACTATGGGAATGAAGGGTGGGAGGGGTGAAGTGGGACAAAGGGAGAAAAATTGGGACAATGTAATATTGTAGCATGAACAATAAAGTATTTAGCCTTGGCTGGTGTAGCTCAGTGGACTGAGTATGGGCCTGCAAACCAAAGGGTTGCCAATTTGATTCCAAGTCAGGGCGGCTGGCTGGGTTGTGGGCCAGGTCCCCAGTAGGGGGTGCATGAGAGGCAACCACACATTGATGTTCCCTTCTCTTTCTCCTCTCCTTCTCCTCTCTCTAACAATAAATAAGTAAAGTCTTAAAAATATATTTAAAAGCAAAAAAAAAAAAACACCAAAAAAGAGAAATATTGTTTGAAAAAAACTGAGCAGTTTCCTCTAATAAAGCACAGTAAAACAAATAATTTTATTTGCCTGATGGATTAAAAATTCTTAAATTAGAAGTCATGTGTCATTTACTCTCTATTCCTGTGACCACTGAGAGTAGGTGACAATCCTTACTATGGGTAGAGCAAGCAAGATTGCAGTTCATGTGGGACCTATATTAGTAATATTGGCAATAAGGTACAACAACAAAATGCAGGATTATTGCAGTTTAACATGTGTCTCTTTTGCTGAGACTAGGTTAGAAGTTGGCTGACAGGATTACTACCTGGAGACCCACAGTGAGCTGACAAGAAGTGCTGAGAGCACCCAGTCCCTAATAACATCAGAATACAATGGAAAGTGGGGGCCTCTGATGTTTAAGTATCACACAACTATCAAAACCAAAGTTTATCCTGGTTTGAAAATTATCCTTCTCAGACAGCATTTTTTCTCTTTTAGCTTTCCTGACAAGTTGTCATGGAATAGTTATGGTTGGAACAAGATTCCTGTAAGTAGCCCTGGCTGGCATAGCTCAGTGGATTGAGCGCAGGCTGTGAACCAAAGCATCGCAGGTTCAATTCCCAGTCAGGGCACATGCCTGGGTTGCAGGCCACTGCCCCCAGCAACCGCACATTGATGTTTCTCTCTCTCTTTCTCCCTCCCTTCCCTCTCTAAAAATAAATAAATAAAATCTTGAAAAAAAAGAATTTTAATTGCATAAAAAAAAAGATTCCTGTAAGCAAATCATTAGCCAAAAGAATAACAGCAATGAAGAAATCTTTCAGGGTGGCTCATTGTCCTTAATACAATACATCTCAAATAGACCTTACTGCAAATGATTTAAAATAAATAGGGGAAGTAAGATGGGTGCACACTAGATAACATCTTAATCACTGTCTCCACCATCTCATCCTGACCCTGATACCTCTGCACTGTCTTCCTGCTGGGTACCCTTTCATTGTGCATGTCTGTATTCTCATCACTACTATTACTTTGCGACCTCTGTTTTGCTCAGAATGGCATGCGAAATGACTGCTTGTGGAACAGCTCTCCATTGTTAGGGAGACAATAAAAGGATGTCTGATAAGCATCTTACGACAGACTTTTCTCCAGCTGAAGCATATTGGCGACACAATTTTCCAAATTTGCATTCTACCTGTGGCTCCACAGGGCTAGCCAAGACTCCTTGCCAAGAGAGGACATTGTTCCTTCACTTCTAATGCTACAAGCACTTACCAGATTGTGGTAGATATTGTCTTAGAGCTGGCTAATTCTCACACTGCTAACTGTAAATCTCTGGTTGTTCAAAGGACTTTTGAACCATTTCATGTTTCAGGAAAAACTATTTGATTGAATAGCATGCACACAGGTATTATGTAGTCTCTCTTCAAGAAGGAGTAAATTTAAATATGGTGGTCCCCCCTTATCTTCAGGGAGACACATTCCACATATCCCTTGAGTGCCCAAAATTGAGGATGGTACCAAAACCCATATATGCTATGTTTTTTCCTGTACAAACACATCCATATATGTAATAAAATTCAATTGCTAAATTATACACAGTAAGAGATTAAGAACAATAACTGATTATGAAATAGAACAGTTATAAAAATACCATGCTGTTTGTTTGAATACAAACACTGTGATGCCGGGACAGTCAGTCTGATGATGGGGATGGCTACTAAGTAACTCATGGGTGGGGAACACACACAGCGTGGAGCCCCCGAGCAAGGGGGTGGGTGATTCACGTCCCAGGCAAAACGGAGCAAGACTGTGCGAGATTTTGTCATGCTACTTAGAGTGGTGTGCAATTTAAAACTTATTGTTTATTTCACTGGAAGTTTTCAGAGGCTCAATGCCCATTTCCAAGAACATTCTAGAGGGGTATGTTTATATAGGTTGGAAACTATGCTAGATAGATTGTGTTTTTAACCCTCACCAGGGGGTATGTTTTTTAATTGATTTTAGAGAGAGAGAGATTTATGTGAGGGAGAAATATCAATCATTTGCTTCCTGTACCTGCTCTGTCCAGGGATCAAACCTACAAACTAAATATGTGCCCTGACAGGGATTTGAACCCACAACCTTTTTTGGTATATGGGATGATACTCCCACCAACTGAGCTACCTGGTCAGGGCAAGTGGAATTACAATGCCATCTCTAAAACCCACTTTTTCTATGACTCCTTTAAATAAGAGCAGCCTTATATATTTAACACATAATTCAATTAAGAAAATTTCAAGATACATGCCAGTTTGTGGGAATATCTGTTGGCTGAAATAAAACTTATCTATGACCCTCGAATCAATTGTATTTATTGTGTATGTACAATGTATATGGTACTGTACTAAGCATTTTGGGAAGCAGAAGCTAAAGACATTATCCACACCCCCCAATGAACTGAAATATCTATTGAAGAAATAAGTTATAGGTAAATAAAAAAATAATTTTTTAAATAGCAAATTGTCATCCCCAAATTTTGTAGCTGATGTGGCGGTACAGATCATGGAGAGAACATTTCAGGCCATGATGCTGAGGAAATAATTCATTAAAAATGTGAAATTTGAATTGTACTCTTTGAAGAAATTTTTAACCTGTGTTCCCACTCCTTTCATTTAATCACATATTTGTGGCTAATCAGAAATCATTTCAGAATAGTAGTTCCCTTCATTGCCTCATGTATCTCGCAGAAGATCACAGAAGTAAGCAGAAACATAGATGGTAACTCAGGAGCAGATTTGCAAGACCGCTAGAATTTAGGAAGAGAAATGTGCTTGGGGCTGCGGGGAATCGTTGTTTAATGACAACCTGTATCCTCAAGAATCTTGGCAATGAGTCAGCATCTTAGTTTTATTCATTCAGCTTCAGTTTGAATGTTTTCAACTTAACAGTCACCAAAATAAGAAGAAACAGCTGGAGGCAAATTGGTCAGTATCATCAAAGGGCCCATGATTACAACATTTTGAAACTGGAGAGAACAGCTAGTATGGTTCCTACTAATATGATGTGAATAATAAGTTAGAATTTCAGGGACAAGACTGCATTTCTGCATTTTGTAACATTTGGCAAACATAAAACTCCTCAACTTTCTGTTTACCATATGTGCCATATTTTCTATTAGCATAAAATTCCAGTGACCCTTAAGTAATTCAGATTCAGTGACAAAACATGACTAAAAGTCTGTTAAAATTAAATAGATGAACACCATTCTATTTAGTCTCTCACTCTGGAAGTACAATTGCTTCTTGAGGCCACTTACACGTTTTTAGTAGATTTCTTATTCTTGAAAACATTTTTAAATAACATAAAGTATTGTTTATAACCCAAATATTTGCTATAAACTAGTTTTATGAAAGGATAACAGTTTTTGCTTGACTTATTAATTAATTTTACCTTTTTTGTTAGAACTGATAAGATGAGCTTTCCCACTTACTAAATTTGTTCTCTAAGTAATAGAGTTTTGATAGCTTTTTTTTTTTTTCCTGATGCTTTGGACAAGACAG